>NW_027362789.1:4277500-4877500 GCF_046119375.1 Phyllobates terribilis | reverse complement strand
CTCTTCCATTGTTCTCGGGATTCCGTTGAAGTTTAAAATTGCTTTGGAACTCTTCCATTATTCTCGGAATTTTGCTGAAGTTTAAAAATGCTTTGGAAGTCTTCCATTATTTTCGGCATTCCGCTGAAGTTTAAAAATGCTTTGGTATTCTTCCATTGTTCTCGGAATTTCGCTGAAATTAAAAAATGCTTTGGAATTCTTCCATTGTTCTCGGAATTCCGCTGAAGTTTAAAAATGCTTTGGAACTCTTCCATTGTTCTCGGAATTCTGCTGATGTTTAACAATGCTTTGGAATTCTTCCATTGTTCTTAGAATTTCGCTGAAGTTTAAAAATGCTTTGGACTCTTTCATTGTTCTCGGAATTCTGCTTATGTTTAACAAGCTTTGGAACTCTTCCATTGTTCTCGGAATTCTGCTGATGTTTAACAATGCTTTGCAACTTTTCCATTGTTCTCGGAATTCCGCTGAAGTTTAAAAATGCTCTGGAACTCTTCTATTGTTCTCGGAATTCCGATGAAGTTTAAAAACGCCTTGAAACTCTTCCATTGTTCTCAGAATTCTGCTGAAGTTTAAAAATGCTTTGGAACTCTGCCATTATTCTGGAAATTCCGCTGATATTTAACAATGCTTTGGAATTCTTCGATTGTTCTCAGAATTCTGCTGAAGTTTAAAAATGCTTTGGAACTCTTCCATTGTTCTCGGAATTTTACTGAAGTCTAAAAATGCTTTGGAGCTCTTCCATTCTTCTCGGAATTCCGCTGATGTTTAACAATACTTTGGAACTCGTCCATTGTTCTCGTAATTCTGCTGAAGTTTAAAAATTCTTTGGAACTTTTTCATTTTTTTTGAATTTCGCTGATGTGTAACAATTCTTTGGAACTCTTCCATTATTCTTGGAATTCCACAGATGTTTAACAATGTTTTGGAACTCTTACATTGTTCTCAGAATACCGATAAAGTTTAACAATGCTTTGGAACTCTTCCATTGTTCTCGGAATACTGCTGAAGTTGAAAAATGCATTGGAACTCTTCCATTGTTCTCGGAATTCTGCTGAAGTTTATCAATGCTTTGGTACTCTTCCATTGTTCTCAGAATAATGCTGAAGTTTAAAAATGCATTGGAACTCTTCCACTGTTCTCAGAATTCTGCTGAAGCTTAACAATGCTTTGGAACTCTTCCATTTTTCTTGGAATTCTGTTGATGTTTAACAATGCTTTGGAAAACTTCCATTGTTCTCGGAATTCTGCTGAACTTTAAAAATGCTTTGGAACTGTTCCATTGTTCTCGGAATACCGCTGAAGTTTAAAAATGCTTTGGAACTCTTCCATTGTTCGCGGAATTCCGTTGAAGTTTAAAAATGCTTTGGAACTCTTCCATTATTGTCGGAATTCTGCTGATGTTTAAAAATGCTTTGGAAATCTTCCATTGCTCTCGGAATTTGGCTGAAGTTCAAAAATGCTTTGGAACTCTTGCATAGTTATCGGAATTCCGCTGAAGTTTAAAAATGCTTTAGAACTCTTCCATTGTTCTCGGAATTCTGCTGAAGTTTAAAAATTCTTTGGAACTCTTCCATTGTTCTCTGAATTCTGCTGAAGTTTAAAAATGCTTTGGAACTCTTCCATTGCTCTGGGAAGTCCGCTGATGTTTAACAATGTTTTGGAACTCTTCCATTGTTCTCGGAATTCCGCTGAAGTTTAAAAATGCTTTGGAACACTTCCATTGTTCTCAGAATTCCGCTGAAGTTTAAAAATGCTTTGGAACTCTTCCATTGTTCTCGGAATTCCATTGAAGTTTAAAAATGCTTTGGAACTCTTCCATTATTCTCGGAATTCCGTTGAAGCTTAAAAATGCTTTGGAACTCTTCCATTGTTCTTGGAATTCCGCTGAAGTTCAAAAATGCTTTGGAACTCTTCCTTTGTTCTCGAAATTCCACTGATGTTTAAAATGCTTTGAAACTCTTCCATTGTTCTCGGAATTCCGCTGAAGTTTAAAAATGCTTTGGAACTCTTCCATTGGTCTCGGAATTCCGCTGAAGTTTATCAATACTTTGGAACTCTTCCATTGTTCTCAGAATTCCGCTGAAATTTAAAAATGCTTTGGAACTCTTCCATTGTTCTCCGAATTCTGAGAAAGTTTAAAAATGCTTTGGAACTCTTCCATTGTTCTTAGAATTTCGCTGAAGTTTAAAAATGCTTCGTAACTCTTCCATTGTTCTCGGAATTCCGCTGAAGTTTAAAAATGCTTTGGAACTATTCCATTGTTATCGGAAATCAGCTGAAGTTTAAAAATGCTTTGGAGCTCTTCCATTGTTCTCGGAATTCCGCTGATGTTTAACAATGCTTTGGAACTCTTCCATTGTTCTCGGAGTTCTGCTGAAGTTTAAAAATTCTTTGGAACTTTTTCATTGTTCTCTGAATTCCGATGATGGGTAACAATGCTTTGGAACTCTTCTCTTGTTCTCGGAATTCCGCTGATGTTTAACAAGGCTCTGGAACTGTTCCATTGTTCTCGGAATTTAGCTGAAGTTTAACAATGCTTTGGAACTCTTCCATTGTTCTCGGAATTGCGCTGAAGTTTAACAATGCTTTGAAACTCTTCTATTATTCTCGGAATACTGCTGAAGTTTAAAAATGCATTGGAACTCTTCCATTGTGCTCAGAATTCTGCTGAAGTTAAAAAATGCTTTGGAATTGTTCCATTGTTCTAAGAATTCCGCTGAAGTTTAAAAATGCTTTGGAACTCTTCCATTGTTCTCGGAATTCTGCTGATGTTTAACAATGCTTTGGAACTCTTCCATTATTCTCGGAATTCCGCTGAAGTTTAAAAATGCTTTGGAACTCTTCCATTGTTATCGGACTTCCGCTGAAGATCAAAAATGCTTTGGAACTCTTTCATTGTTCTCGGAATTCCGCTGAAGTTTAAAAATGCTTTGGAACTCTTCCATTGTTCTCGGAATTCCGTTGAAGGTTAAAAATGCTTTGGAACTCTTCCATTATTCTCGGAATTCCGCTGAAGTTTAAAAATACTTTGGAACTCTTCCATTGTTATCGGACTTCCGCTGAAGATCAAAAATGCTTTGGAACTCTTCCATTGTTCTTGGAATTCCGCTGAATTTTAACAATGCTTTGGAACTCTTCCATTGTTCTCAGAATTCCGCTGAAATTTAAAAATGCTTTGGAACTCTTCCATTGTTCTCGGAATTCTGCTGGAGCTTAAAAATGCTTTGGAACTCTTCCATTGTTCGCGAAATTCCGCTGAAGTTTAAAAATGCTTTGGAACTCTTCCATTCTTCTTGGAATTCAACTGATGTTTAATGAAGCTTTGGAACTCTTCCATTGTTCTCGGAATTCTGCTGAAGTTTAAAACTGCTTTGGAACTATTCCATTGTTCTCGGAATTGCGCTGAAGTTTAGCAATGCTTTGGAACTCTTCCATTGTTCTTAGAATTTCGCTGAAGTTTAAAAATGCTTTGGAACTCTTTCATTGTTCTCGGAATTCTGCTTATGTTTAACCAGCTTTGGAACTCTTCCATTGTTCTCGGAATTCTGCTGATGTTTAACAATGCTTTGCAACTTTTCCATTGTTCTCGGAATTCCGATGAAGTTTAAAAATGCTTTGAAACTCTTCCATTGTTCTCAGAATTCTGCTGAAGTTTAAAAATGCTTTGGAACTCTGCCATTACTCTGAAAATTCCGCTGATATTTAACAATGCTTTGGAATTCTTCGATTGTTCTCAGAATTCTGCTGAAGTTTAAAAATGCTTTGGAACTCTTCCATTGTTCTCGGAATTTTGCTGAAGTTTAAAAATGCTTTGGAGCTCTTCCATTCTTATCGGAATTCCGCTGATGTTTAACAATTCTTTGGAACTCGACCATTGTTCTCGTAATTCTGCTGAAGTTTAAAAATTCGTTGGAACTTTTTCATTTTTTTTTAATTCCGCTGATGTGTAACAATTCTTTGGAACTCTTCCATTTTTCTTGGAATTCCACAGATGTTTAACAATGTTTTGGAACTCTTACATTGTTCTCAGAATACCGATAAAGTTTAACAATGCTTTGGAACTCTTCCATTGTTCTCGGAATACCGCTTTAGTTGAAAAATGCATTGGAACTCTTCCATTGTTCTCGGAATTCCGCTGAAGTTTATCAATGCTTTGGTACTCTTCCATTGTTCTCAGAATAATGCTGAAGTTTAAAAATGCATTGGAACTCTTCCACTGTTCTCAGAATTCTGCTGAAGCTTAACAATGCTTTGTAACTCTTCCATTTTTCTTGGAATTCTGCTGATGTTTAACAATGCTTTGGAAAACTTCCATTGTTCTCAGAATTCTGCTGAAGTTTAAAAATGCTTTGGACTGTTCCATTGTTCTCGGAATACCGTTGAAGTTTAAAAATGCTTTGGAACTCTTCCATTGTTCGCGGAATTCCGTTGAAGTTTAAAAATGCTTTGGAACTCTTCCATTATTGTCGGAATTCTGCTGATGTTTAAAAATGCTTTGGAACTCTTCCATTGCTCTCGGAATTTGGCTGAAGTTCAAAAATGCTTTGGACCTCTTGCATTGTTCTCGGAATTCCGCTGAAGTTTAAAAATGCTTTAAAACTCTTCCATTGTTCTCGGAATTCTGCTGAAGTTTAAAAATTCTTTGGAATTCTTCCATTGTTCTCAGAATTCTGCTGAAGTTTAAAAATGCTTTGGAACTCTTCCATTGCTTTGGGAAGTCCGCTGATGTTTAACAATGCTTTGGAACTCTTTCATTGTTCTCGGAATTCAGCTGAAGTTTAAAAATTCTTGGAACTCTTCAATTGTTCTCAGAATTCCCTGATGTTTAAAAATGCTTTGGAACTCTTCCATTGTTCTTGGAATTTCGCTGAAGTTTAAAAATGCTTTGGAAGTCTTCCATTATTTTCGGCATTCCGCTGAAGTTTAAAAATGCTTTGGTATTCTTCCATTGTTCTTAGAATTTCGCTGAAGTTTAAAAATGCTTTGGAACTCTTTCATTGTTCTCGGAATTCTGCTTATGTTTAACAAGCTTTGGAACTCTTCCATTGTTCTCGGAATTCTGCTGATGTTTAACAATGCTTTGCAACTTTTCCATTGTTCTCGGAATTCCGCTGAAGTTTAAAAATGCTCTGGAACTCTTCTATTGTTCTCGGAATTCCGATGAAGTTTAAAAACGCCTTGAAACTCTTCCATTGTTCTCAGAATTCTGCTGAAGTTTAAAAATGCTTTGGAACTCTGCCATTATTCTGGAAATTCCGCTGATATTTAACAATGCTTTGGAATTCTTCGATTGTTCTCGGAATTCCGCTGATGTTTAACAATACTTTGGAACTCGTCCATTGTTCTCGTAATTCTGCTGAAGTTTAAAAATTCTTTGGAACTTTTTCATTTTTTTTGAATTTCGCTGATGTGTAACAATTCTTTGGAACTCTTCCATTATTCTTGGAATTCCACAGATGATTAACAATGTTTTGGAACTCTTACATTGTTCTCAGAATACCGATAAAGTTTAACAATGCTTTGGAACTCTTCCATTGTTCTCAGAATAATGCTGAAGTTTAAAAATGCATTGGAACTCTTCCACTGTTCTCAGAATTCTGCTGAAGCTTAACAATGCTTTGGAACTCTTCCATTTTTCTTGGAATTCTGTTGATGTTTAACAATGCTTTGGAAAACTTCCATTGTTCTCGGAATTCTGCTGAACTTTAAAAATGCTTTGGAACTGTTCCATTGTTCTCGGAATACCGCTGAAGTTTAAAAATGCTTTGGAACTCTTCCATTGTTCGCGGAATTCCGTTGAAGTTTAAAAATGCTTTGGAAATCTTCCATTGCTCTCGGAATTTCGCTGAAGTTCAAAAATGCTTTGGAACTCTTCCATTGTTCTCGGAATTCCGTTGAAGGTTAAAAATGCTTTGGAACTCTTCCATTATTCTCGGAATTCCGCTGAAGTTTAAAAATGCTTTGGAACTCTTCCATTGTTATCGGACTTCCGCTGAAGATCAAAGATGCTTTGGAACTCTTCCATTGCTCTCGGAATTCCGTTGAAGGTTAAAAATGCTTTGGAACTCTTCCATTATTCTCGGAATTCCGCTGAAGCTTAAAAATGCTTTGGAACTCTTCCATTGTTATCGGACTTCCGCTGAAGATCAAAGATGCTTTGGAACTCTTCCATTGTTCTCGGAATTCCGCTGAAGTTTAAAAATGCTTTGGAACTCTTCCATTGTTATCGGACTTCCGCTGAAGATCAAAAATGCTTTGGAACTCTTCCAGTGTTCGTGGAATTCTGATGAAGTTTAAAAATGCTTTGAAACTCTTCCATTCTTCTTGGAATTCAACTGATGTTTAATGAAGCTTTGGAACTCTTCCATTGTTCTCGGAATTCTCAGAAAGTTTAAAAATGCTTTGGAACTCTTCCATTGTTCTCGGTATTCCGCTGAAGTTTAAAAATGCTTTGGAACTCTTCCATTGTTCTTAGAATTTCGCTGAAGTTTAAAAATGCTTTGGAACTCTTTCATTGTTCTCGGAATTCTGCTTATGTTTAACAAGCTTTGGAACTCTTCCATTGTTCTCGGAATTCTTCTGATGTTTAACAATGCTTTGCAACTTTTCCATTGTTGTCGGAATTCCGCTGAAGTTCAAAAATTCTCTGGAACTCTTCTATTGTTCTCGGAATTCCGATGAAGTTTAAAAATGCCTTGAAACTCTTCCATTGTTCTCAGAATTCTGCTGAAGTTTAAAAATGCTTTGGAACTCTGCCATTACTCTGGAAATTCCGCTGATATTTAACAATGCTTTGGAATTCTTCGATTGTTCTCAGAATTCTGCTGAAGTTTAAAAATGGTTTGGAACTCTTCCATTGTTCTCAGAATTTTGCTGAAGTCTAAAAATGCGTTGGAGCTCTTCCATTCTTCTCGGAATTCCGCTGATGTTTAACAATACTTTGGAAATCGTCCATTGTTCTCGTAATTCTGCTGAAGTTTAAAAATTCTTTGGAACTTTTTCATTTTTTTTGAATTTCGCTGATGTGTAACAATTCTTTGGAACTCTTCCATTATTCTTGGAATTCCACAGATGTTTAACAATGTTTTGGAACTCTTACATTGTTCTCAGAATACCGATAAAGTTTAACAATGCTTTGGAACTCTTCCATTGTTCTAAGAATTCCGCTGATGTTTAACAATGCTTTGGAACTCTTCCATTGTTCTCGGAATTGTGCTGAAATTTAAAAATTCTTTGGAACTTTTTCATTGTTCTCTGAATTCCGCTGATGGGTAACAATGCTTTGGAACTCTTCCCTTGTTCTCGGAATTCCGCTGATGTTTAACAATGCTCTGGAACTCTTCCATTGTTCTCGGCATTCTCCTGAAGTTTAACAATGCTTTGAAACTCTTCCATTGTTCTCGGAATACTGCTGAAGTTTAACAATGCTTTGAAACTCTTCCATTGTTCTCAGAATTCTGCTGAAGTTAAAAAATGCTTTGGAATTCTTCCATTGTTCTCGCAATTCCGCTGAAGTTTAAAAATGCTTTAGAACTCTTCCATTGGTCTCGGAATTCTGCTGATGTTTAACAATGCTTTGGAACTCTTCCATTGTTCTCGGAATTCCGCTGAAGTTTAAAAATGCTTTGGAACTCTTCCATTGTTCTCAGAATTCCGCTGAAGTTTAAAAATGCTTTGGAACTCTTCCATTGTTCTCAGAATTCCGTTGAAGTTTAAAAATGCTTTGGAACTCTTCTATTGTTCTCGGAATTCCGATGAAGTTTAAAAATGCTTTGAAACTCTTCCATTGTTCTCAGAATTCTGCTGAAGTTTAAAAATGCTTTGGAACTCTGCCATTACTCTGGAAATACCGCTGATATTTAACAATGCTTTGGAATTCTTCGATTGTTCTCAGAATTCTGTTGAAGTTTAAAAATGCTTTGGAACTCTTCCATTGTTCTCGGAATTTTGCTGAAGTTTAAAAATGCTTTGGAACTCTTCCATTCTTCTCGGAATACCGCTGATGTTTAAAAATACTTTGGAACTCATCCATTGTTCTCGTAATTCTGCTGAAGTTTAAAAATTCTTTGGAACTTTTTCATTTTTTTTAAATTCCGCTGATGTGTAACAATTCTTTGGAACTCTTCCATTGTTCTTGGAATTCCACAGATGTTTAACAATACTTTGGAACTCTTACATTGTTATCAGAATACCGATAAAGTTTAACAATGCTTTGGAACTCTTCCATTGTTCTCGGAATACTGCTGAAGTTGAAAAATGCATTGGAACTCATCCATTGTTCTCGGAATTCCGTTGAAGTTTAAAAATGCTTCGGAACTCTTCCATTGCTCTCGGAATTCCGCTGAAGTTTATCAATGCTTTGGAACTCTTCCATTGTTCTCGGAATAATGCTGAAGTTTAAAAATGCATTGGAACTCTTCCACTGTTCTCAGAATTCTGCTGAAGCTTAACAATGCTTTCGAACTCTTCCATTGTTCTCGGAATTCTGCTGATGTTTAACAATGCTTTGGAAAACTACCATTGTTCTCGGAATTCTGCTGAAGTTTAAAAATGCTTTGGAACTGTTCCATTGTTCTCGGAATACCGCTGAAGTTTAAAAATGATTTGGAACTCTTCCATTGTTCGCGGAATTCCGTTGAAGTTTAAAAATGCTTTGGAACTCTTCCATTGCTCTCGGAATTTCGCTGAAGTTCAAAAATGCTTTGGAACTCTTGCATTGTTATCGGAATTCTGCTGAAGTTAAAAAATGCTTTGGAATTCTTCCATTGTTCTCGGAATTCCGCTGAAGTTTAAAAATGCTTTGGAACTCTTCCATTGTTCTGGGAATTCCGCTGAAGTTTAAAAATGCTTAGGAACTCTTCCATTGTTCTCAGAATTCCGCTGAAGTTTAAAAATGCTTTGGAACTCTTCCATTGTTCTTGGAATTCAACTGATGTTTAACAATGCTTTGGAACTCTTGTATTGTTCTCGGAATTCTGAGAAAGTTTAAAAATGCTTTGGAACTCTTCCATTGTTCTCGGTATTCCGCTGAAGTTTAAAAATGCTTTGGAACTCTTCCATTGTTATCGGAATTCCGCTGAGGTTTAAAAATGCTTTGGAACTCTTCCATTGGTCTCAAAATTCCGCTGATGTTTAATGAGCTTTGGAACTCTTCCATTGTTCTCAGAACTCTGCTGATGTTTAACAATGCTTTGAAACTCTTCCATTGTTCTCGGAATACCGCTGAAGTTTAAAAATGCTTTGGAACTCTTCCATTGTTCTCGGAATTCCACTGAAGTTTAAAAATGCTTTGGAGCTCTTCCATTCTTCTTGGAATTCTGCTGATGTTTAACAATGCTTTGGAACTCTTCCACTGTTCTCATAATTCTGCTGAAGTTTAAAAATTCTTTGGAACTTTTTCATTGTTCTCTGAATTCCGCTGATGTGTAAAAAATTCTTTGGAACTCTTCCATTGTTCTCGGAATTCTGCTGAAGTTAAAAAATTCTTTGGAACGTTTTCATTATTCTCTGAATTCTGGTGATGTGTAACAATGCTTTGGAACTCTTACATTGTTCTCGGTATTCCTCTGATGTTTAACAATTCTTTGGAACTCTTCCATTGTTCTCAGAATTCTGCTGAAGTTTAACAATGCTTTGGAACTCTTCCAATGTTCTCGGAATACTGCTGAAGTTTAAAAATGCTTTGGATCTCTTCTATTGTTCTCGGAATTCCGCTGAAGTTTAACAATGCTTTGGAGCTCTTCCATTGTTCTCAGAATTCCGGTGAAGTTTAAAAATGCTTTGGAACTCTTCCATTGTTCTCGGAATTCCGCTGGAGTTTAAAAATGCTTTGAAATTTTTCCATTAATCTTGGAATTCCGTTGAAGTTTAAAAATGTTTTGGAACTCTTCCATTGCTCTCAGTATTCCGCTGAAGTTTAAAAATGCTTTGGAACTTTTCCATTGTTCTCGGAATTTTGCTGAAGTTTAAAAATGCTTTGGAGCTCTTCCATTCTTCTCGGAATTCCGCTGATGTTTAAAAATACTTTGGAACTTGTCCATTGTTCTCGTAATTCTGCTGAAGTTTAAAAATTCTTTGGAACTTTTTCATTTTTTTTTAATTCCGCTGATGTGTAACAATTCTTTGGAACTCTTCCATTGTTCTTGGAATTCCACAGATGTTTAACAATGCTTTGGAACTCTTACATTGTTCTCAGAATACCGATAAAGTTTAACAATGCTTTGGAACTCTTCCATTGTTCTCGGAATACTGCTGAAGTTGAAAAATGCATTGGAACTCTTCCATTGTTCTCAGAATTCCGCTGAAGTTTAAAAATGCTTCAGAACTCTTCCATTGTTCTCGGAATTCCGCTGAAGTTTATCAATGCTTTGGAACTCTTCCATTGTTCTCGGAATAATGCTGAAGTTTAAAAATGCAATGGAACTCTTCCACTGTTCTCAGAATTCTGCTGAAGCTTAACAATGCTTTGGAACTCTTCCATTGTTCTCGGAATTCTGCTGATGTTTAACAATGCTTTGGAAAACTACCCTTGTTCTCGGAATTCTGCTGAAGTTTAAAAATGCTTTGGAACTGTTCCATTGTTCTCGGAATACCGCTGAAGTTTAAAAATGATTTGGAACTCTTCCATGGTTCGCGGAATTCCGTTGAAGTTTAAAAATGCTCTGGAACTCTTCCATTGCTCTCGGAATTTCGCTGAAGTTCAAAAATGCTTTGGAACTCTTGCATTGTTATCGGAATTCTGCTGAAGTTAAAAAATGCTTTGGAATTCTTCCATTGTTCTCGGAATTCCGCTAAAGTTTAAAAATGCTTTGGAACTCTTCCATTGTTCTCGGAATTTTGCTGATGTTTAATAATGCTTTGGAACTCTTCCATTGTTCTGGGAATTCCGCTGAAGTTTAAAAATGCTTAGGAACTCTTCCATTGTTCTCAGGATTCCGCTGAAGTTTAAAAATGCTTTGGAATACTTCCATTGTTCTCGTATTTCCGCTGAAGTTCAAAAATGCTTTGGAACTCTTCCTTTTTTCTCGAAATTCCGCTGATATTTAAAAACGCTTTGGAACTCTTCCATTGTTCTCGGAATTCCACTGAAGTTTAAAAATGCTTTGGAACTCTTAAATTGGTCTCAGAATTCCGCTGATGTTTAACAAGCTTTGGAACTCTTCCATTGTTCTCAGAACTCTGCTGATGTTTAACAATGCTTTGAAACTCTTCCATTCTTCTCGGAATACCGCTGAAGTTTAAAAATGCTTTGGAACTCTTCCATTGTTCTCGGAATTCCACTGAAGTTTAAAAATGCTTTGGAGCTCTTCCATTCTTCTTGGAATTCTGCTGATGTTTAACAATGCTTTGGAACTCTTCCACTGTTCTCATAATTCTGCTGAAGTTTAAAAATTCTTTGGAACTTTTTCATTGTTTTCTGAATTCCGCTGATGTGTAAAAAATTCTTTGGAACACTTCCATTGTTCTCGGAATTCTGCTGAAGTTAAAAAATTCTTGGGAACTTTTTCATTATTCTCTGAATTCTGGTGATGTGTAACAATGCTTTGGAACTCTTACATTGTTCTCGGTATTCCTCTGATGTTTAACAATGCTTTGGAACTCTTCCATTGTTCTCAGAATTCTGCTGAAGTTTAACAATGCTTTGGAACTCTTCCATTGTTCTCGGAATACTGCTGAAGTTTAAAAATGCTTTGGAACTTTTCCATTATTATCGGAAATATGCTGAAGTTTAAAAATGCTTTGGATCTCTTCTATATTTCTTGGAATTCCGCTGAAGTTTAACAATGCTTTGGAGCTCTTCCATTGTTCTCAGAATTCCGGTGAAGTTTAAATATGCTTTGGAACTCTTCCATTGTTCTCGGAATTCCGCTGGAGTTTAAAAATGCTTTGAAATTTTTCCATTAATCTTGGAATTCCGTTGAAGTTTAAAAATGTTTTGGAACTCTTCCATTGTTCTCAGTATTCCGCTGAAGTTCAAAAATGCTTTGGAACTTTTCCATTGCTCTCGGAATTTTGCTGAAGTTTAAAAATGCTTTGGAGCTCTTCCATTCTTCTCGGAATTCCGCTGATGTTTAAAAATACTTTGGAACTTGTTCATTGTTCTCATAATTCTGCTGAAGTTTAAAAATTCTTTGGAACTTTTTCATTTTTTTTTAATTCCGCTGATGTGTAACAATTCTTTGGAACTCTTCCATTGTTCTTGGAATTCCACAGATGTTTAACAATGCTTTGGAACTCTTACATTGTTCTCAGAATACCGATAAAGTTTAACAATGCTTTGGAACTCTTCCATTGTTCTCGGAATACTGCTGAAGTTGAAAAATGCATTGGAACTCTTCCATTGTTCTCGGAATTCCGCTGAAGTTTAAAAATGCTTCAGAACTCTTCCATTGTTCTCGGAATTCCGCTGAAGTTTATCAATGCTTTGGAACTCTTCCATTGTTCTCGGAATAATGCTGAAGTTTAAAAATGCATTGGAACTCTTCCACTGTTCTCAGAATTCTGCTGAAGCTTAACAATGCTTTGGAACTCTTCCATTGTTCTCGGAATTCTGCTGATGTTTAACAATGCTTTGGAAAACTACCATTGTTCTCGGAATTCTGCTGAAGTTTAAAAATGCTTTGGAACTGTTCCATTGTTCTCGGAATACCGCTGAAGTTTAAAAATGATTTGGAACTCTTCCATGGTTCGCGGAATTCCGTTGAAGTTTAAAAATGCTCTGGAACTCTTCCATTGCTCTCGGAATTTCGCTGAAGTTCAAAAATGCTTTGGAACTCTTGCATTGTTATCGGAATTCTGCTGAAGTTAAAAAATGCTTTGGAATTCTTCCATTGTTCTCGGAATTCCGCTGAAGTTTAAAAATGCTTTGGAACTCTTCCATTGTTCTCGGAATTTTGCTGATGTTTAACAATGCTTTGGAACTCTTCCATTGTTCTGGGAATTCCGCTGAAGTTTAAAAATGCTTAGGAACTCTTCCATTGTTCTCAGAATTCCGCTGAAGTTTAAAAATGCTTTGGAACTCTTCCATTGTTCTCGGAATTCCGTTGAAGTTTAAAAATGCTTTGGAACTCTTCCATTATTCTCGGAATTCCACTGAAGTTTAGAAATGCTTTGGAACTCTTCCATTGTTCTCGTATTTCCGCTGAAGTTCAAAAATGCTTTGGAACTCTTCCTTTTTTCTCGAAATTCCGCTGATATTTAAAAACGCTTTGGAACTCTTCCATTGTTCTCGGAATTCCGCTGAAGTTTAAAAATGCTTTGGAACTCTTCCATTGGTCTCAAAATTCCGCTGATGTTTAACAAGCTTTGGAACTCTTCCATTGTTCTCAGAACTCTGCTGATGTTTAACAATGCTTTGAAACTCTTCCATTGTTCTCGGAATACCGCTGAAGTTTAAAAATGCTTTGGAACTCTTCCATTGTTCTCGGAATTCCACTGAAGTTTAAAAATGCTTTGGAGCTCTTCCATTCTTCTTGGAATTCTGCTGATGTTTAACAATGCTTTGGAACTCTTCCACTGTACTCATAATTCTGCTGAAGTTTAAAAATTCTTTGGAACTTTTTCATTGTTTTCTGAATTCCGCTGATGTGTAAAAAATTCTTTGGAACTCTTCCATTGTTCTCGGAATTCTGCTGAAGTTAAAAAATTCTTGGGAACTTTTTCATTATTCTCTGAATTCTGGTGATGTGTAACAATGCTTTGGAACTCTTACATTGTTCTCGGTATTGCTCTGATGTTTAACAATGCTTTGGAACTCTTCCATTGTTCTCAGAATTCTGCTGAAGTTTAAGAATGCTTTGGAACTCTTCCATTGTTCTCGGAATACTGCTGAAGTTTAAAAATGCTTTGGAACTTTTCCATTATTCTCGGAAATATGCTGAAGTTTAAAAATGCTTTGGATCTCTTCTATTGTTCTCGGAATTCCGCTGAAGTTTAAAAATGCTTTGGAACTCTTCCATTGTTCTCGGAATTCCGCTGGAGTTTAAAAATGCTTTGAAATTTTTCCATTAATCTTGGAATTCCGTTGAAGTTTAAAAATGTTTTGGAACTCTTCCATTGTTCTCAGTATTCCGCTGAAGTTTAAAAATGTTTTGGAACTCTTCCATTGTTCTCGGAATTTTGCTGAGGTTTAAAAATGCTTTGGAGCTCTTCCATTCTTCTCGGAATTCCGCTGATGTTTAAAAATACTTTGGAACTTGTCCATTGTTCTCGTAATTCTGCTGAAGTTTAAAAATTCTTTGGAACTTTTTCATTTTTTTTTAATTCCGCTGATGTGTAACAATTCTTTGGAACTCTTCCATTGTTCTTGGAATTCCACAGATGTTTAACAATGCTTTGGAACTCTTACATTGTTCTCAGAATACCGATAAAGTTTAACAATGCTTTGGAACTCTTCCATTGTTCTCGGAATACTGCTGAAGTTGAAAAATGCATTGGAACTCTTCCATTGTTCTCGGAATTCCGCTGAAGTTTAAAAATGCTTCGGAACTCTTCCAATGTTCTCGGAATTCCGCTGAAGTTTATCAATGCTTTGAAACTCTTCCATTGTTCTCGAAATAATGCTGAAGTTTAAAAATGCAATGGAACTCTTCCACTGTTCTCAGAATTCTGCTGAAGCTTAACAATGCTTTGGAACTCTTCCATTGTTCTCGGAATTCTGCTGATGTTTAACAATGCTTTGGAAAACTACCATTGTTCTCGGAATTCTGCTGAAGTTTAAAAATGCTTTGGAACTGTTCCATTGTTCTCGGAATACCGCTGAAGTTTAAAAATGATTTGGAACTCTTCCATGGTTCGCGGAATTCCGTTGAAGTTTAAAAATGCTCTGGAACTCTTCCATTGCTCTCGGAATTTCGCTGAAGTTCAAAAATGCTTTGGAACTCTTGCATTGTTATCGGAATTCTGCTGAAGTTAAAAAATGCTTTGGAATTCTTCCATTGTTCTCGGAATTCCGCTGAAGTTTAAAAATGCTTTGGAACTCTTCCATTGTTCTCGAAATTTTGCTGATGTTTATCAATGCTTTGGAACTCTTCCATTGTTCTGGGAATTCCGCTGAAGTTTAAAAATGCTTAGGAACTCTTCCATTGTTCTCAGAATTCCGCTGAAGTTTAAAAATGCTTTGGAACTCTTCCATTGTTCTCGTATTTCCGCTGAAGTTCAAAAATGCTTAGGAACTCTTCCTTTTTTCTCGAAATTCCGCTGATATTTAAAAACGCTTTGGAACTCTTCCATTGTTCTCGGAATTCCGCTGAAGTTTAAAAATGCTTTGGAACTCTTCCATTGGTCTCAAAATTCCGCTGATGTTTAACAAGCTTTGGAATTCTTCCATTGTTCTCAGAACTCTGCTGATGTTTAACAATGCTTTGAAACTCTTCCATTGTTCTCGGAATACCGCTGAAGTTTAAAAATGCTTTGGAACTCTTCCATTGTTCTCGGAATTCCACTGAAATTCGAAAATGCTTTGGAGCTCTTCCATTCTTCTTGGAAATCTGCTGATGTTTAACAATGCTTTGGAATTCTTCCACTGTTCTCATAATTCTGCTGAAGTTTAAAAATTCTTTGGAACTTTTTCATTGTTTTCTGAATTCTGCTGATGTATAAAAAATTCTTTGGAACACTTCCATTGTTCTCGGAATTCTGCTGAAGTTAAAAAATTCTTGGGAACTTTTTCATTATTCTCTGAATTCCGGTGATGTGTAACAATGCTTTGGAACTCTTACATTGTTCTCAGAATTCTGCTGAAGTTTAACAATGCTTTGGAACTCTTCCATTGTTCTCGGAATACTGCTGAAGTTTAAAAATGCTTTGGAACTTTTCCATTATTCTCGGAAATATGCTGAAGTTTAAAAATGCTTCGGATCTCTTCTATTTTTCTCGGAATTCCGCTGAAGTTTAACAATGCTTTGGAGCTCTTCCATTGTTCTCAGAATTCCGGTGAAGTTTAAAATTGCTTTGGAACTCTTCCATTGTTCTCGGAATTCCGCTGGAGTTTAAAAATGCTTTGAAATTTTTCCATTAATCTTGGAATTCCGTTGAAGTTTAAAAATGTTTTGGAACTCTTCCATTGTTCTCAGTATTCCGCTGAAGTTTAAAAATGCTTTGGAACTTTTCCATTGTTCTCGGAATTTTGCTGAAGTTTAAAAATGCTTTGGAACTTTTCCATTCTTCTCGGAATTCCGCTGATGTTTAAAAATACTTTGGAACTTGTCCATTGTTCTCATAATTCTGCTGAAGTTTAAAAATTCTTTGGAACTTTTTCATTTTTTTTTAATTCCGCTGATGTGTAACAATTCTTTGGAACTCTTCCATTGTTCTTGGAATTCCACAGATGTTTAACAATGCTTTGGAACTCTTACATTGTTCTCAGAATACCGATAAAGTTTAACAATGCTTTGGAACTCTTCCATTGTTCTCGGAATACTGCTGAAGTTGAAAAATGCATTGGAACTCTTCCATTGTTCTCGGAATTCCGCTGAAGTTTAAAAATGCTTCAGAACTCTTACATTGTTCTCGGAATTCCGCTGAAGTTTATCAATGCTTTGGAACTCTTCCATTGTTCTCGGAAGAATGCTGAAGTTTAAAAATGCATTGGAACTCTTCCACTGTTCTCAGAATTCTGCTGAAGCTTAACAATGCTTTGGAACTCTTCCATTGTTCTCGGAATTCTGCTGATGTTTAACAATGCTTTGGAAAACTACCATTGTTCTCGGAATTCTGCTGAAGTTTAAAAATGCTTTGGAACTGTTCCATTGTTCTCGGAATACCGATGAAGTTTAAAAATGATTTGGAACTCTTCCATTGTTCGCGGAATTCCATTGAAGTTTAAAAATGCTCTGGAACTCTTCCATTGCTCTCGGAATTTCGCTGAAGTTCAAAAATGCTTTGGAACTCTTGCATTGTTATCGGAATTCTGCTGAAGTTAAAAAATGCTTTGGAATTCTTCCATTGTTCTCGGAATTCCGCTGAAGTTTAAAAATGCTTTGGAACTCTTCCATTGTTCTCGGAATTTTGCTGATGTTTAACAATGCTTTGTAACTCTTCCATTGTTCTGGGAATTCCGCTGAAGTTTAAAAATGCTTAGGAACTCTTCCATTGTTCTCAGAATTCCGCTGAAGTTTAAAAATGCTTTGGAACTCTTCCATTGTTCTCGGAATTTCGTTGAAGTTTAAAAATGCTTTGGAACTCTTCCATTATTCTCGGAATTCCGCTGAAGTTTAGAAATGCTTTGGAACTCTTCCATTGTTCTCGTATTTCCGCTGAAGTTCAAAAATGCTTTGGAACTCTTCCTTTTTTCTCGAAATTCCGCTGATATTTAAAAACGCTTTGGAACTCTTCCATTGTTTTCGGAATTCCGCTGAAGTTTAAAAATGCTTTGGAACTCTTCCATTGGTCTCAAAATTCCGCTGATGTTTAACAAGCTTTGGAACTCTTCCATTGTTCTCAGAACTCTGCTGATGTTTAACAATGCTTGAAACTCTTCCATTGTTCTCGGAATACCGCTGAAGTTTAAAAATGCTTTGGAAATCTTCCGTTGCTCTCGGAATTTCGCTGAAGTTCAAAAATGCTTTGGATCTCTTGCATTGTTATCGGAATTCCGCTGAAGTTTAAAAATGCTTTAGAACTATTCCATTGTTCTCGGAATTCTGCTGAAGTTTAAAAATCCTTTGGAGCTCTTCCATTGTTCTCGGAATTCCGCTGATGTTTAACAATGCTTTGGAACTCTTCCATTGTTCTCGGAATTCTGCTGAAGTTTAAAAATTCTTTGGAACTCTTCCATTGTTCTCAGAATTCTGCTGAAGTTTAAAAATGCTTTGGAACTCTTCCATTGTTCTGGGAAGTCCGCTGATGTTTAGCAATGCTTTGCAATTCTTCTATTGTTCTCAGAATTCTGCTGAAGTTTAAAAATGCTTTGGAACTCTTCCATTGTTCTCGGATTTGCGCTGAAGTTTAAAAATGCTTTGGAGCTCTTCCATTGTTCTCAGAATTCCGCTGATGTTTAACAATGCTTTGGAACTCTTCCATTGTTCTCGGAATTCTGCTGAAGTTTAAAAATTCTTTGGAACTTTTTCATTGTTCTCTGAATTCCGCTGATGGGTAACAATGCTTTGGAACTCTTCCCTTGTTCTCGGAATTCCGCTGATGTTTATCAATGCTCTGGAACTCTTCCATTGTTCTCGGAATTCCACTGAAGTTTAACAATGCTTTGAAACTCTTCCATTGTTCTCGGAATACTGCTGAAGTTTAACAATGCTTTGAAACTCTTCCATTGTTCTCAGAATTCTGCTGAAGTTAAAAAATGCTTTGGAATTCTTCCATTGTTCTCGCAATTCCGCTGAAGTTTAAAAATGCTTTAGAACTCTTCCATTGGTCTCGGAATTCTGCTGATGTTTAACAATGCTTTGGAACTCTTCCATTGTTCTCGGAATTCCGCTGAAGTTTAAAAATGCTTTGGAACTCTTCCATTGTTCTCAGAATTCCGCTGAAGTTTAAAAATGCTTTGGAACTCTTCCATTGTTCTCAGAATTCCGTTGAAGTTTAAAAATGCTTTGGAACTCTTCTATTGTTCTCGGAATTCCGATGAAGTTTAAAAATGCTTTGAAACTCTTCCATTGTTCTCAGAATTCTGCTGAAGTTTAAAAATGCTTTGGAACTCTGCCATTACTCTGGAAATACCGCTGATATTTAACAATGCTTTGGAATTCTTCGATTGTTCTCAGAATTCTGTTGAAGTTTAAAAATGCTTTGGAACTCTTCCATTGTTCTCGGAATTTTGCTGAAGTTTAAAAATGCTTTGGAACTCTTCCATTCTTCTCGGAATACCGCTGATGTTTAAAAATACTTTGGAACTCGTCCATTGTTCTTGTAATTCTGCTGAAGTTTAAAAATTCTTTGGAACTTTTTCATTTTTTTTAAATTCCGCTGATGTGTAACAATTCTTTGGAACTCTTCCATTGTTCTTGGAATTCCACAGATGTTTAACAATACTTTGGAACTCTTACATTGTTATCAGAATACCGATAAAGTTTAACAATGCTTTGGAACTCTTCCATTGTTCTCGGAATACTGCTGAAGTTGAAAAATGCATTGGAACTCTTCCATTGTTCTCGGAATTCCGCTGAAGTTTAAAAATGCTTCGGAACTCTTCCATTGTTCTCGGAATTCCGCTGAAGTTTATCAATGCTTTGGAACTCTTCCATTGTTCTCGGAATAATGCTGAAGTTTAAAACTGCACTGGAACTCTTCCAATGTTCTCAGAATTCTGCTGAAGCTTAACAATGCTTTCGAACTCTTCCATTGTTCTCGGATTTCTGCTGATGTTTAACAATGCTTTGGAAAACTACCATTGTTCTCGGAATTCTGCTGAAGTTTAAAAATGCTTTGGAACTGTTCCATTGTTCTCGGAATACCGCTGAAGTTTAAAAATGATTTGGAACTCTTCCATTGTTCGCGGAATTCCGTTGAAGTTTAAAAATGCTTTGGAACTCTTCCATTGCTCTCGGAATTTCGCTGAAGTTCAAAAATGCTTTGGAACTCTTGCATTGTTATCGGAATTCTGCTGAAGTTAAAAAAAGCTTTGGAATTCTTCCATTGTTCTCGGAATTCCGCTGAAGTTTAAAAATGCTTTGGAACTCTTCCATTGTTCTCGGAATTTTGCTGATGTTTAACAATGCTTAGGAACTCTTCCATTGTTCTCAGAATTCCGCTGAAGTTTAAAAATGCTTTGGAACTCTTCCATTGTTCTTGGAATTCAACTGATGTTTAACAATGCTTTGGAACTCTTGTATTGTTCTCGGAATTCTGAGAAAGTTTAAAAATGCTTTGGAACTCTTCCATTGTTCTCGGTATTCCGCTGAATTTTAAAAATGCTTTGGAACTCTTCCATTGTTATCGGAATTCCGCTGAGGTTTAAAAATGCTTTGGAACTCTTCCATTGGTCTCAAAATTCCGCTAATGTTTAACAAGCTTTGGAACTCTTCCATTGTTCTCGGAATTCCACTGAAGTTTAAAAATACTTTGGAGCTCTTCCATTCTTCTTGGAATTCTGCTGATGTTTAACAATGCTTTGGAACTCTTCCACTGTTCTCATAATTCTGCTGAAGTTTAAAAATTCTTTGGAACTTTTTCATTGTTCTCTGAATTCCGCTGATGTGTAAAAAATTCTTTGGAACTCTTCCATTGTTCTCGGAATTATGCTGAAGTTAAAAAATTCTTGGGAACTTTTTCATTATTCTCTGAATTCCGGTGATGTGTAACAATGCTTTGGAACTCTTACATTGTTCTCGGTATTCCTCTGATGTTTAACAATTCTTTGGAACTCTTCCATTGTTCTCAGAATTCTGCTGAAGTTTAACAATGCTTTGGAACTCTTCCAATGTTCTCGGAATACTGCTGAAGTTTAAAAATGCTTTGGAACTTTTCCATTATTCTCGGAAATATGCTGAAGTTTAAAAATGCTTTGCATCTCTTCTATTGTTCTCGGAATTCCGGTGAAGTTTAAAAATGCTTTGGAACTCTTCCATTGTTCTCGGAATTCCGCTGGAGTTTAAAAATGCTTTGAAATTTTTCCATTAATCTTGGAATTCCGTTGAAGTTTAAAAATGTTTTGGAACTCTTCCATTGTTCTCAGTATTCCGCTGAAGTTTAAAAATGCTTTGGAACTTTTCCATTGTTCTCGGAATTTTGCTGAAGTTTAAAAATGCTTTGGAGCTCTTCCATTCTTCTCGGAATTCCGCTGATGTTTAAAAATACTTTGGAACTTGTCCATTGTTCTCGTAATTCTGCTGAAGTTTAAAAATTCTTTGGAACTTTTTCATTTTTTTTAAATTCCGCTGATGTGTAACAATTCTTTGGAACTCTTCCATTGTTCTTGGAATTCCACAGATGTTTAACAATGCTTTGGAACTCTTACATTGTTCTCAGAATACCGATAAAGTTTAACAATGCTTTGGAACTCTTCCATTGTTCTCGGAATACTGCTGAAGTTGAAAAATGCATTGGAACTCTTCCATTGTTCTCGGAATTCCGCTGAAGTTTAAAAATGCTTCTGAACTCTTCCATTGTTCTCGGAATTCCGCTGAAGTTTATCAATGCTTTGGAACTCTTCCATTGTTCTCGCAATAATGCTGAAGTTTAAAAATGCAATGGAACTCTTCCACTGTTCTCAGAATTCTGCTGAAGCTTAACAATGCTTTGGAACTCTTCCATTGTTCTCGGAATTCTGCTGATGTTTAACAATGCTTTGGAAAACTACCATTGTTCTCGGAATTCTGCTGAAGTTTAAAAATGCTTTGGAACTGTTCCATTGTTCTCGGAATACCGCTGAAGTTTAAAAATGATTTGGAACTCTTCCATGGTTCGCGGAAATCCGTTGAAGTTTAAAAATGCTCTGGAACTCTTCCATTGCTCTCGGAATTTCGCTGAAGTTCAAAAATGCTTTGGAACTCTTGCATTGTTATCGGAATTCTGCTGAAGTTAAAAAATGCTTTGGAATTCTTCCATTGTTCTCGGAATTCCGCTGAAGTTTAAAAATGCTTTGGAACTCTTCCATTGTTCTCGGAATTTTGCTGATGTTTAACAATGCTTTGGAACTCTTCCATTGTTCTGGGAATTCCGCTGAAGTTTAAAAATGCTTAGGAACTCTTCCATTGTTCTCAGAATTCCGCTGAAGTTTAAAAATGCTTTGGAACTTCATTCCATTGTTCTCGGAATTCCGTTGAAGTTTAAAAATGCTTTGGAACTCTTCCATTATTCTCGGAATTCCGCTGAAGTTTAAAAATGCTTTGGAACTCTTCCATTGTTCTCGTATTTCCGCTGAAGTTCAAAAATGCTTTGGAACTCTTCCTTTTTTCTCGAAATTCCGCTGATATTTAAAAACGCTTTGGAACTCTTCCATTGTTCTCGGAATTCCGCTGAGATTTAAAAATGCTTTGGAACTCTTCCATTGGTCTCAAAATTCCGCTGATGTTTAACAAGCTTTGGAACTCTTCCATTGTTCTCAGAACTCTGCTGATGTTTAACAATGCTTTGAAACTCTTCCATTGTTCTCGGAATACCGCTGAAGTTTAAAAATGCTTTGGAACTCTTCCATTGTTCTCGGAATTCCACTGAAGTTTAAAAATGCTTTGGAGCTCTTCCATTCTTCTTGGAATTCTGCTGATGTTTAACAATGCTTTGGAACTCTTCCACTGTTCTCATAATTCTGCTGAAGTTTAAAAATTCTTTGGAACTTTTTCATTGTTCTCTGAATTCCGCTGATGTGTAAAAAATTCTTTGGAACTCTTCCATTGTTCTCGGAATTCTGCTGAAGTTAAAAAATTCTTGGGAACTTTTTCATTATTCTCTGAATTCCAGTGATGTGTAACAATGCTTTGGAACTCTTACATTGTTCTCGGTATTCCTCTGATGTTTAACAATTCTTTGGAACTCTTCCATTGTTCTCAGAATTCTGCTGAAGTTTAACAATGCTTTGGAACTCTTCCAATGTTCTCGGAATACTGCTGAAGTTTAAAAATGCTTTGGAACTTTTCCATTATTCTCGGAAATATGCTGAAGTTTAAAAATGCTTTGGATCTCTTCTATTGTTCTCGGAATTCCGCTGAAGTTTAACAATGCTTTGGAGCTCTTCCATTGTTCTCAGAATTCCGGTGAAGTTTAAAAATGCTTTGGAACTCTTCCATTGTTCTCGGAATTCCGCTGGAGTTTAAAAATGCTTTGAAATTTTTCCATTAATCTTGGAATTCCGTTGAAGTTTAAAAATGTTTTGGAACTCTTCCATTGTTCTCAGAACTCTGCTGATGTTTAACAATGCTTTGAAACTCTTCCATTGTTCTCGGAATACCGCTGAAGTTTAAAAATGCTTTGGAACTCTTCCATTGTTCTCGGAATTCCACTGAAGTTTAAAAATGCTTTGGAGCTCTTCCATTCTTCTTGGAATTCTGCTGATGTTTAACAATGCTTTGGAACTCTTCCACTGTTCTCATAATTCTGCTGAAGTTTAAAAATTCTTTGGAACTTTTTCATTGTTCTCTGAATTCCGCTGATGTGTAAAAAATTCTTTGGAACTCTTCCATTGTTCTCGGAATTCTGCTGAAGTTAAAAAATTCTTGGGAACTTTTTCATTATTCTCTGAATTCCAGTGATGTGTAACAATGCTTTGGAACTCTTACATTGTTCTCGGTATTCCTCTGATGTTTAACAATTCTTTGGAACTCTTCCATTGTTCTCAGAATTCTGCTGAAGTTTAACAATGCTTTGGAACTCTTCCAATGTTCTCGGAATACTGCTGAAGTTTAAAAATGCTTTGGAACTTTTCCATTATTCTCGGAAATATGCTGAAGTTTAAAAATGCTTTGGATCTCTTCTATTGTTCTCGGAATTCCGCTGAAGTTTAACAATGCTTTGGAGCTCTTCCATTGTTCTCAGAATTCCGGTGAAGTTTAAAAATGCTTTGGAACTCTTCCATTGTTCTCGGAATTCCGCTGGAGTTTAAAAATGCTTTGAAATTTTTCCATTAATCTTGGAATTCCGTTGAAGTTTAAAAATGTTTTGGAACTCTTCCATTGTTCTCAGTATTCCGCTGAAGTTTAAAAATGCTTTGGAACTTTTCCATTGTTCTCGGAATTTTGCTGAAGTTTAAAAATGCTTTGGAGCTCTTCCATTCTTCTCGGAATTCCGCTGATGTTTAAAAATACTTTGGAACTTGTCCATTGTTCTCGTAATTCTGCTGAAGTTTAAAAATTCTTTGGAACTTTTTCATTTTTTTTTTAATTCCGCTGATGTGTAACAATTCTTTGGAACTCTTCCATTGTTCTTGGAATTCCACAGATGTTTAACAATGCTTTGGAACTCTTACATTGTTCTCAGAATACCGATAAAGTTTAACAATGCTTTGGAACTCTTCCATTGTTCTCGGAATACTGCTGAAGTTGAAAAATGCATTGGAACTCTTCCATTGTTCTCGGAATTCCGCTGAAGTTTAAAAATGCTTCTGAACTCTTCCATTGTTCTCGGAATTCCGCTGAAGTTTATCAATGGTTTGGAACTCTTCCATTGTTCTCGGAATAATGCTGAAGTTTAAAAATGCAATGGAACTCTTCCACTGTTCTCAGAATTCTGCTGAAGCTTAACAATGCTTTGGAACTCTTCCATTGTTCTCGGAATTCTGCTGATGTTTAACAATGCTTTGGAAAACTACCATTGTTCTCGGAATTCTGCTGAAGTTTAAAAATGCTTTGGAACTGTTCCATTGTTCTCGGAATACCGCTGAAGTTTAAAAATGATTTGTAACTCTTCCATGGTTCGCGGAAATCCCTTGAAGTTTAAAAATGCTCTGGAACTCTTCCATTGCTCTCGGAATTTCGCTGAAGTTCAAAAATGCTTTGGAGCTCTTGCATTGTTATTGGAATTCTGCTGAAGTTAAAAAATGCTTTGGAATTCTTCCATTGTTCTCGGAATTCCGCTGAAGTTTAAAAATGCTTTGGAACTCTTCCATTGTTCTCGGAATTTTGCTGATGTTTAACAATGCTTTGGAACTCTTCCATTGTTCTGAGAATTCCGCTGAAGTTTAAAAATGCTTAGGAACTCTTCCATTGTTCTCAGAATTCCGCTGAAGTTTAAAAATGCTTTGGAACTTCATTCCATTGTTCTCGGAATTCCGTTGAAGTTTAAAAATGCTTTGGAACTCTTCCATTATTCTCGGAATTCCGCTGAAGTTTAAAAATGCTTTGGAACTCTTCCATTGTTCTCGTATTTCCGCTGAAGTTCAAAAATGCTTTGGAACTCTTCCTTTTTTCTCGAAATTCCGCTGATATTTAAAAACGCTTTGGAACTCTTCCATTGTTCTCGGAATTCCGCTGAAGTTTAAAAATGCTTTGGAACTCTTCCATTGGTCTCAAAATTCCGCTGATGTTTAACAAGCTTTGGAATTCTTCCATTGTTCTCAGAACTCTGCTGATGTTTAACAATGCTTTGAAACTCTTCTATTGTTCTCGGAATACCGCTGAAGTTTAAAAATGCTTTGGAACTCTTCCATTGTTCTCGGAATTCCACTGAAGTTTAAAAATGCTTTGGAGCTCTTCCATTCTTCTCGGAATTCTGCTGATGTTTAACAATGCTTTGGAACTCTTCCACTGTTCTCATAATTCTGCTGAAGTTTAAAAAGTTCTTTGGAACTTTTTCATTGTTTTCTGAATTCCGCTGATGTGTAAAAAATTCTTTGGAACTCTTCCATTGTTCTCGGAATTCTGCTGAAGTTAAAAAATTCTTGGGAACTTTTTCATTATTCTCTGAATTCCGGTGATGTGTAACAATGCTTTGGAACTCTTACATTGTTCTCGGTATTCCTCTGATGTTTAACAATGCTTTGGAACTCTTCCATTGTTCTCAGAATTCTGCTGAAGTTTAACAATGCTTTGGAACTCTTCCATTGTTCTCAGAATACTGCTGAAGTTTAAAAATGCTTTGGAACTTTTCCATTATTCTCGGAAATATGCTGAAGTTTAAAAATGCTTTGGATCTCTTCTATTTTTCTCGGAATTCCGCTGAAGTTTAACAATGCTTTGGAGCTCTTCCATTGTTCTCAGAATTCCGGTGAAGTTTAAAAATGCTTTGGAACTCTTCCATTGTTCTCGGAATTCCGCTGGAGTTTAAAAATGCTTTGAAATTTTTCCATTAATCTTGGAATTCCGTTGAAGTTTAAAAATGTTTTGGAACTCTTCCATTGTTCTCAGTATTCCGCTGAAGTTTAAAAATGCTTTGGAACTCTTCCATTGTTCTCGGAATTTTGCTGAAGTTTAAAAATGCTTTGGAGCTCTTCCATTCTTCTCGGAATTCCGCTGATGTTTAAAAATACTTTGGAACTTGTCCATTGTTCTCGTAATTCTGCTGAAGTTTAAAAATTCTTTGGAACTTTTTCATTTTTTTTTAATTCCGCTGATGTGTAACAATTCTTTGGAACTCTTCCATTGTTCTTGGAATTCCACAGATGTTTAACAATGCTTTGGAACTCTTACATTGTTCTCAGAATACCAATAAAGTTTAACAATGCTTTGGAACTCTTCCATTGTTCTCGGAATACTGCTGAAGTTGAAAAATGCATTGGAACTCTTCCATTGTTCTCGGAATTCCGCTGAAGTTTAAAAATGCTTCAGAACTCTTCCATTGTTCTTGGAATTCCGCTGAAGTTTATCAATGCTTTGGAACTCTTCCATTGTTCTTGGAATAATGCTGAAGTTTAAAAATGCAATGGAACTCTTCCATTGTTCTCGGAATTCTGCTGATGTTTAACAATGCTTTGGAAAACTACCATTGTTCTCGGAATTCTGCTGAAGTTTAAAAATGCTTTGGAACTGTTCCATTGTTCTCGGAATACCGCTGAAGTTTAAAAATGATTTGAAACACTTCCATGGTTCGCGGAATTCCGTTGAAGTTTAAAAATGCTCTGGAACTCTTCCATTGCTCTCGGAATTTCGCTGAAGTTCAAAAATGCTTTGGAACTCTTGCATTGTTATCGGAATTCTGCTGAAGTTAAAAAATGCTTTGGAATTCTTCCATTGTTCTCGGAATTCCGCTGAAGTTTAAAAATGCTTTGGAACTCTTCCATTGTTCTCGGAATTTTGCTGATGTTTAATAATGCTTTGGAACTCTTTCATTTTTCTGGGAATTCCGCTGAAGTTTAAAAATGCTTAGGAACTCTTCCATTGTTCTCAGAATTCCGCTGAAGTTTAAAAATGCTTTGGAACTCTTCCATTGTTCTCGTATTTCCGCTGAAGTTCAAAAATGCTTTGGAACTCTTCCTTTTTTCTCGAAATTCCGCTGATATTTAAAAACGCTTTGGAACTCTTCCATTGTTCTCGGAATTCCGCTGAAGTTTAAAAATGCTTTGGAACTCTTCCATTGGTCTCAAAATTCCGCTGATGTTTAACAAGCTTTGGAACTCTTCCATTGTTCTCAGAACTCTGCTGATGTTTAACAATGCTTTGAAACTCTTCCATTGTTCTCGGAATACCGCTGAAGTTTAAAAATGCTTTGGAACTCTTCCATTGTTCTCGGAATTCCACTGAAGTTTAAAAATGCTTTGGAGCTCTTCCATTCTTCTTGGAATTCTGCTGATGTTTAACAATGCTTTGGAACTCTTCCACTGTTCTCATAATTCTGCTGAAGTTTAAAAATTCTTTGGAACTTTTTCATTGTTTTCTGAATTCCGCTGATGTGTAAAAAATTCTTTGGAACACTTCCATTGTTCTCGGAATTCTGCTGAAGTTAAAAAATTCTTGGGAACTTTTTCATTATTCTCTGAATTCCGGTGATGTGTAACAATGCTTTGGAACTCTTACATTGTTCTCGGTATTCCTCTGATGTTTAACAATGCTTTGGAACTCTTCCATTGTTCTCGGAATACTGCTGAAGTTTAAAAATGCTTTGGAACTTTTCCATTATTCTCGGAAATATGCTGAAGTTTAAAAATGCTTTGGATCTCTTCTATTTTTCTCGGAATTCCGCTGAAGTTTAACAATGCTTTGGAGCTCTTCCATTGTTCTCAGAATTCCGTTGAAGTTTAAAAATGTTTTGGAACTCTTCCATTGTTCTCAGTATTCCGCTGAAGTTTAAAAATGCTTTGGAACTTTTCCATTGTTCTCGCAATTTTGCTGAAGTTTAAAAATGCTTTGGAGCTCTTCCATTCTTCTCGGAATTCCGCTGATGTTTAAAAATACTTTGGAACTTGTCCATTGTTCTCATAATTCTGCTGAAGTTTAAAAATTCTTTGGAACTTTTTCATTTTTTTTTAATTCCGCTGATGTGTAACAATTCTTTGGAACTCTTCCATTGTTCTTGGAATTCCACAGATGTTTAACAATGCTTTGGAACTCTTACATTGTTCTCAGAATACCGATAAAGTTTAACAATGCTTTGGAACTCTTCCATTGTTCTCGGAATACTGCTGAAGTTGAAAAATGCATTGGAACTCTTCCATTGCTCTCGGAATTCCGCTGAAGTTTAAAAATGCTTCAGAACTCTTCCATTGTTCTCGGAATTCCGCTGAAGTTTATCAATGCTTTGGAACTCTTCCATTGTTCTCGGAATAATGCTGAAGTTTAAAAATGCATTGGAACTCTTCCACTGTTCTCAGAATTCTGCTGAAGCTTAACAATGCTTTGGAACTCTTCCATTGTTCTCGGAATTCTGCTGATGTTTAACAATGCTTTGGAAAACTACCATTGTTCTCGGAATTCTGCTGAAGTTTAAAAATGCTTTGGAACTGTTCCATTGTTCTCGGAATACCGCTGAAGTTTAAAAATGATTTGGAACTCTTCCATTGTTCGCGGAATTCCGTTGAAGTTTAAAAATGCTCTGGAACTCTTCCATTGCTCTCGGAATTTCGCTGAAGTTCAAAAATGCTTTGGAACTCTTGCATTGTTATCGGAATTCTGCTGAAGTTAAAAAATGCTTTGGAATTCTTCCATTGTTCTCGGAATTCCGCTGAAGTTTAAAAATGCTTTGGAACTCTTCCATTGTTCTCGGAATTTTGCTGATGTTTAACAATGCTTTGGAACTCTTCCATTGTTCTGGGAATTCCGCTGAAGTTTAAAAATGCTTAGGAACTCTTCCATTGTTCTCAGAATTCCGCTGAAGTTTAAAAATGCTTTGGAACTCTTCCATTGTTCTCGGAATTCCGTTGAAGTTTAAAAATGCTTTGGAACTCTTCCATTATTCTCGGAATTCCGCTGAAGTTTAGAAATGCTTTGGAACTCTTCCATTGTTCTCGTATTTCCGCTGAAGTTCAAAAATGCTTTGGAACTCTTCCTTTTTTCTCGAAATTCCGCTGATATTTAAAAACGCTTTGGAACTCTTCCATTGTTCTCGGAATTCCGCTGAAGTTTAAAAATGCTTTGGAACTCTTCCATTGGTCTCAAAATTCCGCTGATGTTTAACAAGCTTTGGAACTCTTCCATTGTTCTCAGAACTCTGCTGATGTTTAACAATGCTTTGAAACTCTTCCATTGTTCTCGGAATACCGCTGAAGTTTAAAAATGCTTTGGAACTCTTCCATTGTTCTCGGAATTCCACTGAAGTTTAAAAACGCTTTGGAGCTCTTCCATTCTTCTTGGAATTCTGCTGATGTTTAACAATGCTTTGGAACTCTTCCACTGTACTCATAATTCTGCTGAAGTTTAAAAATTCTTTGGAACTTTTTCATTGTTTTCTGAATTCCGTTGATGTGTAAAAAATTCTTTGGAACTTTTCCATTGTTCTCGGAATTCTGCTGAAGTTAAAAAGTTCTTGGGAACTTTTTCATTATTCTCTGAATTCCGGTGATGTGTAACAATGCTTTGGAACTCTTACATTGTTCTCGGTATTCCTCTGATGTCTAACAATGCTTTGGAACTCTTCCATTGTTCTCAGAATTCTGCTGAAGTTTAACAATGCTTTGGAACTCTTCCATTGTTCTCGGAATACTGCTGAAGTTTAAAAATGCTTTGGAACTTTTCCATTATTCTCGGAAATATGCTGAAGTTTATAAATGCTTTAGATCTCTTCTATTGTTCTCGGAATTCCGCTGAAGTTTAACAATGCTTTGGAGCTCTTCCATTGTTCTCAGAATTCCGCTGAAGTTTAAAAATGCTTTGGAACTCTTACATTGTTCTCGGAATTCCGCTTGAGTTTAAAAATGTTTTGAAATTTTTCCATTAATCTTGGAATTCCGTTGAAGTTTAAAAATGTTTTGGAACTCTTCCATTGTTCTCAGTATTCCGCTGAAGTTTAAAAATGCTTTGGAACTCTTCCATTGTTCTCGGAATTTTGCTGAGGTTTAAAAATGCTTTGGAGCTCTTCCATTCTTCTCGGAATTCTGCTGATGTTTAAAAATACTTTGGAACTTGTCCATTGTTCTCGTAATTCTGCTGAAGTTTAAAAATTCTTTGGAACTTTTTCATTTTTTTTTAATTCCGCTGATGTGTAACAATTCTTTGGAACTCTTCCATTGTTCTTGGAATTCCACAGATGTTTAACAATGCTTTGGAACTCTTACATTGTTCTCAGAATACCGATAAAGTTTAACAATGCTTTGGAACTCTTCCATTGTTCTCGGAATACTGCTGAAGTTGAAAAATGCATTGGAACTCTTCCATTGTTCTCGGAATTCCGCTGAAGTTTAAAAATGCTTCGGAACTCTTCCAATGTTCTCGGAATTCCGCTGAAGTTTATCAATGCTTTGGAACTCTTCCATTGTTCTCGGAATAATGCTGAAGTTTAAAAATGCATTGGAACTCTTCCACTGTTCTCAGAATTCTGCTGAAGCTTAACAATGCTTTGGAACTCTTCCATTGTTCTCGGAATTCTGCTGATGTTTAACAATGCTTTGGAAAACTACCATTGTTCTCGGAATTCTGCTGAAGTTTAAAAATGCTTTGGAACTGTTCCATTGTTCTCGGAATTTTGCTGAGGTTTAAAAATGCTTTGGAGCTCTTCCATTCTTCTCGGAATTCCGCTGATGTTTAAAAATACTTTGGAACTTGTCCATTGTTCTCGTAATTCTGCTGAAGTTTAAAAATTCTTTGGAACTTTTTCATTTTTTTTTAATTCCGCTGATGTGTAACAATTCTTTGGAACTCTTCCATTGTTCTTGGAATTCCACAGATGTTTAACAATGCTTTGGAACTCTTACATTGTTCTCAGAATACCGATAAAGTTTAACAATGCTTTGGAACTCTTCCATTGTTCTCGGAATACTGCTGAAGTTGAAAAATGCATTGGAACTCTTCCATTGTTCTCGGAATTCCGCTGAAGTTTAAAAATGCTTCGGAACTCTTCCAATGTTCTCGGAATTCCGCTGAAGTTTATCAATGCTTTGGAACTCTTCCATTGTTCTCGGAATAATGCTGAAGTTTAAAAATGCATTGGAACTCTTCCACTGTTCTCAGAATTCTGCTGAAGCTTAACAATGCTTTGGAACTCTTCCATTGTTCTCGGAATTCTGCTGATGTTTAACAATGCTTTGGAAAACTACCATTGTTCTCGGAATTCTGCTGAAGTTTAAAAATGCTTTGGAACTGTTCCATTGTTCTCGGAATACCGCTGAAGTTTAAAAATGATTTGGAACTCTTCCATTGTTCATGGAATTCCGTTGAAGTTTAAAAATGCTCTGGAACTCTTCCATTGCTCTCGGAATTTCGCTGAAGTTCAAAAATGCTTTGGAACTCTTGCATTGTTATCGGAATTCTGCTGAAGTTAAAAAATGCTTTGGAATTCTTCCATTGTTCTCGGAATTCCGCTGAAGTTTAAAAATGCTTTGGAACTCTTCCATTGTTCTCAGTATTCCGATGAAGTTTAAAAATGCTTTGGAACTCTTCCATTGTTCTCAGAATTTCGCTGAAGTTTAAAAATTCTTTGGAACTCTTCCATCGTTCTTGGAATTCCGCTGGAGTTTAAAAATGCTTTGGAACTCTTCCATTTTTCTCGGAATACCGCTGAAGTTTAAGAATTCTTTGGAAATCTTCCATTGTTCTCAGAATTCCGCTGGAGTTTAAAAATGCTTTGGAACTCTTCCATTGTTCTCGGAATTCTGCTGATGTTTAATAAGCTTTGGAACTCTTCCATTGTTCTTGGAATTCCGTTGATGTTTAACAATGCTTTGGATCTCTTCCATTGTTCTCTGAATTCTGCTGACGTTTATAAATGCACTGGAACTCTTCCATTGTTCTCGGAATTCCACTGAAGTTTAACAATGCTTTGGATCTCTTCCATTGTTCTCTGAATTCTGCTGACGTTTATAAATGCTCTGGAACTCTTCCATTGTTCTCGGAATTCCACTGAAGTTTAACAATGCTTTGGAATTCTTCCATTTTTCTCAGAATTCAGCAGAAGTATAAAAATGCTTTGGAGCTCTTCCATTGTTCTGGGAATTCTGCTGATGTTTAACAATGCTTTGGAATCCATCCATTTTTCTAAGAATTCTGCTGAAGTTTAAAAATGCTATGGAATTCTTCGATTGTTTTTGGAATTCTGCTGAAGTTTAAAAATGCTTTGGAGCTCTTCCATTCTTCTCGGAATTCCGCTGATGTTCAACAATGCTTTGGAACTCTTCCATTGTTCTCGGAATTCTGCTGAAGTTTAAAAATGCTTTGAACTCGTCCATTGTTCTCGTAATTCCGCTGAAGTTTAAAAATGCTTTGGAACCCTTCCATTGTTCTCGGAATTCTGAGGAAGTTTAAAAATGCTTTGGAACTCTACCATTGTTCTTGGAATTCCGCTGATGTTTAACAATGCTTTGGAACTCTTCCATTGTTCTCTGAATTCCGCTGAAGTTTAACAATGCTTTAGAACTCTTCCATTGTTATCGCATTGCTGCTGAAGTTTAAAAATGCATTGGAACTTTTCCATTGAACTCAGAATTCTGGTGATGTTTAAAAATGCTTTGGAACTCTTCCATTGTTGTTGGACTTCCGCTGAAGTTTAAAAATGCTTTGGAACTCTTCCATTGTTCTCGGAATTCCGCTGATGTTGAAAAATGCCTTGGAACTCTTCCATTGTTCTCGGAATTCTGCTGAAGTTAAAAAATTCTTGGGTACTTTTTCATTATTCTCTGAATTCCGGTGATGTGTAACAATGCTTTGGAACTCTTACATTGTTCTCGGAATTCCTCTGATGTTTAACAATGCTTTCGAACTCTTATATTGTTCTCCGAATACCGCTGAAGTTTAAAAATGCTTTGGAACTCTTCCATTGTTCTCGGAATTCCACTGAAGTTTAAAAATGCTTTGGAGCTCTTCCATTCTTCTCGGAATTCTGCTGATGTTTAACAATGCTTTGGAACTCTTCCACTGTTCTCATAATTCTGCTGAAGTTTAAAAATTCTTTGGAACTTTTTCATTGTTCTCTGAATTCCGCTGATGTGTAAAAAATTCTTTGGAACTCTTCCATTGTTCTCGGAATTCTGCTGAAGTTAAAAAATTCTTGGGAACTTTTTCATTATTCTCTGAATTCCGGTGATGTGTAACAATGCTTTGGAACTCTTACATTGTTCTCGGAATTCCTCTGATGTTTAACAATGCTTTGGAACTCTTCCATTGTTCTCAGAATTCTGCTGAAGTTTAACAATGCTTTGGAACTCTTCCATTATTCTCGGAAATATGCTGAAGTTTAAAAATGCTTTGGATCTCTTCTATTGTTCTCGGAATTCCGCTGAAGTTTAACAATGCTTTGGAACTCTTCCATTGTTCTCGGAATACTGCTGAAGTTTAAAAATGCTTTGGAACTTTTCCATTATTCTCGGAAATATGCTGAAGTTTAAAAATGCTTTGGATCTCTTCTATTGTTCTCGGAATTCCGCTGAAGTTTAACAATGCTTTGGAGCTCTTCCATTGTTCTCAGAATTCCGCTGAAGTTTAAAAATGCTTTGGAACTCTTCCATTGTTCTCGGAATTCCGCTGGAGTTTAAAAATGCTTTGAAATTTTTGCATTAATCTTGGAATTCCGTTGAAGTTTAAAAATGATTTGGAACTCTTCCATTGTTCTCAGTATTCCGCTGAAGTTTAAAAATGCTTTGGAACTCCTCCATTGTTCTCGGAATTTTGCTGAGGTTTAAAAATGCTTTGGAGCTCTTCCATTCTTCTCGGAATTCCGCTGATGTTTAAAAATACTTTGGAACTTGTCCATTGTTCTCGTAATTCTGCTGAAGTTTAAAAATTCTTTGGAACTTTTTCATTTTTTTTTAATTCCGCTGATGTGTAACAATTCTTTGGAACTCTTCCATTGTTCTTGGAATTCCACAGATGTTTAACAATGCTTTGGAACTCTTACATTGTTCTCAGAATACCGATAAAGTTTAACAATGCTTTGGAACTCTTCCATTGTTCTCGGAATACTGCTGAAGTTGAAAAATGCATTGGAACTCTTCCATTGTTCTCGGAATTCCGCTGAAGTTTAAAAATGCTTCGGAACTCTTCCAATGTTCTCGGAATTCCGCTGAAGTTTATCAATGCTTTGGAACTCTTCCATTGTTCTCGGAATAATGCTGAAGTTTAAAAATGCATTGGAACTCTTCCACTGTTCTCAGAATTCTGCTGAAGCTTAACAATGCTTTGGAACTCTTCCATTGTTCTCGGAATTCTGCTGATGTTTAACAATGCTTTGGAAAACTACCATTGTTCTCGGAATTCTGCTGAAGTTTAAAAATGCTTTGGAACTGTTCCATTGTTCTCGGAATACCGCTGAAGTTTAAAAATGATTTGGAACTCTTCCATTGTTCGTGGAATTCCATTGAAGTTTAAAACTGCTCTGGAACTCTTCCATTGCTCTCGGAATTTCGCTGAAGTTCAAAAATGCTTTGGAACTCTTGCATTGTTATCGGAATTCTGCTGAAGTTAAAAAATGCTTTGGAATTCTTCCATTGTTCTCGGAATTCCGCTGAAGTTTAAAAATGCTTTGGAACTCTTCCATTGTTCTCAGTATTCCGATGAAGTTTAAAAATGCTTTGGAACTCTTCCATTGTTCTCAGAATTTCGCTGAAGTTTAAAAATGCTTTGGAACTCTTCCATTGTTCCCGGAATTCTGCTGAAGTTTAGCAATGCTTTGGAACTCTTCCATTGTTCTCAGAATTCCGCTGAAATTTAAAAATTCTTTGGAACTCTTCCATCATTCTTGGAATTCCGCTGGAGTTTAAAAATGCTTTGGAACTCTTCCATTTTTCTCGGAATACCGCTGAAGTTTAAGAATTCTTTGGAAATCTTCCATTGTTCTCAGAATTCCGCTGAAGTTTAAAAATGCTTTGGAACTCTTCCATTGTTCTCGGAATTCTGCTGATGTTTAATAAGCTTTGGAACTCTTCCATTGTTCTTGGAATTCCGTTGATGTTTAACAATGCTTTGGATCTCTTCCATTATTCTCTGAATTCTGCTGACGTTTATAAATGCACTGGAACTCTTCCATTGTTCTCGGAATTCCACTGAAGTTTAACAATGCTTTGGATCTCTTCCATTGTTCTCTGAATTCTGCTGACGTTTATAAATGCTCTGGAACTCTTCCATTGTTCTCGGAATTCCACTGAAGTTTAACAATGCTTTGGAATTCTTCCATTTTTCTCAGAATTCAGCAGAAGTATAAAAATGCTTTGGAGCTCTTCCATTGTTCTGGGAATTCCGCTGATGTTTAACAATGCTTTGGAATCCATCCATTTTTCTAAGAATTCTGCTGAAGTTTAAAAATGCTATGGAATTCTTCCATTGTTCTTGGAATTCTGCTGAAGTTTAAAAATGCTTTGGAGCTCTTTCATTCTTCTCGGAATTCCTCTGATGTTTAACAATGCTTTGGAACTCTTCCATTGTTCTCGGAATTCTGCTGAAGTTTAAAAATGCTTTGAACTCGTCCATTGTTCTCGTAATTCCGCTGAAGTTTAAAAATGCTTCGGAAACCTTCCATTGTTCTCGGAATTCTGAGGAAGTTTAAAAATGCTTTGGAACTCTTCCATTGTTCTTGGAATTCCGCTGATGTTTAACAATGCTTTGGAACTCTTCCATTGTTCTCTGAATTCCGCTGAAGATTAAAAATGCTTTGGAACTCTTCCATTGTTCTCGGAATTGCGCTGAAGTTTAACAATGCTTTGGAACTCTTCCATTGTTATCGCATTGCTGCTGAAGTTTAAAAATGCATTGGAACTTTTCCATTGAACTCAGAATTCTGGTGATGTTTAAAAATGCTTTGGAACTCTTCCATTGTTGTTGGACTTCCGCTGAAGTTTAAAAATGCTTTGGAACTCTTCCATTGTTCTCGGAATTCCGCTGATGTTGAAAAATGCTTTGGAACTCTTCCATTGTTCTTGGAATTCTGCTGATGTTAAAAAATTCTTGGGTACTTTTTCATTATTCTCTGAATTCCGGTGATGTGTAACAATGCTTTGGAACTCTTACATTGTTCTCGGAATTCCTCTGATGTTTAACAATGCTTTCGAACTCTTCCATTGTTCTCGGAATACCGCTGAAGTTTAAAAATGCTTTGGAACTCTTCCATTGTTCTCGGAATTCCACTGAAGTTTAAAAATGCTTTGGAGCTCTTCCATTCTTCTCGGAATTCTGCTGATGTTTAACAATGCTTTGGAACTCTTCCACTGTTCTCATAATTCTGCTGAAGTTTAAAAATTCTTTGGAACTTTTTCATTGTTCTCTGAATTCCGCTGATGTGTAAAAAATTCTTTGGAACTCTTCCATTGTTCTCGGAATTCTGCTGAAGTTAAAAAATTCTTGGGAACTTTTTCATTATTCTCTGAATTCCGGTGATGTGTAACAATGCTTTGGAACTCTTACATTGTTCTCGGAATTCCACTGATGTTTAACAATGCTTTGGAACTCTTCCATTGTTCTCAGAATTCTGCTGAAGTTTAACAATGCTTTGGAACTCTTCCATTATTCTCGGAAATATGCTGAAGTTTAAAAATGCTTTGGATCTCTTCTATTGTTCTCAGAATTCCGCTGAAGTTTAACAATGCTTTGGAGCTCTTACATTGTTCTCAGAATTCCGCTGAAGTATAAAAATGCTTTGGAATTTTTCCATTAATCTTGGAATTCCGTTGAAGTTTAAAAATGTTTTGGAACTCTTCCATTGTTCTCAGTATTCCGCTGAAGTTTAAAAATGCTTTGGAACTCTTCCATTGTTCTCGGAATTCCGCTGAAGATTAAAAATGCTTTGGAACTCTTCCATTGTTCTTGGAATTCTGCTGGAGTTTAAAAATGCTTTGGAACTCTTCCATTGTTCTCGGAATTTTGCTGAAATTTAAGAATGCTTTGGAAATCTTCCATTGTTCTCAGAATTCCGCTGAAGTTTAAAAATGCTTTGGAACTCTTCCATTGTTCTCGGAATTCTGCTGATGTTTAATAAGCTTTGGAACTCTTCCATTGTTCTTGGAATTCCATTGATGTTTAACAATGCTTTGGATCTCTTCCATTGTTCTCTGAATTCTGCTGATGTTTATAAATGCTCTGGAACTCTTCCATTGTTCTCGGAATTCCACTGAAGTTTAACAATGCTTTGGATCTCTTCCATTGTTCTCTGAATTCTGCTGATGTTTATAAATGCTCTGGAACTCTTCCATTGTTCTTGGAATTCCACTGAAGTTTAACAATGCTTTGGAATTCTTCCATTGTTCAGAGAATTCAGCTGAAGTATAAAAATGCTTTGGAGCTCTTCCATTGTTCTGGGAATTCCGCTGATGTTTAACAATGCTTTGGAATCCATCCATTTTTCTAAGAATTCTGCTGAAGTTTAAAAATGCTATGGAATTCTTCCATTGTTCTTGGAATTCTGCTGAAGTTTAAAAATGCTTTGGAGCTCTTCCATTCTTCTCGGAATTCTGCTGATGTTTAACAATGCTTTGGAACTCTTCCATTGTTCTCGGAATTCTGCTGAAGTTTAAAAATGCTTTGAACTCGTCCATTGTTCTCGTAATTCCGCTGAAGTTTAAAAATGCTTTGGAACCCTTCCATTGTTCTCGGAATTCTGAGGAAGTTTAAGAATGCTTTGGAACTCTTCCATTGTTCTTGGAATTCCGCTGATGTTTAACAACGCTTTGGAACTCTTCCATTGTTCTCTGAATTCCGCTGAAGTTTAAAAATGCTCTGGAACTCTTCCATTGTTCTTGGAATTCCGCTGATGTTTAACAATGCTTTGGAACTCTTCCATTGTTCTCTGAATTCCGCTGAAGTTTAAAAATGCTTTGGAACTCTTCCATTGTTCTCGGAATTCCGCTGAAGTTTAACAATGCTTTGGAACTCTTCCATTGTTATCGCATTGCTGCTGAAGTTTAAAAATGCATTGGAACTCTTCCATTGTTCTCGGAATACCGCTGAAGTATAAAAATGCTTTGGAACTCTTACATTGTTCTCGGAATTCCTCTGATGTTTAACAATGCTTTGGAACTCTTCCATTGTTCTCAGAATTCTGCTGAAGTTTAACAATGCTTTGGAACTCATCCATTGTTCTTGGAATTCCGCTGAAGTTTAACAATGCTTTGGAACTCATCCATTGTTCTCGGAATTCCGCTGAAGTTTAACAATGCTCTGGAACTCTTCCATTGTTCTCGGAATTCCACTGAAGTTTAACAATGCTTTGGAATTCTTCCATTGTTCTCAGAATTCAGCTGAAGTATAAAAATGCTTTGGAGCTCTTCCATTGTTCTGGGAATTCCACTGGTGTTTAACAATGCTTTGGAATCCATCCATTTTTCTAAGAATTCTGCTGAAGTTTAAAAATGCTATGGAATTCTTCCATTGTTCTTGGAATTTTGCTGAAGTTTAAAAATGCTTTGGAGCTCTTCCATTCTTCTCGGAATTCCGCTGATGTTTAACAATGCTTTGGAACTCTTCCATTGTTCTCGGAATTCTGCTGAAGTTTAAAAATGCTTTGGAACTCGTCCATTGTTCTCGTAATTCCGCTGAAGTTTAAAAATGCTTTGCAACCCTTCCATTGTTCTCAGAATTCTGAGGAAGTTTAAAAATGCTTTGGAACTCTTCCATTGTTCTCGGATTTCCGCTGAAGTTTAAAAATGCTTTGGAACTCATCCATTGTTCTCGGAATTCCGCTGAAGTTTAACAATGCTTTGGAACTCTTCCATTGTTCTCAGAATTCTGCTGAAGTTTAAAAATGCTTTGAAAATTTATCATTATTCTTGGAATTCCGTTGAAGTTTAATAATGTTTTGGAACTCTTCCATTGTTCTCGGTATTCCGTTGATGTTTAACAATGCTTTGGAACTCTTCCATTATTCCCGGAATTCTGCTGAAGTTTAGCAACGCTTTGGAACTCTTCCATTGTTCTCAGAATTCCGCTGAAATTTAAAAATTCTTTGGAACTCTTCCATTGTTCTCAGAATTCAGCTGAAGTATAAAAATGCTTTGGAGCTCTTCCATTGTTCTGGGAATTCCGCTGATGTTTAACAATGCTTTGGAATCCATCCATTTTTCTAAGAATTCTGCTGAAGTTTAAAAATGCTATGGAATTCTTCCATTGTTCTTGGAATTCTGCTGAAGTTTAAAAATGCTTTGGAGCTCTTCCATTCTTCTCGGAATTCCGCTGATGTTTAACAATGCTTTAGAACTCTTCCATTGTTCTCTGAATTCTGCTGAAGTTTAAAAATGCTTTGGAACTCGTCCATTGTTCTCGGAATTCCGCTGAAGTTTAAAAATGCTTTGGAACCCTTCCATTGTTCTCGAAATTCTGAGGAAGTTTAAAAATGCTTTGGAACTCTTCCATTGTTCTTGGAATTCCGCTGATGTTTAACCATACTTTGGAACTCTTCCATTGTTCTCTGAATTCCGCTGAAGTTTAAAAATGCTCTGGAACGCTTCCATTGTACTCAGAATTGTGGTGAAGTTTAAAAATGCTTTGGAACTCTTCCATTGTTGTTGGACTTCCGTTGAAGTTTAAAAATGCTTTGGAACTCTTCCATTGTTCTCGGAATTCCGCTGATGTTGAAAAATGCTATGGAACTCTTCCATTGATCTCGGAATTCTGCTGAAGTTAAAAAATTCTTGGGAACTTTTTCATTATTCTCTGAATTCCGGTGATGTGAAACAATGCTTTGGAACTCTTCCATTGTCCTCGGAATTCCGCTAAAGTTTAACAATGCTTTGGAACTCTTCAATTGTTCTCGGTATACTGCTGAAGTTTAAAAATGCATTGGAACTCTTCCATTGTTCTCAGAATTCTGCTGAAGTTTAAAAATGCTTTGCAATTCTTCCGTTGTTCTCGGAATTCTGCTGATGTTTAAAAATGCTTTGGAACTCTTCCGTTGTTCTCGGAATTCCGATGAAGTTTAAAAATGCTTTGGAACTCTTACGTAGTTCGCGGAATTCCGATGAAGTTTAAAAATGCATTGGAACTCTTACATTAATGTCGGAATTCCGCTGAAGTTTAAAAATACTTTGGAACTCTTCCATTGCTCTCGGAATTTCGCTGAAGTTCAAAAATGCTTTGGAGCTCTTCCATTGTTATCGGAATTCTGCTGAAGTTTAAAAATGCTTTAGAACTCTTCCATTGTTCTCGGAATTCCGCTGAAGTTTAAGATGCTTTGGAAATCTTCCATTGTTCTCAGAATTCCGCTGAAGTTTAAAAATGCTTTGGAACTCTTCCATTGTTCTCGGAATTTTGCTGATGTTTAACAAGCTTTGGAACTCTTCCATTGTTCTTGGAATTCCGTTGATGTTTAACAATGCTTTGGATCTCTTCCATTGTTCTCTGAATTCTGCTGAAGTTTATAAATTCTCTGGAACTCTTACATTGTTCTCGGAATTCCGCTGAAGTTTAACAATGCTTTGAAACTCTTCCATTGTTATCGGAATACTGCTGAATATTAAAAATGCATTGGAACTCTTCTATTGTTGTCAGTATTCCGCTGAAATTTAAAAATGCTTTGGAATTCTTCCATTGTTCTCAGAAATCAGCTGAAGTATAAAAATGCTTTGGAGCTCTTCCATTGTTCTGGGAATTCCGCTGATGTTTAACAATGCTTTGGAATCCATCCATTTTTCTGAGAATTCAGCTGAAGTTTAAAAATGCTATGGAATTCTTCCATTGTTCTCAGAATTCTGCTGAAGTTTAAAAATGCTTTGGAGCTCTTCCTTTCTTTTCGGATTTCCGCTGATGTTTAACAATGCTTTGGAACTCTTCCATTGTTCTCGGAATTCTGCTGAAGTTTAAAAATGCTTTGGAGCTCTTCCTTTCTTCTCGGAATTCCGCTGATGTTTAACAATGCTTTGGAACTCGTCCATTGTTCTCGGAATTCTGAGGAAGTTTAAAAATGCTTTGGAACTCTTCCATTGTTCTTGGAATTCTGCTGACGTTTAACAATGCTTTGGAATTCTTCCATTGTTATCGTAATTCCGCTGTAGTTTAAAAATGCTTTGGAACTTTTCCATTGTTCTCGGAATTCTGAGGAAGTTTAAAAATGGTTTGGAACTCTACCATTGTTCTTGGAATTCTGCTGATGTTTAACAATGTTTTGGAACGCTTCCATTGTTCGCGGAATTCCACTGAAGTTTAAAAATACTTTGGAAATCCTTCATTGTTCTCAGAATTCCGCTGAATTTTAACAATGCTTTGGAACTCTTCCATTGTTCTCGGAATTCTTCTGATGTTTAACAATGCTTTGAAACTCTTCCATTGTTCTCGGAATTCCGCTGAAGTTTAAAAATGCTCTGGAACTCTTACATTGTTCTCGGAATTCTGCTGAAGTTTAACAATGCTTTGGTACTCTTCCATTGTTATCTCAATACTGCTGAAGTTTAAAAATGCATTGGAACTCTTCCATTGTACTCAGAATTCTGCTGAAGTTTAAAAATGCTTTGGGACTCTTCCATTGTTGTTGGAATTCCGCTGAAGTTTAAAAATGCTTTGGAACTCTTCCATTGTTCTCGGAATTCTGCTGATGATGAAAAATTCTTTGGTACTCTTCCATTGTTCTCGGAATTCTGCTGAAGTTAAAAAATTCATTGGAACTTTTTCTTTATTCTCTAAATTCCGGTGATGTGTAACAATCATTTCGAACTCTTACATTGTTCTCGGAATTCCTCTGATATTTAACAATGCTTTGGAACTCTTAAATTATTCTCAGAATTCTGCTGAAGTTTAACAATGCTTTGGAACTCTTCCACTGTTCTCGGAATACTGCTGAAGTTTAAAAATGCTTTGGAACTCTTCCATTGTTCTCGGAATTCCGCTGAAGTTTAGAAATGCTTTGGAACTCTTCCATTGTTCTCGGAATTCCGCTTAAGTTTAACAATGCTTTGGAACTCTTCCATTGTTCTCAGAATTCCGCTGAAGTTTAAAAATGCTTTGGAACTCTTCCATTGTTCTCGGAATTCCGCTGGAGTTTAAAAATGCTTTGAAATTTTTCCATTATTCTCGGAATTCCGTTGAAGTTTAAAAATGTTTTGGAACTCTTCCATTGTTTTCAGTATTCCGCTTAAGTTTAAAAATGCTTTGGAACTCTTCCATTGTTCTCGGAATTCTGCTGAAGTTTAAAAATGCTTTGGAACTCTTCCATTGTTCTTGGAATTCCGCTGATGTTTAACAATGCTTTGGAACTCTTCCATTGTTCTCGGAATTCCACTGAAGTTTAAAAATGGTCTGAAACTCTTCCATTGTTCTCAGAATTCCGATGAAGTTTAACAATCCTTTGGAACTCTTCCATTGTTCTCGGAATACTGCTGAAGTTTAAAAATGCATTGGAACTCTTCCATTGTTCTCGGAATTATGCTGTTGTTTAACAATGCTTTGAAATTCTTCCATTGTTCTCGGAATTCCGCTGATGTTTTACAATGCTTTGGAACTCTTCCATAGTTTTCGGATTTCCGCTAAAGTTTAACAGTGCTTTGGAACTCTTCCATTGTTATCAGAATACTGCTGTAGTTTAAGAATGCATTGGAAATCTTCCATTGTTCTCAGAATTCTGCTGAAATTTAAAAATGCTTTGGACCTCTTCCATTGTTGTCGGAATTCCGCTGAAGTTTAAAAATGCTTTGGAACTCTTCCATTGTTCCCGGAATTCTGCTGAAGTTTAGCAACCCTTTGGAACTCTTCCATTGTTTTCAGAATTCCGCTGAAATTTAAAATTGCTTTGGAACTTTTCCATTGTTCTCGGAATTCTGAGGAAGTTTAAAAATGGTTTGGAACTCTACCATTGTTCTTGGAATTCTGCTGATGTTTAACAATGCTTTGGAACGCTTCCATTGTTCGCGGAATTCCACTGAAGTTTAAAAATACTTTGGAAATCCTTCATTGTTCTCAGAATTCCGCTGAATTTTAACAATGCTTTGGAACTCTTCCATTGTTCTCGGAATTCTTCTGATGTTTAACAATGCTTTGAAACTCTTCCATTGTTCTCGGAATTCCGCTGAAGTTTAAAAATGCTCTGGAACTCTTACATTGTTCTCGGAATTCTGCTGAAGTTTAACAATGCTTTGGTACTCTTCCATTGTTATCTCAATACTGCTGAAGTTTAAAAATGCATTGGAACTCTTCCATTGTACTCAGAATTCTGCTGAAGTTTAAAAATGCTTTGGGACTCTTCCATTGTTGTTGGAATTCCGCTGAAGTTTAAAAATGCTTTGGAACTCTTCCATTGTTCTTGGAATTCTGCTGATGATGAAAAATGCTTTGGTACTCTTCCATTGTTCTCGGAATTCTGCTGAAGTTAAAAAATTCATTGGAACTTTTTCTTTATTCTCTAAATTCCGGTGATGTGTAACAATCATTTGGAACTCTTACATTGTTCTCGGAATTCCTCTGATATTTAACAATGCTTTGGAACTCTTAAATTATTCTCAGAATTCTGCTGAAGTTTAACAATGCTTTGGAACTCTTCCACTGTTCTCGGAATACTGCTGAAGTTTAAAAATGCTTTGGAACTCTTCCATTGTTCTCGGAATTCCGCTGAAGTTTAGAAATGCTTTGGAACTCTTCCATTGTTCTCGGAATTCCGCTTAAGTTTAACAATGCTTTGGAACTCTTCCATTGTTCTCAGAATTCCGCTGAAGTTTAAAAATGCTTTGGAACTCTTCCATTGTTCTCGGAATTCCGCTGGAGTTTAAAAATGCTTTGAAATTTTTCCATTATTCTCGGAATTCCGTTGAAGTTTAAAAATGTTTTGGAACTCTTCCATTGTTTTCAGTATTCCGCTTAAGTTTAAAAATGCTTTGGAACTCTTCCATTGTTCTCGGAATTCTGTTGAAGTTTAAAAATGCTTTGGAACTCTTCCATTGTTCTTGGAATTCCGCTGATGTTTAACAATGCTTTGGAACTCTTCCATTGTTCTCGGAATTCCACTGAAGTTTAAAAATGGTCTGAAACTCTTCCATTGTTCTCAGAATTCCGATGAAGTTTAACAATCCTTTGGAACTCTTCCATTGTTCTCGGAATACTGCTGAAGTTTAAAAATGCATTGGAACTCTTCCATTGTTCTCGGAATTATGCTGTTGTTTAACAATGCTTTGAAATTCTTCCATTGTTCTCGGAATTCCGCTGATGTTTTACAATGCTTTGGAACTCTTCCATAGTTTTCGGATTTCCGCTAAAGTTTAACAGTGCTTTGGAACTCTTCCATTGTTATCAGAATACTGCTGTAGTTTAAGAATGCATTGGAAATCTTCCATTGTTCTCAGAATTCTGCTGAAATTTAAAAATGCTTTGGACCTCTTCCATTGTTGTCGGAATTCCGCTGAAGTTTAAAAATGCTTTGGAACTCTTCCATTGTTCCCGGAATTCTGCTGAAGTTTAGCAACCCTTTGGAACTCTTCCATTGTTTTCAGAATTCCGCTGAAATTTAAAATTGCTTTGGAACTCTTCCATTGTTCTTGGAATTCCGCTGGAGTTTAAAAATGCTTTGGAACTCTTCCATTGTTCTAGGAATACTGCTGAAGTTTAAAAATGCATTGGAACGCTTCCATTGTTCTCAGAATTCTGCTGAAGTTTAAAAATGCTTTGGAATTCTTGCATTGTTTTCGGAATTCTGCTGAAGCTTAAAAATGCTTTGGAACTCCTCCATTGTTCTCGGAATTCCACTGCTGTTTAACAATGCTTTGGAACTCTTTCATTGTTCTCGGAATTCCGCTGAAGCTTAAAAATGCTTTGGAACTGATCCATTGCTCTCGGATTTCCATTGAAGTTTAAAAATGCTTTGGAACTCTTCCATTATTCTCGGAATTCCGCTGAAGTTTAGAAATGCTTTGGAACTCTTCCATTGTTCTCAGAATTCCGCTGAAGTTTATAAATTCTTTGGAACTCTTCTATTGTTCTCGGAATTCCGCTGATGTTTAACAATGCTTTGGAACTCTTTCGTTGTTCTCAGAATTCCACTGAAGTTTAAATATGCTTTGGAACTCTTCCATTGTTCCCGGAATTCTGAAGTTTAGCAACGCTTTGGAACTCTTCCATTGTTCTCAGAATTCTGCTGAAATTTAAAATTGCTTTGGAACTCTTCCATTGTTCTTGGAATTCCACTGGAGTTTAAAAATGCTTTGGAACTCTTCCATTGTTCTAGGAATACTGCTGAAGTTTAAAAATGCATTGGAACTCTTCCATTGTTCTCAGAATTCTGCTGAAGTTTAAAAATGCTTTGGAATTCTTGCATTGTTTTCGGAATTCCGCTGAAGCTAAAAAATGCTTTGGAACTCCTCCATTGTTCTCGGAATTCCACTGCTGTTTAACAATGCTTTGGAACTCTTTCATTGTTCTCGGAATTCCGCTGAAGCTTAAAAATGCTTTGGAACTCATCCATTGCTCTCGGATTTCCATTGAAGTTTAAAAATGCTTTGGAACTCTTCCATTATTCTCGGAATTCCGCTGAAGTTTAGAAATGCTTTGGAACTCTTCCATTGTTCTCGGAATTCCGCTGGAGTTTTAAAATGCTTTGGAACTCTTCCATTGTTCTTGGAATTCTGCTGAAGTTTAAAAATGCTTTGGAACTCTTCCATTGTTCTCGGAATTTCGCTGAAGTTTAAAAAGGCTTTGGAACTCTTCCATTGTTATCGGAATTCTGCTGAAGTTTAAAAATGCTTTGGAACTCTTCCATTTTTCTTGGAATTCCGCTCATGTTTAACAATGCTTTGGAACTCTTCCATTGTTCTCGGAATTCCGCTGAAGTTTAAAAATGATCTGAAACTCTTCCATTGTTCTCAGAACTCCGCTGAAGTTTAACAATGCTTTGGAACTCTTCCATTGTTCTCGGAATACTGCTGAAGTTTAAAAATGCATTGGAACTCTTCCATTGTTCTCGGAATTCTGCTGTTGTTTAACAATGCTTTGAAATTCTTCCATTTTTCTCGGAATTCCGCTGATGTTTTACAATGCTTTGGAACTATTCCATTGTTTTCGGCTTTCCGCTAAAGTTTAACAATGCTTTGGAACTCTTCCATTGTTATCGGAATACTGCTATAGTTTAAAAATGCATTGGAACTCTTCCATTGTTCTCAGAATTCTGCTGAAGTTTAAAAATGCTTTGGACCTCTTCCATTGTTGTCGGAATTCTGCTGAAGTTTAAAATTGATTTGGAATTCTTCTATTGTTCTCAGAATTCCGCTGATGTTTAACAAAGCTTTGGAACTCTTCCATTGCTCTCGGAATTCTGCTGAAGTTTAAAAATTCTTTGGAACTTTTTCATTGTTCTCTGAATTCCGCTGATGTGTAACAATACTTTGGAACTCTTCCATTGTTCTCGGAATTCCGCTGATGTTTAACCCCTTAACAACATTTGACGTACTAATACGTGTCTGTGCCTTGGGACTTAAGAGCCAGACCCGTATTAGTACGTCATCGCGATCGCAAGCGCACACAGGCTGTGCGGGCGCGATCGCTGCCGGGTGTCAGCTGATTGTTACAGCTGACACCTGATACTATGTGCAGGGAGCGGTCCTGCACCGCTCCCAGCACATTAACCCCTGCGATGCTGCAATCGAAGTCGATCGCAGCCGATCGCAGCATTGCGGGGGCAAGCGGAGGTGATCGCAGATACTCACCTCCTCTTCCGGCTTCCAGCGCTGTCTGCAAAGGCTTCCCGGGTGTTGCCATGACGACCCAATGTCGTCATGACAACATCCGGGTCACCAGAGAGCAGGAAGATTGTTTGGACATGCGCAGTGCATCTCCAAACAATCTTCTCACTGTGCAGCGCTGACAGCCTGCATGACACAGGGATGGTGCTGCATTCCTGTGCCATGCAGGCGATCAGAGAAAAAAAAGTGAAAGTCCCAGAGTGGGACAGAGTAGAAAAGTGTAAAAAGTGTCAGAAAGTGAAAAAAAAATAAAAAAAAAATTGCAAAAATATTTAAAAAAAATAAATAAAATAATCCACCAAAAATAAAAATATAATGTACCCATCAATAAATATTATTATAAAAAAAAAACAATAAAAGTACACATATTTGGTATCGCCGCGTCCGGAACAACCTGACCTATAAAACTGTCCCACTAGTTAACCCCTTCAGTGAACACGGTAAAAAAAAAAAAAAAAAAACGAAGCAAAAAACAATGCTTTATCACTATAAGGCCAAACAAAAAATGGAATAACACGCAATCAAAAAGACAAATATAAATAAAAATGGTACCGCTGAAAACTTCATCTCATCCCGCAAAAAACAAGCCGACATACAGCTCCATCAGCCGAAAAATAGAAAAGTTATAGCTCTCAGAATAAAGCTATGCTAAAAAATATTTTTTTCTATAAAATTGCTTTTATTATGTAAAAGTGCAAAACATAGAAAGACGATATCAATGTGGTACCGCTGTAAACGTACTGACCCGAAGAATAAAGCTACCTTATCAATTTTACCACACGCGGAACAGAATAAAAAAAAAAAAAACAATTCCTGAATTGTTGGTTTTTGTTTATTCTGCCTCCCAAAAATTGGAATAGAAAGCATTCAAAAAATGTCACATGCCTGAAAGTGGCACCAAAAACAACGTCAACTCATCCCGCAAAAAACGAGCTGTCACATGACTGTCTGCCAAAATCTGGAAAAATTATAGCTCTCAAAATATGGCGATGCAAAAACTAGATTTTACAAAAAATGCGTCTTTTTGTGTGTGACAACTATCAGTCATAAAAACCCCATATGATTCTGGTATTGCTGTAATCACACCGACCCGAAGAATAAAGTCGTCTAATCACTTATACCGCACGAGGAACGGCGTCAAAAATAAATTCTTGGGTTAGGATTGTGCTAGGGTTAGGGTTGTGCTAGGGTTAGGGTTGTGCTACGGTTAGGGTTGTGCTACGGTTAGGGCTGGGGTTGGGGTTAGGGTTGGGGTTAGGGTTGTGATGGGGTTGTGATTTTTTTCAAAAGTAAGAAAAAAGATGACGATATGGTGACTAGTGTTGAGCGCAAGTGCTCGCTACTTGAGTTTGCATCGGGTGCTCTGGTATGCATTGAGTATTGTGGGTATTTGAGTGACATGCTCGAGTCTCTGCCCCATATGCTTCGCGGCCAAAAAAACTTTACGGGGATTGCCTGCCATGCACGAGCGATCCCCGCATGGTTTTTTTTGGGTGTCTAATAACCGTGAAACGTGCGGAGCAGGGACTCGAGCATGGCACTCGAGCACACGCTGTACATGGTGCATACCTGAGTACCTGATGCAAACTCAAGTAGCGAGCACTTGCACTCAAGACTAATGACAACTTATTCAATATGATGACCTAATGTAAACAAATTCTGTGTGGTACCTCTGGGTTCAAAATGTTCACTATACACCTTAATAAAATCCTTGAGGGGTATAGTTTCCAAAATGGGGTCACTTGTGGGGGAGCTCCACTATTTAGGCACAACACGGGCTCTCCAAACACGACATGGTGTCCGCTAACAAATTGAATGGAAAATCGGCTCAAATTGTTAGCGGACGCCATGTTGCGTTTGGAGAGCTACTGCGTGCACAAACATTGGAGCTCCCCCACAAGTGACCCCATTTTGGAAACTAGACCCCCCAAGGCACCTATCTAGATGCATAGTGAGCACTTGGAACCCCCAAGTGCTTCACAAATTGATTCGTAAAAATGAAAAAGAGAAAAAAAAACACTTTTTCATATTTATGAATCAATTTGTGAAGCACCTGGGGGTTCCAAGTGCTCACTATGCATCTAGATAGGTGCCTTGGGGGGGTCTAGTTTCCAAAATGGGGTCACTTGTGGGGGAGCTCCAATGTTTGGGCACACAGGGACTCTCCAAATGCAACATGGTATCCGCTAACAAATTGTCGGCTCAAATTATTAGCGGACATCATGTTGCGTTTGGAGAGCCCGTGTGTGCCCAAACATTGAAGCTCACTTGTGGGGGAGCTCCAATGTTTGGGCACACAGAGGCTCTCCAAACACAACATGGCGTTCGCTAATTATTCAAGCAAATTTTACAATCAAAAAGTCAAATGGCGCTCCTTCCCTTCCGAGCCCTGCCGTGCGCCCAAACAGTGTTTTTTCCCCACATATTGGGTATCTGCGTGTCCAGGGGAAATTGCACAACAAATTTTGGGGTCCATTTTTTCTTGTTACCCCTGTAAAAATAAAAAAATTGGGTCTAAAGTATCATTTTTGTGAAAAAAGTTAAATGTTCATTTTTTTCTTCCACATTCAAAAAATTCCTGTGAAGCACATGAAGGGTTAATGAAGTTCTTGAATGTGGTTTTGAGCACCTTGAGGGGTGCAGTTTTTAGAATGGTGTCACTTTTGGGTATTTTCTGTCATAAAGACCTCTCAAAGTGACTTCAAATGTGATGTGGTACCTAAAAAAATGGTTTTGTAAATTTTGTTGGAAAAATGAGAAATCGCTGGTCAACTTTAAACCCCTTGGTTCCAAAATTGCGCTGATGTAAAGTAGACATGTGGGAAATGTTATTTATTAACTGTTTTGTGTGACAAATCTCTCTGATTTAAGGGCATAAAAATTCAAATTTTGAAAATTGCAAAATTTTCAAAATTTTCACCAAATTTCCATTTTTTCCACAAATAAACGTAATTGATATCGAAGAAATTTTACCACAATCATGAAGTACAATATGTCACGAAAAAACAATGTCAGAATCAGGAGGATCGGTTGAAGCGTTCCAGAGTAATTACCTCATAAATTGACAGTGGTCAGAATTGCTTTGGAACTCTTCCCTTGTTCTTGGAATTCCGCTGAAGTTTAACAATGCTTTGGAACTCTTCCATTGTTCTCGGAATACTGCTGAAGTTTAAAAATGCTTTGGAACTCTTCCATTGTTCTCGGAATTTTGCTGATGTTTAAAAATGCTTTGGAACTCTTCCATGATTCTCGGAATTCCGTTGATGTTTTAAAAATGCTTTGGAACTCTTCCATTATTCTCGGAATTCCGCTGAAGTTTAACAATGCTTTGAAACTCTTCCATTATTCTCGGAATTCCACTGAAGTTTAAAAATTCTCTGGAAATCTTCCATTGTTTGTTAAATTCCGCTGAAGTTTAAAAATATTTTGGAACTCTTCCATTGTTCTCGGAATTCCGCTGAAGTTTACAAATGCTTTGGAACTCTTCCATTGTTCTCGGAATACCGCTAAAGTTTAAAATGCTTTGTAACTCTTCCATTGTTCTCAGAATTCCACTGAAGTTTAAAAATGCTTTGGAACTCTTCCATTATTCTCGGAATACTGCTGAAGTTTAAAAAAGCCTTGGAACTCTTCCATTGTTCTCGGAATTCCGCTGTTGTTTAAAAATGCTTTGAAATTCTTCCATTGTTCTCGGAATTCCACTGAAGTTTAAAAATGCTCTGGAAATCTTCCATTGTTTGTTTAATTCCGCTGAAGTTTAAAATTGTTTTGGAACTGTTCCATTGTTCTCGGAATTCCGCTGAAGTTTACAAATGCTTTGGAACTCTTCCATTGTTCTCGGAATACCGCTGAAGTTTTAAAATGCTTTGGAACTCTTCCATTGTTCTCAGAATTCCACTGAAGTTTAAAAATGCTTTGGAACTCTTCCATTGTTCTCAGAATTCCACTGAAGTTTAAAAATGCTTTGGAACTCTTCCATTATTCTAGGAATACTGCTGAAGTTTTAAAATGCATTGGAACTCTTCCATTGTTCTCGGAATTGCGCTGTTGTTTAAAAATGCTTTGAAATTCTTCCATTGTTCTCGGAATTCCGATGATGTTTTACAATGCTTTGGAACTCTTCCATTGTTTTCGGATTTCCGCTAAAGTTTAACAATGCTTTGGAACTCTTCCATTGTTATCGGAATAATGCTGTAGTTTAAAAATGCATTGGAACTCTTCCATTGTTCTCAGAATTCTGCTGAAGTTTAAAAATGCTTTGGACCTTTTCCATTGTTGTCGGAATTCCGCTGAAGTTTAAAATTGCTTTGGAATTCTTCAATTGTTCTCAGAATTCCGCTAATGTTTAACAAAGCTTTGGAACTCTTCCATTGCTCTCGGAATTCTGTTGAAGTTTAAAAATTCTTTGGAACTTTTTCATTGTTCTCTGAATTCCGCTGATGTGTAACAATACTTTGGAACTCTTCCATTGTTCTCGGAATTCCGCTGATGTTTAAAAATGCTTTGGAACTCTTCCCTTGTTCTTGGAATTCCGCTGAAGTTTAACAATGCTTTGGAACTCTTCCATTGTTCTTGGAATACTGCTGAAGTTTAAAAATGCATTGGAACTCTTCCATTGTTCTCGGAATTCCGCTGACGTTTAAAAATGCTTTGGAACTCTTCAATTGTTCTCGGAATTATGCTGAAGTTTAAAAATGCTTTGGAACTCTTCCATGGTTCTAGGAATACTGCTGAAGTTTAAAAATGCATTGGAACTCTTCCATTGTTCTCAGAATTCTGCTGAAGTTTAAAAATGCTTCGGAATTCTTGCATTGTTTTCGGAATTCTGCTAAAGTTTAAAAATGCTTTGGAACTCCTCCATTGTTCTCGGAATTCCACTGATGTTTAACAATGCTTTGGAACTCTTTCATTGTTCTCGGATTTCCACTGAAGTTTAAAAATGCTTTGGAACTGTTCCATTGTTCTCGGAATTCCGCCGAAGCTTAAAAATGCTTTGGAACTCATCCATTGTTCTCGGAATTCCATTGAAGTTTAAAAATGCTTTGGAACTCTTACACTATTCTCGGTATTCCGCTGAAGTTTAGAAATGCTTTGGAACTCTTCCATTGTTCTCGGAATTCCGCTGAAGTTTAAAAATTCTTTGGAACTCTTCTATTGTTCTCGGAATTCCACTGATGTTTAACAATCCTTTGGAACTCTTTCATTGTTCTCGCAATTCCGCTAAAGTTTAAAAATGCTTTGGAACTCTTCCATTGTTCCCGGAATTCTGCTGAAGTTTAGCAAAGCTTTGGAACTCTTCCATTGTTCTCAGAATTCCGCTGAAATTTAAAAATGCTTTGGAACTCTTCCATTGTTCTTGGAATTCCACTGGAGTTTAAAAATGCTTTGGAACTCTTCCATTGTTCTTGGAATTATGCTGAAGTTTAAAAATGCTTTGGAACTCTTCTATTCTTCTCGGAATTTCACTGAAGTTTAAAAAGGCTTTGGAACTCTTCAATTTTTCTTGGAATTCCGCTGATGTTTAACAATGCTTTGGAAATCTTCCATTGTTATCGGAGTTCCGCTGAAGTTTAAAAATGCTTTGGAATTCTTGCATTGTTCTTGGAATTCCACTGATGTTTAACAATGCTTTGGGACTCTTCCATTGTTCTTGGAATTCCACTGATGTTTAACAATGCTTTGGGACTCTTCCATTGTTCTCGGAATTCCGCTGAAGTTTAAAAATGCTTTGAAACTCTTCCATTGTTCTTGGTATTCCGCTGATGTTTAACAATGGTTTGGAACTTTTACCATGATTCTCGGAATTTCACTGAAGATTAAAAATGCTTTGGAACTCTTCCATTGTTCTTGGAATTCCGCTGATGTTTAACAATGCTTTGGAACTGTTCCGTTGTTTTCGGATTTCCGCTGAAGTTTAAAAATGTTTGGAACTCTTCCATTGTTCTCGGAATTCTGCTGAAGTTTAACAACGCTTTGGAACTCTTCCATTGTTCTCAGAATTTTGCTGAAATTTAAAAATGCTACGGAACTCTTCCATTGTTCTCGGAATTCTGCTGGAGTTTAAAAATGCTTTGGAACTCTTCCATTGTTCTCGGAATTTTGCTGAAGTTTAAAAATGCTTTGGAACTCTTCCATTGTTCTCGGAATTTCACTGAAGTTTAAAAATGCTTTGGAAATCTTCCTTTGTTCTCGGTATACTGCTGAAGTTTAAAAATGCTTTGGAACTCTTCCATTGTTCTTGGAATTCTGCTGATGTTTAACAATGCTTTGGAACTCTTCCATTGTTATCAGAATTCCGCCGAAGTTTAAAAATGCTTTGGAACTCTTCCATAGTTCTCGAAATTCTGCTGAAGTTTAAAAATGCTTTGGAACACTTCCATTGTTATTGGAGTTCCACTGAAGTTTAAAAATGCTTTGGAACTCTTCCATTGTTCTCGGAATTTCACTGAAGTATAAAAATGTTTTGGAACTCTTCCATTGTTCTCAGAATTCCACTGAAGTTTAAAAATGCTTTGGAACTCTTCCATTATTCTCGGAACTCCGCTGATGTTTAAAAATGCTTTGGAACTCTTCCATCAATTTCAGAAATCCGCTAAAGTTTAAAAATGCTTTGGAACTCTTCCTTTGTTCACGGAATTCCTCTGAAATTGAAAAATGCTTTGGAACTCTTCCGTCGTTCTCAGAATTCCGCTGAAGTTTAAAAATGCTTTGGAACTCTTCCATTGTTCTTGGAATTCTGCTGTAGTTTAAAAATGCTTTGGAGCTCTTCCATTGTTCTCAGAATTCCACTGATGTTTAACAATGCTTTGGAATTCTTCAATTGTTCTCAGAATTCCGCTGATGTTTAACAAGGCTTTGGAACTCTTCCATTGCTCTCGGAATTCTGTTGAAGATTAAAAATTCTTTGGAACTTTTTCATTGTTCTCGGAATTCCGCTGATGTTTAAAAATGCTTTGGAACTCTTCCCTTGTTCTTGGAATTCCGCTGAAGTTTAACAATGCTTTGGAACTCTTCCATTGTTCTCGGAATACTGCTGAAGTTTAAAAATGCATTTGAACTCTTCCATTGTTCTCGGAATTCCGCTGACGTTTAAAAATGCTTTGGAACTCTTCCCTTGTTCTCGGAATCATGCTGAAGTTTAAAAATGCTTTGGAACTCTTCCATGGTTCTAGGAATACTGCTGAAGTTTAAAAATGCATTGGAACTCTTCCATTGTTCTCAGAATTCTGCTGAAGTTTAAAAATGCTTCGAAATTCTTGCATTGTTTTCGGTATTCTGCTGAAGTTTAAAAATGCTTTGGAACTCCTCCATTGTTCTTGGAATTCCACTGATGTTTAACAATGCTTTGGAACTCTTTCATTGTTCTCGGATTTCCACTGAAGTTTAAATATGCTTTAGAACTGTTCTATTGTTCTCGGTATTCTGCCGAAGCTTAAAAATGCTTTGGAACTCATCCATTCTTCTCGGAATTCCATTGAAGTTTAAAAATGCTTTGGAACTCTTCCATTATTTTCGGAATTCCGCTGAAGTTTAGAAATGCTTTGGAACTCTTCCATTGTTCTCGGAATTCCGCTGAAGTTTAAAAATTCTTTGGAACTCTTCTATTGTTCTCGGAATTCCACTGATGTTTAACAATGCTTTGGAACTCTATCGTTGTTCTCGGAATTCCGCTGAAGTTTAAAAATGCTTTGGAACTCTTCCATTGTTATCGGAATTCTGCTGCAGTTTAGCAATGCTTTGGAACTCTTCCATTGTTCTCAGAATTCTGCTGAAATTTAAAAATGCTTTGGAACTTTTCCATTGTTCTTGGAATTTCACTGGAGTTTAAAAATGCTTTGGAACTCTTCCATTGTTCTCGGAATTCTGCAGAAGTTTAAAAATGCTTTGGAACTCTTCAATTTTTCTTGGAATTCCGCTGATGTTTAACAATGCTTTGGAACTCTTCCATTGTTCTTGGAATTTCACTGGAGTTTAAAAATGCTTTGGAACTCTTCCATTGTTCTTGGAATTCTGCTGAAGTTTAAAAATGCTTTGGAACTCTTCCATTGTTCTCGGAATTTTGCTGAAGTTTAAAAATGCTTTGGAACTCTTCCATTGTTCTCGGAATTCTGCTGAAGTTTAAAAATGCTTTGGAACTCTTCAATTTTTCTTGGAATTCCGCTGATGTTTAACAATGCTTTGGAAATCTTCCATTGTTATCGGAGTTCCGCTGAAGTTTAAAAATGCTTTGGAACTCTTCCATTGTTCTCGGAATTCTGCTGATGTTTAACAAAGCTTTGGAACTCTTCCATTGTTCTCGGAATTTCGCTGAAGTATAAAAAGGCTTTGGAACTCTTCAATTTTTCTTGGAATTCCGCTGATGTTTAACAATGCTTTGGAAATCTTCCATTGTTATCGGAGTTCCGCTGAAGTTTAAAAATGCTTTGGAATTCTTGCATTGTTCTTGGAATTCCACTGATGTTTAACAATGCTTTGGGACTCTTCCATTGTTCTTGGAATTCCACTGATGTTTAACAATGCTTTGGGACTCTTCAATTGTTCTCGGAATTCCGCTGTAGTTTAAAAATGCTTTGAAACTCTTCCATTGTTCTTGGTATTCCGCTGATGTTTAACAATGGTTTGGAACTCTTACCATGATTCTCGGAATTTCACTGAAGATTAAAAATGCTTTGGAACTCTTCCATTGTTCTGGGAATTCCGCTGATGTTTAACAATGCTTTGGAACTCTTCCGTTGTTTTCGGATTTCCGCTGAAGTTTAAAAATGCTTTGGAACTCTTCCATTGTTCTCGGAATTCTGCTGAAGTTTAACAACGCTTTGGAACTCTTCCATTGTTCTCAGAATTTTGCTGAAATTTAAAAATGCTTCGGAACTCTTCCATTGTTCTCGGAATTCTGCTGGAGTTTAAAAATGCTTTGGAACTCTTCCATTGTTCTCGGAATTTTGCTGAAGTTTAAAAATGCTTTGGAACTCTTCCATTGTTCTCGGAATTTCACTGAAGTTTAAAAATGCTTTGGAAATCTTCCTTTGTTCTCGGTATACTGCTGAAGTTTAAAAATGCTTTGGAACTCTTCCATTGTTCTTGGAATTCTGCTGATGTTTAACAATGCTTTGGAACTCTTCCATTGTTATCAGAATTCCGCTGAAGTTTAAAAATGCTTTGGAACTCTTCCATAGTTCTCAGAATTCTGCTGAAGTTTAAAAATGCTTTGGAACACTTCCATTGTTATTGGAGTTCCACTGAAGTTTAAAAATGCTTTGGAACTCTTCCATTGTTCTCGGAATTTCACTGAAGTATAAAAATGTTTTGGAACTCTTCCATTGTTCTCAGAATTCCACTGAAGTTTAAAAATGCTTTGGAACTCTTCCATTATTCTCGGAACTCCGCTGATGTTTAAAAATGCTTTGGAACTCTTCCATCAATTTCAGAAATCCGATAAAGTTTAAAAATGCTTTGGAACTCTTCCATTGTTCTTGGAATTCTGCTGTAGTTTAAAAATGCTTTGGAGCTCTTCCATTGTTCTCAGAATTCCGCTGATGTTTAACAATGGTTTGGAATTCTTCAATTGTTCTCAGAATTCCGCTGATGTTTAACAAGGCTTTGGAACTCTTCCATTGCTCTCGGAATTCTGTTGAAGTTTAAAAATTCTTTGGAACTTTTTCATTGTTCTCGGAATTCCGCTGATGTTTAAAAATGCTTTGGAACTCTTCCCTTGTTCTTGGAATTCTGCTGAAGTTTAACAATGCTTTGGAACTCTTCCATTGTTCTCGGAATACTGCTGAAGTTTAAAAATGCATTTGAACTCTTCCATTGTTCTCGGAATTCCGCTGACGTTTAAAAATGCTTTGGAACTCTTCCATTGTTCGCGGAATCATGCTGAAGTTTAAAAATGCTTTGGAACTCTTCCATGGTTCTAGGAATACTGCTGAAGTTTAAAAATGCATTGGAACTCTTCCATTGTTCTCAGAATTCTGCTGAAGTTTAAAAATGCTTCGAAATTCTTGCATTGTTTTCGGAATTCTGCTGAAGTTTAAAAATGCTTTGGAACTCCTCGATTGTTCTCGGAATTCCACTGATGTTTAACAATGCTTTGGAACTCTTTCATTGTTCTCGGATTTCCACTGAAGTTTAAATATGCTTTAGAACTGTTCTATTGTTCTCGGTATTCTGCCGAAGCTTAAAAATGCTTTGGAACTCATCCATTCTTCTCGGAATTCCATTGAAGTTTAAAAATGCTTTGGAACTCTTCCATTATTCTCGGAATTCCGCTAAAGTTTAGAAATGCTTTGGAACTCTTCCATTGTTCTCGGAATTCCGCTGAAGTTTAAAAATTCTTTGGAACTCTTCTATTGTTCTCGGAATTCCACTGATGTTTAACAATGCTTTGGAACTCTATCGTTGTTCTCGGAATTCCGCTGAAGTTTAAAAATGCTTTGGAACTCTTCCATTGTTATCGGAATTTTGCTGCAGTTTAGCAATGCTTTGGAACTCTTCCATTGTTCTCAGAATTCTGCTGAAATTTAAAAATGCTTTGGAACTTTTCCATTGTTCTTGGAATTTCACTGGAGTTTAAAAATGCTTTGGAACTCTTCCATTGTTCTCAGAATTCTGCAGAAGTTTAAAAATGCTTTGGAACTCTTCAATTTTTCTTGGAATTCCGCTGATGTTTAACAATGCTTTGGAACTCTTCCATTGTTCTTGGAATTTCACTGGAGTTTAAAAATGCTTTGGAACTCTTCCATTGTTCTTGGAATTCCGCTGAGGTTTAACAATGGTTTGGAACTCTTACCATGATTCTCGGAATTTCACTGAAGATTAAAAATGCTTTTGAACTCTTCCATTGTTCTTGGAATTCCGCTGATGTTTAACAATGCTTTGGAACTCTTCCATTGTTTTCCGATTTCCGCTGAAGTTTAAAAATGCTTTGGAACTCTTCCATTGTTCTCGGAATTCTGCTGAAGTTTAACAACGCTTTGGAACTCTTCCATTGTTCTCAGAATTTTGCTGAAATTTAAAAATGCTTCGGAACTTTTCCATTGTTCTTGGAATTTCACTGGAGTTTAAAAATGCTTTGGAACTCTTCCATTGTTCTCGGAATTCTGCAGAAGTTTAAAAATGCTTTGGAACTCTTCAATTTTTCTTGGAATTCCGCTGATGATTAACAATGCTTTGGAACTCTTCCATTGTTCTTGGAATTTCACTGGAGTTTAAAAATGCTTTGGAACTCTTCCATTGTTCTTGGAATTCTGCTGAAGTTTAAAAATGCTTTGGAACTCTTCCATTGTTCTCGGAATTTTGCTGAAGTTTAAAAATGCTTTGGAACTCTTCCATTGTTCTCGGAATTCTGCTGAAGTTTAAAAATGCTTTGGAACTCTTCAATTTTTCTTGGAATTCCGCTGATGTTTAACAATGCTTTGGAAATCTTCCATTGTTATCGGAGTTCCGCTGAAGTTTAAAAATGCTTTGGAACTCTTCCATTGTTCTCGGAATTCTGCTGATGTTTAACAAAGCTTTGGAACTCTTCCATTGTTCTCGGAATTTCGCTGAAGTATAAAAAGGCTTTGGAACTCTTCAATTTTTCTTGGAATTCCGCTGATGTTTAACAATGCTTTGGAAATCTTCCATTGTTATCGGAGTTCCGCTGAAGTTTAAAAATGCTTTGGAATTCTTGCATTGTTCTTGGAATTCCACTGATGTTTAACAATGCTTTGGGACTCTTCCATTGTTCTTGGAATTCCACTGATGTTTAACAATGCTTTGGGACTCTTCAATTGTTCTCGGAATTCCGCTGTAGTTTAAAAATGCTTTGAAACTCTTCCATTGTTCTTGGTATTCCGCTGATGTTTAACAATGGTTTGGAACTCTTACCATGATTCTCGGAATTTCACTGAAGATTAAAAATGCTTTGGAACTCTTCCATTGTTCTGGGAATTCCGCTGATGTTTAACAATGCTTTGGAACTCTTCCGTTGTTTTCGGATTTCCGCTGAAGTTTAAAAATGCTTTGGAACTCTTCCATTGTTCTCGGAATTCTGCTGAAGTTTAACAACGCTTTGGAACTCTTCCATTGTTCTCAGAATTTTGCTGAAATTTAAAAATGCTTCGGAACTCTTCCATTGTTCTCGGAATTCTGCTGGAGTTTAAAAATGCTTTGGAACTCTTCCATTGTTCTCGGAATTTTGCTGAAGTTTAAAAATGCTTTGGAACTCTTCCATTGTTCTCGGAATTTCACTGAAGTTTAAAAATGCTTTGGAAATCTTCCTTTGTTCTCGGTATACTGCTGAAGTTTAAAAATGCTTTGGAACTCTTCCATTGTTCTTGGAATTCTGCTGATGTTTAACAATGCTTTGGAACTCTTCCATTGTTATCAGAATTCCGCTGAAGTTTAAAAATGCTTTGGAACTCTTCCATAGTTCTCAGAATTCTGCTGAAGTTTAAAAATGCTTTGGAACACTTCCATTGTTATTGGAGTTCCACTGAAGTTTAAAAATGCTTTGGAACTCTTCCATTGTTCTCGGAATTTCACTGAAGTATAAAAATGTTTTGGAACTCTTCCATTGTTCTCAGAATTCCACTGAAGTTTAAAAATGCTTTGGAACTCTTCCATTATTCTCGGAACTCCGCTGATGTTTAAAAATGCTTTGGAACTCTTCCATCAATTTCAGAAATCCGATAAAGTTTAAAAATGCTTTGGAACTCTTCCATTGTTCTTGGAATTCTGCTGTAGTTTAAAAATGCTTTGGAGCTCTTCCATTGTTCTCAGAATTCCGCTGATGTTTAACAATGGTTTGGAATTCTTCAATTGTTCTCAGAATTCCGCTGATGTTTAACAAGGCTTTGGAACTCTTCCATTGCTCTCGGAATTCTGTTGAAGTTTAAAAATTCTTTGGAACTTTTTCATTGTTCTCGGAATTCCGCTGATGTTTAAAAATGCTTTGGAACTCTTCCCTTGTTCTTGGAATTCTGCTGAAGTTTAACAATGCTTTGGAACTCTTCCATTGTTCTCGGAATACTGCTGAAGTTTAAAAATGCATTTGAACTCTTCCATTGTTCTCGGAATTCCGCTGACGTTTAAAAATGCTTTGGAACTCTTCCATTGTTCGCGGAATCATGCTGAAGTTTAAAAATGCTTTGGAACTCTTCCATGGTTCTAGGAATACTGCTGAAGTTTAAAAATGCATTGGAACTCTTCCATTGTTCTCAGAATTCTGCTGAAGTTTAAAAATGCTTCGAAATTCTTGCATTGTTTTCGGAATTCTGCTGAAGTTTAAAAATGCTTTGGAACTCCTCCATTGTTCTCGGAATTCCACTGATGTTTAACAATGCTTTGGAACTCTTTCATTGTTCTCGGATTTCCACTGAAGTTTAAATATGCTTTAGAACTGTTCTATTGTTCTCGGTATTCTGCCGAAGCTTAAAAATGCTTTGGAACTCATCCATTCTTCTCGGAATTCCATTGAAGTTTAAAAATGCTTTGGAACTCTTCCATTATTCTCGGAATTCCGCTAAAGTTTAGAAATGCTTTGGAACTCTTCCATTGTTCTCGGAATTCCGCTGAAGTTTAAAAATTCTTTGGAACTCTTCTATTGTTCTCGGAATTCCACTGATGTTTAACAATGCTTTGGAACTCTATCGTTGTTCTCGGAATTCCGCTGAAGTTTAAAAATGCTTTGGAACTCTTCCATTGTTATCGGAATTTTGCTGCAGTTTAGCAATGCTTTGGAACTCTTCCATTGTTCTCAGAATTCTGCTGAAATTTAAAAATGCTTTGGAACTTTTCCATTGTTCTTGGAATTTCACTGGAGTTTAAAAATGCTTTGGAACTCTTCCATTGTTCTCAGAATTCTGCAGAAGTTTAAAAATGCTTTGGAACTCTTCAATTTTTCTTGGAATTCCGCTGATGTTTAACAATGCTTTGGAACTCTTCCATTGTTCTTGGAATTTCACTGGAGTTTAAAAATGCTTTGGAACTCTTCCATTGTTCTTGGAATTCCGCTGAGGTTTAACAATGGTTTGGAACTCTTACCATGATTCTCGGAATTTCACTGAAGATTAAAAATGCTTTTGAACTCTTCCATTGTTCTTGGAATTCCGCTGATGTTTAACAATGCTTTGGAACTCTTCCATTGTTTTCCGATTTCCGCTGAAGTTTAAAAATGCTTTGGAACTCTTCCATTGTTCTCGGAATTCTGCTGAAGTTTAACAACGCTTTGGAACTCTTCCATTGTTCTCAGAATTTTGCTGAAATTTAAAAATGCTTCGGAACTCTTCCATTGTTCTCGGAATTCTGCTGGAGTTTAAAAATGATTTGGAACTCTTCCATTGTTCTCGGAATTTCACTGAAGTTTAAAAATGCTTTGGAAATCTTCCTTTGTTCTCGGTATACTGCTGAAGTTTAAAAATGCTTTGGAACTCTTCCATTGTTCTTGGAATTCTGCTGATGTTTAACAATGCTTTGGAACTCTTCCATTGTTATCAGAATTCCGCTGAAGTTTAAAAATGCTTTTGAACTCTTCCATAGTTCTCGGAATTCTGCTGAAGTTTAAAAATGCTTTGGAACACTTCCATTGTTATTGGAGTTCCACTGAAGTTTAAAAATGCTTTGGAACTCTTCCATTGTTCTCGGAATTTCACTGAAGTATAAAAATGTTTTGGAACTCTTCCATTGTTCTCAGAATTCCACTGAAGTTTAAAAATGCTTTGGAACTCTTCCATTATTCTCGGAACTCCGCTGATGTTTAAAAATGCTTTGGAACTCTTCCATCAATTTCAGAAATCCGCTAAAGTTTAAAAATGCTTTGGAACTCTTCCTTTGTTCTCGGAATTCCGCTGAAATTGAAAAATGCTTTGGAACTCTTCCGTCGTTCTCAGAATTCCGCTGAAGTTTAAAAATGCTTTGGAACTCTTCCATTGTTCTTGGAATTCTGCTGTAGTTTAAAAATGCTTTGGAGCTCTTCCATTGTTCTCAGAATTCCGCTGATGTTTAACAATGCTTTGGAATTCTTCAATTGTTCTCCGAATTCCGCTGATGTTTAACAAGGCTTTGGAACTCTTCCATTGCTCTCGGAAATCTGTTGAATTTTAAAAATTCTTTGGAACTTTTTCATTGTTCTCGGAATTCCGCTGATGTTTAAAAATGCTTTGGAACTCTTCCCTTCTTCTTGGAATTCCGCTGAAGTTTAACAATGCTTTGGAACTCTTCCATTGTTCTCGGAATACTGCTGAAGTTTAAAAATGCATTTGAACTCTTCCATTGTTCTCGGAATTCCGCTGACGTTTAAAAATGCTTTGGAACTCTTCCATTGTTCTCGGAATCATGCTGAAGTTTAAAAATGCTTTGGAACTCTTCCATGGTTCTAGGAATACTGCTGAAGTTTAAAAATGCATTGGAACTCTTCCATTGTTCTCAGAATTCTGCTGAAGTTTAAAAATGCTTCGAAATTCTTGCATTGTTTTCGGTATTCTGCTGAAGTTTAAAAATGCTTTGGAACTCCTCCATTGTTCTCGGAATTCCACTGATGTTTAACAATGCTTTGGAACTCTTTCATTGTTCTGGGATTTCCACTGAAGTATAAATATGCTTTAGAACTGTTCTATTGTTCTCGGTATTCTGCCGAAGCTTAAAAATGCTTTGGAACTCATCCATTCTTCTCGGAATTCCATTGAAGTTTAAAAATGCTTTGGAACTCTTCCATTATTCTCGGAATTCCGCTGAAGTTTAGAAATGCTTTGGAACTCTTCCATTGTTCTCGGAATTCCGCTGAAGTTTAAAAATTCTTTGGAACTCTATCGTTGTTCTCGGAATTCCGCTGAAGTTTAAAAATGCTTTGGAACTCTTCCATTGTTATCGGAATTCTGCTGCAGTTTAGCAATGCTTTGGAACTCTTCCATTGTTCTCAGAATTCTGCTGAAATTTAAAAATGCTTTGGAACTTTTCCATTGTTCTTGGAATTTCACTGGAGTTTAAAAATGCTTTGGAACTCTTCCATTGTTCTCGGAATTCTGCAGAAGTTTAAAAATGCTTTGGAACTCTTCAATTTTTCTTGGAATTCCGCTGATGTTTAACAATGCTTTGGAACTCTTCCATTGTTCTTGGAATTTCACTGGAGTTTAAAAATGCTTTGGAACTCTTCCATTGTTCTTGGAATTCTGCTGAAGTTTAAAAATGCTTTGGAACTCTTCCATTGTTCTCGGAATTTTGCTGAAGTTTAAAAATGCTTTGGAACTCTTCCATTGTTCTCAGAATTCTGCTGAAGTTTAAAAATGCTTTGGAACTCTTCAATTTTTCTTGGAATTCCGCTGATGTTTAACAATGCTTTGGAAATCTTCCATTGTTATCGGAGTTCCGCTGAAGTTTAAAAATGCTTTGGAACTCTTCCATTGTTCTCGGAATTCTGCTGATGTTTAACAAAGCTTTGGAACTCTTCCATTGTTCTCGGAATTCTGAGGAAGATTAAAAATGCTTTGGAACTCTTCCATTTTTCTCAGAATTCCGCTGAAGTTTAAAAATTGTTTGGAACTCTTCCATTGTTCTCAGAATTCCACTGAAGTTTAAAAATGCTTTGGAACTCTTCCATTATTCTCGGAATACTGCTGAAGTTTAAAAATGCATTGGAACTCTTCCATTGTTCTCGGAATTCCGCTGTTGTTTAAAAATGCTTTGAAATTCTTCCATTGTTCTCGGAATTCCGCTAAAGTTTAACAATGCTTTGGAACTCTTCCATTGTTATCGGAATACTGCTGTAGTTTAAAAATGTATTGGAACTCTTCCATTGTTCTCAGAATTCTGCTGAAGTTTAAAAATGCTTTGGACCTTTTCCATTGTTGTCGGAATTCCGCTGAAGTTTAAAATTGCTTTGGAATTCTTCAATTGTTCTCAGAATTCCGCTGATGTTTAACAAAGCTTTGGAACTCTTCCATTGCTCTCGGAATTCTGTTGAAGTTTAAAAATTCTTTGGAACTTTTTCATTGTTCTCTGAATTCCGCTGATGTGTTACAATACTTTCGAACTCTTCCATTGTTCTCGGAATTCCGCTGAAGTTTAAAATTGCTTTGGAACTCTTCCATTGTTATCGGAATTCTGCTGCAGTTTAGCAATGCTTTGGAACTCTTCCATTGTTCTCAGAATTCTGCTGAAATTTAAAAATGCTTTGGAACTTTTCCATTGTTCTTGGAATTTCACTGGAGTTTAAAAATGCTTTGGAACTCTTCCATTGTTCTCGGAATTCTGCAGAAGTTTAAAAATGCTTTGGAACTCTTCAATTTTTCTTGGAATTCCGCTGATGTTTAACAATGCTTTGGAACTCTTCCATTGTTCTTGGAATTTCACTGGAGTTTAAAAATGCTTTGGAACTCTTCCATTGTTCTTGGAATTCTGCTGAAGTTTAAAAATGCTTTGGAACTCTTCCATTGTTCTCGAAATTTTGCTGAAGTTTAAAAATGCTTTGGAACTCTTCCATTGTTCTCGGAATTCTGCTGAAGTTTAAAAATGCTTTGGAACTCTTCAATTTTTCTTGGAATTCCGCTGATGTTTAACAATGCTTTGGAAATCTTCCATTGTTATCGGAGTTCCGCTGAAGTTTAAAAATGCTTTGGAACTCTTCCATTGTTCTCGGAATTCTGCTGATGTTTAACAAAGCTTTGGAACTCTTCCATTGTTCTCGGAATTCTGAGGAAGATTAAAAATGCTTTGGAACTCTTCCATTTTTCTCAGAATTCCGCTGAAGTTTAAAAATTGTTTGGAACTCTTCCATTGTTCTCAGAATTCCACTGAAGTTTAAAAATGCTTTGGAACTCTTCCATTATTCTCGGAATACTGCTGAAGTTTAAAAATGCATTGGAACTCTTCCATTGTTCTCGGAATTCCGCTGTTGTTTAAAAATGCTTTGAAATTCTTCCATTGTTCTCGGAATTCCGCTAAAGTTTAACAATGCTTTGGAACTCTTCCATTGTTATCGGAATACTGCTGTAGTTTAAAAATGTATTGGAACTCTTCCATTGTTCTCAGAATTCTGCTGAAGTTTAAAAATGCTTTGGACCTTTTCCATTGTTGTCGGAATTCCGCTGAAGTTTAAAATTGCTTTGGAATTCTTCAATTGTTCTCAGAATTCCGCTGATGTTTAACAAAGCTTTGGAACTCTTCCATTGCTCTCGGAATTCTGTTGAAGTTTAAAAATTCTTTGGAACTTTTTCATTGTTCTCTGAATTCCGCTGATGTGTTACAATACTTTCGAACTCTTCCATTGTTCTCGGAATTCCGCTGAAGTTTAAAATTGCTTTGGAACTCTTCCATTGTTATCGGAATTCTGCTGCAGTTTAGCAATGCTTTGGAACTCTTCCATTGTTCTCAGAATTCTGCTGAAATTTAAAAATGCTTTGGAACTTTTCCATTGTTCTTGGAATTTCACTGGAGTTTAAAAATGCTTTGGAACTCTTCCATTGTTCTCGGAATTCTGCAGAAGTTTAAAAATGCTTTGGAACTCTTCAATTTTTCTTGGAATTCCGCTGATGTTTAACAATGCTTTGGAACTCTTCCATTGTTCTTGGAATTTCACTGGAGTTTAAAAATGCTTTGGAACTCTTCCATTGTTCTTGGAATTCTGCTGAAGTTTAAAAATGCTTTGGAACTCTTCCATTGTTCTCGAAATTTTGCTGAAGTTTAAAAATGCTTTGGAACTCTTCCATTGTTCTCGGAATTCTGCTGAAGTTTAAAAATGCTTTGGAACTCTTCAATTTTTCTTGGAATTCCGCTGATGTTTAACAATGCTTTGGAAATCTTCCATTGTTATCGGAGTTCCGCTGAAGTTTAAAAATGCTTTGGAACTCTTCCATTGTTCTCGGAATTCTGCTGATGTTTAACAAAGCTTTGGAACTCTTCCATTGTTCTCGGAATTTCGCTGAAGTTTAAAAAGGCTTTGGAACTCTTCAATTTTTCTTGGAATTCCGCTGATGTTTAACAATGCTTTGGAAATCTTCCATTGTTATCGGAGTTCCGCTGAAGTTTAAAAATGCTTTGGAATTCTTGCATTGTTCTTGGAATTCCACTGATGTTTAACAATGCTTTGGGACTCTTCCATTGTTCTTGGAATTCCACTGATGTTTAACAATGCTTTGGGACTCTTCAATTGTTCTCGGAATTCCGCTGTAGTTTAAAAATGCTTTGAAACTCTTCCATTGTTCTTGGTATTCCGCTGATGTTTAACAATGGTTTGGAACTCTTACCATGATTCTCGGAATTTCACTGAAGATTAAAAATGCTTTGGAACTCTTCCATTGTTCTGGGAATTCCGCTGATGTTTAACAATGCTTTGGAACTCTTCCGTTGTTTTCGGATTTCCGCTGAAGTTTAAAAATGCTTTGGAACTCTTCCATTGTTCTCGGAATTCTGCTGAAGTTTAACAACGCTTTGGAACTCTTCCATTGTTCTCAGAATTTTGCTGAAATTTAAAAATGCTTCGGAACTCTTCCATTGTTCTCGGAATTCTGCTGGAGTTTAAAAATGCTTTGGAACTCTTCCATTGTTCTCGGAATTTTGCTGAAGTTTAAAAATGCTTTGGAACTCTTCCATTGTTCTCGGAATTTCACTGAAGTTTAAAAATGCTTTGGAAATCTTCCTTTGTTCTCGGTATACTGCTGAAGTTTAAAAATGCTTTGGAACTCTTCCATTGTTCTTGGAATTCTGCTGATGTTTAACAATGCTTTGGAACTCTTCCATTGTTATCAGAATTCCGCTGAAGTTTAAAAATGCTTTGGAACTCTTCCATAGTTCTCAGAATTCTGCTGAAGTTTAAAAATGCTTTGGAACACTTCCATTGTTATTGGAGTTCCACTGAAGTTTAAAAATGCTTTGGAACTCTTCCATTGTTCTCGGAATTTCACTGAAGTATAAAAATGTTTTGGAACTCTTCCATTGTTCTCAGAATTCCACTGAAGTTTAAAAATGCTTTGGAACTCTTCCATTATTCTCGGAACTCCGCTGATGTTTAAAAATGCTTTGGAACTCTTCCATCAATTTCAGAAATCCGATAAAGTTTAAAAATGCTTTGGAACTCTTCCATTGTTCTTGGAATTCTGCTGTAGTTTAAAAATGCTTTGGAGCTCTTCAATTGTTCTCAGAATTCCGCTGATGTTTAACAAGGCTTTGGAACTCTTCCATTGCTCTCGGAATTCTGTTGAAGTTTACAAATTCTTTGGAACTTTTTCATTGTTCTCGGAATTCCGCTGATGTTTAAAAATGCTTTGGAACTCTTCCCTTGTTCTTGGAATTCCGCTGAAGTTTAACAATGCTTTGGAACTCTTCCATTGTTCTCGGAATACTGCTGAAGTTTAAAAATGCATTTGAACTCTTCCATTGTTCTCGGAATTCCGCTGACGTTTAAAAATGCTTTGGAACTCTTCCATTGTTCTCGGAATCATGCTGAAGTTTAAAAATGCTTTGGAACTCTTCCCTGGTTCTAGGAATACTGCTGAAGTTTAAAAATGCATTGGAACTCTTCCATTGTTCTCAGAATTCTGCTGAAGTTTAAAAATGCTTCGAAATTCTTGCATTGTTTTCGGAATTCTGCTGAAGTTTAAAAATGCTTTGGAACTCCTCCATTGTTCTCGGAATTCCACTGATGTTTAACAATGCTTTGGAACTCTTTCATTGTTCTCGGATTTCCACTGAAGTTTAAATATGCTTTAGAACTGTTCTATTGTTCTCGGTATTCTGCCGAAGCTTAAAAATGCTTTGGAACTCATCCATTCTTCTCGGAATTCCATTGAAGTTTAAAAATGCTTTGGAACTCTTCCATTATTCTCGGAATTCCGCTGAAGTTTAGAAATGCTTTGGAACTCTTCCATTGTTCTCGGAATTCCGCTGAAGTTTAAAAATTCTTTGGAACTCTTCTATTGTTCTCGGAATTCCACTGATGTTTAACAATGCTTTGGAACTCTATCGTTGTTCTCGGAATTCCGCTGAAGTTTAAAAATGCTTTGGAACTCTTCCATTGTTATCGGAATTTTGCTGCAGTTTAGCAATGCTTTGGAACTCTTCCATTGTTCTCAGAATTCTGCTGAAATTTAAAAATGCTTTGGAACTTTTCCATTGTTCTTGGAATTTCACTGGAGTTTAAAAATGCTTTGGAACTCTTCCATTGTTCTCAGAATTCTGCAGAAGTTTAAAAATGCTTTGGAACTCTTCAATTTTTCTTGGAATTCCGCTGATGTTTAACAATGCTTTGGAACTCTTCCATTGTTCTTGGAATTTCACTGGAGTTTAAAAATGCTTTGGAACTCTTCCATTGTTCTTGGAATTCCGCTGAGGTTTAACAATGGTTTGGAACTCTTACCATGATTCTCGGAATTTCACTGAAGATTAAAAATGCTTTTGAACTCATCCATTGTTCTTGGAATTCCGCTGATGTTTAACAATGCTTTGGAACTCTTCCGTTGTTTTCGGATTTCCGCTGAAGTTTAAAAATGCTTTGGAACTCTTCCATTGTTCTCGGAATTCTGCTGAAGTTTAACAACGCTTTGGAACTCTTCCATTGTTCTCAGAATTTTGCTGAAATTTAAAAATGCTTCGGAACTCTTCCATTGTTCTCGGAATTCTGCTGGAGTTTAAAAATGATTTGGAACTCTTCCATTGTTCTCGGAATTTTGCTGAAGTTTAAAAATGCTTTGGAAATCTTCCTTTGTTCTCGGTATACTGCTGAAGTTTAAAAATGCTTTGGAACTCTTCCATTGTTCTTGGAATTCTGCTGATGTTTAACAATGCTTTGGAACTCTTCCATTGTTATCAGAATTCCGCTGAAGTTTAAAAATGCTTTTGAACTCTTCCATAGTTCTCGGAATTCTGCTGAAGTTTAAAAATGCTTTGGAACACTTCCATTGTTATTGGAGTTCCACTGAAGTTTAAAAATGCTTTGGAACTCTTCCATTGTTCTCGGAATTTCACTGAAGTATAAAAATGTTTTGGAACTCTTCCATTGTTCTCAGAATTCCACTGAAGTTTAAAAATGCTTTGGAACTCTTCCATCAATTTCAGAAATCTGCTAAAGTTTAAAAATGCTTTGGAACTCTTCCTTTGTTCTCGGAATTCCGCTGAAATTGAAAAATGCTTTGGAACTCTTCCGTCGTTCTCAGAATTCCGCTGAAGTTTAAAAATGCTTTGGAACTCTTCCATTGTTCTTGGAATTCTGCTGTAGTTTAAAAATGCTTTGGAGCTCTTCCATTGTTCTCAGAATTCCGCTGATGTTTAACAATGCTTTGGAATTCTTCAATTGTTCTCAGAATTCCGCTGATGTTTAACAAGGCTTTGGAACTCTTCCATTGCTCTCGGAATTCTGTTGAATTTTAAAAATTCTTTGGAACTTTTTCATTGTTCTCGGAATTCCGCTGAAGTTTAACAATGCTTTGGAACTCTTCCATTGTTCTCGGAATACTGCTGAAGTTTAAAAATGCATTTGAACTCTTCCATTGTTCTCGGAATTCCGCTGACGTTTAAAAATGCTTTGGAACTCTTCCATTGTTCTCGGAATCATGCTGAAGTTTAAAAATGCTTTGGAACTCTTCCATGGTTCTAGGAATACTGCTGAAGTTTAAAAATGCATTGGAACTCTTCCATTGTTCTCAGAATTCTGCTGAAGTTTAAAAATGCTTCGAAATTCTTGCATTGTTTTCGGTATTCTGCTGAAGTTTAAAAATGCTTTGGAACTCCTCCATTGTTCTCGGAATTCCACTGATGTTTAACAATGCTTTGGAACTCTTTCATTGTTCTGGGATTTCCACTGAAGTATAAATATGCTTTAGAACTGTTCTATTGTTCTCGGTATTCTGCCGAAGCTTAAAAATGCTTTGGAACTCATCCATTCTTCTCGGAATTCCATTGAAGTTTAAAAATGCTTTGGAACTCTTCCATTATTCTCGGAATTCCGCTGAAGTTTAGAAATGCTTTGGAACTCTTCCATTGTTCTCGGAATTCCGCTGAAGTTTAAAAATTCTTTGGAACTCTTCTATTGTTCTCGGAATTCCACTGATGTTTAACAATGCTTTGGAACTCTATCGTTGTTCTCGGAATTCCGCTGAAGTTTAAAAATGCTTTGGAACTCTTCCATTGTTATCGGAATTCTGCTGCAGTTTAGCAATGCTTTGGAACTCTTCCCTTGTTCTTGGAATTCCGCTGAAGTTTAACGATGCTTTGGAACTCTTCCATAGTTCTGAGAATTCCACTGAGGTTTAAAAATGCTTTGGAACTCTTCCATTGTTCTCGGAATTTTGCTGATGTTTAAAAATGCTTTGGAACTCTTCCATTATTCTCGGAATTCCGCTGACGTTTAACAATGCTTCGAAACTCTTCCATTGTTCTCGGAATTCCACTGAAGTTTAAAAATGCTCTGGAAATCTTCCATTGTTTGTTTAATTCCGCTGAAGTTTAAAAATGTTTTGGAACTCTTCCATTGTTCTCGGAATTCCGCTGAAGTTTAAAAGTGCTTTGGAACTCTTCCATTGTTCTCGGAATAACGCTGAAGTTTAAAAATGCTTGGGAACTCTTCCATTGTTCTCAGAATTCCACTGAAGTTTAAAAATGCTTTGGAACTCTTCCATTGTTCTCGGAATGCTGCTGAAGTTTAAAAATGCTTTGGAACTCTTCCATTATTCTCGGAATTCCGCTGATGTTTAAAAATGCTTTGGAACTCTTCCTTTGTTCTCGGAATCATGCTGAAGTTTAAAAATGCTTTGGAACTCTTCCATGGTTCTAGGAATACTGCTGAAGTTTAAAAATGCATTGGAACTCTTCCATTGTTCTCAGAATTCTGCTGAAGTTTAAAAATGCTTCGAAATTCTTGCATTGTTTTCGGTATTCTGCTGAAGTTTAAAAATGCTTTGGAACTCCTCCATTGTTCTCGGAATTCCACTGATGTTTAACAATGCTTTGGAACTCTTTCATTGTTCTGGGATTTCCACTGAAGTATAAATATGCTTTAGAACTGTTCTATTGTTCTCGGTATTCTGCCGAAGCTTAAAAATGCTTTGGAACTCATCCATTCTTCTCGGAATTCCATTGAAGTTTAAAAATGCTTTGGAACTCTTCCATTATTCTCGGAATTCCGCTGAAGTTTAGAAATGCTTTGGAACTCTTCCATTGTTCTCGGAATTCCGCTGAAGTTTAAAAATTCTTTGGAACTCTTCTATTGTTCTCGGAATTCCACTGATGTTTAACAATGCTTTGGAACTCTATCGTTGTTCTCGGAATTCCGCTGAAGTTTAAAAATGCTTTGGAACTCTTCCATTGTTATCGGAATTCTGCTGCAGTTTAGCAATGCTTTGGAACTCTTCCCTTGTTCTTGGAATTCCGCTGAAGTTTAACGATGCTTTGGAACTCTTCCATAGTTCTCAGAATTCCACTGAGGTTTAAAAATGCTTTGGAACTCTTCCATTGTTCTCGGAATTTTGCTGATGTTTAAAAATGCTTTGGAACTCTTCCATTATTCTCGGAATTCCGCTGACGTTTAACAATGCTTCGAAACTCTTCCATTGATCTCGGAATTCCACTGAAGTTTAAAAATGCTCTGGAAATCTTCCATTGTTTGTTTAATTCCGCTGAAGTTTAAAAATGTTTTGGAACTCTTCCATTGTTCTCGGAATTCCGCTGAAGTTTAAAAGTGCTTTGGAACTCTTCCATTGTTCTCGGAATAACGCTGAAGTTTAAAAATGCTTGGGAACTCTTCCATTGTTCTCAGAATTCCACTGAAGTTTAAAAATGCTTTGGAACTCTTCCATTGTTCTCGGAATGCTGCTGAAGTTTAAAAATGCTTTGGAACTCTTCCATTATTCTCGGAATTCCGCTGATGTTTAAAAATGCTTTGGAACTCTTCCTTTGTTCTCAGAATTATGCTAAAGTTTAAAAATGCTTTGGAATTCTTGCATTGTTCTTGGAATTCCACTGATGTTTAAAAATGCTTTGGGACTCTTCCATTGTTCTCGGAATTCCGCTGAAGTTTAAAAATGCTTTGGAACTGTTCCATTGTTCTCGGAATTCCGCTGAAGTTTAAAAATGCTTTGAAACTCTTCCATTGTTCTTGCAATTCCGCTGATGTTTAACCCCTTAACAACATCTGACGTACTAATACGCGTCTGTGCCCTGGGACTTAAGAGCCAGACCCGTATTAGTACGTCATGGCGATCGCGCGCGCACACAGGCTGTGCGGACGCGATCGCCGCCGGGTGTCAGCTGATTGTCACAGCTGACACCCGGTAGTATGTGCAGGGAGTGGTCCTGCACCGCTCCCAGCACATTAACCCCCGCGATGCTGCGATCGAAGTCGATCGCAGCCGATCGCAGCATTGCGGGGGCAAGGGGAGGTGATCGCCGATACTCACCTCCTCTTCCGGCTTCCAGCGCAGTCTGCAAAGGCTTCCCGGGTGTTGCCATGACGACCCGATGTCGTCATGACAACATCCGGGTCACCAGACAGCAGGAAGATTGTTTGGATATGCGCAGTGCATCTCCAAACAATCTTCACACTGTGCACCGCTAACAGCCTGCATGGCATTGGGATTGTGCTCCGTCCCTATGCCATGCAGGCGATCAGAGAAAAAAAAGTGAAAGTCCCAGAGTGGGACAAAGTAATAAAGTGTATAAACTGTCTGAAAATAAAAAAATAAAAAAAAATTGCAAAAAATAAAAAATAAAAAAATAATCCACCAAAAATAAAAATATAATGTACCCATCAATAAATATTATTATAAAAAAAAAAAAAAAACTATAAAAGTACACATATTTGGTATCGCCGCGTCCGGAACAACCTGATCTATAAAACTGTCCCACTAGTTAACCCCTTCAGTGAACACGATAAAAAAAAAAAAAATAAATGACTCAAAAAACAATGCTTTATCACCATACCGCCAAACAAAAAGTATAATAACACGCGATCAAAAAGATGCATATAAATAAAAATGGTACCACTGAAAATGTGATCTTGTCCCGCAAAAAACAAGCCACCATACAGCTCCATCAGCCGAAAATTAAAAAAGTTATAGCTCTCAGAATAAAGCGATGCTAAAAAATATTTTTTTCTATAAAATAGCTTTTATTGTGTATAAGCGCCAAAACATAGAAAAATGATACAAATGTGGTACCGCTGTAAACGTACTGACCCGAAGAATAAAGCTACCTCATCAATTTTACTACACGCGGAACAGAATAAAAAAAAAATTAAAAAACCAATTCCTGAATTGTTGGTTTTTGTTTATTCTGCCTCCCAAAAATCGGAATAGAAACCATTCAAAAAATGTCACGTGCCTGAAAATGGCACCAATAACAACGTCAAGTCATTCCGCAAAAAACGAGCCGTCACATGACTGTCTGCCAAAATCTGGAAAAATTATAGCTCTCAAAATATGGCGATGCAAAAACTAGATTTTACAAACAATGCGTCTTTTAGTGTGTGACAGCTGTCAGTCATAAAAACCCCTTATGATTCTGGCATTGCTGTAATCACACCGACCTGAAGAATAAAGTCGTCTAATCACTTATACTGCACAAGGAACGGCGTCAAAAATAAACTCTTGGGTTAGGATTGGGCTAGGGTTAAGGCTGGGTTTGGGGCTAGGGTTGTGCTGGGGCTAGGGTTGTGCTGGGGCTAGGGTTGTGCTAGGGCTAGGGTTGTGCTATGGTTAGGTTTGTGCTAGGGTTAGGGCTGGGGTTGGGATTTTTTTCAAAAGTAAGAAAAAAAGATGACGATATGGCGACTAGTGTTGAGCGCAAGTGCTCGCTACTTTAGTTTGCATCGGGTGCTCTGGTATGCATTGAGTATCGTGGGTATTTGAGTGACATGCTCGAGTCTCTGCCCCATATGCTTCACGGCCAAAAAAACTTTACGGGGATTGCCTGCCATGCAAGAGCGATCCCCGCATGTTTTTTTTGGGGTGTCTAATAACCATGAAACATGCGGAGCAGGGACTCAAGCATGTCACTCGAGCACACGCTGTACATGGTGCATACCTGAGTACCCGATGCAAACTCAAGTAGCGAGCACTTGATCTCAAGAATAATGACAACTTATTCAATATGATGACCTAATGTAAACAAATTCTGTGCAGTACCTCTGGGTTCAAAATGTTCACTATACACCTTAATAATATCCTTGAGGGGTATAGTTTCCAAAATGGGGACACTTGTGGGGGAGCTCCACTGTTTAGGCACATCACGGGCTCTCCAAATGCGACATGGTGTCCGCTAACAAATTGAATGGAAAATCGGCTCAAATTGTTAGCGGACGCCATGTTGCGTTTGGAGAGCCCCTGTGTGCCCAAACTTTAGAGCTTCCCCACAAGTGACCCCATTTTGGAAACAAGACCCCCCAAGGCACCTATCTAGATTCATAGTGAGCACTTGGAACCCCCAGGTGCTTCACAAATTGATTCATAAAAATGAAAAAGTGTTTTTTTTTTCACTTTTTCATTTTTACGAATCAATTTGTGAAGCACCTGGGGGTTCCAAGTGCTCACTATGCATCTAGATAGGTGCCTTGGGGGGTCTAGTTTCCAAAATGGGGTCACTTGTGGGGGAGCTCTAAAGTTTGGGCACACAGGGGCTCTCCAAACGCAACATGGTGTCCGCTAACAATTTGAGCCGACATTTTGTTAGCGGATATCATGTTGCATTTGGAGAGTCCCTGTGTGCCCAAACTTTGGAGCTCCCCCACAAGTGACCGCATTTTGGAAACTAGACCCCCCAAGGCACCTATGTAGATGCATAGTGAGCACTTGGAACCCCCAGGTGCTTCACAAATTGATTCATAAAAATGAAAAAGTGTTTTTTTTTCACTTTTTCATTTTTACGAATCAATTTGTGAAGCACCTGGGGGTTCCACGTGCTCACTATGCATCTAGATAGGTGCCTTGGGGGGTCTAGTTTCCAAAATGGGGTCACTTGTGGGGGAGCTCTAAAGTTTGGGCACACAGGGGCTCTTCAAACGCAACATGGTGTCCGCTAACAATTTGAGCCGACATTTTGTTAGCGGATATCATGTTGCATTTGGAGAGTCCCTGTGTGCCCAAACTTTGGAGCTCCCCCACAAGTGACCCCATTTTGGAAACTAGACCCCCCAAGGCACCTATCTAGATGCATAGTGAGCACTTGGAACCCCCAGGTGCTTCACAAATTGATTCATAAATATGAAAAAGTGTTGTTTTTTTTCACTTTTTCATTTTTACGAATCAATTTGTGAAGCACCTGGGGGTTCCAAGTGCTCACTATGCATCTAGAAAGGTGCCTTGGGGGGTCTAGTTTCCAAAATGGGGTCACTTGTGGGAGAGCTCCAAAGTTTGGGCACAGAGGTGCTCTCCAAACGCAACGTGGTGTCCGCTAACAATTTGAGCCGATTTTCCATTCAATTTGTTAGCGGATACCATGTTGCATTTGGAGAGTCCCTGTGTTCCCAAACATTGGATCTCCCCCACAAGTGACCCCATTTTGGAAAATAGACCCCCCAAGGCACCTATCTAGATGCATAGTGAGCACTTGGAACCCCAGGTGCTTCACAAATTGATTCATAAAAATGAGAAAGTGTTTTTTTTTTCACTTTTTCATTTTTACGAATCAATTTGTGAAGCACCTGGGGGTTCCAAGTGCTCACTATGCATCTAGAAAGGTGCCTTGTGGGGTCTAGTTTCCAAAATGGCGTCACTTGTGGGGGAGCTCCAAAGTTTGGGCACAGAGGGGCTCTCCAAACGCAACGTGGTGTCCGCTAACAATTTGAGCCGATTTTCCATTCAATTTGTTAGCGGATACCATGTTGCATTTATACAAATGCACAAAGCATGGGCAACAAACAAGGAGAATTGGAACTACTAATGCAGGAAAAGGAATATGATGTCATTGGAATCACTGAAACTTGGTGGGACGATACACATGATTGGAATAAAAGGCTAAAAGGATACAACTTATTTGCAAGAAACAGACTTGATAAACGAGGAGGAGGTGTTGCATTGTATGTTAGAAAAGCGTATATCTGCACAGAGATTGAAGCTTCAGAGACTGGGAGTTCTGTGGAAACTGTTTGGGTAAGAATACAAGGAGAGAACAACGGAAAGGTCACCATTGTAGGCATTTACTACAGGCCACCTGGGCAAGCTGAAGATATGGATGAACTCTTTATGTATCAAATGACCAAGTTCTCCAAAAAATATGACATAGTGGTCATGGGAGATTTCAACTATCCAGACATTTGTTGGGAATCTCTCTCAAGTAAAACTAACAGGTCAAGCAAATTCTTATCCTCTCTTGCTGACAACTTTATCTTCCAAAAGGTAGGGGAGAAAACAAGGGGATCTGCTACTTTGGATCTAATCCTTATAAACAGGGAGGAAATGGTTGAGGAGGTAAAGGTGGCTGGGACTCTAGGAGGCAGCAATCATGCTATTATAGAATTTTGGATAACTAGAGGAGGAAGACATGTGAAGACTCAAACTTCAAGGTTAGATTTTAGAAAGGCAGATTTTAAGAGACTCAGAAAGAGAATAGGAGGGATCCAATGGCTGGATGTCCTTAAGGACAAAAATGTCCAGGAAGGATGGGAAATTTTTAAAAATGAGATTCTCAAAGCACAATCGTTAACAATCCCGAAAAGGAGGAAGAAAGGGAAGCATTTAAGGAAACCAGGATGGATGAACACAGAACTTAAACACATGCTAAAAAGAAAGAAAGAAATGTTTATTAAATGGAAAGAGGGAGGCATATCTAAAGAAGATTATAATGCAGTCTGCAGATCCTGCAGGGCACGTATCAGGTTAGCTAAAGCTGACAATGAATTAAGGCTTGCAAGAGATGTCAAAAGCAATAAAAAAGGATTTTGGGGGTATGTCAAAAGTAAAAGAAAAGTCAAAGATGCTATAGGATTTTTACAGGATGAAAATGGAGAAATGGTAAGAGAGGATGTTGAGAAGGCCGAACTTTTTAATTCCTATTTTGCATCTGTTTTCTCTCAGAAAGAAAATGTAACATCAACTGATCTTCACTGTCCTTTTAAAGGAATAGAGGAATCCAAGTTATCTGTAAACAGAAAGATTGTGAGAGAATATTTAGCTAACATAAATGAGTTCAAGTCTCCAGGTCCAGATGAATTACACCCCAGAGTACTGAAGGAGATCGTAGAAGAAATTTTAGAACCACTCTCCATAATCTTTGAAAATTCTTGGAGAACAGGAGAAGTCCCAGAAGACTGGAGAAGAGCAAATGTTTTTCCTATCTTCAAAAAGGGGAAGAAGGTGGACCCAGGGAACTATAGGCCGGTGAGTCTGACTTCTATACCAGGAAAGATCTTTGAACAAATTATTAAACAACATGTATGTAAGTACATGGATAAGAATGAAGTGATTAACCAGAGTCAGCATGGGTTTGTAACTAACAAGTCATGTCAGACTAACTTAATTTCCTTCTATGACAGAATCACTGACTGGGTGGATCAGGGAAATGCTGTAGATATAGTATATCTTGACTTCAGCAAAGCATTTGACAAAGTATCTCACACCATCCTTATTGAAAAAATGAACAAGTATGCAATGGACCAGGCAACTGTTAGGTGGATTCATAACTGGCTTAGTGATCGGACTCAAAGGGTGGTTGTAAATGGCTTCACATCCAGCTGGATGAATGTCTCAAGTAGGGTACCACAGGGCTCCGTCCTGGGACCTGTATTGTTCAACATCTTTATCAATGATTTAGATGAAGGAATTGAGGGTAAACTGATTAAATTTGCTGATGACACAAAGCTAGGAGGGATAGCTAATACTAGAGAAGAGAGAGAGAGGATTCAAAAAGACCTAAATAAACTGGAGCAGTGGGCAGCAACCAACAGAATGGTTTTTAACAGGAAAAAATGCAAAGTACTACATCTGGGCAATAAAAATGAAAAAAGCATATACAGAATGGGAGGAATAGAGCTAAGCAACAGTACATGTGAAAAAGACTTAGGTATACTAATAGATCATAGACTGAACATGAGTCAACAGTGTGATGCAGCAGCAAAAAAGGCAAATACAATTCTGGGATGTATTAACAGAAGCATACAGTCTAGATCACGTGAAGTCATTATCGGTCTTTACTCCTCTTTGGTCAGACCTCATCTGGAATACTGTGTACAGTTTTGGGCACCACATTTTAAAAAAGACATAGACAAACTGGAGCAAGTTCAGAGAAGAGCGACCAGAATGGTGACTGGTCTGCAAACCATGTCCTATGAGGAACGGTTGCAGGATTTGGGAATGTTTAGCTTGCAAAAAAGAAGACTGAGAGGAGACTTAATAGCTGTCTACAAATATGTCAAGGGCTGTCACATTGTAGAAGGATCATCTTTATTCTCATTTGCACAAGGAAAGACTAGAAGCAATGGGATGAAAATAAATGGGAGGAGACACAGATTAGATATTAGAAAAAACTTTTTGACAGTTAGGGTGATTAATGAGTGGAACAGGCTGCCACGAGAGGTGGTGAGTTCCCCTTCAATGGACGTCTTCAAACAGAGGCTGGACAGACATCTGTCTGAGATGATCTAGTGAATCCTGCTTTGAGCAGGGGGTTGGACCAGATGACCCAGGAGGTCCCTTCCAACTCTACCATTCTATGATTCTATGATTCTATGAAATTGATTCGTAAAAATGAAAAAGTGTTTTTTTTTCACTTTTTCATTTTTACGAATCAATTTGTGAAGCACCTGGGGGTTCCAAGTGCTCACTTTGCATCTAGAAAGGTGCCTTGGGGGGTTTAGTTTCCAAAATGGGGTCACTTGTGGGGGAGCTCCAAAGTTTGGGCACACAGGGGCTCTCCAAACACAACATGGCGTCCGCTAATTATTCAAGCAAATTTTACAATCAAAAAGTCAAATGGCGCTCCTTCCCTTCTGAGCCCTGCCGTGCGCCCAAACAGTGTTTTTTCCCCAAATATTGGGTATCTGCGTGCCCAGGGGAAATTGCACAACAAATTTTGGGGTCCATTTTTTCTTGTTACCCCTGTGAAAATAAAAAAAATTGGGTCTAAAGTAACATTTTTGTGAAAAAAGTTAAATGTTCATTTTTTTCTTCCACATTCAAAAAATTCCTGTGAAGCACCTGAAGGGTTAATAAAGTTCTTGAATGTGGTTTTGAGCACCTTGAGGAGTGCAGTTTTTAGAATGGTGTCACTTTTGGGTATTTTCTGTCATAAAGACCTCTCAAAGTGACTTCAAATGTGATGTGGTTTTGTAAATTTTGTTGGAAAAATGAGAAATCGCTGGTCAACTTTTAACCCTTATAGCTCCCTAACAAAAAAAAATTTTGGTTCCAAAATTGTGCTGATGTAAAGTAGACATGTGGAAAATGTTATTTATTAACTCTTTTGTGTGACATATCTCTCTGATTTCAGGGCTTAAAAATTCAAATTTTGAAAATTGCAAAATTTTAAAAATTTTCGCCAAATTTCCGTTTTTTTCACAAATAAACGCAAGAGATATTGAAGAAATTTTTCCACAATCATGAAGTATAATATGTCATGAAAAAACAATCTCAGAATCAGGGGGATCCGTTGAAGCGTTCCAGAGTAATTACCTCATAAAGTGACAGTGGTCAGAATTGTAAAAATTGGCCTGGTCATTAACGTGCAAACCACCCTCGGGACTTAAGGGGTTAACAATGCTTTGGAACTCTTCCATTATTCTCGGAATATCACTGAAGATTAAAAATGCTTTGGAACTCTTCCATTGTTCTTGGAATTCCGCTGATGTTTAACAATGCTTTGGAACTCTTCCGTTGTTTTCGGAATTCCGCTGAAATTTAAAAATGCTTTGGAACTCTTCCATTCTTCTCAGAATTCTGCTGAAGTTTAACAATGCTTTGGAACTCTTCCATTGTTCTCAGAATTTTGCTGAAATTTAAAAATGCTTTGGAACTCTTCCATTGTTCTCGGAATTCCGCTGGAGTTTAAAAATGCTTTGGAACTCTTCCATTGTTCTCGGAATTTCACTGAAGTTTAAAAATGCTTTGGAACTCTTCCTTTGTTCTCGGTATTCTGCTGAAGTTTAAAAATGCTTTGGAACTCTTCCATTGTTCTTGAAATTCTGCTGATGTTTAACAATGCTTTGGAACTCTTCTATTGTTATCAGAATTCCGCTGAAGTTTAAAAATGCTTTGGAACTCTTCCATTGTTCTCGGAACTCTGCTGAAGATTAAAAATGCTTTGGAACTCTTCCATTGTTCTTGGAATTCTGCTGATGTTTAACAATGCTTTGGAACACTTCCATTGTTATCGGAGTTCCGCTGAAGTTTAAAAATGCTTTGGAACTCTTCCATTGTTCTCGGAATTTCACTGAAGTATAAAAATGTTTTGGAACTCTTCCATTGTTCTCAGAATTCCACTGAAGTTTAAAAATGCTTTGGAACTCTTCCATTATTCTCGGAACTCAGCTGATGTTTAAAAATGCTTTGGAACTCTTGCATTATTTTCGGAATTCCGCTAAAGTTTAAAAATGCTTTGGAACTCTTCCTTTGTTCTGGGAATTCCGCTGAAATTGAAAAATGCTTTGGAACTCTTCCATTGTTCTCAGACTTCCGCTGAAGTTTAACAATGCTTTGGAACTCTTCCATTGTTATCGGAGTTCCGCTGATGTTTAACAATGCTTTGGAACTGTTCCGTTGTTTTCGGAATTCCACTGAAGTTTAAAAATGCTTTGGAACTCTTCCATTATTCTCGGAACTCAGCTGATGTTTAAAAATGCTTTTTAACTCTTCCATTATTTTCGGAATTCCGCTAAAGTTTAAAAATGCTTTGGAACTCTTCCTTTGTTCTGGGAATTCCGCTGAAATTGAAAAATGCTTTGGAACTCTTCCATTGTTCTCAGAATTCCGCTGAAGTTTAAAAATGCTTTGGAACTCTTCCATTGTTCTCGGAATTCTGCTGTAGTTTATCAATGCTTTGGAGCTCTTCCATTGTTCTCGGAATTCCGCTGATGTTTAACAATGGTTTGGAACTCTTCCATTGTTCTCGGAATTCTGCTGAAGTTTAAAAATTCTTTGGAACTTTTTCATTGTTCTCTGAATTCCGCTGATGTGTAACAATGATTTGGAACTCTTCCATTGTTCTCGGAATACTGCTGAAGTTTAAAAATATATTGGAACTCTTCCATTGTTCCCGGAATTTCGCTGAAGTTTAAAAATGCTTTGGAACTCTTCCATTGTTCTCGGAATTCCGCTGAAGTTTAAAAATGCTTTGTAACTCTTCCATTGCTCTTGGAATTCTGCTGAAGATAAAAATGGTTTGCAGCTCTTTCATTGTTCTCGGAATTCCGCTGATGTTTAACAATGCTTTGGAACTCTTCCATTCTTCTCGGAATTCTGCTGAAGTTTAAAAATTCTTTGGAACTTTTTCATTGTTCTCTGAATTCCGCTGATGTGTAACAATGCATTGGAAGTCTTACATTGTTCTCAGAATTCGGCTGAAGTTCAAAAATGCTTTGGAACTCTTCCATTGTTGTCGGAATTCCGCTGAAATATAAAATTGCTTTGGAACTCTTCCATTGTTCTCGGAATTCTGCTGAAGTTTAATAATGCTTTGGAACTCTTCCATTGTTCACGGATTTCCGCTGATGTTTAACAATGCTTTGGAGTTCTTCTATTGTTCTCAGAATTCTGCTAAAGTTTAAAAATACTATGGAACTCTTCCATTGTTCTCCAAATTCCATTGATGTTTAAAAAAGCTTTGGAACTCTTCCATTGTTCTCGGAATTCTGCTGAAGTTTAAAAATTCTTTGGAACTTTTTCATTGTTCTCTGAATTTCGCTAATGTGTAACAATACTTTGGAACGCTTCCAGTGTTCTTGGAATTCCGCTGTTGTTTAACAATGCTTTGGAACTCTTCCATTGTTCTTGGAATTCCGCTGAAGTTTAACAATGCTTTGGAACTCTTCCATTGTTCTCGTAATACTGCTGAAGTTTAAAAATGCATTGGAACTCTTTCGTTGTTCTCGGAATTCCGCTGAAGTATAAAAATGCTTTGGAAATCTTCCATTGTTCCCGGAATTCTGCTGAAGTTTAGCAACGCTTTGGAACTCTTCCATTTTTCTCAGAATTCCGCTGAAATTTAAAAATGCTTTGGAACTCTTCCATTGTTTTTGGAATTCCGCTGGAGTTTAAAAATGCTTTGGAACTCTTCTATTGTTCTCGGAATTTCGCTGAAGTTTAAAAATGCTTTGGAACTCTTCCATTGTTCTCGGAATTCTGCTGAAGTTTAAAAATGCTTTGGAACTCTTCCATTGTTCTTGGAATTCCGCTGATGTTTAACAATGCTTTGGAAATCTTCCATTGTTATCGGAGTTCCGCTGAAGTTTAAAAACGCTTTGGAACTCTTCCATTGTTCTCGGAATTCCGCTGATGTTTAACAAAGCTTTGGAACCCTTCCATTGTTCTCGGAATTCTAAGGAAGTTTAAAAATGCTTTGGAACTCTTCCATTTTTCTCGGAATTCCGCTGTAGTTTAAAAATTGTTTGGAACTCTTCCATTGTTCTCGGAATTCCTCTGAAGTTTAGCAATGCTTGGAACTCTTCCATTGTTCTCAGAATTCCGCTAAAGTTTAAAAATGCTTTGGAACTCTTCCATTGTTTTAGGAATTCCGCTGAAGTTTAAAAATGTTTTGGAACTCTTCCATTGTTCTTGGAATTCCGCTGAAGTTTAAAAATGCTTTGGAACGCTTCCATTTTTCTCTGAATTCCGCTGAAGTTTAACAATGCTTTGGAACTCTTCCACTGTTCTCGGAATACTGCTGAAGTTTACAAATGCATTGGAACTCTTCTATCGTTCTCAGAATTCTGCTGAAGTTTAAAAATACTCTGGAATTCTTCCATTGTTCTCGGAATTCCGCTGAAGTTTAAAAATGCATTGGAAGTCTTCCGTTGTTCTCGGAATTCCACGGATCTTTAACAATGCTTTGGAACTCTTCCATTGTTCTTGGAATTCCACTGAAGTTTAAAAATGCTTTGGAACTCTTCCATTTTTCTCGGAATTACGCCAAAGTTTAAAAATACTTTGGAACTCTTCCATTGTTCTCGGAATTCCTCTGAAGTTGAACAATACTTTGGAACTCTTCCATTGTTCTCGGAATACTGCTGAAGTTTAAAAATGCATTGGAACTCTTCTATCGTTCTCAGAATTCTGCTGAAGTTTAAAAATGCTTTGGAATTCTTCCATTGTTATCGGAATTCCGCTGAAGTTTAAAAATGCTTTGGAACTCTTCCACTGTTCTCGGTATTCCGCTGATGTTTAACAATGCTTTGGAACTCTTCCATTGTTCTTGGAATTGCGATGAGGTTTAAAAATGCTTTGGAACTCTTCCATTTTTCTCGGAATTCCGCTGAAATTTAAAAATGCTTTGGAACTCTTCCATTGTTCTTGGAATTCTGCTGAAGTTTAAAAATGCTTTGTAACTCTTCCATTGCTCTTGGAATTCTGCTGAAGATAAAAATGCTTTGCAGCTCTTCCATTGTTCTCGGACTTCTGCTGATGTTTAACAATGCTTTGGAACTCTTCCATTGTTCTCGGAATTCTGCTGTAGTTTAAAAATTCTTTGGAACTTTTTCATTGTTCTCTGAATTCCGCTGATGTGTAACAATGCATTGGAACTCTTACATTGTTCTCAGAATTCTGCTGAAGTTTAAAAATGCTTTGGAACTCTTCCATTGTTGTCGGAATTCCGCTGAAATTTAAAATTGCTTTGGAACTCTTCCATTGTTCTCGGAATTCTGCTGAAGTTTAATAATACTTTGGAACTCTTCCATTGTTCATGGAATTCCATTGATGTTTAACAAAGCTTTGGAACTCTTCCATTGTTCTCGGAATTCTGCTGAATTTTAAACATTTTCTGGAACTTTTTCATTGTTCTCTGAATTTCGCTGATCTGTAACAATACTTTGGAATTCTTCCAGTGTTCTTGGAATTCCGCTGTTGTTTAACAATGCTTTGGAACTCTTCCATTGTTCTTGGAATTCCGCTGAAGTTTAACAATGCTTTGGAACTCTTCCATTGTTCTCGGAATACTGCTGAAGTTTAAAAATGCATTGGAACTCTTTCGCTGTTCTCGGAATTCCGCTGAAGTATAAAAATGCTTTGGAAACCTTCCATTGTTCCCGGAATTCTGCTGAAGTTTAGCAACGCTTTGGAACTCTTCCATTGTTCTCAGAATTCCGCTGAAATTTAAAAATGCTTTGGAACTCTTCCATTGTTCTTGGAATTCCGCTGGAGTTTAAAAATGCTTTGGAACTCTTCCACTGTTCTTGGAATTCTGCTGAAGTTTAAAAATGCTTTGGAACTCTTCCATTGTTCTCGGAATTCTGTTGAAGTTTAAAAATGCTTTGGAACTCTTCCATTGTTCTTGGAATTCCGCTGATGTTTAACAATGCTTTGGAAATCTTCCATTGTTATAGGAGTTCAGCTGAAGTTTAAAAACGCTTTGGAACTCTTCCATTGTTCTCGGAATTCCGATGATGTTTACCAAAGCTTTGGAACCTTTCCATTGTTCTCGGAATTCTGAGGAAATTTAAAAATGCTTTGGAACTCTTCCATTTTTCTCGGAATTCCGCTGAAGTTTAAAAATTGTTTGGAACTCTTCCATTGTTCTCATAATTCCTCTGAAGTTTAGCAATGCTTGGATCTCTTCCATTGTTCTCAGAATTCCGCTAAAGTTTAAAAATGCTTTGGAACTCTTCCATTGTTTTAGGAATTCCACTGAAGTTTAAAAATGTTTTGGAACTCTTCCATTGTTCTCGGAATTCCGCTGAAGTTTAAAAATGCTTTGGAACTCTTCCATTGTTCTCAGAATACCGCTGAAATTTAAAAATGCTTTGGAACTCTTCCATTGTTCTCAGAATTCCGCTGAAGTTTAAAAATGCTTTGGAACTCTTCCATTGTTCTCGGAATTCTGCTGTAGTTTAAAAATGCTTTGGAGCTCTTCCATTGTTCTCGGAATTCCGCTGATTTTTAACAATGCTTTGGAACTCTTCCAATGTTCTTGGAATTCTGCTGAAGTTTAAAAATTCTTTGGAACTTTTTCATTGTTCCCTGAATTCCGCTGATGTGTAACAATGATTTGGAACTCTTCCATTGCTCTCGGAATTCCGCTGATGTTTAACAATGCTTTGGAACTCTTCCATTGTTCTCGGAATACAGCTGAAGTTTAAAAATATATTGGAACTCTTCCATTGTTCAAGGAATTCCGCTGAAGTTTAAAAATGCTTTGGAACTCTTCCATTGTTCTCGGAATTCCGCTGAAGTTTAACAATGCTTTGGAACTCTTCCACTGTTCTCGGAATACTGCTGAAGTTTACAAATGCATTGGAACTCTTCTATCGTTCTCAGAATTCTGCTGAAGTTTAAAAATGCTTTGGAATTCTTCCATTGCTCTCGGAATTCCGCTGAAGTTTTAAAATGCATTGGAACTCTTCCGTTGTTCTCGGAATTGCACTTATCTTTATCAATGCTTTGGAACTCTTCCATTGTTCTTGGAATTCCGCTGAAGTTTAAAAATGCTTTGGAACTCTTCCATTTTTCTCGAAATTACGCTTAAGTTTAAAAATACTTTGGAACTCTTCCATTGTTCTCGGAATAATGCTGAAGTTTAAAAATACATTGGATCTCTTCTATCGTTCTCAGAATTCTGCTGAAGTTTAAAAATGCTTTGGAATTCTTCCATTGTTATCGGAATTCCTCTGAAGTTTAAAAATGCTTGGAACTCTTCCATTGTTCTCGGTATTCCACTGATGTTTATCAATGATTTGGAACTCTTCCATTGTTCTTGGAAATCCGCTGATGTTTAAAAATGCTTTGGAACTCTTCCATTGTTCTTGGAATTCTGCTGAAGTTTAAAAATGCTTTGGAACTCTTCCTTTGTTCTCGGAATTCCGCTGAAGTTTAAAAATGCTTTGCAACTCTTCCATTGTTCTCAGAATTACGGTGAAGTTTAAAAATGCTTTGCAACTCTTCCATTGCTCTTGGAATTCTGCTGAAGATAAAAATTCTTTGCAACTTTTTCATTGTTCTCTAAATTCCGCTGATGTGTAACAATGCATTGGAACTCTTACATTTTTCTCAGAATTCTGCTGAAGTTTAAAAATGCTTTGGAACTCTTCCATTTTTGTCGGAATTCCGCTGAAATTTAAAATTTCTTTGGAACTCTTCCATTGTTCTCGGAATTCTGCTGAAGTTTAATAATGCTTTGGAACTCTTCCATTGTTCACGGAATTCCGCTGATGTTTAACAATGCTTTGGATTTCTTTTATTGTTCTCAGAATTCTGCTACAGTTTAAAAATACTATGGAACTCTTCCATTGTTCTCCGAATTCCATTGATGTTAAACAAAGCTTTGGAACACTTCCATTGTTCTCGGAATTCTGCTGAAGTTTAAAAATTCTTTGGAACTTTTTCATTATTCTCTGAATTTCGCTGATGTGTAACAATACTTTGGAACTCTTCCAGTGTTCTTGGAATTCCGCTGTTGTTTAACAATGCTTTGGAACTCTTCCATTTTTCTTGGAATTCTGCTGAAGTTTAACAATGCTTTGGAACTCTTCCATTGTTCTCGGAATACTGCTGAAGTTTAAAAATGCATTGGAATTCTTTCATTGTTCTCGGAATTCCGCTGAAGTATAAAAATGCTTTGGAAATCTTCCATTGTTCCCGGAATTCTGCTGAAGTTTAGCAATGCTTTGGAACTCTTCCATTTTTCTCGGAATTCCACTGAAGTTTAAAAATGCTTTGGAACTCTTCCATTGTTCTTGGAATTCTGCTGAAGTTTAAAAATGCTTTGGAACTCTTCCTTTGTTCTCGGAATTCCGCTGAAGTTTAAAAATGCTTTGTAACTCTTCCATTGTTCTCAGAATTCCGCTGAAGTTTAAAAATGCTTTGCAACTCTTCCATTGCTCTTGGAATTCTGCTAAAGATAAAAATGCTTTGCAGCTCTTCCATTGTTCTCGGATTCCGCTGATGTTTAACAATGCTTTGGAACTCTTCCATTGTTCTCGGAATTCTGCTAAAGTTTAAAAATTCTTTGGAACTTTTTCATTGTTCTCTGAATTCCGCTGATGTGTAACAATGCATTGGAACTCTTACATTGTTCTCAGAATTCTGCTGAAGTTTAAAAATGCTTTGGAACGCTTCCATTGTTGTCGGAATTCCGCTGAAATTTAAAATTGCTTTGGAACTCTTCCATTGTTCTCGGAATTCTGCTGATGTTTAATAATGCTTTGGAACTCTTCCATTGTTCATGGAATTCCGCTGATGTTTAACAATGCTTTGGAATTCTTCTATTGTTCTCAGAATTCTGCTAAAGTTTAAAAATACTATGGAACTCTTCCATTGTTCTCCGAATTCCATTGATGTTTAACAAAGCTTTGGAACACTTCCATTGTTTTTGGAATTCTGCTGAAGTTTAAAAATTCCTTGGAACTTTTTCATTGTTCTCTGAATTTCGCTGATGTGTAACAATGCTTTGGAAATCTTCCATTGTTATCGGAGTTCCGCTGAAGTTTAAAAATGCTTTGGAACTCTTCCATTGTTCTCGGAATTCCTCTGAAGTTCAACAATGCTTGGAACTCTTCCATTGTTCTCAGAATTCCGCTAAAGTTTAAAAATGCTTTGGAACTCTTCCATTGTTTTCGGAATTCCGCTGAAGTTTAAAAATGTTTTGGAACTCTTCCAGTGTTCACGGAAATCCGCTGAAGTTTAAAAATGCTTTGGAACTCTTCCAATGTTCTCGGAATACCGCTGAAATTTAAAAATGCTTTGGAACTCTTCCATTGTTTTCAGAATTCCACTGAAGTTTAAAAATGCTTTGGAACTCTTCCATTGTTCTCGGAATTCTGCAGAAGTTTAAAAATGCTTTGGAACTCTTCCATTATTCTCGGAATTCCGCTGATGTTTAAAAATGTTCTGGAACTTTTCCTTTTTTTTCGGAATTCCGCCGTAGTTTAAAAATGTTTTGGAACTCTTCCATTGTTCTCGGAATTCCGCTGAAGTTTAAAAATGCTTTGGAACTCTTTCATTGTACTCTGAATACCGCTGAAGTTTAAAAATGCTTTGGAACTCTTACATTTTTCTCAGAATTCCACTGAAGTTTAAAAATGCTTTGGAACTCTTCCATTGTTCTCGGAATTCTGCTGCAGTTTAAAAATGCTTTGGAACTCTTCCATTATTCTCAGAATTCCGCTGATGTTTAAAAATGCTTTGGAACTCTTCCATTATTCTCGGAATTCCGCTGAAGTTTAACAATGCTTTGGAACTCTTCCATTGTTCTCGGAATTCTGCTGAAGTTAAAAATGCTTTGGAACTCTTCCATTATTCTCGGAATTCCGCTGATGTTTAAAAATGCTTTGGAACTCTTCCACTGTTCTCAGATTTCTGCTGAAGTTTAAAAATGCTTTGGAATTCTTGCATTGTTCTCGGAATTCCGCTGAAGTTTAAAAATGCTTTGGAACTCCTCCATTGTTCTCGGAATTCCACTGATGTTTAACAATGCTTTGGAACTCTTCCATTGTTCTCGGAATTCCGCTGAAATTTAAAAATGCTTTGGAACTGTTCCATTGTTCTCGGAATTCCGCTGAAGTTTAAAAATGCTTTGGAACTCTTCCATTGTTCTCGGAATTCCGCTGATGTTTAACAATGCTTTGGAACTCTTCCGTTGTTCTCGGAATTCCGCTGAAGTTTAAAAATGCTTTGGAACTCTTCCATTGTTCTCGGAATTCCGATGAAATTTAAAAATGCTTTGGAACTCTTCCATTGTTCTCGGATAACAATGCTTTGGAACTCTTCCGTTGTTCTCGGAATTCCGCTGAAGTTTAAAAATGCTTTGGAACTCTTCCATTGTTCTCGGAATTCCGATGAAATTTAAAAATGCTTTGGAACTCTTCCATTGTTCTCGGAATTCTGCTGGAGTTTAAAAATGCTTTGGAACTCTTCCATTGTTCTTGGAATTCTGCTGAAGTTTAAAAATGCTTTGGAACTCTTCCATTGTTCTCGAAATTTCGCTGAAGTTTAAAAATGCTTTGGAACTCTTACATTTTTCTCAGAATTCCACTGAAGTTTAAAAATACTTTGGAACTCTTCCATTGTTCTCGGAATTCTGCTGAAGTTTAAAAATGCTTTGGAACTCTTCCATTATTCTCAGAATTCCGCTGATGTTTAAAAATGCTTTGGAACTCTTCCATTATTCTCGGAATTCCGCTGAAGTTTAACAATGCTTTGGAACTCTTCCATTGTTCTCGGAATTCTGCTGAAGTTAAAAATGCTTTGGAACTCTTCCATTATTCTCGGAATTCCGCTGATGTTTAAAAATGCTTTGGAACTCTTCCACTGTTCTCAGATTTCTGCTGAAGTTTAAAAATGCTTTGGAATTCTTGCATTGTTCTCGGAATTCCGCTGAAGTTTAAAAATGCTTTGGAACTCCTCCATTGTTCTTGGAATTCCACTGATGTTTAACAATGCTTTGGAGCTCTTCCATTGTTCTCGGAATTCCGCTGAAATTTAAAAATGCTTTGGAACTGTTCCATTGTTCTCGGAATTCCGCTGAAGTTTAAAAATGCTTTGGAACTCTTCCATTGTTCTCAGAATTCTATTGAAGTTTAAAAATGCTTTGGAACTTTTCCATTATTCTCAGAATTCCGCTGAAGTTTAAAATTGCTTTGGAACTCTTCCATTGTTCTCGGAATTCTGCTGTAGTTTAAAAATGCTTTGGAACTCTTCCATTGTTCTCGGAATTCCGCTGATGTTTAACAATGCTTTGGAACTCTTCCGTTGTTCTCGGAATTCCGCTGAAGTTTAAAAATGCTTTGCAACTCTTCCATTGTTCTCGGAATTCCGCTGAAGTTTAAAAATGCTTTGGAACTCTTCCATTGTTCTCGGAATTCCGATGAAATTTAAAAATGCTTTGGAACTCTTCCATTGTTCTCGGAATTCTGCTGGAGTTTAAAAATGCTTTGGAACTCTTCCATTGTTCTTGGAATTCTGCTGAAGTTTAAAAATGCTTTGGAACTCTTCCATTGTTCTCGAAATTTCGCTGAAGTTTAAAAATGCTTTGGAACTCTGCCATTATTCTCGGAATTCTGCTGAAGTTTAAAAATGCTTTGGAACTCTTCCATTGTTCTTGGAATTCCACTGATGTTTAACAATGCTTTGAAACTCTTCCATTGTTATCGGAGTTCCGCTGAAGTTTAAAAATGCTTTGGATCTATTCCATTGTTTTCGGAATACCACTGAAGTTTAAAAATGCTTTGGAACTCTACCATTGTTTTCAGAATTCCGCTGAAATTTAAAAATGCTTTGGAACTCTTCCAATGTTCAAGGAATTCCACTGGAGTTTAAAAATGCTTTGGAACTCTTCCATTGTTCTTGGAATTCTGCTGAAGTTTAAAAATACTTTGGAACTCTTCCATTGTTCTCGGAATTTCATTGAAATTTAAAAATGCTTTGGAACTCTTCCATTGTTCTCGGAATTCTTCTGAAGTTTAAAAATGCTTTGGAACTCTTCCATTGTTCTTGGAATTCCGCTGATGTTTAACAATGCTTTGGAACTTTTCCATTGTTATCGGAGTTCTGCTGAAGTTTAAAAATGCTTTGTAACTCTTCCATTGTTTTCGGAATACTGCTGAAGTTTAAAAATGCATTGGACCTCTTCTATCATTCTCAGAATTCTGCTGAAGTTTAAAAATGCTTTGGAACTCTTCCATTGTTCTTGGAATTCTGCTGAAGTTTAAAAATACTTTGGAACTCTTATATCGTTCTCGGAATTTCAGTGAAATTTAAAAATGCTTTGGAACTCTTCCATTGTTCTCGGAATTCTTCTGAAGTTTAAAAATGCTTTGGAACTCTTCCATTGTTCTTGGAATTCCGCTTATGTTTAACAATGCTTTGGAACTTTTCCATTGTTATCGGAGTTCCGCTGAAGTTTAAAAATGCTTTGTAACTCTTCCATTGTTTTCGGAATACTGCTGAAGTTTAAAAATGCATTGGACCTCTTCTATCATTCTCAGAATTCTGCTGAAGTTTAAAAATGCTTTGGAATTCTTCCATTGTTCTCGGAATTCCGCTGAAGTTTAACAATTCTTTGGAACTCTTCCATTGTTCTCGGAATACTGCTGAAGTTTAAAAATGCATTGGAACTCTTCCATTGTTATCGGAATTCCGCTGAAGTTTAAAAATGCATTGGAACTCTTCCATTGTTCTCGAAATTCCACTGATCTTTAACAATGCTTTGGAACTCTTCCATTGTTCTTGGAATTCCACTGAAGTTTAAAAATGCTTTGTAACTCTTCCATTTTTCTCGGAATTCCGCTGAAGTTTAAAAATTCTTTAGAACTCTTCCATTGTTCTCGAAATTCCGCTGAAGTTTAACAATGCTTTGGAACTCATCCATTGTTCTCAGAATTCCGCTAAAGTTTAAAAATGCTTTGGAACTCTTCCATTTTTTTCGGAATTCCGCTGAAGTTTAAAAATGTTTTGGAACTCTTCCATTGTTCTCGGAATTCAGCTGAAGTTTAAAAATGCTTTGGAACTCTTCCATTGTTCTCGGAACACCGCTGAAGTTTAAAAATGCTTTGGAACTCTACCATTGTTCTCAGAATTCCACTGAAGTTTAAAAATGCTTTGGAACTCTTACATTATTCTCAGAACTCCGCTGAAGTTTAAAAATGCTTTGGAATTCTTCCATTATTTTTGGAATTCCGCTGAAGTTTAAAAATGCTTTGGAACTCTTCATTTGTTCTCGGAATTCCGCTGAAATTGAAAAATGCTTTGGAACTCTTGCATTGTTTTCGGAATTCTGCTGAAGTTTAAAAATTCTTTGGAACTTTTTCCTTGTTCTCAGAATTCCGCTGATGTGTAACAATGATTTGGAACTCTTCCATTGTTTTCGGAATTCCGTTGATGTTTAACAATACTTTGGAACTCTTCAATTGTTCTCGGAATACTGCTGAAGTTTAAAAATGCATTGGAACTCTTCCATTGTCCTCGGAATTCCGCTGAAGTTAAAAAATGCTTTGGAACTCTCCCATTGTTCTCGGAATTCCGCTGAAGTTTAACAATGCTTTGGAACTCTTCTATTGTTCTCGGAATACTGCTGAAGTTTAAAAATGCATTGGAACTCTTCTATCGTTCTCAGAATTCTGCTGAAGTTTAAAAATGGTTTGGAATTCTTCCACTGTTATCGGAATTCCGCTGAAGTTTAAAAATGCATTGGAACTCTTCCATTGTTCTCGGAATTCCACTGATGTTTAACAATGCTTTGGAACTCTTCCATTGTTCTCGGAATTCTGCTGAAGTTTAAAAATGCTTTGGAACTCTTCCATTATTCTCAGAATTTCGCTGATGTTTAAAAATGCTTAGGAACTCTTCCATTATTCTCGGAATTCCGCTGAAGTTTAGCAATGCTTTGGAACTCTTGCATTGTTCTTGGATTTCTGCTGAAGTTTAAAAATGCTTTGGAACTCCTCCATTGTTCTCGGAATTCCATTGATGTTTAACAATGCTTTGGAACCCTTCCATTGTTCTTGGAATTCCGCTGAAGTTTAAAAATGCTTTGGAACTCTTCCATTGTTCTTAGAATTCTATTGAAGTTTAAAAATGCTTTGGAACTTTTCCATTATTCTCAGAATGCCGCTGAAGTTTAAAAATGCTTTGGAACTCTTCCATTGTTCTCGGAATTCTGCTGAAGTTTAAAAATGCTTTGGAACTCTTCCATTGTTCTCGGAATTCCGATGAAATTTAAAAATGCTTTGGAACTCTTCCATTGTTCTCGGAATTCTGCTGGAGTTTAAAAATGCTTTGGAACTCTTCCCTTGTTCTTGGAATTCTGCTGAAGTTTAAAAATGCTTTGGAACTCTTCCATTGTTCTCGGAATTTTGCTGAAGTTTAAAAATGCTTTGGAACTCTGCCATTATTCTCGGAATTCTGCTGAAGTTTAAAAATACTTTGGAACTCTTCCATTGTTCTTGGAATTCCGCTGATGTTTAACAATGCTTTGGAACTGTTCCATTGTTATCGGAGTTCCGCTGAAGTTTAAAAATGCTTTGGAACTCTTCCATTGTTCTCAGAATTCCGTTGATGTTTAACAAAGCTTTGGAACTCTTCCTATTGTTCTCGGAATTCTGAGGAAGTTTAACAATGCTTTGGAACTCTTCCATTGTTCTCAGAATTCTGCTAAAGTTTAAAAATACTTTGGAACTGTTCCATTGTTCTTGGAATTCCGCTGAAGTTTAAAAATGTTTTGGAACTCTTCCATTTTCCTCGGAATTCCACAGAAGTTTAAAAATGCTTTGGAACTCTTCCATTGTTCTCGGAATATCACTGAAGTTTAAAAATGCTTTGGAACTCTACCATTGTGCTCAGAATTCCACTGAAGTTTAAAAATGCTTTGGAACTCTTCCATTATTCTCGGAACTCCGCTGATATTTAAAACTGCTTTGGAACTCTTCCATTATTTTCGGAATTCTGCTGAAGTTTAAAAATGCTTTGGAACTCTTCCATTATTCTCAGAATTTCGCTGATGTTTAAAAATGCTTTGGAACTCTTCCATTATTCTCGGAATTCTGCTGAAGTTTAAAAATGCTTTGGAACTCTTCCATTATTCTCAGAATTTCGCTGATGTTTAAAAATGCTTTGGAACTCTTCCATTATTCTCGGAATTCCGCTAAAGTTTAACAATGCTTTGGAACTCTTGCATTGTTCTTGGAATTCTGCTGAAGTTTAAAAATGCTTTGGAACTCTTCCATTATTCTCGGAATTCCGCTGATGTTTAAAAATGCTTTGGAACTCTTCCACTGTTCTCAGAATTCTGCTGAAGTTTAAAAATGTTTTGGAATTCTTGCTTTGTTCTCGGAATTCCGCTGAAGTTTAAAAATGCTTTGGAACTCCTCCATTGTTCTCGGAATTCCACTGATGTTTAACAATGCTTTGGAACTCTTCCATTGTTCTCGGAATTCCGATGAAGTTTAAAAATGCTTTGGAACTGTTCCATTGTTCGCGGAATTCCGCTGAAGTTTAAAAATGCTTTGGAACTCTTCCATTGTTCTCAGAATTCTATTGAAGTTTAAAAATGCTTTGGAACTTTTCCATTATTCTCAGAATGCCGCTGAAGTTTAAAAATGCTTTGGAACTCTTCCATTGTTCTCGGAATTCTGCTGAAGTTTAAAAATGCTTTGGAACTCTTCCATTGTTCTTGGAATTCCGATGAAATTTAAAAATGCTTTGGAACTCTTCCATTGTTCTCGGAATTCCGCTGGAGTTTAAAAATGCTTTGGAACTCTTCCCTTGTTCTTAGAATTCTGCTGAAGTTTAAAAATGCTTTCGAACTCTGCCATTATTCTCGGAATTCTGCTGAAGTTTAAAAATACTTTGGAACTCTTCCATTGTTCTTGAAATTCCGCTGATGTTTAACAATGCTTTGGAACTCTTCCATTGTTATCGGAGTTCCGCTGAAGTTTAAAAATGCTTTGGAATTCTTCCATTGTTCTCAGAATTCCGTTGATGTTTAACAAAGCTTTGGAACTCTTCCATTTTTCTCGGAATTCTGAGGAAGTTTAACAATGCTTTGGAACTCTTCCATTGTTCTCAGAATTCTGCTAAAGTTTAAAAATACTTTGGAACTGTTCCATTGTTCTTGGAATTCCGCTGAAGTTTAAAAATGTTTTGGAACTCTTCCATTTTCCTCGGAATTCCACAGAAGTTTAAAAATGCTTTGGAACTCTTCCATTGTTCTCGGAATATCACTGAAGTTTAAAAATGCTTTGGAACTCTACCATTGTGCTCAGAATTCCACTGAAGTTTAAAAAATGCTTCGGAACTCTTCCATTATTCTCGGAACTCCGCTGATGTTTAAAAATGCTTTGGAACTCTTCCATTATTTTCGGAATTCTGCTGAAGTTTAAAAATGCTTTGGAACTCTTCCATTATTCTCAGATTTTCGCTGATGTTTAAAAATGCTTTGGAACTCTTCCATTATTCTCGGAATTCCGCTAAAGTTTAACAATGCTTTGGAACTCTTGCATTGTTCTTGGAATTCTGCTGAAGTTTAAAAATGGTTTGGAATTCTTCCTTTGTTCTCGGAATTCCGCTGAAGTTTAAAATTGCTTTGGAACTCTTCCATTGTTCTCGGAATTCTTCTGAAGTTTAAAAATGCTTTGGAACTCTTCCATTCTTCTCGGAATTCCGCTGATGTTTAACAATGCTTTGGAACTCTTCTGTTGTTCTCGGTATTCCGCTGAAGTTAAAAATGCTTTGGAACTCTTTCATTGTTCTCGGAATTCTGCTGAAGTTTAGCAACGCTTTGGAACTCTTCCATTGTTCTCGGAATTCCGCAGAAGTTTAAAAATGCTTTGGAACTCTTCCATTATTCTCGGAATTCCGCTGATGTTTAAAAATGCTTTGCAACTCTTCCATTATTCTCGGAATTCCGCTGAAGTTTAACAATGCTTTGAAACTCTTCCATTGTTCTCGGAATTCCGCTGATGTTTAAAAATGCTCTGGAACTTTTCCTTTTTTTTCGGAATTCCGCCGAAGTTTAAAAATGTTTTGGAACTCTTCCATTGTTCTCGGAATTCCGCTGAAGTTTAAAAATGCTTTGCAACTCTTCCATTGTTCTCGGAATACTGCTGAAGTTTAAAAATGCTTTGGAACTTTTACATTATTCTCAGAATTCCGCTGATGTTTAAAAATGCTTTGGAACTCTTCCATTATTCTCGGAATTCCGCTGAAGTTTAACAATGCTTTGGAACTCTTCCATTGTTCTCGGAATTCTTCTGAAGTTTAAAAATGCTTTGGAACTCTTCCATTATTCTCGGAATTCCGCTGATGTTTAAAAATGCTTTGGAACTCTTCCACTGTTCTCAGATTTCTGCTGAAGTTTAAAAATGCTTTGGAATTCTTGCATTGTTCTCGGAATTCCGCTGAAGTTTAAAAATGCTTTGGAACTCCTCCATTGTTCTTGGAATTCCACTGATGTTTAACAATGCTTTGGAACTCTTCCATTGTTCTCGGAATTCCGCTGAAGTTTAAAAATGCTTTGGAACTGTTCCATTGTTCTCGGAATTCTGCTGAAGTTTAAAAATGCTTTGGAACTCTTCCATTGTTCTCAGAATTCTATTGAAGTTTAAAACTGCTTTGGAACTTTTCCATTGTTCTCAGAATTCCGCTAAAGTTTAAAAATACTTTGGAACTCTTCCATTGTTCTTGGAATTCCGCTGAAGTTTAAAAATGTTTTGGAACTCTTCCATTGTTCTCGGAATTCCGCAGAAGTTTAAAAATGCTTGGGAACTCTTCCATTGTTCTCGGAATACCACTGAAGTTTAAAAATGCTTTGGAACTCTACCATTGTTCTCAGAATTCCACTGAAGTTTAAAAATGCTTTGGAATTCTTCCATTATTCTGGGTACTCCGCTGATGTTTAAAAATGCTTTGGAACTCTTCCATTATTTTCGGAATTCCGCTGAAGTTTAAAAATGCTTTGGAATTCTTCCTTTGCTCTCGGAATTCCGCTGAAGTTTAAAAATGCTTTGGAATTCTTCCATTATTCTGGGTACTCCGCTGATGTTTAAAAATGCTTTGGAATTCTTCCATTATTTTTGGAATTCCGCTGAAGTTTAAAAATGCTTTGGAACTTTTTCCTTGTTCTCAGAATTCCGCTGATGTGTAACAATGATTTGGAACTCTTCCATTGTTCTCGGAATTCCGCTGATGTTTAACAATGCTTTGGAACTCTTCCATTGTTCTCGGAATACTGCTGAAGTTTAAAAATGCATTGGAACTCTTCCATTGTTCTCGGAATTCCGCTGAAGTTTAAAAATGCTTTGGAACTCTTCCATTGTTCTCGGAATTCCGCTGAATTTTAACAATGCTTTGGAACTCTTCTATTGTTCTCGGAATACTGCTGAAGTTTAAAAATGCATTGGAACTCTTCCATTGTTCTCGGAATTCCGCTGAAGTTTAAAAATGCTTTGGAACTCTTCCATTGTTCTCCGAATTCCGTTGATGTTTAACAAAGCTTTGGAACTCTTCCATTGTTCTCGAAAATCTGCTGAAGTTTAAAAATTCTTTGGAACTTTTTCATTGTTCTCTGAATTCCGCTGATGTGTAACAATAATTTGAAACTGTTCCATTGTTCTCGGAATTCCGCTGATGTTTAACAATGCTTTGGAACTCTTCCATTGTTCTTTGAATTCCGTTGATGTTTAACAATGCTTTGGAACTCTTCCATTGTTCTCGGAATACTGCTGAAGTTTAAAAATGCATTGGACCTCTTCCTTTGTTCTCGGAATTCCGCTGAAGTTTAAAAATGCTTTGGAACTCTTCCATTGTTCTCGGAATTCCGCTGAAGTTTAACAATGCTTTGAAACTCTTCCATTGTTCTCGGAATACTGCTGAAGTTTGAAAATGCATTGGAACTCTTCCATTGTTCTCAGAATTCTGCTGAAGTTTAAAAATGCTTTGGAACTCTTCCATTATTCTAGGAATTCCGCTGAAGTTTAACAATGCTTTGGAACTCTTCCATTGTTCTCGGAATTCCGCTGGAGTTTAAAAATGCTTTGAAACTCTTCCATTATTCTCGGAATTCCGTTGAAGTTTAAAAATGTTTTGGAACTCTTCCATTGTTATCGGAATTTCGCTGAAGTTTAAAAATGCTTTGGAACACTTTCATTGTTCTCGGAATTCTGCTGAAGTTTAAAAATGCTCTGAAACTCTTCCATTGTTCTCGGAATACTGCTGAAGTTTAAAAATGCATTGGAACTCTTCCATTGTTCTCAGAATTCCGCTGGATTTTAAAAATGATTTGGAACTCTTCCATTGTTCTCGGAATACTGCTGAAGTTTAAAAATGCATTGGAACTCTTCCATTGTTCTCGGAATTCCGCTGAAGTTTAAAAATGCTTTGGAACTCTTCCATTGTTCTCGGAATTCCGCTGAATTTTAACAATGCTTTGGAACTCTTCTATTGTTCTCGGAATACTGCTGAAGTTTAAAAATGCATTGGAACTCTTCCATTGTTCTCGGAATTCCGCTGAAGTTTAAAAATGCTTTGGAACTCTTCCATTGTTCTCCGAATTCCGTTGATGTTTAACAAAGCTTTGGAACTCTTCCATTGTTCTCGAAATTCTGCTGAAGTTTAAAAATTCTTTGGAACTTTTTCATTGTTCTCTGAATTCCGCTGATGTGTAACAATAATTTGAAACTGTTCCATTGTTCTCGGAATTCCGCTGATGTTTAACAATGCTTTGGAACTCTTCCATTGTTCTTTGAATTCCGTTGATGTTTAACAATGCTTTGGAACTCTTCCATTGTTCTCGGAATACTGCTGAAGTTTAAAAATGCATTGGACCTCTTCCTTTGTTCTCGGAATTCCGCTGAAGTTTAAAAATGCTTTGGAACTCTTCCATTGTTCTCGGAATTCCGCTGAAGTTTAACAATGCTTTGGAACTCTTCCATTGTTCTCGGAATACTGCTGAAGTTTGAAAATGCATTGGAACTCTTCCATTGTTCTCAGAATTCTGCTGAAGTTTAAAAATGCTTTGGAACTCTTCCATTATTCTAGGAATTCCGCTGAAGTTTAACAATGCTTTGGAACTCTTCCATTGTTCTCGGAATTCCGCTGGAGTTTAAAAATGCTTTGAAACTCTTCCATTATTCTCAGAATTCCGTTGAAGTTTAAAAATGTTTTGGAACTCTTCCTTTGTTCTCGGTATTCCGCTGAAGTTTAAAATGCTTTGGAACTCTTCCATTGTTCTCGGAATTTCGCTGAAGTTTAAAAATGCTTTGGAACACTTTCATTGTTCTCGGAATTCTGCTGAAGTTTAAAAATGCTCTGAAACTCTTCCATTGTTCTCAGAATTCCGCTGAAGTTTAACAATGCTTTGGAACTCTTCCATTCTTCTCGGAATACTGCTGAAGTTTAAAAATGCATTGGAACTCTTCCATTGTTCTCAGAATTCCGCTGGATTTTAAAAATGATTTGGAACTCTTCCATTGTTCTCGGAATTCCGCTGAAGTTTAAAAATGCTTTGGAACTCTTCCATTGTTCTTGGAATTCCGCTGAAGTTTAAAAATGCTCTGAAACTCTTCCATTGTTCTCAGAATTCCGCTGAAGTTTAACAATGCTATGGAACTCTTCCATTGTTTTCGGAATACTGCTGAAGTTTAAAAATGCATTGGAACTCTTCCATTGTTCTGGTAATTCCGCTGTTGTTTAACAATGCTTTTGAACTCTTCCATTGTTCTCGGAATTCCGCTGATGTTTAACAATGATTTGGACCTTTTCCGTTGTTCTCGGAATTCTGTGGAAGTTTAAATATGCTTTGGAACTCTTCCATTGTTCTCGGAATTCCGCTGAAGTTTAAAAATGCTTTGGAACTCTTCCATTGTTCTCGGAATTCTGCTGAAGTTTAAAAATGCTTTGGAACTCTTCCATTGTTCTTGGAATTCTGCTGAAGTTTAAAAATGCTCTGAAACTCTTCCATTGTTCTCAGAATTAAGCTGAAGTTTAACAATGCTTTGGAACTCTTCCATTGTTCTCGGAATACTGCTGAAGTTTAAAAATGCATTTGAACTCTTCCCTTTTTCTCGGAATTCCGCTGTTGTTTAACAATGCTTTGAAACTCTTCCATTGTTCTCGGAATTCCGCTCATGTTTAACAATGATTTGGATCTTTTCCGTTGTTCTCGGAATTCTGTGGAAGTTTAAAAATGCTTTGGAACTCTTCCATTGTTCTCGGAATTCCGCTGAAGTTTAAAAATGCTTTGGAACTCTTCCATTGTTCTCGGAATTCCGCTGATTTTTAACAATGCTTTGGAACTCTTCCATTTTTCTTAGAATTCAGCTGTTGTTTAACAATGCTTTGAAACTCTTCCATTGTTCTTGAAATTTCACTAAAGTTTAAAAATGCTCTGAAACTCTTCCATTGTTATCGGAATTCCGCTGATGTTTAACAATGCTTTGGAACTCTTCCATAGTTATCGGAATACTGCTGTAGTTTAAAAATGCATTGGAACTCTTACATTGTTCTCGGAATTCTGCTGAAGTTTAAGAATGCTTTGAAACTCTTCCATTGTTGTCGGATTTCCGCTGAAGTTTAAAATTGGTCTGGAACTCTTCTATTGTTCTCGCAATTTTGCTGAAGTTTAATAATGCTTTGGAACTCTTCCAATGTTCTCGGAATTCCTCTGATGTTTAACAATGCTTTGGAACTCTTCCATTGATTTAGGAATTCCGCTGATGTTTAACAAAGCTTTGGAACTCTTCCATTGTTCTCGGAATTCTGCTGAAGTTTAAAAATTCTTTAGAAATTTTTCATTGTTCTCTGAATTCCGCTGATGAGTAACAATACTTTGGAACTCTTCCATTGTTCTCGGAATTCCGCTGATGTTTAACAATGCTTTGGAACTCCTCCATTGTTATCGGAATTCCACTGATGTTTGACAATGCTTTGGATCTCTTCCATTGTTCTCGGAATTCCGCTGAAGTTTAAAAATGCTTTGGAACTGTTCCATTATTCTCGGAATTCCACTGAAGTTTAAAAATGCTTTGGAACTCTTCCATTGTTCTCGGAATTTTTGCTGAAGTTTAAAAATGCTTTGGAACTCTTCCATTGTGGCCGGGTGTCCACACACGGTCCCTAGCGGCCTGGGGGCGGCCAGGTGTCCATAAACGATCCCCAGATGCCCCTATTTGAAGGACAGCCTACCCACAAACACGTGGACAAGTGAATGTGGCCAGGGATGGTCCATCTCACGCCTTCACACTGGGTTAATATTGTGGAAGCCGGGACACAGTTGGACACTGGGATGTAACACGTCCTCCAGACATAGAGGATTGCGGGTCCTGGGTCAATCAGGCTTCAACACAAAGTTCAAAAGGTAGACAGCAGCAGTGGTCAGCCTCTTACACAATGAGTAAATTATTCATGATCATGAGGCCATCCATCTTCTTAGCTTTCTTGGAATGCAAGCGCATGTATGTAGTAGGGGCTAGGTCTGAGGTGGTCAGCGTTGTGGCGCATATCCTACCTCCTCCGAGGATTGCTGGATGTTTTCCTGCTACTATCCCAGTTCTATGACTCCCGTTAAAACAAAGCTTCAGGTGATGAATGATGGATGAGGTGGTGGCAAAGGAGAAAGAGCAGGAGGAAAAGGGACCATTCACATCAATATCAGGCCAGTCAACCACACATGTCTTGTAGGATATGTTTCTGTACCAAAAGGAGCGGTTCGGCTACACAGTTATAGGGCATAGAGTGAGTGCAATGCCTACCAAAAATTTCGAGGCACTCCAATGCCCCTTGGAAGTGACATGGAGGTCAGAGGGCCTTAACTAAACCGTTTTTTCCATTTATAGCAACTGGGTCTCCTGTGCACTGGTGGCCTAAGCAGTGAATGGAAGGCTTTCCAAAAATTATGAGGAACTGAAATGGCCCTTGAAACAGACGTGCATTACAGCATACTAAAAACCTTCTACCCATTATTGGGGAGTGGGTCTCCCTTAGTATTCGCCTATGTATTGAAAAGCAAAAGCTGACTAAAATTAGGAGGAAATGCAATGCCTGTTGGAAGAGTCATGGAGGTTCGAGTTAATTAAAAACAACATTTCAATGCCCCTTGGAAGAGCTGTGGAGTTCAGAATGGTTTAACAAGACGGTTTTACTTCCCCTCGGAAGAGACGTGGAGGTCACAGTAGCTTAACAAAATGGTTTTAATGCCCCTTGGAAAAGTGGTGGAGGTCACAGTAGCTTAACAAGACGGTTTTAATGCCCCTCGGAAGAGACGTGGAGGTCCCAGTAGCTTAATAAGACGGTTTTAATGCCCCCCGGAAGAGACGTGGAGGTCCCGGTAGCTTAACAAGACGGTTTTAGTGCCCCACGGAAGAGACGTGGAAGTCTCAGTAGCTTAACAAGACGGTTTTAATGTCCCTTGGAAAAGTGGTGGTGGTCACAGTAGCTTAACAAGACGGTTTTAATGCCCCTTGGAAAAGTGGTGGAGGTCACAGTAGCTTAACAAGACGGTTTTAATGCCCCTCGGAAGAGACGTGGTGGTCCCAGTAGCTTAAAAAGACGGTTTTTATGCCCCTTGGAAAAGTGGTGTAGGTCACAGTAGCTAAACAAGACGGTTTTAATGCCCCTTAGAAAAGTGGTGGAGGTCGCAGTAGCTTAACAAGACGGTTTTAATGCCCTTCAGAAGAGACGTGGAGGTCACAGTAGCTTAACAAGACGGTTTTAATGCCCCTTGGAAAAGTGGTGGAGGTCACAGTAGCTTAACAAGACGGTTTTAATGCCCCTCGGAAGAGACGTGGAGGTCCCAGTAGCTTAACAAGATGGTTTTAATGCCCCTTGGAAGAGACGTGGAGGTCCCAGTAGCTTAACAAGACGGTTCTAATGCCCCTTACAAGAGCCATACAGTACAGCATAATACAAACATTATTCCCATTATTGGGGAGTGGGTCTCCCATAGTCTTTGCCTATGCTTTCCAAGCAAAAGCTGCCAAAAATTAGGATGGAAGAACTTGCAATGCCCCTTACAAGAGCCATGCAGTACAGCATATTACAAACATTATTCCCATTATTGGGGAGTGGGTCTCCCATAGTCTTTGCCTATGCCTTCCAAGCAAAAGATGACAAAAATAAGGACGGAGGAACATTCAATAATGGCAACACGGACCACGGTCACCCTGGTGGTATAGTGGTGGTGGAGGCTGAGGATAAGGAGAAGAATATAAAACAGCCGAAATGAGGAAGCATATACCCATGTGTGGGTGTGAAGCGGTGCATGTGAATACAGCTCCCGAAATAACACAGTGGATTTGACTTTATGTTACTCTGCTGTCATTTGGTGGTGATGAGAAGTCTGGCCCAATCCAGTCCTTGTTCATTTTGATAAGGATCAGCTTGTCAGCATTGTCAGTTGACAGGCGAGTGCGCTTATCAGTTATAATTCCCCCAGCGGCACTAAAAACACGCTCCGATAACACACTAGCGGCAGGACAGGCCAGGACCTCCAAGGCGTACCGAGCGAGTTCATTCCAAGTGTCCAGCTTGGATACCCAATAATTAAAAGGCACAGAGGAATCACGGAGGACGCTGGGACGGTCGGCAAGGTACTCCCTCACCATCTTTTGAAACTTTCCACTCCTTGTGAGAGTACCCCGCGCCTCAGGGTCTGTCCGAAGGGAGGGTCTGAGAAAACTGTCCCAGAATGTTGACAGTGTTCCCCTGCCTCTTCTGGATTGGAGTTGCATCTCTCTCGCATGTACGCCTTGGTTGGGCAATGAACTGTGACCTCTGCCGCTAGCGTGTTCAGATGGGAATTTTTTTAACAGTTCTGCAGCAAGGGCCTTCTGGTACTGCCCCATTTTTGTAGACCTCTCCACCTCAGGAATAAGAGAGTGAAAGTTCTCCTTGTAGCAGGGGTCTAAAAGTGTCACCAACCAGCAATGACTGTCACCCAACATTTTGACAACGCGAGGGTCACGGTTAAGGCAGCGTAACATAAAGTCAGCCATGCGTGCCAGACTGGTAACGGGCAAGACTTCCGTTTCCTCACCAAGATGACGACTGACCATGCTCTCCTCCTCCTCCCCTGTCCTCAGGCCAACCACGCTGAACCGTGGTATGACAGTTGTACAGGTACTACCGTCTACAGCGCATGATACCAGCTCCTGTTCTTCCTCCTCCTCCTCTCCCTCATTGTCCCCCAATGCACGTTGGGATGAGATGAGGCTGGGGTGTGTGTAATTGACCACTACAGCTTCTTGATCCATCTCATCATACTCTGGCTGCAATGCCTCCTCTTTAATTCTCTGCAGAGAGCGCTACAAAAGACAGACAAGTTGAATGCTGATGCTAATGATGGCGTCATCGCCACTCACCATCTTGGTGGAGTCCTCAAAGTTTGTCAGGATGGTACATATGTCTGACATCCAGGTCCACTCCTGAGGTCTTATGTGTGGAGTCTGACCTGAATATCAACGGCCTTGTTGCAGCTGGTAGTCCACAACTGCTCTCTTCTGCTCACAAATCCTTTGCAACATGTGGAGGGTAGAGTTCCAACATGTGGGGACATCACACACCAGTCGGTGTGAGGGAAGCTGCAAACGCTGCTGCAAAACAGCAAGGGCGGTGGAAGCTGTAGCCGACTTGTGAAAATGAGCTGACAGGCGGCGTACTTTCACAAGCAGATCTGGCAACTCGGGGTACGATTTAAGAAACCGCTCAACCACGAGGTTAAGCACATGAGCCAGGCATGGTACGTGTGTGATCTCACCTCGCCTCAGAGCCGCCACCAGGTTAAGGCCATTGTCACACACGACCATGCCTGGATGTAGGTTCAGCGGTGTTAGCCACAGATCTGCCTGCTCTTTCACAGCTGTCCACAACTCACAAGCAGTGTGAGGTTTCTCACCTAAGCTTATGAGTTACAGCACAGCCTGTTGCCGCTTGGCAGAGGCAGTACTGCAGTGCTTCCAGCTTGTAACTGATGTGATATCTGAGATGGAGGCTGAACATGAGGAGGAGGATGATGCGCAGGAGCTGTACACTGTGGGGGCAACTCTGACTGACATAGGGCCTACAATCCTCGGTGTGGGGAGGATGTGTTCCGTCCCAAGGTACGACTGGGTCCTGGGTTCCACTATGTTTACCCAGTGTGCCGTCAGGGAGATGTACCGTCCCTGGCCACAAGCACTTGTCCACGTGTCCGTTGTCAGGTGGACTCTCCCAGTAACTGCGTTGTTGAGGGCACGGCAGATGTTTTGGGACACGTGCTTATGTAGTGCGGGGATGGCACACCGGGCAAAATAGTGTCGGCTGGGGACCGAGTACCGAGGGACGGCCACCACCATAAGGTTGTGGAAGGATTCCATCTCCACCAGCCTAAAAGGCAGCATTTCCAACACAAGCAGTCGTGAAATGTGCGAATTTAAGACTGTGGCCTGTGGGGCGTTGGCTGCGAATTTCCGCTTTCGTTCAAAGGTCTGGGATATGGACAATTGAACGTTGCGGTGGGACGTGGACGTGGACGTTGATGCTGTTTCTTGAGAAACTGCCATAACAAGTGAAGACTGAGAGGAGGGGGCATCTTTGCCTGCAGTATGGACAGGGGATTGTCTTGCACGCACAACAGGGGGTTCTCTTACACGCACAACAGCGGAAGAAGCAGTGGTGACACCCGCTGACACTGGTCGTGGACCCTGGGGTTCACCCCACAAAGTCGGGTGCTTTGCTGACATGTGCCTGATCATGCTGGTGGTGGTAAGGCTGGTAGTTTTGTCACCCCTGCTGTTGCTGGCATGGCAGGTGGTACAAATGGCCTTTTTGGGGTTATCAGCAGTCTTTAAAAAAATCCAGACTCTGGAAGACCTACAGGTTGTACTGGCAATGTCCCTCGTGTTGGTGTTACGGGGAACTGTTGCCTGCCTTCTGTGTGGGGCCACCACACTGCTTCTTCCTGCCTGTTGGGGTACTCTGCCTCCCTCACCCTGTGTGCTGCTGGCCTCGCTCTGCAGGTTCTCCTGCCACGTTGGGTCAGTTACTAGATCATCCACCACCTCCTCCTCTTCCACTTGCGCACCTCGATCCTCCTTCTCACTTCCTGGCAATTGTGTCTCGTCATCGTCCACCTCTTGTGACAAATTGCCAGCGTCGACTTCCTGTGGCCGTGGCTGTTAAAATATTTGAGCATCGCTACATGGGATCTCCTCTTCCACCACTTCAAGCGGAGCAGGCGAGGGGCACAAATATGGAAATGGACCAGTGAACAGCTCTTCAGAGTGTCCAAGTGTTAGATCAGTTGCTGTCTGACGACACTCAGCATGGCGGGAGGAAGGAGCATCAGGGTGAGGAGGAGTATGTGGTCAAGACTCACGGCTACTAAGATTTGACCGTGTGGAAGACAGACCGGAGGTGGTGGTTCCCAGGTAACTGGAAGTGTTATCTGCTATCCAATTAATAAGCTGTTCACACTGATCAGTTCGCAATACTGGTGTTGTTCTGTGCTTCCCTAGTATTTCGGTCAAGAAGTGGGAGCGAGAAGATGTGGCTGTTGGTTGTGGCACATTTTCACCTTGGCCACGGCCCCGTCCTCTGCACGCGCCATCACCAGAACGTCCAGTTCCACGTCCCTTGCCACGCGCCTTGCCCTTTGTAAAGGAAGTAAAATAACTTACACTCGCACTATCAATGGAAAAAGGGTAATAAAAAGTAGATTAGAACCGTGGAAGAGGAAAACCACAGTTCTATTTCTCTGGCCTACACCCGACTAATTTAAACAATCTGAACAATCAGGGAGACACTATTACAGTTTTTTTTTTACAGCAAAAAATGCCAAAAGCAGGATAATAGAGATTTTTTACCGTGGAACAGCAAAACCACAGTTATAATTTACTGGCGTATACCAGACTTTTTTTAAATATATATATTTGCGGCTGAACAGTGAGCGACACACTCAAACTGTTTTTTTTTAGATACAAATAGCCCAAAAGTGGATAATACAGAGGTTTGAACTGTGGAACTGCAAAACCACACTTCTGTTTCTCAGGCCTACACCAGACTATTTTCAACAGATATATTTGTGTCTGAACTGTCACAGACACTTTTTTTTTTTTTTGGGGGGGGGCACCAAAAGGTTAATAAGACGGGTATTTGTACAGTGCGTACAGTGTGAAGGAGGAAAAAAAAAGATGATTTAGATGAAAAAAAAAGGATTTTTCCTGGCCCCTGAGACCTGGAGCTAAGTCCAGAAATTTTAGCAACAGGAGCACACAGGACTGTAATGCAGCGTTTGCTGGTATAACCACTGCGTCTCCTATACAGCCTGCCTGCCTGATATCTGGGATGGATATTAGTCCTGAGAAGGACTGTTTGTTTGATCTGGCAGCCTTTAGAGACCCTACACTACCTCTTTCGCAGTATAAATCTCTCCCTAGCTCAGCAGCACTTTCCCTACACTAGCTAATCCCGGGCGTCTGTGTCCAAGATGGCGGCGCTCGGTTTTAAATACTCGGTGACGCTGTGCGGCCAGCCAATCAATGTAATGCCCAAACCAACATGGCTGCGGCATTACAGTGACTGGCTGGCAATCCCTGCATGCTCATTGGCTCCGTAAAGAGCGCCAAACATGCAGGGCGGAGACCAGAGCTCCCGCCCGAGTAACCCGGAAATGCTCGGTGCTCACCGAACATCCCGAGTAGCGTGATGCTCAGGCAAGTACCGAGCAGTGTCGAGCATGTTCGCTCAACACTAGGGTTGAGCGAGTATGTTCTGTCCGAGTATGCTTGGGCCGAGCTCCGAGTATTTATAGCTGCTCGGTGATAAGGTTATATCGCTCCCGTGTGCATGATTTGCAACTGTTTGACAGCTTTATTACATGTGAGGAATGTGTAAGAAATAGACATTCCTCACATGTAATAAAGCTGTCAAACAGTTGCAAATCATGCACACGGGAGTGATTTAATCTTATCACCGAGCAGCTATAAATACTCGGAGCTCGGCCCGAGAATACTCGGCGAAAGGGTTAATAGAACATACCCGCTCAACACTACTCAACAATGAATGTTACTTGGAGATCAGGTTGAATTAGAACAGGAGCAGACATAAAGCACTCTTTCAATCTTTCAAAAGCCCCAATAGCATCTGATGGCCAAACATTGATATCCGCCCCGTACGTGTGAGGTCAGTAAGAGGTTCAACAATCTGAGAAAACCCCTAATGAATTTATTATAATAGTTGATGAATTCTACAAAACATTGCAACCCTTTCAGGTGACTATTATGGCTTTCACCTTCCCAGGATCCATCTGAAACCCATCAGCTGATAAAATGATCCCCAGGAATGAAATTTCCTGCACAGAAATAATACATTTTCAAAAATTTACCAAATAAAGAATTTTTCCATCATCCTTTCTAATGCAACACGGACATGTTCCTGGCGAGAATCCAGATCAGGAGAATAATTATATATCATCAAGATAAATCACAACAAATCCCCCAAAGTTATCAGCGAAATATAATTCAGAAAGTTGTAAAATCCTGTTGGTGCATTGGAGAATCCAAATGGCAGAACAAGATTATCGAATAAACCCTCCGCTCAGCACATGTCAAACATGCTCCTCTCCGTACATGCGCGACTCACCTCTGTACACGCAGCTCCTCTCTCTCCATATACCTCTGTACACACACGGCTCCGCTCCGTACACCTCTGTACACACGCGTCTCCTCTCCGTATACCTCTGTACACACGCGGCTCCGCTTCGTACACCTCGTACACACGCGGCTCCGCTCCGTACACCTCGTACACACGCGGCTCCGCTCCGTACACCTCGTACACACGCGGCTCCGCTCCGTACACCTCGTACACACGCACGGCTCCGCTCCGTACACCTCGTACACACGCGTCTCCTCTCCGTATACCTCTGTACACAAGTGGCTCCGCTTCGTACACCTCGTACACACGCGCCTCCGCTCCGTACACCTCGTACACGCGCGGTTCCGCTCCGTACACCTCGTACACACGCGGCTCCGCTCCGTACACCTCGTACACACGCGGCTCCGCTCCGTACACCTCGTACACACGCGGCTCCGCTCCGTACACCTCGTACACACGCGGCTCCGCTCCGTACACCTCGTACACACGCGGCTCCGCTCCGTACACCTCGTACACACGCGGCTCAGCTCCGTACACCTCGTACACACGCGGCTCAGCTCCGTACACCTCGTACACACGCGGCTCCGCTCCGTACACCTCGTACACACGCGGCTCCGCTCCGTACACCTCGTACACACGCGGCTCTGCTCCGTACACCTCGTACACACGCGGCTCCGCTCCGTACGCCTCGTACACACGCGGCTCCGCTCCGTACACCTCGCACACACGCGGCTCCGCTACGTACGCCTCGTACACACGCGGCTCCGCTCCGTACACCTCGCACACACGCATGACTCTGCTCCGTACACCTCGTACACACACGGCTCCGCTCCGTACACCTCGTACACACGCGGCTCTGCTCCGTACACCTCGAACACACGCGGCTCCGCTCCGTACACCTCCTACACACGCGGCTCTGCTCCGTACATCTCGTACACACACGGCTCTGCTCCGTACACCTCGTACACACACGGCTCCGCTCCGTACACCTCGTACACACACGGCTCCGCTCTGTACACCTCGTACACACACGGCTCCGCTCCGTACACCTCGTACACACACGGCTCTGCTCCGTACACCTCGTACACACGCGGCTCTGCTCCGTACACCTCGTACACGCGCGGCTCTGCTCCGTACACCTCGTACACGCGCGGCTCTGCTCCGTACACCTCGTACACACGCGGCTCCGCTCCGTACACCTCGTACACGCGCGGCTCCGCTCCGTACACCTCGTACACACGCGGCTCTGCTCCGTACACCTCGTACACGCACGGCTCCGCTCCGTACACCTCGTACACACGCGGCTCCGCTCCGTACACCTCGTACACGCGCGGCTCCGCTCCGTACACCTCGTACACACGCGGCTCTGCTCCGTACACCTCGTACACGCACGGCTCCGCTCCGTACACCTCGTACACACACGGCTCCGCTCCGTACACCTCGTACACACGCGGCTCCGCTCCGTACACCTCGTACACACGCGGCTCCGCTCCGTACACCTCGTACACACGCGGCTCTGCTACATCCACACTGTAAACCCCTCCTGACCCCACACATAAACTTCAGCTCATCCAGCACCATGACAACCAGCACAGCAGAGTCCTGCATCCACTGAGGCCCCTGATCATGTGACCCCTGACTCCTCCCCTCCTGTGACCTCATCACAGGTCCTGTGCGCACAGAGCAGCCATATATGTGGTGGCGTCTCTGCAGGTGGAGGTATGTGGAGACCCCCCATTACTGGGCGCAGGGGGCATTAACCCCTTCAGCACGGAGACTCTTTTGGGGTCTTGTGTTGCCCCTTTATAAGAATCATAAGGTTTTTGTTCTGTTCCCTGTAATAGATACATTCGACCCAACTATGGAGACAGGAAGGGAGGAAACATATTGTTCTCATAGTACAGGACCCCTTTACTGCCCTCACAGTGTAATGCCCCCATTATGCCCCTTATGCTGTATGTATGATGCCCCCACACAGTGTAATGTCCCCATTATGCCCATTATGCAGGATGTATGATGCCCCCCACAGTGTAATGCCCCTTATGCAGGATGTATTATGCCGCCATTATGCCCCTTATGCAGGATGTATGATGCCCCCCACACAGTGTAATGCCCCCATTATGCCCCTTATGCAGGATGTATGATGCCCCCACAGTGTAATGCCCCCATTATGCCCCTTATGCAGGATGTATGATGCCCCCCCACAGTGTAATGCCCCTTATGCAGGATGTATTATGCCGCCATTATGCCCCTTATGCAGGATGTATGATGCCCCCCACACAGTGTAATGCCCCCATTATGCCCCTTATACAGTATGTATGATGCCCCCCACAGTGTAATGCCCTCATTATGCCCCTTATGCAGGATGTATGATGCCCCCCACACAGTGTAATGCCCCCATTATGCCCCTTATGCAGTATGTATGATGCCCCCCACAGTGTAATGCCCCCATTATGCCCCTTATGCAGTATGTATGATGCCCCCACACAGTGTAATGCCCCCATTATGCCTCTTATGCAGTATGTATGATGCCCCCACACAGTGTAATGCCCCCATTATGCCCCTTATGCAGTATGTATGATGCCCCCACACAGTGTAATGCCCCCATTATGCCCCTTATGCAGGATGTATGATGCCCCCACACAGTGTAATGCCCCCATTATGCCCCTTATGCAGTGTGTATGATGCTCCCCACAGTGTAATGCCCCCATTATGCCCCTAATGCAGGATGTATGATGCCCTCATTATGCCCCTTATGCAATATGTATGATGCCTCCATGCAGTGTAATGCCCCCATTATGCCCCTTATGCAGGATGTATGATGCCCACACAGTGTAATGCCCCCATTATGCCCCTTATGCAGGATGTATGATGCCCACACAGTGTAATGTCCCCATTATGCCCCTTATGCAGGATGTATGATGCCCCACACAGTGTAATGCTCCCATTATGCCTCTTATGCAGGATGTATGATGCCCCACACAGTGTAATGCCCCCATTATGCCCCTTATGCAGGATGTATGATGCCCCCCACAGTGTAATGCCCCCATTATGCCCCTTATGCAGTATGTATGATGCCCCCACAGTGTAATGCCCCCATTATGCCTCTTATGCAGGATGTATGATGCCCCCCACAGTGTAATGCCCCTTATGCAGGATGTATTATGCCCCCATTATGCCCCTTATGCAGGATGTATGATGCCCCCCACACAGTGTAATGCCCCCATTATGCCCCTTATACAGTATGTATGATGCCCCCCACAGTGTAATGCCCTCATTATGCCCCTTATGCAGGATGTATGATGCCCCCCACACAGTGTAATGCCCCCATTATGCCCCTTATGCAGTATGTATGATGCCCCCCACAGTGTAATGCCCCCATTATGCCCCTTATGCAGTATGTATGATGCCCCCACACAGTGTAATGCCCCCATTATGCCCCTTATGCAGTATGTATGATGCCCCCACACAGTGTAATTCCCCCATTATGCCCCTTATGCAGGATGTATGATGCTCCCCACACAGTGTAATGCCCTCATTATGCCCCTTATGCAGTGTGTATGATGCCCCCCACAGTGTAATGCCCCCATTATGCCCCTAATGCAGGATGTATGATGCCCTCATTATGCCCCTTATGCAATATGTATGATGCCTCCATGCAGTGTAATGCCCCCATTATGCCCCTTATGCAGGATGTGTAATGCCCCCATTATGCCCCTTATGCTGGATGTATGATGCCCCCACACAGTGTAATGCCCCCATTATGCCCCTTATGCAGGATGTATGGTGCCCCCACTCAGTGTATTGCCCCCATTATGCCCCTTATCCAGGATGTATGATGCCCCCACACAGTGTAATGCCCCCATTATGCCCCTTATGCAGGATGTATGATGCCCACACAGTGTAATGCCCCCATTATGCCCCTTATGCAGGATGTATGATGCCCACACAGTGTAATGCCCCCATTATGCCACTTATGCAGGATGTATGATGCCCCCACACAGTGTAATGCTCCCATTATGCCTCTTATGCAGGATGTATGATGCCCCCACACAGTGTAATGCCCCCATTATGCTTCTTATGCAGGATGTATGATTCCCCCATACAGTGTAATGCCCCCATTATGCCCCCTATGCAGGATGTATGATTCCCCGACACAGTGTAATGCCCCCATTATACCCCTTATGCAGGATGTATGATGCCCCCCACACAGTGTAATGCCCCCATTATGCCCCTTATGCAGTATGTATGATGCCCCCCACACAGTGTAATGACCCCATTATGCCCCTTATGCAGTATGTATGATGCCCCCCACACAGTGTAATGACCCCATTATGCCCCTTATGCAGGATGTATGATGCCCCCTCGCAGTGTAATGCCCCCATTATACCCCTTATGCAGGATGTATGATGCCCCCAGACAGTGTAATGCTCCCATTATGCCCCTTATGCAGTATGTATGATGCCCCCACACAGTGTAATGCCCCCATTATGCCCCTTATGCAGGATGTATGATGCCCCCACACAGTGTAATGCCCCCATTATACCCCTTATGGAGGATGTATGATGCCCCTACACAGTGTAATGCCCCCATTATACCCCTTATGCTGTATGTATGATGCCCCCACACAGTGTAATGCCCCCATTATGCCCCTTATGCAGGATGTATGATGCCCCCCACACAGTGTAATGCCCCCATTATGCCCCTTATGCAGGATGTATGATGCCCCCCACACAGTGTAATGCCCCCATTATGCCCCTTATGCAGTGTGTATGATGCTCCCCACAGTGTAATGCCCCCATTATGCCCCTAATGCAGAATGTATGATGCCCTCATTATGCCCCTTATGCAATATGTATGATGCCTCCATGCAGTGTAATGCCCCCATTATGCCCCTTATGCTGGCTGTATGATGCCCACACAGTGTAATGCCCCCATTATGCCCCTTATGCAGGATGTATGATGCCCACACAGTGTAATGTCCCCATTATGCCCCTTATGCAGGATGTATGATGCCCCACACAGTGTAATGCTCCCATTATGCCTCTTATGCAGGATGTATGATGCCCCACACAGTGTAATGCCCCCATTATGCCTCTTATGTAGGATGTATGATGCCCCCCACAGTGTAATGCCCCTTATGCAGGATGTATTATGCCCCCATTATGCCCCTTATGCAGGATGTATGATGCCCCCCACACAGTGTAATGCCCCCATTATGCCCCTTATACAGTATGTATGATGCCCCCCACAGTGTAATGCCCTCATTATGCCCCTTATGCAGGATGTATGATGCCCCCCACACAGTGTAATGCCCCCATTATGCCCCTTATGCAGTATGTATGATGCCCCCCACAGTGTAATGCCCCCATTATGCCCCTTATGCAGTATGTATGATGCCCCCACACAGTGTAATGCCCCCATTATGCCCCTTATGCAGTATGTATGATGCCCCCACACAGTGTAATGCCCCCATTATGCCCCTTATGCAGGATGTATGATGCCCCCCACACAGTGTAATGCCCTCATTATGCCCCTTATGCAGTGTGTATGATGCCCCCCACAGTGTAATGCCCCCATTATGCCCCTAATGCAGGATGTATGATGCCCTCATTATGCCCCTTATGCAATATGTATGATGCCTTCATGCAGTGTAATGCCCCCATTATGCCCCTTATGCAGGATGTGTAATGCCCCCATTATGCCCCTTATGCTGGATGTATGATGCCCCCACACAGTGTAATGCCCCCATTATGCCCCTTATGCAGGATGTATGGTGCCCCCACTCAGTGTAATGCCCCCATTATGCCCCTTATCCAGGATGTATGATGCCCCCACACAGTGTAATGCCCCCATTATGCCCCTTATGCAGGATGTATGATGCCCACACAGTGTAATGCCCCCATTATGCCCCTTATGCAGGATGTATGATGCCCACACAGTGTAATGCCCCCATTATGCCACTTATGCAGGATGTATGATGCCCCCACACAGTGTAATGCTCCCATTATGCCTCTTATGCAGGATGTATGATGCCCCCACACAGTGTAATGCCCCCATTATGCTTCTTATGCAGGATGTATGATTCCCCCATACAGTGTAATGCCCCCATTATGCCCCCTATGCAGGATGTATGATTCCCCGACACAGTGTAATGCCCCCATTATACCCCTTATGCAGGATGTATGATGCCCCCCACACAGTGTAATGCCCCCATTATGCCCCTTATGCAGTATGTATGATGCCCCCCACACAGTGTAATGACCCCATTATGTCCCTTATGCAGTATGTATGATGCCCCCAGACAGTGTAATGCTCCCATTATGCCCCTTATGCAGTATGTATGATGCCCCCACACAGTGTAATGCCCCCATTATGCCCCTTATGCAGGATGTATGATGCCCCCACACAGTGTAATGCCCCCATTATACCCCTTATGGAGGATGTATGATGCCCCTACACAGTGTAATGCCCCCATTATACCCCTTATGCTGTATGTATGATGCCCCCACACAGTGTAATGCCCCCATTATGCCCCTTATGCAGGATGTATGATGCCCCCCACAGTGTAATGCCCCTTTTGCAGGATGTATTATGCCCCCATTATGCCCCTTATGCAGGATGTATGATGCCCCCCACACAGTGTAATGCCCCCATTATACCCCTTATACAGTATGTATGATGCCCGCACACAGTGTAATGCCCCCATTATGCCCCTTATACAGTATGTATGATGCCCTCATACAGTGTAATGCCCCCATTATGCCCCTTATGCAGTATGTATGATGCCCCCACACAGTGTAATGCCCCCATTATGCCCCTTATGCAGTATGTATGATGCCCCCACACAGTGTAATGCCCCCATTATGCCCCTTATGCAGTATGTATGATGCCCCCCACAGTGTAATGCCCCCATTATGCCCCTTATGCAGGATGTATGACGCCCCCACGCAGTGTAATGCCCCCATTATGCCCCTTGTGCAGGATGTATGATGCCTCCCACACAGTGTAATGCCCCCATTGTGCCCCTTATGCAGGATGTATGATGCCCCCACACAGTGTAATGCCCCCATTATGCCCCTTATGCAGGATGTATGATTCCCCCACACAGTGTAATGCCCCCATTGTGCCCCTTATGCAGGATGTATGATGCCCCCATTATGCCCCTTATGCAGTATGTATGATGCCCCCACACAATGTAATGTCCCCATTATGCCCCTTATGAAGTATGTATGATGCCCCCATACAGTGTAATGCCCCCATTATGCCCCTTATGCAGGATGTATGATGCCCCCACACAGTGTAATGCCCCCATTGTGCCCCTTATGCAGGATGTGTAATGCCCCCATTATGCCCCTTATGCAGGATGTATGATGCCCCTACACAGTGTAATGCCCCCATTGTACTCCTTATGCAGGATGTATGATGCCCCCATTATACCCCCTTATGCAGTATGTATGATGCCCCCACACAATGTAATGTCCCCATTATTCCGCTTATGCAGTATGTATGATTCCCCCCACAGTATAATGTTCCCCCAGTACCACCTGAGATTTTACAGTTGGAATAATCCGTCTGGAAAATGGTTTTCCCTTTGGCTGCTCCCCTACATATAGACCCTCGAGCTTGTATACAGGCATGTAGGGGAGCAGGCCTTACTAGATATCGAGGCTTTGTACAGTAATATACCGCATGATGATGGTATCAGAGGAGTAAGACATTTCTTGAAATCGAGATCAATAGAGTGTAGCAGACATAATGACTTCATGGAGGATCTTCTAAAATTCACTCTTACTCATAACTTCTTTCTTTTTGACAGGAAGTACTTCCACCAGCTCAGGGGTACTGCGATGGGGAGCCGCTGTGCTCCCTCATATGCTAACTTATCCCTGGACTGGTGGGAGGAAGCCACAATATTCAGGGATGATCATAAGTGATGGCATCCATATATTGGGGTATGGTACAAATATATTGACTACATTTTTATCACCTGGTCAGGGACGAGTGAACAATCTTTTTAATTTGTCGGGGAACTCAACATCAATAGAGTGGGCCTTAGATTTACATCTGAATTTATTATAATAATTTTTATTTTTATAGCGACAACATATTCCACAGCACTTTACAATTTTTTGGGGGGACTTATACAGACAATACAGACTTTCCAGAATAAGCATAACTCAGATATTAAAAGGAGTGAGGGCCCTGCTCACAAGCTTACAGTCTGTAAGGAAATAGGGGAGACACAAAAGGTAAAATGTACATATATTGTATAATACTGCCTTAATATACTAAATAGGGTAACTATATAACACTACATGAACTGGTCGCCAGCCAGTATGTGTACAGTACAGACAGAGGCTATTCGGTGCCTGGATGGTATGAGCACGATTTTGAAGAAAATTTTAATATGGGCCAAACTGGGACAGTTAGATAAGTATGTTGAGGTGATAGGCCAGTCTAAAGTAATGGGTTTTTAGGGCACGCTTAAAACTGTGAGTATTGGGAATTAATCGAATTGTCCTGGGTAGTGCATTCCATAGAATTGGTGCAGCATGCGAGAAATTTTGGAGACGGGAATGGGAGATTCGGATTACGGAGGATTTTAGTTTTAAGTCATTAGCAGAACAAAGGGCACGGGTAGGGTGGTAGACTGAGACGAGGGAGGAGATGTAGAGTGGTGCTGAATCGTGGATAGCTTTGTGGGTAAGAGCGATAAGTTTATATTGAACTCTGTATTGGATGGGCAATCAGTGCAATGACTGGCACAGGGAAGAGGCATCGTTGTGTCGGTTGGCGAGGAATATGACCCTGACTGCTGTGTTCAGGACGGATTGGAGAGGGGAAAGTTCAGAAAGAGAGGAATCGATAAGTAAAGAGTTGCAATAGTCCAGATGAGAATGAATAAGAGCTACAGTAAGAGTTTTTACCGAGTCAAAGGTAAGAAAATTTCTGATTCTAGAGATGTTTTTGAGGTGTAGATGACACGAGCGAGCGAGTGATTTGATGTGAGGAGTGAAGGAAAGATCTGAATCAAGTATGACCCCAAGACAGCGGGCATGTTGCTGGCGAGTAATGATGGAGCCACAAACGGAAATGGCAATATCGGGCATAGATAGGTTAATGGAGGGAGGAAATAGGAGTAGTTTAGTTTTTGACAGATTCAGTTTTAGATAGAGGGAGGACATAATGTTAGAGACAGCGGAAAGACAATCACTGGTATTTTGTAATAATGCAGGGGTGATGTCCGGAGAAGAGGTGTATAATTAGGTGTCATCAGCATAGAGATGGTACTAAAAGCCGAATCTGCTGATTGTTTGTCCAATAGGAGCGATATATAAGTAGAAAAGAAGGGCGTCTAGGACTAATCCTTGAGGAACCCCGACAATAAGGGGGAGGGGAGAAGAGGAGCCAGAAAAAGACACAGTGAAGGAGCGGTCAGAGAGGTAGATCCACAGAGAGATCCAGAAGAATCAGCAGGAAGTAGTGACCATTAGATTTGGCTGTTAGTAGATCATTAGAAACTTTAGTGAGTGCAGTTTCAGTAGAATGTAAAGAGCGGAAACCAGATTGTAAAGGGTCAAGAAGGGAGTTATCTGAGAGATAGTGTATTAGACAGGAGTGGAACAGGCTTTCCAGGAGTTTAGAGATAAAGGGAAGATTGGAAACAAGTCTGTAGTTAGCAGCACAGTTCTGGTCCAGGGATGTTTTTTTAAGTAATGGATGTATGCTGGAGTGTTTTAAAAAAGGTGGGAAAAATACAAGATGAGAGGTAGAGGTTGAATATTTTAGTTAGGTGAGTGGTGACAGCTGGAGAAAGGGACTGAAGGAGATGTGAAGGAATAGGGTCACTGGTGCAGGTGGTAGAGCGAGAGGAGGCAAGGAGCCTTGTCACTTCTTCCGTGACTGGTTCAAAGTCAGAAAATGAGCAATATACAATGTGGGAGGGAGGAGCATGCATAACATTTGGGGATTGAGAGAAAATTTCCTGTCGGATATGGTCAATTTTTTCTTTGAAATAATTGGCCAGATCGTCAGTGCTGAGGTTGGTGGTTGGGGACTGTGCTGTTTGATTAAGAAGAGAATGAAAAGTGTCAAACAGGTGTTTAGGATTATTGGACCATGAGATGATGAGGTTGTTAAAGTAGGTTTGTTTGGAGAGGTGAAGGGCGGAGTTATAGGTTTTAAGCATAAATTTATAATGGAGGAAATCTTCGGCCAGATTAGATTTTGTCCACAGCCGTTTGGCACACCTGGAGCCCCGCTGGAGAAAACGTGTTTGCAGCGTGTTCCAGGATTGTCGCCGTCTGTGCCGAGTTGTTCTCTGTGTAGGAGCTGCGCCTTCATCCAGGGCTCATTGCAATGTTTCGTTATAATGCTTCAGTGCAACGTCAGGGCATGAGAGGGAGGAGATTGGGGCCAATGATGATTGCACCGTTTTCATAAATTTCTGGGTGTTAATGGCATGTATATTTCTATAAGTGTGGAAAGTGGAGGTGTCTTGAGCAGGGTGACAGTTCTTGACAGAGAATGAAAGAAGGTTGTGATCAGAGAGCGGAAGAGGAGAGTTAGTTAAGTCATGTATTGACCAGAGCCGGGCGAAGATCAGGTCAAAGAGTATTTCCATCTTCATGTGTAGGAGAATTATTAAGCTGTGAAAGGCCGAAGGAGGAAGTTAGCGATAAAAGATGAGCGGCAGATGGGGAGAGGGAATCGCCTATTGGGATGTTAAAGTCTCCCATGATGAGGGTGGGGATGTCATAGGATAGAAAGTTTGGAAGCCAAGTGGCAAAGTGATCCACAAACTGACAGGAGGGGCCCGGAGGGCGATACACAACCGCCACTCGCAGGGAGAAGGGCCGGTAGAGTCTGACTGTGTGGGCCTCAAAAGAAGGGATGAAAAGTGAGGATACTGGGGATATAACCTGAAAAGTACATTTTGTTTAAAGGAGCAGACCAACACCAATTATTACCAGTTGCCTTTCCTGTATGTACTGATCAAGAAGGATTGTAACGGGACCCTAGGGACACTCATCTACCAGAAACCTTCAAGCACTAATAAACTATTGAAGTGGGATAACCACCACCCCTATCCCCATAAAAAGAGGAAAACCCAAGGGACAATTTTTATGGTTGAGAAGGTACTGCTCGAATGTCACAGATTTTAATATACCGGCAATAGACCTGAACACCAGATTAAGGGATAAAGGGTACTCGTGGTACATTTTGGATTCCGCATCATCGTTTGCAGAAAAATGGTCCATTAGCTCATCTTTTTCTCATTCAGATCTCTAAAATACCGGATCCTCTCAGTGACGATCGTCTATATAAGAAAATTTTCCTCATTTATCCAGGAAAATGATGGACAAGATGGTGGAGAGGATATTACACCTCACCCTAGAGATCCTCTTCCGGCTTACTGGAGAGGTGAGAGATTCTGATGATGTCCCATTACATCATTCTTATCTATGGGAATAACAGATGAACACAACTGGAGAGGTGAGGACTCTGGAAATGTCTGTAGTGAGATTTATTAATGTGTCTCTCCATAACCAGAGATTAATCACGGGGCCTCCACCTCACCCCCTGATACATGAGGACATCAATGACCAGAAGATCCTAGAACTCATCTACAAGATGATTGAGCTGCTGACTGGAGAGGTGACACTGCTAGGAATGCTGGGACATTATACAGTAACGCTATGAAGGGATTGGGGGATGACGGTATCATTGTATGTGTCAGGTTCCTATAAGGTGTCAGGATGTCGCCGTCTATTTCTCCATGGAGGAGTGGGAGTATTTAGAAGGACACAAAGATCTGTACAGGGACATCATGATGGAGGTTCCCCAGCCCCTCACATCACCAGGTAATAGGACTAAATACACACTGCCTACAATTATCTGTATGTGAAGAATGAATACAGTCCCTGTATGTGTTTCCTCCAGATCTATCCAGTAAGAGGAGAACACCAGAGAGATGTCCCCGTCCTCTTCTTCCACAGGACTGTAAACAAGAAGATCCCAATGTTCCTCAGGTAGATGGAGAGAAGGTGTCATTAGATCTCCCCTATGATGTGTAGACGGCTGTAAAGGTCATGTCTTCAGTTCTGTTTTATCCACCATTATTATGTTTTTCATTTGTGTCATGAGAACGGTGGAGATAACAGGATTAGAGCCGATCAAACTTGTGACTTTTCCATCTGTCTTTGACTTTTATAATATTTGTTTCAGGGTGAAGATCTGACCCATATTAATACTACAGAGACATATGTGAGGGGTGATGAGTGGTGTAAAGAGGAGATTCCTACATATGACTACCCAGGTGAGTAGTAACCACTGAATACACAGAAGTCACAGATTCTTTTCAGACACCAGCTGTGGCTTCTTTATCAGTGGTGTAGTTGTATCACAATCGTGTGATCACCATTTTGCCGCTAGACCACAACATTCTCCTCCGTCCGAAAATATTCAAATTACTTTGGGAAATTGTGAAAGCCCTTTTCTATAGAATTTACAACCTGGAGGATCCACCTACCCCCTGGGATTAGGAGACACTGACCGTTACCTGCCCAGTTCTGTAAACTATAAAGCCAAATGTCAGCGTACGTAGATTGTGCTGACAAATTAAAAAATCACTTGAAGAAAAATATTATGATGGGCCTTTAAGTGAAAGCAGAGGGTAATGATGGTGTTGGCTTCCTAAATCCCTGATATCTTATTGGATGAATCTACCTTCTCTCCCTTCTGTGCGGCTGAATGTGCTCATATGGTCCCTACAAGACCAGGTCCAGTCTTTCTGGCCAAACTTCACTTTTTTGATCGATAACATTAAATGACCACTGAGGGACACGTGTGAATTTCTGTACAATAACAACAGAGTTTCCCTTTATCCTGACTTTTCAATTTCTTTTAAAACCAACTAACTTCAAACAGGATTGTGATAAACTATACAGAAAACATTACACCTGTGCCATGATATATCTCTAAGCTGTGCGTGGCTGATGGCTGTAATGTACATTTATTCCTGCCTGCTGGAGATGTGTTGGCTCGAGCCCTGGTTTCATGGATTCACTCCACATCATAAATAGTATTGAGCGAATTTGTTCGGCATTTCAAATTCAGGTTCGTGTTCGGGGTTCCGGCTTGTTCGGCCCAAATGGTCAACCATAAATGAGTGTGACTCCAGTTTAGTGTTGGATTTCTCCCTTCATACATACGTTGTTGTTGGGGATGTTACATGTTTATATATTCTTTCTTTTTTTACAAGTTCATTCTGTATGTATTTTCATTGTGGTTGGATCGGCCTGCCTCGCTTATGTGAGTCTGTAACTCCCTGGTAGTCTTTCAAAAAGATCTCCATTGCGTCTTCCAAATGCCCGAGATCTATATTTAAGACACCTCATCTCTGCACTATTATAAAAAGTTCACTTTAAATGTCTAGTATTTCTTCTTGAAACTCATCTGACAGAAAATATTGTCCCTTACGATAGTTTAGATTGCCAAGAGCCACCGAGCCCCATACTCTAATTACCCCAGAGAGGTTTCACCACTAGTTACTATTTTTGATGCAGACAGTTCAGTTTTATCTTTTCAGTAGATGTGTTATTGTCTATACTCACAGTTTTTGACTTCAGTAATCCTCTGATTTAACCTCTTCCTGCAGCCAGTATTATGTTTCTAATCAGGCCCCATTTTTCAAATCTGACGTGTGTCACTTTATGTGGTGATAATTTTGGAATTCTTCACAAAGGATAATAGGAAACAAATGGACCTTACAAATTATTTTTGAATTTTTGAATCTGACAATCCCCTATATACGGTTGTACACTACTGTTTGGGCACATGGCAGGTTAAGAAGGTAAGGAGTGACATTTAGCTATTAGGAATGCTCAAAAGATGGCTACCATGAACAGGCTTATCACTATCTACCCTGTTTACAGATTTCACAAATTACTTTGCTCATCACCCTTTAACCCCTCTACATGGATCTGAACCTACACAGAGACCCCTAGGCTTGAGCCACAGTGTTACCTGCTATTCGGTGGACTGAGATGGAAAGAAGAATAGTCAGGTAGCCGAGTCAGAACCAAGAGGATAGAGAAAATACAAAATCAGAAGACACGAGTAGTCAGTAAACGGGCCGAGGTCACAACAGAAACAAATACACAAGCCGGGAGCTGAGCACAGAGGACTGACCCAGAGGAGAACAAGGCTGTATCTGGCAGCTTCCGGCAATATGCTTCCAGCTTTAGTAGGGTGTGGTGCTTTCCAAATTGCTGAAGCAGGGAGCAGATTAATCCAGCTAGACAGAACACACACACTCATACTGTCGGACTCGATGGTACTACAGGTACCAGCAAACCTAATCTTAGTAGCTGGACAGAGCCTGCGCCTTTTACTCCATATTTGGGAGGCAGAATGAACAAACAGTTGAACACCACGCTCCTGGTCCATCCTATGAGGTTTTCTATTAGACAGTCATTGTCCTGGTGAATAAGTGAATTTTTTAATATAACTTGCCTTTTTTACAGACAATTTAAGTAGAAATGTTCAAAAATATAAAATTCAAAGATTTTTTTATTAAAAAATAATAAATGGTTTTATTATTGGCAGATGTCTGTACCAGGAGATCAGAGGGACAGCTGACATCTTCAATTTTCAAATCAGATAATTTTCAGATCCCACAGGATACAATTGAAGTGAATGCCATTACTCCAGATTTACCATCATCCCTTCACTGCAATGATCTGTCATCTGATCCTTTGAAACAGGTCCTGTCTTCTGATTCATTACCGACTACTATGGAAAATCAAAGTCACAAAATAAGCATTAAAAAACAAACTGCTCCTAATGCAAAGAAGACATTTTCACATTCAGAATATAGAAATAGTTTTCCTCTCAAAAAGTCTTTTCTTAAACATCAAAAAATTCACACAGCGAAGAATAGATTTTCTTGCTCCAAGTGTGGGAGATGTTTTAATCAGAAAACAAGTCTCGTTAGGCACCAGATAACACACAGGAGAGAATCCATTTTCCTGTTCAGAATGTGGGAAATGCTTTACAGAGAAATCAACTCTTATCAATCATCAGAGAACTCACACAGGGGAGAAGCCTTTTCCATGTTCAGAATGTGGAAAATGTTTTACAGAGAAAACAACTCTTATCAAACATCAGAGAACTCACACAGGAGAGAAGCCATTTTCATGTTCAGATTGTGGGAAATGTTTTGTACAGAAATCAAATCTTAATATACATCAGAGAACACACACAGGAGAGAAGCCATTTTCATGTTCAGAATGTGGGAAATATTTTACAGAGAAATCAACTCTTATCAAACATCAGAGAACTCACACAGGAGAGAAGCCATTTTCATGTTCAGATTGTGGGAAATGTTTTGTACAGAAATCAAATCTTAATAAACATCAGAGAACTCACACAGGGGAGAAGCCTTTTTTATGTTCAAAATGTGGGAAATGTTTTAAACAGAAAGCGCATCTTGATAACCACCAGAGAACCCACACAGGGGAGAATGCCGCAACTACACCCAACTAGTCTCTGTACAGACAAGAAAGGCCCTAGCTGTACAACTAAAAACGCCACCACAGACCTAACTCCCTAATAAGTCGTTGAGGAGTTTCTCATACCTCCTGAGGAACCAGAGGGGAGGCCGCAACACAGTATCAACAAGGGGAAAGGAAAGTATGAAGTAAAACACGAAAACCCTGAATGAGAAACAAAAACACATTCATATAGGGCAAAGAAGGCAAGCTAAGGAGAACCAAAAATAAAAGGAACAAGTATAATCTCCCAGAAACCTAACATTTTTAGAATGAAAAGGTACTGGGAGGAAAAGCAAACTGACCGGTAGGATAGTTTCACCTTTGTGGTGAAACTTACAAAATTCATCCTCACCAACTGTATATGTCAAACCCGTCCATTTATAATGACCATGGACAAGATAAAGATTCCCAACTCACATCAGGACCACAAGATCCCAGGTACTTTCAGCTGCATCACATCTAATGTAATGTACTTAATTATATGTAGCAAATGTCTAACTGGGGGTCTGTATGTAGGGGAGGCAAGGCAAAAACTTAGATGAATTCTCATCGCCACACAAAAAGAAAAAAAGAATAGAACTACTTGTGGCCACACATTTTTCCGGCCACAACTGCTTATCCTTTTCCGAAACTGATAGTTCTGCTTCACGTCACTTGTCTTATCTATTGCATTATTCCTGTGCCCTGTTATGTATAAATATGTGACTCTTCAGATTTTGTGTTATACTTTGTCTGATGAAGAGACCTGAGTAGTCTCGAAAGCTTACTGACTAATGGCTAACTGAAGAGATTACCACTGAGGACTCTCAAATTTTAATATTTTTCTCCATACAGCAATTTTAAGATCTCTCCACAGGTGTTCAATGGGATTTAGATCCAGACTCATTGCTGGTCAGAACTCTCCAGCACTTTGTTTCCATCCATTTTCTGGGTGCTTCTTGAAGTATGTTTGGGCTCATTTTCATGCTGGAAGACCCATGACCTAGGACGCAAACTCAGCTTTCTGACACTAGGCACTATATTGTGACCCAAAATCCTTTGCTGATCTTCAGATTTCCTGATGCCTTGCACACAGTCAGAGGCAGCAAAGCAACCCCAAAATACCTTTGAACCTCCACCATATTTGACTGTATGGGTTGTAAATTTATTGATTATCTGTGCACCTTGGACAAAGGAACATGTGGATCTCTAAAGATGGACTTATAACCTTGAAATTGTTGATATTTTTCAACAATTTTGGTTCTCAAGTCCTCAGACAGTTCTCTAATCCTTTTTCTGTTTTCTACATGCTTAGTGTGCCTCATATATGTACACAATGCAAAGATTGAATCCATTTCTCCCATTTTTATCTGGTTTTAGTTGTGATTTTCATATTGCCCACACCTGTTACTTGCCACAATTGCGCTTGAACAAGCTTCACATGCTTGAAACAGAGTTGTTTACCCACAAGATGTCAACAATTTTGTCCGGCCTATTTTGTGTGAAATTATGTTCAATTTCCCTTTTTTTCTCTGTTTTCTTGTGTTGTTCCAATACATGCAAAGGAAATAAACGTGTATAACAAAACGTGTAATTTCAATAATTTTCTGGGAGAATTACTTCATTTTCTGGAACAATTTCAAGGGATCCAACACTTTTGACCATGACTTGTTTTTGTTGTCTTTTTAATTTGTTGCAGCATATTATCCTCTTCGTGTTCAGCTATATTAGGAGGCTTGTAGCAAAGTCCAATTAGCAGCTTTGCATTATTGCCATTTTCATGTACATTTACCCATACTGATTTTATATCAGGGTTGTAAAGCTCAAAACATGCAGAGGGCCAAAATGAAAAACTTTGACAAAGTCGTGGGCCAACCAGTATACAGTATAATGGGCCCCACATAGTCCTCCATACAGAATAATGGGCCCTACATAGTCCTCCATACAGTATAATGGGCCCTACATAGTCCTCCATACAGTATAATGGGCCCCACATAGTCCTCCATACAGTATAATGGGCCCCACATAGTCCTCCATACAGAATAATGGGCCCCACATAGTCCTCCATACATAAGAAACAAGAGGGAAAAACTTTGAGTCAGCGTCCCATATAATAGTGAAAAAATTACAAAATTGTATTAATTATAATTTATACAGGAAAAAAATATGAATTGCAAAAACAGAGACAGTTAATAGTAAAACAATAGAGGATCACTAATGAGGAGCATGAGACAAATTAACATGATTATTTTCTGATGTAAATACATAATTGGGCTGCCAAAAAAATAAGAATATATTGTTAAAATGCAATGAAGCATTCAATAAAAGTGCAGGTGCTTATGAGGTAGGTCAGAAGCAGTTGCTATATAAGAGGTTAGTCATACCGCTGTCTATATATAGGTACTAATATAGATAGCTCATACCGAAGATAGCAGATCTTTATTAGTGGTATCAGTGCCCTGACCCCTTAGGCTACAGGGTAAAAGTATATCCTAATACATATTAAAGCCTAGAAAATGCACCTAAGTAGGAAAAAAGATTAAAGAACGGCAGCAAAAAGAGTGTATCGTGAATCCTATAGAATACTTACAGCCACAGTGGATGTGAACACGGTCCTCATTGGCACTCACCCTAATGCGCGTTTCAGCACGGCTGCCTTCGTCAGGAGGTGGCGTCAATGAAGGTGGGTAGGGTTTAGAAACCCTTGAGCCAATAGAAAAGGGGGTGTGTAGTCTCTCCGCCAATGGGTGTGGGGAGGGTGTGGCATGACACATGGCAATCACCACTACACCGCCGCATCCACGGCAAACGCGTCATGTGATCCATGACGCCGCAAGCAAGTGGGGAACCACGTGACCGTGCATCATGTTGCACATATTGATACGGTCAGCGAGGACACCACAGAGAACCGTGAAGCCATGCGTACCGCCCAGTCCACAGACATATATAGTCAAATACAACCGGAGAGAAAAAGAAACTAGCATAATGGGGTAAACTGTCAATAATAGCATATCCCAAATGTGTATATATATATATATATCTAAGGGGTATAGGCGATAGCCAATTATATATAAGTCAGAGTTATATATAAATAAGTTAATTGACCATGACAAAATAAATATAGTATATCTTTAAGAAAAGCATGAAGTATAACATGATTATATGAGATCATAGTATAAATGTATAATCAGATATAAGAAAATATCTCTCAAAATATTGATCTATAAATGCGAAATATATACAATAATAACTGTATGGACAAAAAATGCGCACACAGAAAAAAGTTACAGATCTTGAGAGACAATACAGCGCCAGCAATTATGTCCATGTTATCCAATAGCAGAATGGAAGTCCTCAACATCATTGACGGATAGAAATGGAGATACAGTATCACGTATACAAACATGCCAATCGCCATGTAATGCCTTTATGAATATTTGGTAGAAAAAGACGACGAACTCTCATGGAGGAACAATAAAGAAATAGAAAAAAGTTAAAATACAAACAAACTACCCAACCATACTAGATAAAAAGGTAAGACAAAATAGCTAAAACAATGTGGATATAGGTGATCAGAGAAATGGGGCATAACTAATATTTTCGTTCAAGCCCAATGGATGGAGTGTTTTTAAAGTCCAAAACCATGTGCTCTCTTTCTGGGCTAATAGTTGGCTCATTCTGCCAACCCTAATTTTAGTGGTGATCATGTCAATAATAGAGATGAGCGGTGTTCGACTCAAACTGTTCGCCAATCTCAAATTCGAGCTGTTTTGGGCGGTGTTCGAGCCGTTCGGCGAACACGAACAATTTGAAAAAAATTCGGCTGTTCGAGTTTATGTTCGATAACTGTTCGTGCACCAAAATCATAACTGGATTTTTTCTCAGTAGTGCTGAAAATTAATGTTAATACGCAGTTTGAGGGGAGGGAGGGACAGGGGATGGATCTCTGCAGAAATAATGAAGATCTTCGCCACCATTTTCTCACTGCTGCAGCTGCGTGTTAGACGGTACCGCTGTTGCTGTGTGCGCTATACTTTCTTAATTTCAAGCCAATTTTCGCACAAATCTACAGATAGCTTGGGAGTAGGGAATAGTTGTGATTGCAGTCCTTTTGAGGACTAGGTTACATGATTTCCTACGACTTTTATCAGGCAGGTCTGTGCTCTTAAATAGATAGGTTGGGAGTAAAGACTAATTGTAATTGCAGTCCTTTTGAGGGCTAGGTTACATCAGTTCCTATCACTTTTTGCCAGGCAGGTCTGTGCCAGTGCTGTGCAAGTTTTTTTCACAGCATTTGGCTAAATCTAGCAAAGCAAATCCTTTGCAACCTGGTGGAGGTTAGTATAGATGGACTAATAGAACAAGTCCCACACACTGCTACAAGCCGAAATATTTTTTCAGAGCTAGATGCAGATAAAAATTATATTGAATTTGCAACCTGGTCGAGGTTAGTATAGATGGACTAATAGAACAAGTCCCACACACTGCTACAAGCCGAAATATTTTTTCAGAGCTAGATGCAGATAAAAATTATATTGAATTTGCAACCTGGTGGAGGTTAGTATAGATGGACTAAGCTAAGAGGTTGAATTTCACCATCTGCAAGCTCTTGACTACAGAAATGCTGCCTTTCCGCCTGGTGGACACAGAGGATTTTCGAGACCTTATGTCCGTCGCAGTGCCCCAGTACCAGATGCCCAGTCGGCACTACTTCTCAAAGAAAGGTGTGCCTGCGCTCCACCAGCATGTCGCACACAACATCACCGCTTCTTTGAGAAACTCTGTGTGTGACAGGGTACATTTCACCACAGACACTTGGATGAGTAGGCATGGACAGGGGTGTTACATGTCGCTGACTGGGCACTGGGTAACTATGGTGACAGCAGGACAAGGGGATGCTGTCCAAGTCTTGCAGTCCCCACGAGTTGTGCGTCAATCCTCTTTATCTCAAAGTTCCTCCACTGCTTCTGCCTCCTCAACCTCCTCTCGGTCCTCCACCTGCACCCAAAGCCTGTCTGGTCATGCCACAAGCTTTCTAACTGCGCAGAAGTGATCCTGCACACCTCCTTACTATGCTGGCAGTAGGGCTCAACGTCATCAGGCGGTTTTTACTTTGAAATGTCTGGGAAATGTGAGTCACACAGCTGAGGAGTTGTGGTCAGCTCTGGAGAACCAATTTCATGAATGGTTGTCTCCACTGGACCTGAAATCAGGGAAGTCCGTGTGCGACAATGCTGCAAACCTGGGTGCGGCCCTTCGCCGGGGCAATGTCACACACGTGCCTTGTATGGCTCACGTGTTGAACCTGGTTGTCCAGCAATTTTTAGCCCACTATCCCGGATGGCCTTCTGGAGAGGGCACGGTCGCTGTGTGCTCACTTCCGCCGTTCGCATCCCGCAGCTCAGCGACTTAAATCTCTACAGAAGTCGTTGGGCCTGCCACTTCACCGGCTAAAATGCGATGTGCCTACCCGGTGGAATTCAACTCTGCACATGTTGCGGTGACTGTGGCAGCACTGACAAGCCCTGGTGCAATACGTTCTGACGTATAGCCTGGCCCAACGAGATCCAGAGGTGGGGCAAATCACGCTGGAGGAGTGGTCTCAGATCAGGGACCTATGCACCCTTCTGCACAGTTTTGAAATGGTGACGAAGATGTTTAGTGCTGACGATGCCATTATCAGCATGACTATTCCGGTGATTTACATGCTGCAGCACATGTTAAACAGAATTCGGAGTCAGGTGGTGGCACAAGAGGAGGTGGAGGAAGTAGAGGAGGAGGAGTTGTATGCGGAAGGGCTAACATCTGCAAGGTCCAGACGGTCGGCAGCACCAAGGCGGCAGGCATGTGAGGGTGGGGGAGATGGATTTACCAGGGCGCATGGTAGCAGCCAAACTAGTGAGGAAGGTGCAGGAGCCCAGGAAGAAGTGGAGGACGAACTGATGGAAGACTCATCAGATGAGGGAGACCTTGATCACATTTCTGTTGTGCGAGGTTGGGGGGAGAGGGCAGAGGAAGGAAGCATGATTGTTACCTCGCCACCAACACAACAGGGACTTGGTGCTCCTGGATGCGCAAGACACATGAGTGCCTTCTTGCTGCACTACCTGCAACATGACCCTCGAATTGTGAGAATTAGAAATAATCCTGCCTACTGGGTTGCCACACTGTTAGATCCCCGGTACAAAAGTAAATTTGCAGAAATTATTCCTGCCATAGAAAGAGATGCACGCATGCAGGAGTATCAGCAGAGACTGTTGCAGAATCTTACATGTGCTTTTCCCCAAAACACTAGTGGTGCACGTAGTGAATCTCACAGTTCCAACTTGCCAACCGTGGGACCGTCGAGTGTTCAGCACTCAAAACGTAACAGAAACACAGTATCTGCTGGTAACATAAATTTTGCGGAATCATTTCACCACTTTTTTAGCCCATCCTTTGCAAGGCCACAGGAGACAAGAAGTCTGACACATAGTCAACGCCTAGAGACGATGGTACAGGAGTATCTCCAAGTAAACATTGAAGCCATGACTGTGTCACTGGACCCTTCCTCTTTTTGGGCTTCTAATCTGGATAAATGGCCGGAGCTCGCCACTTACGCCTTGGAGATCTTGTCATGCTCCGCAGCCAGCGTTCTGTCTGAACGTGTGTTCAGGGCTGCTGGTGGTGTGCTGACAGATAAGCGCACGCGACTCTCCACTGATAATGTAGACAGACTCACGTTCATAAAGATGAACAAATCATGGATCCGAAATGACTTTTCTACCCCTGTGTCATCCTGGGGAGAGTAAAAGCTTGATGATTTGTTAAAATCACCTCACCAACCGTTTTAAGCTTTCAAATTACTAATCTTGTTTATCTGTATCTTGGCTGGAAAATAATTTGGGCCTTGTAGCAGTGTGCAGTACTGATTCTATTAGGCCATCTATACTAGACTCCCCCAGATTTAAAATTACTAATCATGTTTATCTGTATCTTGGCTGGAAAATAATTTGGGCCTTGTAGCAGTTTGCAGTACTGATTCTATTAGACCATCTATACTAAACTCCACCAGATTTAAAATTACTAATCATGTTTATCTGTATCTTGGCTGGAAAATAATTTGGGCCTTGTAGCAGTTTGCAGTACTGATTCTATTAGGCCATCTATACTAAGCTCCACCAGCTTTCAAATTAATAATAATTTTTAGCTGCATCTAGCCCGGAAAATAATTTTGGGGCTCCTAGATGCGCAGGACACATGAGTGCCTTCTTGCTGCACTACCTGCAACATGACCCTCAGATTGTCAGAATTCAAAATAATCCTGACTACTGGGTTGCCACACTCTTAGACCCCCACACTCTTCGATCAACCTTTTCATTTTAATAAAGAACAAAAAAATGGTCATTTTTGAAATTATAAGCATTAGCAGGTTATTAGAATCTGAAATCAAACAGTTTTCAACTCAAAACTTTATTCTAGGTGATGTTACATTTGCACATAGGACCCCTTGTTCGAAAGGAGCTTCTGAACTCTCTCGTCCATTGAATTTGTCAGGATTTGGATGGTTTCTGCTTCAATTGTTTTGCATGAGGACAGAATACTCTCCCAGAGCTGTTGCTTAGATGTGAACTGCCTCCCGCCATCATAGACACTCCTTTTGATGATGCTCCAGAGGTTCTCAATGGGGTTGAGGTCAGGGGAGCATGGCGGTCACACCATAAGTTTGTCCCCTTTTATGCCCATATCAGCCAGAGATGCAGATGTGTTATGTGCAGCATGAGACGGTGCATTATCATGCATGAAAATGATCTTGCTGCGGAATACACGGTTCTTCTTCTTGAACCATGGCAGGAAGTGCTGTTTGAGAAACTCCACATACATTATGGAGTTCATCTTTACCCCTTCAGGGATCCTAAAGGGGCCGACAATCTCTCTCCCCATGATTCCAGCCCAAATCATTACTCCACCTCCTCCTTGTTGGCGCTGTAGCCGTGTTTGCATGGGGTGTCCATCAACCAGCCATCCTTCACTCCATCCATCTGGACCATCGAGCTTTGCATGGCACTCATCGGTGAACAAAACAGTTTTGAAGTCAGTCTTCATGTATTGTTTGGCCCACTGGAGCCGTTTCTGCTTGTGTACAGTGGATAGAGGAGGTTGACAGGATGGCTTACGCACAGCTGCAAACCTCTGAAGGACCCTGCATCTTGTTGTTCGGGGGACGTTGGAGGCACCAGCAGCTTCAAAAACTTGTCTGCTGCTATGACAAGGCTTTTTTGCCGCTGCTCTTTTAGCCTGACGTAATTGCCTGTAGGAAAGAGTCCTCAATTTTCCATTATCAGCACGCACACGTGTGTACTGTGAATCAGCTACATTCTTCTTGATTGTGCGATGATCAGTATGAAGTGTCTTGGCAATGTTGATTGTAGTCATGCCTTGACCTAAACACTCCACAATTTGTTGCTTCTCAGCAGCTGACGCATCCTTTTTCTTTCCCATTTTGGCAGAAAATTTAGGCTGCTTAATAATGTGGGACAGCCTTCTTAAGTAGTCTTGCCTTTCATTGGACACACCTGCCAAACTAATTAGCACAGGTGTCTGCAATTGCTTACAGTGATATAAAGAGCCCTGACACACATCACCATCAATGAGTTTAACTGACAAACAAAAAAATTCTTACCTTATCACTCTTAAACACTTTTTGCATAATAATTTGGAACACTGTGTACATGTGCTTTTCCACAAAACACCAGTGGTTCACGTAGTGAATCTTACAGTTCTAACTTGCCAACCGTGGTCTGTATGGAGTTGTTCAATAAAGGGCCCAAAATTAAGATAACACAGACGGGAGAGGTCTCTATGAATACGAATTCCTAAGTATTTGATACCCTGTGAGGGCCAGGCAAAGACAAAGTTGGACTGGATGGAATTCTGTATGGATTTGGGGAGGGAGACATCGAGGGCCTCAGACTTCGCTGCATTGATTTTAAAATTTGACCATGTAACAAAGTGATCTATTTCAGCCATAACAGCAGGGATGGATATATGTGATTGAGTGATATATACTAGGACATCATCAGCAAATGCAGAGCACTTGTACTCGGTGCCTCCCACCTCAATCCACCTAATATTGGGGTTATGGCAAATTGATGAGAGCAGGTGCTCCGTCACTAGGATGTATAAGAGAGGGGACAGAGGACATCCCTGCCTTGTCCCATTGGTGATTATGAAAGGTGATGAAAATGTTCCATTTATCTTCAGCCTAGGTGACTTATTGCGATACAGGGCCGTGATTTTGGCTATAAAAGGGTCCCCTAGACCCCTACACCAAGCTTTTTAAGAGAATAATATATGGCGTGCCAGGAGACTCTATGGAATGCTTTCTCAGCATCCAACGAGAGTATCTAATTACAAATTTTTAACTGCATCTAGCCCAGGAAATACTTTGTGCCTAGTAGCAGTGTCTGCTAGTCAGCGGATTATCCCAGCTGTTAAGCAAGCTACACCACCTGTAGTTTGGACACTTAATTTTTTCAAAGGAAATGGTTCGGGGCCCCGGGACACTCAGTGAAGAGCATCGGGGAGGCACCCCAAGGCACAGGGGCTGGGACTGGCGGTAGGACGCCTTGCGGTGGACCGCCAAGCTCAATCCTTAGAAAATCTTTTTAACTGCAGCAGCTTTAGTGGACGCTACTGGAGCTGGAATTACGCGGCTGCTGGCATGAGACTTGCCCTCCAATAGATCCTTTTAAAAGGATTTAAAGTGTACTCATTCAAATTAGAGAGACAATTTAAATTAAAAAGATTAGACCTGCCTCCACCACAGGGGGGCTCGCTCGACCCACCAGTGGAAAGGAACCAGTATTGGGAGAGGGGGGCTGGCCGTCAGGGTCCAATGCGGCTCTGGCACAAACCCGGCGACACGGAGGTCACACGGGCAGGAACGGATTGGCCGTGTCGGCTTCGCACTTTTTTGGTTTTAGAAGGGCATGACATGCCTATATCTGTGTCTCCCCCTCCTTTTACTCCTCCACCTCTTTTCTTTTCGCATGACTATATGTACTTGTCACTTTTCCATGTGTTAGTTGTGTCTTCTGAGCAGTTTGTCAGCTTTTGGACACCTTTGAAGGTGTTTTCTATGTGTTTCTATGTGTTTTTGTTTGCCTGCCATTGGTTTTGTCACTCTAACTCGGCGTACAGGAGGTCAGGAGCCTAAGCTGACCCTACACTGAGGCCCTGCCTAATCCCTCAACCTGGAGGTACTGTTGATGGTACAGAGGTCCAGGCCACCAGCGTAAATCTACCTCCTGAGAATCCCTGAACCTCAGTAATCTAGTCCTGAGAAGGACCCCGATCACAACTATAGGGGACAGGACCGTAAATGCCAAACACAGTACTAGACGAACGAGACAGTACAAGGGGCAAACCAAAAACCACCTCGCATACAAAAACTTGCACCACGGAGGGAACACCAACGGGAAAGGGGATAAAGAATAAAGCGAGGAAGGGAAAAAACCACACCAAGAACACTTCACTCTTAACTCCACAATACCACGTATCGCTCTGATAGTCTGCAAGAGAAGCTTTCACCGACAACTACCCTATCAGAACGGCAGGTATTTGAAGGAGTCCCCATACTGCAGAATTCACTGCAGCTGGGCGAGGCTGGGCCTCGTCTAGCACAGAGAGAGAGAATTAACTCCCTCCCTGCCGAAAAACACCAAGCACCAAAAACTCAGCTGCGAGAAGTCAGGCTGTGTAATCGCGACGATCTTCGTGGCGACACACCCGTGACAGTACCCCCCCTTCTACGAGGGGCCTCCGGACCCTCAGGGCCAGGTTTATCCAGGTGAGTCGTGTGGAAGGCCCGAATTAATCGGTCTGCGTTAATCTCCGACGCAGGAACCCACATCCTCTCCTCAGGACCATACCCCTTCCAATGAACCAGGTACTTAAGGGACCGGCGAATAAAACGTGAATCAGTGACTTTCGATACCTGAAACTCCAAGTTACCATTGACCACCACAGGAGGAGGAGGTAAAGGTGACGGTATCACCGGAGCCACATACCTTTTAAGCAAAGATCTGTGGAACACGTGAATTTTAAAAGTAGAGGGGAGGTCAAGACGAAATGCCACCGGATTAATTATAGAGCAGATCCTATACGGCCCGATGAACCTGGGACCCAGTTTCCAGGAGGGAACCTTAAGTTTTATATTTTTGGTAGACAACCATACCAGATCGTTCACACTTAGGTCCGGACCAGACACTCTCTTCCTATCAGCCATACGTTTATATCGGTTCCCCATAGTACTTAGATTATTCAGCACCCCTTTCCATATCGAAGCGAGTGATGACGAAAATTGTTCCTCCTCAGGAACCCCCGAAGAGCCCCCCCTACTGAAAGTACAAAACTGGGGGTGAAAACCATATGCCCCAAAAAACGGGGACTTACCAGTGGACTCACTCCGCCTATTATTAAGAGCAAACTCCGCCAGAGGTAAGAAAGAAGCCCAGTCCTCCTGGTTCTCTGACACAAAACACTGGAGATATGTCTCCAAACTCTGGTTCAGATGTTCCGTCTGACCATTGGTCTGAGGATGAAAAGCCGAAGAAAACGATAAATGCATCCCCCGCCGTGTACAAAAATCCCTCCAGAATTTGGACACAAACTGAGACCCCCGATCGGACACCACATCAGAGGGTACACCGTGAAGCCTTACAATCTCCCCAATGAACACCTGCGCAAGAGTTTTAGCATTAGGAAGAGCAGGAAGAGCGATAAAATGTGCCATCTTGCTGAACCTGTCCACTACAACGAGTATGACCGTTTTACCCGAAGATGGCAGGAGATCCGTAATAAAGTCCATAGACAGATGAGTCCAAGGACGTTCCGGGATCTTCAAAGATAAGAGAGACCCAGACGGATGGATACGTGGGGTCTTAGAGCGCGCACAAACCCCACAGGACGCAACAAAAGTTCCCACCTCCCTATGTAAATTAGGCCACCAAAACCGACGCGAAATGAGATCCACAGTTGCTTTACTCCCTGGGTGTCCTGCCAAAGCTGAGTTATGGTGTGTCTCGATCACCTTTTGTCGCAACTGATCTGGAACAAACAGTCTCCCAGGAGGTCCAACAGGGGCGTCCCCCTGAGCCTCCAATACTTCCTCCTCAAGCTCAGAGCATACTGCCGACACCACCACCCCCTCCTGAAGGATAGGAACCGGGTCATCCGTATTCCCGGCCCCAGGGAAACTACGAGATAAGGCATCCGCCTTTACATTTTTTGATCCAGGACGATATGTGACGACAAAATTAAACCTGGTAAAAAACAATGACCACCTAGCTTGTCTGGGATTCAGACGTTTTGCGGACTCCAGATATAGCAGGTTCTTGTGATCGGTGATGATGGTGACCGGATGGATTGCCCCCTCCAAAAAATGGCGCCACTCCTCAAAAGCTAACTTAATGGCCAAGAGTTCCCTATTACCGACATCGTAATTCCTCTCAGCGGACGAAAATTTTTTAGAGAAAAAAGCGCACGGACGCCATTTACCAGGAGACGAACCCTGTGATAATACTGCCCCTACCCCTACCTCAGAAGCGTCAACCTCTACAATGAATGGCTGTGACGCATCAGGTTGAATGAGTATGGGTGCCGAGGCAAAACATTTTTTCAAGGAGGAGAAAGCTTGACAAGCCTTGTCAGACAACCTAGAAAAATCCGTCCCTTTTTTTGTCATGTCTGTGAGAGGTTTAACCATGGACGAGAAATTACGAATGAATTTCCGGTAATAATTAGCAAACCCCAGAAAACGTTGTAGTGCCTTCAGATTCTCTGGCAGATCCCACTCAAGAACTGCCCGCACTTTCCCAGGGTCCATACGAAAACCAGACGCTGACACCAGGAAGCCTAGAAACTGGAGTTCCTGAACGGCGAACACACACTTTTCCCACTTGGCGTACAGTTTATTATCCCGCAAGATCTGTAACACCTGCCTGACATGCTCCTGATGAGACACAAGATCAGGCGAGTAAATTAAGATGTCATCCAGATAAATAACAACAAACTGACCCACCAGGCAGCGAAAAATGTCATTAACAAAGTGTTGGAACACCGCCGGGGCATTAGTCAGACCAAATGGCATGACAAGGTTCTCATAATGTCCCCCCGGAGTGTTAAAAGCCGTCTTCCACTCATCCCCCTCCTTCATCCTAATCAGATTATACGCCCCCCTGAGATCCAATTTAGAGAACCATTTGGCGCCCACGATCTGATTGAAGAGATCGGGGATAAGTGGGAGCGGATACGGATCTCGGACCGTAATCCGATTAAGTTAACGGAAATCCAGGCAAGGGCGTAGGCCTCCATCTTTCTTCTTCACAAAGAAGAACCCCGCGGCCACCGGGGAAGAAGAAGGTCTAATATACCCCTTAGCCAGACTCTCTGAAATATAATCCTTCATGGCCTGCCTCTCCGGACCAGACAAATTATACAACCTAGATTTAGGTAACTTGGCCCCAGGAAGCAGTTTTACTGAACAGTCATACACACGATGAGGAGGTAGATCCTGACACCCGCTTTCCGAGAACACATCCTCAAAGTCAGCCAGAAATGGGTGTAAGACCCTAGGAGCGACCGTACCGATGACAGTATTCATGCAGTTTTTTTTACAGAATACACTCCATTGGCTTATTTCTCTGGATTGCCAATTAATAACCGGGTTATGCTTAATTAACCAAGGAAGGCCCAACACAATAGGAGTGGAAAGACCCTCCAACACGTAACAAGACAACAGTTCCTTATGTATCGCCCCCACCTGAAGATTTATGTTATGCACCGCTTGCGAAAAACTTCCCTGGCCGAGAGGCCTGGCGTCGATCGAGAATATGGGGATGGGTTTAGCCAACACACTCAATCGCATACCTTGAACCCGAGCAAACCGAGCGTCCACCAGATTAGCCACGGCCCCACTATCCAGAAGAACAGATAACCTCTCAGTTCTCGTACCCACCACCACCTCCGCCGGTAAAAGAAACTGAGACGAACCTAGGGACGAAATACCTACTCCCAGATTGCCGTCCACCACACAACCTGGGATCAATAGTTTTCCGACGACTCTTTGCTCTGCAAAGGACGGGAAGGACACCCCCCAATAAAATGTCCCTTTCTCCCGCAGAAGAAACACCTTCCTGTCTTGTGGCGCACCGCCGGTCCCCTCCCCCGAAAGGCTGTCCCTCCTAACTGCATAGGTTCCTCCGGACTGACCAGGGGAACCTCCATATAAGGGACCCTTGTAGAAGGTGGAGTCATCACAGGGGGTGGAGTTATCCCGCACCTCTCCCGAAGCCGTCTGTCAATGCGAATAGCAAGGGACATAGCGACTTCCAGCGACGTGGGAGAGTCATACTGTGCCAACACATCCTTTAATTTGTCAGATAAACCTTAACAAAACTGGCTCCGAAGAGCCAGGTCATTCCACTGGGTGTCCGTGGCCCACCTACGGAACTCTGAACAGAATTCCTCCGCTAGACGATCTCCCTGCTGGATCCTACGTAACTTAGATTCAGCAAGGGAGATCCGATCCGGTCATCATATACGAGACCCAGAGCAGAGAAAAACCCATCCACTGACCGGAGAGCCCGGGGGAAGAGAGAACACCCAAGATTGGGGGTCCCCTTGAAGGAGCGAGATGACAATTCCCACCCTTTGTTCTTCGCTCCCCGATGACCGAGGCCGCAGCCGAAAGTACAACTTACATGCCTCCCGGAAAACAAAAAACTTGTCCCGCCCCCCGTGAACCTGTCAGGGAGAGCTACTTTGGGTTCTGATCCGGCTTGCTCCAGGGGATACAAAACCTTGGACTTAACGTCCGCCAGCTCCAAGGACAAACTCTGCAATTACCGAGCTATACTGGCTACTGGATCCATGGTGGCTGGAGAGAATTTTTTAGTGGTCGGTGAAAATGTCATGCTAACTCGGCGTACAGGAGGTCAGGAGCCTAAACTGACCCTACACTGAGGCCCTGCCTAATCCCTCAACCTGGAGGTACTGTTGATGGTACAGAGGTCCAGGCCACCAGCGTAAACCTACCTCCTGAGAATCCCTGAACCTCAGTAATGTAGTCCTGAGAAGGACCCCGATCACAACTATAGGGGACAGGACCGTAAATGCCAAACACAGTACTAGACGAACGAGACAGTACAAGGGGCAAACCAAAAACCACCTCGCATACAAAAACTTACACCACTACAACGGAGGGAACACCAATGGGAAAGGGGATAAAGAATAAAGCGAGGAAGGGAAAAAAACACACCAAGAACACTTCACTCTTAACTCCACAATACCACGTATCGCTCTGATAGTCTGCAAGAGAAGCTATCACCGACAACTACCCTATCAGAACGGCAGGTATTTGAAGGAGTCCCCATACTGCAGAACTAACTGCAGCTGGGCGAGGCTGGGCCTCGTCTAGCACAGAGAGAGAGAATTAACTCCCTCCCTGCCGAAAAACACCAAGCACCAAAAACTCAGCTGCGAGAAGTCAGGCTGTGTAATTGCGACGATCTTCGTGGCGACACACCCTTGACAGTTTTTAACGGTGTTCGACGAACATTTCGACGAACAGTTCGGCGAACATACGGGTGTTCGACGAACCGAACCGAACTCGAACACTATGGGGGTGGCTCAACACTAGTCAATAACCCTAACTTTAAGTTTAGATGCGTCACACTTATGGTGTATTCTAAAATGGTTGGGAATAGTTTTTAACGTAGAAATATCAGTTTAATTTACCGCCTCTTCAATACCTAGGACGTGTTCACGTATTCTTGTCTTAAGTTGTCTAGTTGTGAGCCTTACATAGATTTTAGTACACAGGCATGTCGCATAATAGACCACCGCTTTAGAGGTACAAGTTATCGGTTTGGTGATGTAATAGGTTCTAGAGCCCTGGGAATCTGTGAAAGAGTTAGCATGTTCAGCATTATGACACGCCACACATCTACCACATGGTACACATCCATTTACTGGAGGTGGTCTTTTCAAAATATTAGGGGGAGTGGTAGGATAACAGTGGCTTCTCATAAGATGATCACAGAGATTTTTTGCTTTTCTGAAGGTGATTTGCTGTCTCTCTGGTACATATTTTGCCAATATGGGGTCAGCCATTAAGATGGGCCATGATTTGTTAAGACAGTCACGTAATTAAGTCGCTTTAGAGTGGAATGTTGTAGTGAACCCTAACTAGTGATGAGCGAGCATGCTCGCTACTGCTCAGTGCTCGCCCGAGCATTTCACTGCTCGAGATGCTTGGCACTCGCCGAGTATTTCCGGGGTTGCTCGGCGAGAGCTCGGGTCCCCTCCCTGCATGTTAGAGTGTTAGAGCGCCAATCAACATGCAGGGATTGTCTGCCACACACTAATGCCGCAGCCATGTTGGTTGTGGCATTACAGTGATTGGCTGGCCGCACAGCGGCATCAGGTCTACATCAGACCTGGCCCCGCCATGCTAGGCAGGCAGGCAGGCAGGGTATATAGCAGACTGCAGTGCACATAGCAAGAGGGTCCATTCCACTTCTGTCTGCTGGTGCTTTTACATATATTTGAAGAAATAGGCCCAGGTATCAGGGGCAGGAATATTTTTTTTTTATCTTAATCCTGATTATTTGCTTAAAAAGCAATCCAGAGAACAATGTTTATCTGCGCCATTTGCTTGTTGGCACTGCAGAATACAGCCAGGTCCTTTCCATATTAAAGCGCTAAAAATCCAGCTATTTAAAACTGTGGTTTGTCCGTCACACTGATCACATATAAGTTCGCTCCAAATTCAGCCATTTGTAGTGAGCGTGGAAGATATTGTCCTCCATTTAGAATGGGCAAGGGACGGGGAACTGGACGTGATGGTGATGGTGTATGCAGAGGCCGAGGCCATGGGCAAGCTGAAATTGTGCCACAGCAAACACATATTCTCGCTCGACCTTCCTGTCCCAATTAATAGGGGACTGTAGTACCCCACTATTGAACACAGAGCAATGTGAAAAGGTTATTGGTTGGATAGCCGATAATGCTTCCAGTCACTTAGCCACCACCACCCTGTCTTCCACACGGTCAAGTCTCAGTAGCCGTGAGTCTGGACTGCATATTCCTCACCCTGATCCTCCTTCCTCCCACCATGCCAAGTGCCCAGAGACAACTGATCCCACACTTGGGCACTCCGAAGAGCTGTTCACTTTTCCATTTATAGATTTTGGCATCTCGCCTGGTCCACTTGAAGCGGCACCAGAGGAGATCGCATGTGGCAATGCCCAAATATTTGAGCAGCCATGGTCATATGAAGGCGACGGTGGGAAAGTGTCACAAGAGGTGGACGATGATGAGACACAATTGCCAGAAAGTCAGGAGGAGGACCAGGATTCGGAAGTGGAAGATGAGGTGGTGGATGATATAGTAACTGACCCAACCTGGCAGGAGGACATGCAGAGCGAGGACAGCAGCACACAGGGGGAGGGAGGCAGAGCACTCCAACAGGCAGGAAGACGCAGTGTGGTGGCCACAGACAGAAGGTGGGCAACCGTTCCCCGTAACACTAACACAACGGAAGTTGCCAGTGCAACTGCTAGGTCTTCCCAAGTCTGGTTGTTTTTTAACGACTCTGCCGATAACCCCAAAAAAGGCCATTTGCACCACTTGCCAGGCCAGCATCAGCAGGAGTAGGATAACTACCAGCCTGACCACCACCAGAATGATCAGGCACATGGCAGCAAAGCACCTGACTTTGTGGGCCAAACCCCAGGGTCCAGGAACAGTGTCTGGGGGTGACACCACTGCTTCTTCTGCTGTTGTGCGTGCAAGCCAATACCCTGTCCATAGTGCATGTGAAGATGCCTCCTGCCCTGCACCTGTCATTGCACACTCTCTACTAGCACCATCAGCAAGCATGACCTCGTCCCAGCGCAGCGTTCAGTTGTCCATACATCAGTCCTTGGAATGCAAGTGCAAATACGCAGCCAACGCCCCACAGGCCACACCCCTAAATTCCCACATTTCACGACTGCTTGCGCCCGAAATGTTGCCTTTCAGTCTCGTGGAGATGGAAGCTTTCTGCAACCTGATGGCGGCGGCCGTGCCTCAGTACTCGGTCCCCAGCTGCCACTATTTCTCCCGGTGTGCCATCCCCGCATTACACAAGCACGTTTCCCACAACATTAGCAGTGCCCTCAACAATGCAGTTACAGGGAAAGTCCACCTAACCACAGACACGTGGACAAGTGCTTGTGGGCAGGAATGGTACATCTCGCTGACGGCACACTGGGTTAACATAATGGAACCCGGGACACAGTTAGACCTTGGGATGGAACACATCCTCCCGACACAGAGGATTGCGGGCCCTAGGTCAATCAGGGGTGCCCCCACAGTCTACAGCTCCTGCACCTCATCCTCCTCAGTCTCCTCCTACTCTTCAGCCTCTATCTCTGAAATGACCACATCAGTCACAAGCTGGAAGCACTGCCTCGGCCAAGCGACAACAGGCTGTGCTGAAGCTAATATGCTTAGGTGACAAAGCGCACAATGCTGAAGAGTTGTGAACAGCTCTGAAAGAGCAGGCAGATCTGTGGCTGACACTGCTGAACCTACAGCCAGGTATGGTCCTGTGTGACAATGGCCGGAAGCTGGTGGCAGCTCTGAGGCGAGGCGGGCTCACATATGTACCATGCCTGGCCCATGTGCTTAAACTCGTGGTTCAGTGGTTTCTCAAATCCTACCTGGAGCTGCCGGATCTGATTGTACGCCGCCTGTGTGCCCATTTTAGAAAGTCAGCTACAGCTTCCACCGCCCTTGCCGTACTTCAGCAGCATTTGCAGCTTCCAGCTCACTGACTGGTGTATGATGTCCAAACGCGTTGGAACTCTACATTGCAGATGTTGGGAAGGATTTGTGAGCAGAAGAGGGCAGTTGTTGACTACCGGTATCAACATGGCCATCGATATTCAGTTCAGACTTCATACAAGACCTCAGGAGTGTACATGGATGTTAGAAATCTGTATCATCCTCCAAAACTTTGAGAACTCCACCAAGATGGTAAGCGGTGATGACGCCATAATTAGCATCACCATCCTGGTTCTCTGTCTTATGAAATGCTCTCTGCTCATAATCAAAGAGGATGCATTCCAGGCAGAGCACGATGAGATGGAGCAAGGAACCATACAGGGTGATTACACACAGCCCAGCCTCATCTCATCCCAACGTGGATTGGGTGACAATGAGGAAGAGGAGGAGGAACAGGAGCTAGTTTCCTGCGCTATAGATGGTACTACCTGTACAAGGACAGGGAGGAGGAGGAGGAGAGCATGGCCAGTCTTGCCTGTTAGCAATTTGGCAAGCATGCCTGAGTTTATGTTACGCTGCCTTTCCCATGACCCTCGCATTCTAAAAATTTTGGGTGACAGTCATTACTGGTTGGCGACACTTCTAGACCCACGATACAAGGAGAACTTGATATCTCTTATTCCTGAGGCAGACAGGTCTACAAAAATGGGGCAGTACCAGAAGGCCCTTGTTGCAGAACTATTAAAAAAATTCCCATCTGAAAACGCTGGCGGCAGAGGTCACAGTTCGTTGGACAACCAAGGAGTACAACTGAGAGAAACACAATTCCAATCCAGCAGAGGCAGAGGAACACTGTCAAAGTTCTGGGAGAGTTTTCTCAGCCCCTCCCATCGCACAGGCCCTGAGGAGCGGGTTACTCTCACAAGGAGTGCAAAGTTTGGGAAGATGGTGAGGGAGTACCTTGCTGACCATACCAACGTCCTCCGTGATTCCTCTGTGCCTTATATTTATTGGGTATCCAAGCTGGACATGTAGAATGAACTTGCTCTCTACGTCTTGGAGGTCCTGGCCTGCCTGCCACTAGAGTTTTATCAGAGACCGGTTTTTAGTGCAGCTGGTCGAATTATAACTGATAAGTGCATCTGCCTGTCAACTGAAAATGCTGAAAGGCTGATTCTTATAAAAACGAACAAGGGCTGGATTGGGCCAGACTTGTCAACACCACCGAATGATAGCAGCGTAACATAAACTCAAATCCAGTGTCTTTTTTTGGGAAGTGTATTCCTATGCATCTCTTCACACCCACACATGGGTATACGCTTCCTGATTTTGGCTATTTGCTCTTGTCCTCATCCTCCACCACCATATCACCAGGTTGACTGTTGTCCGTGATGCAACACCCACATAATTTTTTTAAAGGGTGTTTATGATGTCCGTAAAAAACATTTTTTATACAGTATGTTCATGTATACCCCTCCAGGGATAAATGTTTGTTAACCCATACACTTAGTGCATGGGCATTACAAGTATAGGAGACCCGCTCGTTTCTAATGGGAACATTTTTTTATGAGACCCTCCTCCACATCTTTTCCAAGGTGCATTGGAGTGCCTCCCAATTTTTGGCAGACCTTGCATTCACTGCATATGCTAACAGTATGGGAGACTCACTTCCTAATAATGGAAAAAAAATTTCATGAGGCCCTCTTTGTCTATTCCAAGGGGCATTGGAGTGCCTCTCAATTTTTGGCAGCCCTTGCATTCACTGCATAGGCCAATGCTATGGGAGACCCACTTCCTAATAATGGGAACATTTTTTCATGAGGCCCTCTACGTCTCTTCCAAGGGGCATTGAAGTGCCTTCCAATTTTTGTCAGCCCTTGCATTCACTGCATAAGCCAACATTATGGGAGACCCACTTCCTAATAATGGAAACATTTTTTCATGAGGCCCTCTACGTCTCTTCCAAGGGGCATTTTATTGCCTCCCAATTTTTGGCAGCCCTTGCATTCACTGCATAGGCCAAAACTTTGGGAGACCCACTTCCTAATAATGGGACCATTTTTTCATGAGGCCCTCAATGTCTCTTCCAAGGGGCATTTTATTGCCTCGCAATTTTTGGCAGCCCTTGTATTCACTGCATAGGCCAAAACTTTGGGAGATCCACTTCCTAATAATGGGAAAAATTTTTCATGAGGCCCTCTACGTTTCTTCCAAGGGGCATTGGATTGCCTCCCAATTTCTGGCAGCCCTGGCATTCACTGCATAGGCAAACAGTATAGGAGACCCACTTCCTAATAATGGGAACATTGTTTTCAGGAGACCCTCTGACCTCCACGTCTCTTCCAAGGGGCATTGGAGTGCCTCCAAATTTTTGGCAACCCTTGCATTCACTGCATAGGCACACACAATGGGAGACCCACTTCCTAATAATGGGAACAATTTTTTTTTCAGGAGGCCCTCCTCTACATCTCTTCCAAGGCGCATTGGAGTAGGTCCAAATTTTTGGGGGGCAGCCCTTGCATTCACTGCATAGGCAAACAGTATGGGAGACCCACTTCCTAATAATGGGAACATTGTTTTCAAGAGGCCCTCTTCTAAGTCTCTTCAAAGGGGTATTGGGGTGTGTCCTAATTTTGGGCAGCCCTGCCACTCACTATGTAGAAAATTAGCGTGCACACTGTCTAATTTAGTTGAGATGCAGATGCAATGGACTGGTAGTGTCCGTAGATTGCATAGAAATTAATTCATCGCACACTCTTTGAAATTTGCTATTTGATGTAAGTTTATTCACACAGGAAAAAAAGAAGAAACAATACAATGGTGAAGGCGACTATAAGTAGACGTTTCAGCCACACAGGCCTTATTGATTACGTCGCTACTGCAAGAAAGACAATAACAAGATGAGGATATAGAATTGATAAAATAAGCCATACATAAAAAATACAATTCAAATGGACAAAAGATTCCAAATAATGGGAAAGTAGGTATCGGAATGGGAGGTATAGGTAAAAAAGGGAAAGGAGGGATAGTAGGGGAGGGAGGGGAGCGAAGAGGGGGGGAGGGGGAGGGGGAGCGGAATTACAGATATACACACAAATAGTTAAAACATTTATAGGCAGTCATGGAGTACCAGGGGGAGCCCAGATGTTATCTACAGGGGTAGGGGGTTTCCTTACTTGTATCTGATTTAGACCATAGGTCAAAGGAAAACACCAGAGTATACGGATAGATGATCCAGTTAGAAGCTGTAATGATGAGGGGATACATGTCAGTGTCATTAAGCACTTGGTTGGGCACATAAGTTCATGGATATGAATACCTTCACAGTGGTACCAGAATTCATCAGCCCGTGGAGAGCTGGAATAGAGGTAGTATCTGTTATTCATAATGCCAATAGTGGAAAAACTTAAGGCGTTGGCTGAGAAGAGTATATACCTGTAGATCCTGCGTCATGAACGTCTCTCAGGTGGGGGTCCCACGTGTGGTGGCTGCGGAGGGTGCAAGAGCAGCGTTCCTACGCTGTGCTATAGGCAGTGTGAGGACCAGTCTGCCTTATGAATGCAGCGCCGCGCGCTGCCGGAAGTGCGTCTTAAGGGGTTTTGTCCCCGAAATGACGCGCCGCGGCTTGGTCATGTGACGGAGACTGTCATAGGTAGCCAGGGTGATGATACACAGAGCGCTGTGTGGTGGGCCGTTCTATGAGTGGGAAAAATTTCTGGAATGCCATTATCCCACCAAACTCCTCCAACAAGAAAGAATCTGGGCCTTGGACCCGATACCTCCACATCCACCCACCACAAAAACCGAACGGATACCATTCGTCCACATGTACCACCCCTTCATGCCAAAAATACACGCTACCATCAAAAAACATTGGCCTCTTCTGTCCAAAGTTTATCCTGAGATCCCGGCTTTCACGACCCCTGCCCTCATGTGCACTAGGAGATCACCCAACATTAAGGACAAAATTGTCAGAGCAGATCTCGGTAGCACACGGACACTCCCATCACAACGTTTCCTCAGTACCCATCGTAACGGGACATTTCCTTGTCTAAATTGTGCAGCCTGCTCTAATATCATTAAATCTGACACTGTCACACACCCCAGGACAGGCGAAAGTTATCCCATTAAGGGATTCTTCACATGCGACTCAAATTTCGTTATCTATGTAATCAAGTGCCCCTGTGGTGTCCTCTACGTAGGGGAGATGACACAACATACTCGAGATCGAATTGCAAGTCACAAATCCACCATCCGGTGTAGCAAAAATTGGCTCCCATTACCTCACCATTTCTCAAAAGCGAAACATACCGTTGCCCAACTCTGCTTCCAGGTCATCAAGCATGTGGCCAGACCTAGACGGGGGGGTAACCACATTAGTCTGCTAAAACAACGGGAATCCTACTGGATCTATACTTTGCAAATCATCTCTCCTAGGGGACTCAACAGGGAAATAGACTGGATTTACTAACTTATTCCTTCCTTTACAGACCCACTGAATCTTCCTGACCTATTAGGTGAGTTGACTCTACCCTACAATACAGTGACATCCACACTGGCTCTACCCCCCCATTACATACTTCTTTTTGCCTCCCTATTGAGGACCCTCTAACCATATGCCCCTACATCACACCTCTAGATCCCCAGGGGATCAGCTAATACTTACGGGTACTACCATATTTCCTTTCCCATATAGCCTATCCCTAACCGCATCCTACCTCCTATGTGAGCATTTCACTATCCCTGTCTAAACTTTCCCACAGGTCCATTTACTTGCAGTGCCCAGCGTTATCATCCCACCCTTTCATTCATAGAATGTCTTACACATATGCCGTCATTACACAGCGCTCTGTTTAGTATCGCCATGACTCCCTGTGATAGCTTCCCCCACGTGACCTGCCGCGGCGCGTCACTGCCAAGTAAACGCCCAACGCTATGTCAGCATCTCACCTCCCCACTCATAGAACGGCCCACCACACAGCGCTCTGTGTACCATCACCATGGCTACCTTTGACAGTCTCCGTCACATGACCAAGCCGCGGCACGTCATTTCCGGGACACACCCCCTTATGACGCACTTCCGGCAGCGCGCGGCGCTGCATACATAAGGCAGCCTGGTCCTCACACTGCCTATAGCACAGCGTGGGAATGCCGCTCTTGCACCCTCCGCAGCCACCACACGTGGGACCTCCACCTGAGAGACGTCCATGACGCAGGATCTACAGGTATATACTCTTCTCAGCCAACGCCTTCAGTTTTTCCACTATTGGCATTATGTATAACAAATACTACCTCTATTCCAGCTCTCCACAGGCTGATGAATTCTGGTACCATTGTGAAGGTATTCATATCCATGAACTTATGTGCCCAACCAAGTGCTTAATGACACTGACATGTATCCCCTCATCATTACAGCTTCTAACTGGATCATCTATCCGTATACTCTGGTGTCTTCCTTTGACCTATGGTCTAAATCAGATACAAGTAAGGAAACCCCCTACCCCTGTAGATAACACCTGGGCTCCCCCTGGTACTCCATGACTGCCTATAAATGTTTTAACTATTTGTGTGTATATCTGTAATTCCGCTCCCCCTCCCCCCTCTTCCCTCCCCTCCCTCCCCTACTATCCCTCCTTTCCCTTTTTTACCTATACCACCCATTCCGATACCTACTTTCACATTATTTGGAATCTTTTGTCCATTTGAATTGTATTTTTTATGTATGGCTTATTTTATCAATTCTTTATCCTCATCTTCTTATTGTCTTTCTTGCAGTAGCGACATAATGAATAAGGCCTGTGTGGCCGAAACGTCTACTTATTGTCGCCTTCACCATTGTATTGTTTCTTGTTTTTTTCCTGTGTGAATAAACTTACACCAAATAGCAAATTTCAAAGAGTGTGCAATGAATTAATTTCTATGCTGCCACTCAATATAACAGTATAGGAGTCCCACTCTTTAGTAATGGGAACAGCAAAGCATAGCCGGCTGATGGCTCTCTAAGAATAGCGAGGGCCGACTGCTGGCCCTTTAAGAATAGTAATAGGCTTTGTGACTTTCAGAGTCCCGCCTTCATAAATGAAACAGGATGTGTCTGATCATGTCTCACACACCACATGGCCAGATAAGGTTGTAAAATGTTAAAATGACATTTCCCGGTGAATGCATTAGTCACGATTGAAAGCACTGCAAAAGTGCAAAAACGCATCAAAAACGCTACGTGTGAACATAGCCCAAGGTGTGGAGGAGTATTTTTGTTTTTGGTTATTTATTTTGCCTTATATACAAGTTATTACCCTGGAAAGGATGTTCCTTAACATATTTTCCAAGAAAATCCATTTTGGTTTAGTTTTTGTATGTTTTATTGTGAGTCCGTAAAAGTGGCGTAATACCTCTGACAACATTGTTGACAGCAGTGACGGGGGAGTCAGAAATGCTTCCAGGGGTCTTCCCCATGCTGTTCCCATGTCATTTTAGCACTGTTTCCATGTCATTTTAGCACTGTTCCCATCGATTTCGGCAATTTTTAGGCCTCTGCAGACCGCCGGGGGGAGCCACCTTAAAAACATTACATTGGGCTCGTTGCTCGGGTCGCGCACCCGAGCATCGAGCACCCGAGCATTTTAGTGCTCGCCCATCACTAACCGTAATGTATTGTCGTTTTTGGCTGGTTTTATATTATAGAGGGTTTTATATTACAGAAGGATTTATGACGTGTGGTATATTTAGCTCGGTGAAATGCTTTCTTCACAGAGCGATGGCTATACCCTCTTTCTCTAAATCTAATTATGAGATCTTCTGCTCCTCCATACAGTATAATGGGCCCCACAAAGTCCTCCATTCAGAATAATGGCCCCACATGTGATGGTTCTGGTGTCACGGGTCAAATATAATCACCAAGAGTTGGACATGTGTGCTTTATATTGTTGAATCTCCCCCCCCATGTCATCACTGAGCTTGAGGTCTTAAATTGGTTTTAACGAAAATACCCACCCCTCTACCTATTTTTCTTTCCTATCCGTTTGAATATAGTGTAACCCTCTATGTTTCTCACCCAGTTATGGCTTTCATCCAGCCAGGTTTCTGTAATGCCTGACATAAGAGTCTCTAATTCATTCATTTTGTTTTCAAGCCTTCTTCCAATTGCCTGCAGACATTTAATACTATTAGCACATTTATTACTGCTACTCGCCTCCTTATTTTCCTTGAATGTCCCAGCCCCCCTAAATCCTCATTAACCCCTATTGTCTCACTCTCTCTGTCTAATCTTCCCCCTTATTTGCACAGCTACCCTCCCTCCCCCAGATCCTAGTTTGAAAGCTCCTCCATTCATCCATCTGACCATTTTTTCCCCCAGCACAGCTGCATTCTCCCCATTGAGGTGCAGCCTGTCCCTATTGTAGAGCCTGTAGCTGACAGAGAAGTCAGCCCCATTCTCCATGAACCTAAACCCTTTCCTCCTAACGTTTAATTATCTCCTTAAGGGCTCTTTCTCTTTTCAGTATCTCCAGTACGAGTGGTGACAGTTTCCACACGTACTGGAGACACTGACACACGCAGACTCATTCAAATCAATGGTTCTGTGTACACCTCAGTGTATTTTCACGGACCACGCTCCACATGGAGACAAGTCCGTTTTTTCACGACAGCACCAATCACATGTACCCATTAAAGTCAATGGGTCCGTGTAAACATGTACCGCACACGGATGACATCCGTGTGTGTTTTTTAACGTTATAGGGCTAACATAAAAACAATTTGTTTCAATTTCAGCCAGGTGTTTAGACCATGATTGTTTTAAAAGTTTGGCCTAATCTTGTCAGCATTTTGTGAGAGGTGAAGTTGGAATACTATGAGAGTGGTGGTGTTTTGCAAGTGTGGTGAGGATTCGATGCAGAATGGCTCCCAGGGTGGACATAGCACGGCTAATATCTCTTGTGGAGCAGCATCCTGAGCTTTGGGACACCAGAACAGAGGGATACCATGACAGACTAAGAATAGAGCGGGCTTGGCTCTTCCCAAGACCAGGATGGGCCACATATTCACCAGCCAAGCAGGCAAAGTTTGGTAAGTTATCCCATAGCAGTTCCTTTATCATACCAAAATGTATTTTTTACATGCATATACTGTACATTGTGCTGTGTGCTTTGTAATTTAAAAGGGCTAAACCACAGACATTACCAGACGTGTACATTGTTTTTACTTTGTTATAAATAACATATAGACCTAATTATTCATATATTACTGTGTGGACTGTTTTTCATTCCCAATTGTTTAGTTTAAAGTTTGGTTGTTAGTAATTAACCTAGCTTAAGCATGTATTACACATGCATTGTGTGTCCGTGGCCTGATTTGTAGCTTGTATTTATGCATTTTATCAGGCCAGTGTTATTTCCAGTCTTTTCCTACAACACATTAAATAATTTGTTAGTTAATATGAGAAAAAATCTCAAAAGTAGCTGCAATGTGGAAATCCATAATATGTGGAGAAGTGTTTGGCCAAATCCCTTTTAATTTTACATAAAAAACAAAGTGTAATATTGTTTGGAATTCCCTTCCATGGCCTTGTAACTTTCTGCTAATAGGCTGAGTTCACACGATGCGTTTTTCATGCGTTTCCGCGGCGTTTTTGCAGTTGCGTAAACGCCGCGGAAACGCATGAAAAACGCATGGTAGAAGGGCAGCAATGTTCCCCAATGGAAATCCGCATGTGCTGTGCCCATGATGCGGATTTTTCCGCAGCGTAAACGCTGTGGTCAAAAATCCGCAGCATGTCAATTAATTTTGCGGAAACGCTGCTCTTTTGCCGCCATTGACTTGCATTAGACCGCATGGAATCCGCATCACTGTATATGTTGATGCGCTTTTCATGCGGTCTAATGTGCGGATGGTACCCGGGTGTGGAGGAGAGGACTCTCATCCAGACCCAGGTACCATTAAAAAAAAAAGAATAAAATAAAAAATATATATATTCTCACCTTCTGACGGCCCGCGCTGCGTCCTGCCGGCTTCCCGCGCACTTCGCGGTTGAATGAAGGACCTTCGCTGACGTCAGAGTCATGTGACGGGTCACGTGACGCTGACGTCGGAAGGTCCTACAGTCTTCACTGCCGGCAGCCGGGACCGATGAAGCAGGACACCGGGGGCCATCAGATGGTAACGTATAGATTTATTTTTTATTTTTTGACATCACACACTATATAAATCCATGCCGGTTGCATGGATTTATATAGTGTGAAGTTGACAAGCACTTTCCAAGTGATGCTAAAATCGCTTGGGAAGCGCTTGTCAACCCGCATGCGGAAATGAAAGTGAAGACCGCTTCATTTCCGCATGTCCCTGGCAGGAAACCGCATGTACAATCCGCATGCGTTTTTTCCTGCCAGAGAGATGCAGAAACGCTCAGGAAAAAATCCTGAGCATTTCTGCATCGTGTGCACATACCCTTACTTTTGATTTTTCTGCTTTTTGTATTGCACCACATGTACAGTACAGACCAAAAGTTTGGACACACCTCATTTAAAGATTTTTCTGTATTTTCATGACTATGAAAATTGTACATTCACACTGAAGGTATCACAACTATGAATTAGCACATGTTATATACTTAACAAAAAAGTGTGAAACAACTGAAAATATGTCTTATATTCTAGGTTCTTCAAAGTAGCCACCTTTTGCTTTGATGACTGCTTTGCACACTCTTGGCATTCTCTTGATGAGCTTCAAGAGGTAGTCAACGGAAATGGTTTTCACTTCACAGGTGTGCCCTGTCAGGATTAATAAGTGGGATTTCTTGCCTTATAAAAGGGGCTGGGACCATCAGTTGTGTTGTGCAGAAGTCTGGTGGATACACAGCTGATAGTCCTAATGAATAGACTGTTAGAATTTGTATTATGGCAAGAAAAAAGCAGCTAAGTAAAGAAAAAACGAGTGGCCATCATTACTTTAAGAAATGAAGGTCAGTCAGTGCGAAAAATTGGGAAAACTTTGAAAGTGTCCCCAAGTGCAGTTGCAAAAACCATCAAGCGTTACAAAGAAACTGGCTCACATAAGGACCGCCCCAGGAAAGGAAGACCAAGAGTCACCTCTGCTTCAGGCAACAAGCAGAAGAGACTTGTTTGGGCTAAAGAACACAAGGAATGGACATTAGACCAGTGGAAATCTGTGCTTTGGTCTGATGAGTCCAAATTTGAGATCTTTGGTTCCAACCACCGTGTCTTTGTGCGACGCAGAAAAGGTGAACGGCTGGACTCTACATGCCTGGTTCCCACCGTGAAGCATGGAGGAGGAGGTGTTATGGTGTGGGGGTTCTTTGCTGGTGACACTATTGGGGATTTATTCAAAATTGAAGGCATACTGAACCAGCATGCCTACCACAGCATCTTGCAGCGGCATGCTATTCCATCCAGTTTGCGTTTAGTAGGACCATCATTTATTTTTCAACAGGACAATGACCCCAAACACACCTCCAGGCTGTGTAAGGGCTATCTGACTAAGAAGGAGAGTGATGGGGTGCTACACCAGATGACCTGGCCTCCACAGTCACCAGACCTGAACCCAATCGAGATGGTTTGGGGTGAGCTGGACCGCAGAGTGAAGGCAAAAGGGCCAACAAGTGCTAAGCATCTCTGGGAACTCCTTCAAGATTGTTGGAAGACCATTTCCGGTGAATACCTCTTGAAGCTCATCAAGACAATGCCAAGAGTGTGCAAAGCAGTCATCAAAGCAAAAGGTGGCTACTTTGAAGAACCTAGAATATAAGACATATTTTTAGTTGTTTCACACTTTTTTGTTAAGTATATAATTCCACATGTGTTAATTCGTAGTTTTGATGCCTTCAGTGTGAATGTGCAATTTTCATAGTCATGAAAATACAGAAAAACCTTTAACCACTTCGCACCAGAGCCTGTTTTTGCCTTCGTGACCAGGCCAATTTTTTCAATTCTGACCACTGTCACTTTATGAAGTAATTACTCTGGAACGCTTCAACGTATTCCCCTGATTCTGAGATTGTTTTTTCATGACATATTGTACTTCATGATAGTGGTAAAATTTCTTCGATATAACTTGCATTTATTTGTGAAAAAAATCGGAAATTTGGCGAAAATTTTGAAAATTTTGCAATTTTCTAACTTTGAATTTTCATGCCCTTAAATCAGAGAGATGTGTCACACAAAATACTTAATAAATAACATTTCCCACATGTCTACTTTACATCAGCACAATTTTGGAACCAAAATTTTTTTTTGTTAGGGAGCTATAAGGGTTAAAAGTTGACCAGCGATTTCTAATTTTTCCAACAAAATTTACAAAAAACATTTTTTTAGGGACCACATCATATTTGAAGTCACTTTGAGGGGTCTTTATGACAGAAAATACCAAAAAGTGACACCATTCTAAAAACTGCACCCATCAAGGTGCTCAAAACCACATTCAAGAACTTTATTAACCCTTCAGGTGTTTCACAGGAATTTTTGGAATGTGGAAGAAAAAAATTAACATTTAACTTTTTTCACAAAAATGTTACTTTAGACCCAATTTTTTCTATTTTCACAGGGGTAGCAGGAAAAAATGGACCCCAAATTTTTTGTGCAATTTCTCTTGAGCGTGCTGATACCCCATATGTGAGGGAAAACCACTGTTTGGGCGCACTGCAGGGTTCGGAAGGGAAGAAGCGCCATTAGACTTTTTGAATATAAAATTTGTCTGAATAATTAGCAGACGCCATGTTGCGTTTGGAGAGCTCCTGATGTGCCTAAACAGTGGAAACTCCCCACAAGTGACACCATTTTGGAAACTAGACCCCTTAGGGAACTTATCTAGATGTGTGGTGAGCACCTTGAACCCCAAGGTGCTTCACAGAAGTTTATAATATTGAGCTGTAAAAATAAAATTTTCACATTTTTCCCACAAAAACTTTTTTCATCCCTTAATTTTGCATTATCATAAGGGTAATAGGAAAAATTGCACCATGAAATTTGTTGTGCAATTTCTCCTGAACACGCTGATACCCCAAATGTGGAGGCAAACCACTGTTTGGGCGCACGGCAGGGTTTGAAAGGGAAGGAGCGCCATTTGACTTTTTGAATGTAAACTTTGTCTGAATAATTAGCGGACGCCATGTTGCATTTGGGGAGCCCCTGATGTGCCTAAACAGTGGAAACCCCCCACAAGTGACACCATTTTGGAAACTAGACCCCTTAGGGAACTTATCTAGATGTGTGGTGAGCACCTTGAACCCCAAGGTGCTTCACAGAAGATTATAATATTGAGCTGTAAAAATAAAATTTTCACATTTTTCCCACAAAACCGTTTTTCATCCCTTAATTTTGCATTATCATAAGGGTAATAGGATAAATTGCACCATGAAATTTGTTGTGCAATTTCTCCTGAGTACGCCGATACCCCATATGTGGGGGAAAACCACTGCTTTGGTGTACGGCAGGGTTCGGAAGAGAAAGGAGCGCTATGTTGGCTGGGATAGGTGGCAGACACCATGTCACATTTGAAGAGTCGCTGACATGCCGAAACAGCAGAAACCCCCACAAGTGACCCCATTTTGTAAACTACACCTCTCAAGGAATTCATCTAGGGAAGTAGTGAGTATTTTTTAATTTTTAAATTTATACCATTGGACAGTGAAAAAAGCATAATTATATTTTTACCACAAAAAAATGTTTTGCCCTCAGATTTTACATTTTCACACAGGGCAATGGGTAAAAATGGTGCCGAAATGTGTCACACAATTTCTTCTAAAAGTGGCAATACCCCATATGTGGCTGTATCGTACCGCTCAGCCATACGGCGATATCTGGGGGGGACGGAGCGCTATTTGACAATTGGAGAACAAATTATTGTAGAATAGGCATTTGGATTTGGGAGCACAAAATTTTCTGAATTTCTTTTGGGGGACAAGGGCCATTTCACTTTTCCAGAGCCTTTCTGCTACCAGTAACTTGGAAGTCCCTTATATTTTTAACAGATGACGGACCTGAGTGGGGACTAGCTTTTTTTGAGGACTGAGTTGAAGCTTTTATTGGGAACATTTTATGTAACATTTATCCGGCGCTCTAGGCTGAGCACTTACATCGGGGTTTCCATCTAAATTTCCAAGTGATATAATTCAGATGAAACCTCTGCGGGATCCATTCACTGTAATGAGGCAGCAGAGTTACTCTGGACTCCGTCTGGCCTCTGTTTAGCGGTGTCCTTTTTTTCAGAAGTGCACAAAACTGGCCAACCGCATTTTTATGCACGCCTAAAACAAATGACACCGTGGGATCCCAGGCTAGACGGCGTCCACAGTGGCCTATATCTGCCTCATTACAGGGAATCTTCCGTCATGGGTTCTGGCTGAATCACGTATTTCAGAGATTTACACGGAAACTCTGGTGTAAGTGCTCAGCGCAGAGCGCAGAATAAATGTGAGCAGAGCCTTACTGCGATCTTTCGGAGACATAATAAACAAATCAGTAGCAGATGAAGAATTGGTTTTATTTATTTTTTACGCCGCTCCTCGTGCGGTATAAGTGATGAGATTACTTTATTCTTCGGGTCGGTGCGATTACAGAGATACCAGATTTATATCTGGTTTTTATGACTGACAGCTGTCACACACTAAAAGACGCTTTTTTTTGCAAAATCTAGTTTTTGCATCACCATATTTTGAGAGCTATAATTTTTCCATATTTCGGCCGACAGTCATGTGATGGCTTGTTTTTTGCGGGACGAGTTGACATTTTTATTGGTACCATTTTTGGGTACGTGACATTTTTTGATCGCTTCCTATTCCGTTTTTTGGGAGGTAAAATTAACAAAAACCAACAATTCAGAAATTGTTCTTTGAGGGGTTTTTTTATGCCATTCTGCGTGTGGTAAAAGTGATCAGTCAGCATTATTCTTCGGGTCAGTACATTTACAGCGATACTACACTTACTGTATTTTTTTTTATGTTTTGGCGCTTTTACACAATAAAACAAATTTATAGAAAAAAATATTTTTTTTGCATTGCTTTATTCTGAGCACTATAACTTTTTTATTTTTCGACTGATGGAGCTGTATGGCAGCTTGTTTTTTGCGGAACAAGATGACGTTTTCAGCGATACCATTTTTATTTCTATTTTGCTTTTTGATCGCATTTTTTTCCACTTTTTGTTTGGCGATATGATGAAAAAGCATATTTTTTTGCTCCGTTTTTTTATTTATTTTTATTACGGTGTGCACAGAAGGAGTTAATTAGTGTGACAGTTTTATAGCTCGGGTTGTTTTGGACGCGGCGATACCAAATATGTGTTCTTTTTTTGGTTTTGTAAAAATATACGGATTTATTGGTTTAATATTTTATTTATTTATTTGTATTTATTTTGTGATTTTTTTTTAACAGTTTAAAAACTTTTATTTTTACTTTTTTTTACATTTTTACTTAGTCCCTGTATGGGACATTAATTTTTATTTTTCTGATCACTGATCTCATGTAATGTAATAGACATATATTACATTACATTACATTACATGAGATCTTCCCTGACTGTTTCAGTCAGAGTCTCCTGTCTGGCTCAGCTTGCAGGCTGAGCCAGACAGGACACCATATATGGCAGAGCTGGAGGCGGTCATGTGACCTCCACCTGCCATAGCAACCCCAGGTCCTGGAAGGAATCGGAGGTCTTCGGAGAGGTAAGTAAGACGACCCCCTCTCCTCCTGCTGTCTCCTATATGCCGCGATCACTATAGATCACAGCATATAGAAGACAGCAAAGGGTTAACATCACTGGGACCTGATCCAATTAGGTCCCGATGATGTTCCCTGTCAGAGCTAACGCTCTGCACCGCTCCTGAAGCGCTTGCAGGACCCTGGGGGTCCTGAGCGCTGCGGGACCACCCACCATTTTTAAACGTCCGCGCTGCACAGAGCCCAGGCAGCGCGGACGTTTATGTACAGTGGGCGGTCGGGAACCGGTTAAATGAGAAGGTGTGTCCAAACTTTTGGTCTGTACTGTATATTATCTAGATCAGAAAGACACATACAGATCAAGTGCCTAATGAAATACATATGTGTTAAGTTAGAAGTACACATAGTCAAATTGTGATCTTCATAATGGTAAAGGCCTTTACACTGACGCTTTAGCTTCATATGTTGTTATCATTTTAAAGATGCCAACACTTATGTTTGTCTACATTTTATTATACCTACAATAATATCTTGGCAATGTAATTTCTCACAAAACTGATGACAACCTGGATGACTCAGATGAATCTACAAGAGCAGAACCATCCTCAACATTTACATCAGCATCCAAGACAGACCCCCCCCCCCAGCTGACCAGAATCCACTCAGGCTGAAGAAGTGTCTGATGCTGCTGAAGGCTCCACTGATCCTGCTCCAGTAAGCACACAAGAAAGTTCTCAACCATCAGCCCAAACACAAAATGCACCAGAAACACAGTCATCCACACCGATTTGTCCAAGGATTATTGCCACCAATGTCCGAGGAAGAAGAACCAGGTGTCTGGAAGAGCTGCGTATGCTGCCATAGGTCATTGATGCTTGGGTTCTTGCGATCATTAATACCCTCACACCAGAAACATCAGTTGATCACTTTTGTAGGTCACTGTCTCCATGTCTTGCAAAAGTTCCAGAGGAATGCCAAGAACAGGTACAGGCTGCAATACTGACCCTCATTGAGGCTAACCAGGGACAACAGGTGCCAAACCAGGTCTTTTCACCAATTGAACAATGGCGAGCTGGCCACCATGAAACTCAGCTGTCATCTGCTACTTCCCGTACACATGGTCAAAATGTTGCTACACTGTCTTCTGGGCTGGTAAATCTAACTGCAACTTAACCCTATCAGCACATGCCTGCACCCTCTGCTGCCCCATAAAACCACGGATACACCCATCATTATCAGCACCTGGCTGCTCCCCCTTCCGTCCCGCCAAACACCGCCTACACCCATCAATACCAGCACATGCCTGACCCTTCTTCTGTCCGTCCAACACCACCCTACAACCAGCAACATTCACATCTGACTACCCTCATGCCTGTGGAGGCTACTGGTGGGCCAACATTTTGTGAGCCTCAGCCCTACACTCAACAATTTGGACTTCACAAGCCTCTGCCAAGATCACAACAAGCTAATCCATCTGAAACATGTCAGCCACATTACAACCACACAAGACTATACACAATCTGGTGTGGCAGCTCACCAATGCGGAGCCCCTCAAAATTACTCACAGTAATTGCCACTCGGGCCTTATTTAAGCATGTATAATTGCACTAACCTCACAACACAATGTGTGGGATGTTGTATACAGAGTGTGAACTTAAAGTTTGTGTGCTCACTGACGATATATGCAGCAATAAGAAGAATTGTGTGCTAACAGTGGTCCAGTAAGCAGACATGGAATAATTTATGGCAAGATATTGACTAAAAACAACAATAAAAGTACAACATCAGAATGTTTTTTTGCTTTTATATGTTAAACAGGATGAAAGCAAATATATCTTACAAAATTAAAAATAAAGATGAGGCTTCTTTTAAAAAAAAAGATTTTTAATCAAACAACGGTAAACTTATGGAAAATTGAAAAATTAGGTATTTGTTATTTGGTCTGGGAAACAGGAAGCCTTTGCGAAGGGTGTGTAATATTTTCCACAAACAAAAATAAGCTCGCAACCCACGTGACGGATCCTCATTGTCTTGTGAGTCACTAACTAACTTTTCTCTCAATTTGGAAAAAAAGCCAGTTCAAAAATTCAAACCCTAGAACTCTATCTAATGATGGCATGCTTTGAATCACTCCTTTTGCCATGGGACACTACCATCTGGTGACATAAAATAATCACAAAAAAGATTCCTGACTCGAAGGCCAGAAGTACCAGCTTGTAGACCACTTGGAACGTCCTGTGGTCTTGGCACGCCTCACATTGTCACATTCTCAACATCTTACAAGAATGCTTCATGCGTTCATGCAAAATTATGCAAGAGGATGCTTGCCATTATGGCTGCCTTAACATTGGATGGATGCATTTGTATAGCACTGTCAAATATGCGCCACTTAGAGGTTAACAATCCAAAAGCACACTCAACAAAATGACGGGCTTTTGTCAGTCGCATGTTAAAAATGCGCCTCTGTGTGTCCAAACCTCTCCGCGCAATTGGACTCAAAACATGGCTTGAGAGTGCAAAGCCCTCATCAGCAACCATAATAAATGGTGCAGGTGAACCAGAGGCTCCTGGAAGTGCACATGGCTGGGGAAGGTTGACATTCATTTCAGCAAGCCGCCTAGCAAATCTGGAGGAGCGAAAGATGCGAGCATCCGACGCACTCCCATAGGCACCAATGTCAGCCATTACAGAACAGTAGTTACTGTCAGCTAAAGCCAGCAGCTCTACTGAGAAAGATATCTTGTAATTAAAGAATGGTGAGCCTGAGTTTGGCGGCTTCTTGACACGAATGTGCTTCCCATCTAGTGCACCTATACAATTGGGAAACTGTGCTGCTTCCATGAACCCTGGGCAATCCTCACCTAGTCATGTGTGCTTGGCTGAGGCATCAACCGGCTCTTCAGTTTGTCCAAAATAATATCACAGGTTGAGCGTACAATCTGGGATATCGTCGACGTGAAAAATAGGAACTGAAAATGAATTTGCAAGTAGCCAGGAATCTGAAATTACAGATAAAAACATTTTTAAATCTAAAAATCAGACATGTCCTAAATATTTAAGAACACAAATTAACAATATACACTGATTTTGTTTTAAAATGGGGAATAGAGTGAAAAAAACATTATAGGCCAAAATTCCAATCACAACGTTTCACATCTAACCATATTCAATACATGGCAAATGTGTGGGGTGAAATAGAAACCACAACTATGACTGAAGCACACAGGTGTGACATATACTGGAGAGCTGGCAAATGCTGGATAACACATGTGGGGGAGGGGAATGGCCTTAGCTTTGCTATCATATCAGATGCCAAAAATGTTGTTTGCATTTGAGAAATTTATACTTGGAGATTAATAAAACATGGGCAGCGCTTATAAATAATGAGCAATGGCCAACATAGTTAAGGGGTTAGCAAAAAATGAGTGTGAAACAAACTTACCTCAGTTACTAGAAATCACTCCTCTGGAGAAATGCTTAGTCTCATGCAGGTGTCTTGTCTAAGTAGCAAAGGACGCAAATCCTCCAGAAGTTTGTCAAAACAACACATGGACAGGCGACAGAAAGCCACAAACTTTGCAGGATACTTGTGAAGTTCATTATACAATGTATGAAAATTACGATATGCCCCACGTTGCAAGAGGAGAGGGTGAAACCATAGTCTTTTGTGACGCCGTGGTTCTTCACCAAGCATATGGTGGCGAACCCCAAAACGACGGGACAGAAGCCAGGCCAACCACAACAACGCCTCATTGGAAACAGACATATTTGGCAAAACACAAAACTACTAATACACGAGACTAAGCAGATATGTGTGAGCTAATTGTGTTTGTGGTAAAACCATATAATTAAAGGAATAACCCTTTTTTTTTCAAACAAAATTTAACTTTACAATACGTATTCACACGGAAAGTACACGGATGGCACACTGATGTGTATGTAAAAAACGGACACACGGAAAGCGAACGGATACGGATAGCTCCGGTTCCATTTTTTCCACTTCTGGAAAAAAACGGACATGTGAAACTGGCCTAAAACACTTTATTTGAAATACAACAGACACATTGGAAACAACAAAAGAGCAAAAAGAGACAGGAGCAAGCAACGACAGCAAAGGCATATAACAACACGGAAAAAGGGCATGAATTAGTGGTAAATATATCAAGTAAAGAGTTATCAGAATCACAAATGGCGCTTCTGAATAAAGGTTTGACTTTTAGTCCAACCAAACACGTGAATTGGTTTCAGTTAGTGCTGGATCTTCAGAAGTTCGTTAGAAATATTAAGTTAAAAAATTGATTTACCAATAATGTTGTGGTTCCCAAAGTATGTGATAGTGAGCTCAGTCTACAGCAAGCGCTTATAACTAAAAAGGGAACCTTTACACCACCAGGGAATGTGCCTGTTATAGAGGCATTTATAGAAGCGGCACACAGAGATATAGAGGTACTCAAAAAGAATGTAAATAGGAATACAAGAAATCCTAATCTAGGAGTAGAGGAATTGAAGGCTCTAGATGCCCTTGTCCATGACGACGACATCATAATAAAATCTGCTGATAAAGGTGGGGCTGTCGTCATCATGGACAAGGGCAAGTATATTAATGAAATTAGAAGACAATTAAGCAATGGGGAGGTATATAATAAAAAATAGAGAGGGACCCCAAGTTTGAATTCATGCGTATTTTGGGATATTTTGATTATCTTGCTTGAAGCATTGGATAAAAAAATATTTAACAAGGATTTGTATGAATATTTATGGATGGAGCATCTGACCACACCCGTACTATACGTGTTGCCCAAAATCCATAAGTGCTTACAAAGCCCACCGGGGCAACCGATACTGTTGGGTGTGGATTCGTTGAGCAGTAAAATTGAGACATACCTAGATAAAATTTTGGATCCTCTATCAAAAAATTCGGTATCGTATATATGAGACACTTTGGATTTCATCTTGATTCTTCTTACAAAATGTTGAACTTAAAGGGGAGGTGATGTTGGCCTCGTTTGATGTGGCTTCCCTTTACACATCTATTGATAATGAAAGCGGGATTGAGGCAATCAGATGCAAGTAGCTGACAACTGAGTACACTAGTGAGAGCCAGAAGTTTTTTATAGAATTATTAAAATTTGTACTGTATCATAATTATTTTCTTTTTGGAAATGATTTTTTTGTCCAATTACGTGGTACTGCGAGCTGGGCCAATATGGCCCCGGCTTCTGCCAATATTGTGACGGTATCCCTGGAGGAGAACCTCGTCTATGTGTCCCACCACGTCTGGAAGGTTCTGGAGTGGTGGTGATACATAGATGACGTCTTCCTCCTGTGGACTGGTACTGAAATAGAGTTGGAAGAGTTCCACATTTATTTAAATAAAGTTGATGAAACCATAAAATTAACTTTGGTGAGCTCTAAAGAAAAAATTAATTTTTTGGATGTTCTTGTTTCACAAAAAAATGTCTGCAAACCTCCCTTTATACCAAACCTACGGATCATAATGTTATGTTAAAATTTAATAGCCATTATCCAAAATAGACTATACAATCCTTGCCATATAGCCAATATTTGAGGATTAAAAGAATTGAAAGTGAGGAGAGTGGTTTGGAAACAAATTTTAAAATATTAACAAAAAAATTGAGGACAGAGGTTATCCAAAAAAATTATTGGAACAACAAATAGCTAAAGTTCAACAAGTTGAAAGGAGGGATTCAATCAAAAAAGGAGAGGGAGGATATGGGTAGGATACCTCTTGTCACAACACATGGTGAGGAAAGTGGGGAGGTAGTTAAAATGATTAAAAATCATTGGAAAATGTTAGGAAATTGCCTGACAAATGTACCAGAATTTAAAAATCCTCCATTATTCTCTTATAAAAGGGCACAAAATATCAAAGACAAGTTGGTCCATTCAGACATTGGAACATTAAAAACTATGACACAGACATTCATTACAGGTAGGAGCAAAAAGGGATGTTACCCCTGTCTCTCATTTATACATTGTAACTCAATGCTGAAGGGTGAAAAGTTTACTCATCCAAACATGGGAGTTATATATAACATCAGACATTATTTGATTCTGATTATGTGATATATCTTTTGTAATGTCCTTGTTCACTTTGGTATGTTGGGGAGACAACATGTGATTTTAAAACCCGTATCAATCACCATAGATATACAATAAGGAAAAAACGGATGGACCTCCCGGTATCGAAACATTTTGTGGAAGCTGGTCATGCAGAAAAGCAATTAAAATTCTTGTAGGTCAACACCTCCATGAATAAAGATGGTGAAATGGACGACTCATCCAGCATCAGTATTTACATGATTAATGATATTCTTTATGAAGGTGTAATGTGAAAAATGATTTCATTCATGAATATGTAAATATATTTAATGGAGGTCGCAGAATGATTATCCTTGCTACACTAAAGGAGGTGGAATTACATATAGTGAGCCAATATACATATATACTAAGGAAAGAGGATGGGGCTTTCACACAGCTCTGACTCTGACCTGGTGCCTGGATTCCTAGGACATACCCAGAAATGGGGAAATCCCTAGATATAAAATGGGGGCCTTAATATGGATCCCTAAAAAAAAAGTAGCAGTATATGATTATTAAGACCAGCCATGCGGTCCATAAATATATAAAAGGCATTGGTTATGCTAAAAAGCCGTAAATTGAAGTGCTGACACTCTGGGACACATCTTCCACATTCCAAGATGGCGACCGCGATTTCAGAATGCAGCATGCGCGGGTGTGACGCCGTCGGAGGAGGATTTTCTATTGGTTTCTGTATGTATGACAGAGCGGACATGCGCAGTTAACATCACAGGACGCCGAGGACAACGCGACGCAGCATGCCTTATCTTCATGTTTATGACTGTTGTTGGGTGAGTCGCCCTAATATAATTATGGAATGCACCTGGTGATAATTGTTTAGTTCATCAGCACAAAGTACTTTATATTATGAAATGTTTACATGTTTATAAAGCGGTTTTGCACATGGATCTGCATAATGAAATGTTAATGTATGATAAAAATTACTTGTAAATATCATGGTTGTAATGATGTGTAAAAATGTAATTATACTTAATGAAATGGGATTATGTAACCCAGGGTATACAGGGTAGTCCAAAAGTAGGTGGACAGAAAGTGTAATAAGATTATGAAGGGGGAGATTTATCAAACACTAAATTGCAATAAACCATGAATTAGACGTGGACGATAAGCTTTCCACCCAATAGATTTCAGGATTCGCATGATAGAAGCTCGTGAAATTCCCAGTTCCATAGAGGCTCTTCTGTGGACTTTTTTGGACTCTGAACAAATGTTTCAGCAACAAGTTGTTTATTATCTTCTGTACAGACGGTTTTGGGTCGAGCAGTTTTTGGAGCATTAAGGATTGAGCCAGAGGCATTGAATTTGTCACGAATGCGGTAAATGGTTTGTCTCTTTGGGGCTTGAGTACCAAATGTTTCAACCCAATTTGCTCTAATGGTTTCAGCATTTTGAGATTTCCAATATTCTGTTAAAATCCATTTTCTTTGATCTGTATTTAAATTATTTGCCATTTATGTATTATCTGAATTATCTGAAAAGAAAACAGATTTGGGGGAGATCTATCTGTGAAAACTAGATCTGTGAAACTGGCTCAGTTGCCCTTAGCAACCAATCAGATTCCACCTTTCATTTTCCAAAGAGTCTGTGAGGAATGAAAAGTGGAATCTGATTGGTTGCTAAGGGAAACTGAGCCAGTTTCACTTTACACCATGTTTGATAAATCTCCCCCTTCATAAGCTTATTACACTTTCTATCCACTTACTTTTGGACCACCCTGTATATACCTCACCAGTTGTATCTGCACTTAGCTTGAGAAAGGTTCTCCGAACCGAAACTTTGCTGTAACAATGTGGGCTAAATAAAGGTCCATTTTTTCAAAAGAAATGTTCCTGTTGGAGTGTTGATTATACTTTTTTGTCTATATATGTGTATGCCTACTTTTTTATGTTCTAAGGCTGCGTGCACACGATGCGTTTTTCATGCGTTTCCGCTGCGGAAATTCCGCAGCGGAAACACATGAAAAACGCATGGTAATCCGCACCCCATGGTCCCCAATGGCATTCCGCAATGTCAATGCACATGCTGCGGATTTTTCTGCAGCGCTCATAAATCCGCAGAATGTTCATTAATTTTGCGGAAGCGCCGCCATTGACTTGCATTGAGACGCATAGAATGCGCGTCGGTACATTTGAACACGCGGATTATATGCGATTCATTGTGCGGATGGTACCCAGTTCTGGAGGAGAGGAGACTCTCATCCATACCTGGGTACCATTGTACCTGTAAAAAAAAGAATAAAATTAAAAATAAAGTTTATATTCACCTTTCTGACGGCTTCTCTCTGCATGCCGGCAGCGCTGAAGGACCTTCGGTGATGTCACAGTCATGTGACCGCAGGCCCTTCACCGCTGTGTCTCGCGATATGCCGGCAGCCGGGAACCAGACAGGAACGAGCGCTGCAGCAAACGCCGGGGCATCGGGGATGAGTATAGCTTTATTTTAAGCATTGTTTTACGGTCACACTGTATAAATCTATGCTGTTTGCATGGATTTATATAGTGTGACCTAGTTGTCAAGCACTTTCCAAGTGATGCTATCGCCTGGAAAGCGCTTGTCAATCTGCATGCGGAAACGCATGTGAATCCGCATGTATTCCGCATGTATTCTGCAGGAAAAACGCATGCACAATCTGCATGCGTTTTTTCTGCCAGGGAGATGCAGAAATTTTCTGCTTCATTTCTGCATCGTGGGCACATAGCCTAATAGAACTTTATGAAATTTTATTGGTGCACTATTGACTCCATGTTCTTAGTAGTTTATCCCATTTTTGGAGCGTCCATTCTGCTTACCTTTAGACCGGTTTCACACGTCCACATATTTCAGGTATTGGAAAAACTGGTACCGGAGATATCCGTGTCCCGTGTGTCCGAATGTGTCACACGTGTGGGAACAGTGTGCTGCATCAGGATCATACGGACGGCGCCTGGGAATCAGCGCTACAGTTAGAGCTGTTCCCAAGCGCCGGGTGCTGAACACTGCCCTTATCATGGTTCCCTGCCGTCGCTGCCATCAGCGCCAGCAGGGACAATGATGAGGGTAGTAGTAGTCTGCTCTCACAGTATCCCCACCTGTAAAAATAAGAATAAAATCCATATACTCACCTCTCCTAGGTGTCCCCCATTGTGATCCATGCCACCGCTGCTGGTCACAGCGGTCACATGGATACAGCGGGGGACACCTAGGAGAGGTGAGTATATGCAGGATAAAGTCTTCTCCAGCAGTGGCAATACTGAATGTTCCACGGGAAATAAGGAGACCTTTCAGAGGCTGCAGAGCAGGCAAGAAGATCAAGTCCTGGAGGAGAAGGTTTAAACCAGTGGTCCCATCCATTATCATGGGTAACGTACGATCGCTGGGAAATAAGTCGGATGAACTGCTGGCTCTGAGTAAGACCCAGAAGGAGTTTAGGGAATGCAGTCTCATGTGCTTTACAGAAACCTGGCTGCATGAGGAGGTCCCAGATTCATGTGTCTCGGTACCAGGGTTTCAAATGGTTCGGGCTGATAGAGAGAGAGTTAGATGCGGCAAGAAAAAAGGTGGAGGAGTGATACTCTACATTAACAACAGATGGTGCAATCAGGGGCATGTAACTGTTAAGGAGAAACATTGCTGTCCAAATATTGAACTGTTAGCAGTGGGCCTCAGGCCTTACTATCTGCCTAGAGAATTCACTCTTGTTATTGTAGTTGTGATGTATATACCACCATCTGCGAACCCAGAGGCTGCTGGGGATGTGTTGTCAGGGGTGATGGCCCGGCTTCAGACTAAACACCCAAACTCTCTAACTGTAATTTCTGGGGATTTCAATCGAGTAAAGATCTCATCTGCAATACCAAAGTTCTATCAATATGTCAAATGTCCTACACGGGACAACAACACACTGGATCTCCTCTTTGCTAATGTTAAGAATGCTTATTCATCGGCTGCATTACCCCCCCTGGGGAAATCTGACCACAACCTCATACTATTGTCTCCTGCTTACCAACCAGACGTCCGCAAACAACCAGTGACAATTAAAAAGATAAGGAAGTGGTGTCCAGCAGCAGAGGAGGCGTTACAAGACTGCTTTGACTGTACAGACTGGGAGGTGTTGTGTACCATGAAAGAGAATTGTGATGTTAATGAGATTACTGGCAGAGTTACTGATTACATCAACTTCTGTATGGACATTGTAGTACCTGTTCAAGAGATTCGGTGTTATGCAAACAATAAGCCATGGATTACAAAAGAGTTGAAACATTTACTAAACATGAAAAAACTGGCTTTTAAAAGGAAGGACAAGGAGGCATTGAAAATTATACAGCGAGACCTAAAGGGGAAAATTAAGATTGCCCGTGAGGCATTCAGAGTTAAATTAGAAAATCAATTTGCACAAAAAAGCTCCAGAGAGGTGTGGGCTGGAATGAAGCTAGTGACTGGGTTTAAGGCAAGGTCGGAGCAGGGGGGTGGTGGACTTACAATGGCTAATGAAATGAATCAGTTCTTCAATAGATTCAGCAATAAAGGTGCGGTAGCAGCAGGGAAGGGGGAGGAGGCCGGGGAACAACTAGCTAAATTAACAGGGGGTGAAATAGATCATTTCTCGGTCTCCAAAAATGACGTGAGGGACCAGTTTAGTAAGCTGGCCATTGGCAAAGCAGCAGGGCCTGACGGTCTCAGTCCACGTGTCCTCAGAGTGTGTGCAAATGAGTTATGTACTGTCTTCCAGCATCTCTTTAACCAGAGCTTACAATCAAAGAGAGTACCAGTGCTATGGAAGACTTCCTGCCTGGTGCCGATTCCCAAGACTACCTTCCCGGCTTCCCCGGGGGACTATAGACCGGTGGCCTTAACATCGCATGCGATGAAGTCCTTGGAGAGAATAGTACTTGCTCACTTGTGTCCGAGGGTGATGGCGCATACTGATGCTCTTCAGTTTGCGTACCGGCAGGGACTGGGTGTGGACGATGCTGTAGCGTCTCTGCTACAAACAGTACATTCCTTTTTGGACAATGATGGAACCACAGTGCGTGCTTTGTTCTTTGATTTCTCTAGTGCGTTCAACACATTACAGCCACTCTTACTGCGAGGAAAGTTGATTAAAATGGCGGTGGATGAGGGACTTGTGAATTGGATAATTGACTACCTGTCGGATAGGCCACAGTTTGTTAGGTGGGGGACGGCTACATCAGATAGTGTACTGAGCAGTGTCGGAGCCCCGCAGGGAACAGTGCTGTCGCCATTCCTCTTTACATTGTACACAGCTGACTTTCAGTATAAATCAGACCGTTGTCACCTCCAGAAGTACTCGGATGACTCTGTGATAGTTGGCGGTATTGGGAAGGACCAGGACGAAGAGGAATATAGAAGGGTGGTTGCGGACTTTGTAGTATGGTGCCAGGCTAACCATCTAGAACTAAATGTTAAGAAAACCAGGGAGTTGGTGATGAGCTATGGAAGGTGCAAGAAGGTATGCCTACCTGTTACCATTGACGGTCAGGATGTGGAGATGGTGGACAGTTTCAAATATTTGGGGGTTTACCTGGATAGCAAGCTAGACTGGAAGTGCCACATGGAGAAGGTCTACAAGAAGGGGATGAGTAGATTGTACTTCCTAAGGAAGTTAAGGTCTTTTAATGTGTGTGGCAAAATGCTTGAGGTGTTCTACCAATCCATTGTGGCTAGTGCCACCTTTGCGGCAATAATTTGCTGGGGTAACAGTGTGCGTGTTGCTGACGCCAACAAGCTCAACAAACTTATAAAGAAGGCTAGCGCGACGGTGGGCCTACAGCTTGGGACTTTTGAAGAGGTGGTAGAGGATAGGATTAAGAAGAAGTGCAGAGCTATAATGGGCAACAACACACACCCGCTTTATGAACTGTTTGCGAAACAGAAGAGCACATTCAGCAATCGCCTAATACAACTAAGGTGTAAAAAGGAAAAATACAGGAGATCGTTTGTTCCAACAGCTATGGGGGTGTTTAACAAATGTCTGAAAAGCAATGTCTAAAGCATTCCAAATGTTATGTTATCATATGTGTCATGTTCGAGATCTGTGTTCTGCTGCTGTGATACCGCAATTTCCTCCGGGATAAATAAAGTATATCTTATCTTATCTTATCTTATGAGGGCACTGTTCAGCACCCGGCGCTTGGGGACAGCGCTGTCATTCGTGTGTGTTCAGCGTGAGGCACTTTTGTGGACGTGTAGCCCAAAAAAAAAAACAGACTTGTCTCCGTGAGGAGCACACGGTGTGTGAAAACACACGGAGATGTGCACATACACTTTCATTTGAATGGGTCTGCTTGTGCCAGTGTCTCCAGTACGTGTGGAAACCGTCACCACACGTACCAGAGATACTGACGTGTGAAAGATCCCTTATAAATATTCATCTAAGGTCGGCCTCATTGAGGCATAAGGGCCCTGAACATATTTTGAAAATAATATGTTTTCTGTTCTGATGATATTATTGCTAAGTGTAAAATTATTTATTTATTTATTTATAAATTTATTTATGGTAAAATTAATTTCTCCAATTACTTTTGTACACCTCGTACACTCACGGCTCTGCTCCGTACACCTCGTACACAGGCGGCTCTGCTCCGTACACCTCGTACACACACGGCTCCGCTCCGTACACCTCGTACACACGCGGCTCCGCACACCTAGTACTCACGGCTCCGCTCCGCACGCCTCGTACACTCGCGGCTCTGCTCCGTACACCTAGTACACACGGCTACGCTCCGTACACCTCGTACACTCGCAGCTCCGCTCCGTACACCTCGTACACGCGCGGCTCCGCTCCGTACACCTCGTACACTCGCGGCTCCGCTCCGTACACCTCGTACACGCGCGGCTCCGCTCCGTACACCTCGTACACGCGCGGCTCCGCTCCGTACACCTCGTACACTCGCAGCTCCGCTCCGTACACCTCGTACACACGCGGCTCCGCTCCGTACAGCTCGTACATGAGCGGCTCAGCTCGGTACACCTCGTACACATGCGGCTCCGCTCCGTACACCTCGTACACGCGCGGCTCCGCTCCGTACACCTCGTACACTCGCAGCTCCGCTCCGTACACCTCGTACATGCGCGGCTCAGCTCGGTACACCTCGTACACATGCGGCTCCGCTCCGTACACCTCGTACATGCGCGGCTCAGCTCGGTACACCTCGTACACACGCGGCTCCGCTCCGTACACCTCGTACACTCGCGGCTCTGCTCCGTACACCTCGTACACACGCGGCTCAGCTCCGTACACCTCGTACACACGCGGCTCAGCTCCGTACACCTCGTACACACGCGGCTCAGCTCCGTACACCTCGTACACACGCGGCTCCGCTCCGTACACCTCGTACACACGCGGCTCTGCTCCGTACACCTCGTACACGTGCGGCTCCGCTCCGTACACCTCGTACACACGCGGCTCCTCTCCGTACACCTCATACACGTGCGGCTCCGCTCCGTACACCTCGTACACACGCGGCTCTGCTCCGTACACCTCGTACACACGCGGCTCTGCTCCGTACACCTCGTACACACGCGGCTCCGCTCCGTACACCTCGTACACACACGGCTCCGCTCCGTACACTTCGTACACACACGGCTCTGCTCCGTACACTTCGTACACACACGGCTCTGCTCCGTGCACCTTGTACACACGCGGCTCTGCTCCGTACGCCTCGTACACACGCGGCTCTGCTCCGTACGCCTCGTACACACGCGGCTCTGCTCCGCACACCTCGTACACACGCGGCTCCGCTCCGTACACCTCGTACACAGGCGGCTCTGCTCCGTACACCTCGTACACACGCGGCTCCGCTCCGTACACCTCGTACACACGCGGCTCTGCTACATCCACACTGTAAACCCCTCCTGACCCCACACATAAACTTCAGCTCATCCAGCACCATGACAACCAGCACAGCAGAGTCCTGCATCCACTGAGGCCCCTGATCATGTGACCCCTGACTCCTCCCCTCCTGTGACCTCATCACAGCTCCTGTGCGCACAGAGCAGCCATATATGTGGTGGCGGCTCTGCAGGTGGAGGTATGTGGAGACCCCATTACTGGGCGCAGGGGGCATTAACCCCTTCAGCACGGAGACTCTTTTGGGGTCTTGTGTTGCCCCTTTATAAGAATCATAAGGTTTTTGTTCTGTTTCCTGTAATAGATACATACGACCCAACTATGGAGACAGGAAGGGAGGAAACGTATTGTTCTCATAGTACAGGACCCCTTTATTGGCCCCACAGTGTAATGCCCCCATTATGCCCCTTATACAGTATGTATGATGCCCCCACACAGTGTAATGCCCCCATTATGCCCCTTATACAGTATGTATGATGCCCCCACACAGTGTAATGCCCTCATTATGCCCCTTATGCAGGATGTATGATGCCCCCACACAGTGTAATGCCCTCATTATGCCCCTTATGCAGGATGTATGATGCCCCCACAGTGTAATGCCCCCATTATGCCCCTTATGCAGGATGTATGATGCCCCCACACAGTGTAATGCCCCCGTTATGCCCCTTATGCAGGATGTATGATGCCCCCACACAGTGTAATGCCCCCATTATGCCCCTTATACAGGATGTATGATGCCCCAACAGTGTAATGCCCCCATTATACCCCTTATGCAGGATGTATGATGCCCACACACAGTGTAATGCCCCCGTTATGCCCCTTATGCAGGATGTATGATACCCCCACACAGTGTAATGCCCCCATTATGCCCCTTATGCAGGATGTATGATGCCCCCCACAGTGTAATGCCCCCATTATGCCCCTTATGCAGGATGTATGATGCCCCCCACAGTGTAATGCCCCCGTTATGCCCCTTATGCAGGATGTATGATACCCGCACACAGTGTAATGCCCCCATTATGCCCCTTATACAGGATGTATGATGCCCCCACACAGTGTAATGCCCCCATTATGCCCCTTATGCAGGATGTATGATGCCCCCCCACAGTGTAATGCCCCCATTATGCCCCTTATACAGGATGTATGATGCCCCCACAGTGTAATGCCCCCATTATGCCCCTTATACAGGATGTATGATGCCCCCACAGTGTAATGCCCCCATTATACCCCTTATGCAGGATGTATGATGCCCCCACACAGTGTAATGCCCCCATTATGCCCCTTATGCAGTATGTATGATGCCCCCCACAGTGTAATGCCCCCGTTATGCCCCTTATGCAGGATGTATGATGCCCCCCACAGTGTAATGCCCCCGTTATGCCCCTTATGCAGGATGTATGATACCCCCACACAGTGTAATGCCCCCATTATGCCCCTTATACAGGATGTATTATGCCCCACACAGTGTAATGTCCCCATTATGCCCCTTATACAGTATGTATGATGCCCCCACACAGTGTAATGCCCCCATTATGCCCCTTATGCAGGATGTATGATGCCCCCACAGTGTAATGCCCCCATTATGCCCCTTATGCAGGATGTATGAACCCCCCACAGTGTAATGCCCCTTATGCAGTATGTATGATGCCCCCACACAGTGTAATGCCCCCATTATGCCCCTTATGCAGGATGTATGATGGCCCCGCAGTGTAATGCCCCCATTATGCCCCTTATGGAGTATGTATGATGCCCCCACGCAGTGTAATGCCCCCATTATGCCCCTTATGGAGTATGTATGATGCCCCCACACAGTGTAATGCCCCCATTATGCCCCTTATGCACGATGTATGATGCCCCACACAGTGTAATGCCTCCATTATGCCCCTTTTGCTGGATATATGATGCCCCCACACAGTATAATGCTCCCCCAGTACCGCCTGAGGTCCTGTAGTTGGAATAATCCCTCTGGAAAATGGTTTTCCCTTTGCCTGCTCCCCTACATGTAGACCCCCGAGCATGTATACATTCATGTAGGGGAGCAGGCCTTACTAGATATTGAGGCTTTGTACAGTAATATACCGCATGAGGATGGTATCAGAGGAGTAAGACATTTCTTGAAATCTAAATCAATAGAGTGTAGCAGACATAATGACTTCATGGAGGATCTTCTAACATTCACTCTTACTCATAACTTCTTTCTTTTTGACAGGAAGTACTTCCACCAGCTCAGGGGTACTGCGGAGGGGGCACAGCGGCTCCCCATATATGCTAACCTATCCCTGGGCTGGTGGGAGGAAACCACAATATTCTGGGATGATCATAAGTGGTGGAATCCATATATTGGGGTATGGTATAAATATATTAATGCCATTTTTATCATCTGGTCAGGGACGAGTGAACAATTTCTTGAATTTGGAACTCAACATCCATAGAGTGGACCTTAGATTTATATCAGAGTTTAATTATTACCAGTTGCCTTTCTTTGATGTACTAATCAAGAAAGAATAGGATTGGACCCTAGGGACACTCATCTACCATAAACCTACAAGCACTAATAAACTATTGAAGTGGGATAGTCACCACCCCCATCCTCCTTAAAAAAGCAATATCCAAGGGCCAATTTTTACGGTTGAGAAGAAACTGCTCTAATGTCACAGATATTAATATACAGGCAATAGACATGAACACCAGATTCAAGGAAAAAGGTACCACAGTACATTTTGGATTTCACACAGTTGTTTGCAGAAACACAGGAGAGACAGACATTCCTCCATACCTAACCAAGAGACCCAGAAAAATATGGGATAACACAAGTAATAGGAAGTTATGACAATCAGAGTGACCATATCTTTAATATCCTTAGAAAACCCTGACCGACCTGGACCTGAGGGTGCTGCGTGATTTACTCCCACAATAAGTTTCAGAAAGGGTTGGTCAATTAGGGACCGTTTAGTGCATAGTTTCTAATAAAACCTGCACCAAAAGGGACTTGGCTGGATAGAAGAATCTGTGGTTTCTTTAAATGTGGAGAAAGTTGTACATGTAATTGGATGAGACCATGTAGATCTTTCTCGAGTTCCTCTACAGGTAAAATCTTTTTCCAGAGGGATTATTCCAACTGTAAAATCTCAGTACTTGTGTATATGGCCACATGCAGCTGTCCCCTAGATTATATATGCATGGCCAAGAGAGAGTCTAGGAGGAGGGTGGGGGGGGCATTTGGGCGAAATACGCCATGGTCGGGACACCCCATTAGTGAGACACATGAACAGTGTACATTGAGGTGAAACCAGAGACATCTCCTTTTTGCATCATTGAGGTGATTAATCCCAATGTGAGAGGAGGTGATCACAATAGATGTATCCTCAAAAAGGAAAGCGAGTGGATTTCCAGACTGGATTCACGAGCCCCTAAGGGACTGAATGAGCAAATTTCCTATGCCTGTTTTGTATGATTACAGCCCCATCCTGGATTACATTTTGGATTTTATACTCTACCCATTACTACTTAGTTCCCTGTGAATGGGGTTCACATATTGTTGTAATTTATCGAGAGATCTGAGCTTCTATATCAGAATTATTTATTATCAGTTATATCCCACATCTACTACTTCATAATTACCAAGTGTGGTGTTCCTTGTGTATCTCTATGCAATAGGGGTCAAATTTGACCATTTAGGAATATACTGTGGGCCACCATCCCATATTTTATGTAGTGATAAAGTAGATCTACATGCCTATTGCCTGATGGGAGGATGTGCAATACTTGCTTTAGTCTCCCATGACTCTGATCTCAGAGACAGGACTTTTCTATATTGGTGGAATGCAATCCAATACCATATGCGCTCCGGCGTGGAACGCATGCTTCCGGACAGGCGCAGTCTCAGACAATGATCCTAGATGTGCTGCGAGATGGAACGCATATCTACGGGCATGCATAGTCACGGGTACGTGTGGTGCAGCAGCAATTAGTTTATTTGGCGTTTAAGTTCAAAGCACGTCACTTTCGGTCATGCACACTAGGGAATGAATATTATTGGACCTCTAGCGCATGAGAAGTAGCGCAGGAGCAGTACATTATTGTAGACAGACTCCATTCTACTCTGCTCAAAAAAAAAACAGTTAAACTACAGAATATAACTCCAAGTAAATCAAACTTCTGTGAAATCTAACTGTCCACTTAGGAAGCAACACTGATTGACAATCAATCTCACATGCTGTTGTGCAAATGGAATAGACAATAGATGGAAATTATTGGCAATTAGCAAGACACACTCAATAAAGGAGTGGTTCTGCAGCTGGGGACCACATCTCAGTACCAATGCTTTCTGGCTGATGTTTTGGTCACTTTTGAATGTTGGTTGTGCTTTCACACTCTTGGTAGCATAAGACAGACTCTACAACCCACAGAAGTTGCTCAGGTAGTGCAGCTCATCCAGGATGGCACATCAATGCGAGCTGTGGCAAGAAGGTTTGCTGTGTCTGTCAGCGTGGTGTCCAGAGGCTGGAGGCGCTACCAGGAGACAGGCCAGTACACCAGGAGACGTGGAGGGGGCCGTAGGAGGGCAACAACCCAGCAGCAGGACCGCTACCTCCGCCTTTGTGCAAGGAGGAACAGGAGGAGCACTGCCAGAGCCCTGCAAAATGCCCTTCAGAAGGCCACAAATGTGCATGTGTCTGCACAAACGGTTAGAAACCGACTCCATGAGGGTAGTATGAGGGCCCGACGTCCACAGATGGGGGTTGTGCTAACAGCCCCACACCGTGCGGGACGCTTGGCATTTGCCACAGAACACCAGGATTGGCAAAGTCGCCACTGGCGCCCTGTGCTCTTCACAGATGAAAGCAGGTTCACACTGAGCACATGTGACAGACGTGACAGAGTCTGGAGAAGTCGTGGAGAGCGATCTGCTGCCTGCAACATCCTTCAGCATGACCAGTTTGGCAGTGGGTCAGTAATGGTGTGGGGTGACATTTCTTCGGAGGGCCGCACAGCCCTCCATGTGCTCGCCAGAGGTAGCCTGACTACCATTAGGTCCCGAGATGAGATCCTCAGACCCCTTGTGAGACCATATGCTGGTGCGGTTGGCCCTGGGTTCCTCCTAATGCAGGACAATGCCAGACCTCATGTGGCTGGTGTGTGTCAGCAGTTCCTGCAAGAATAAGGCATTGAAGCTATGGACTGGCCTGCCCGTTCCCCAGACCTGCTTCTGATTGAGCACATCTGGGACATCATGTCTCGCTTCATCCACCAACGTCACGTTGCACCACAGACTGTCCAGGAGTTGGCGGATGCTTTAGTCCAGGTCTGGGAGGAGATCCCAGAGGAGACCATCCACAACCTCATCAGGAGCATGCCCAGGCGTTGTAGGGAGGTCATACAGGCACGTGGAGGCCACACACAATACTGAGCCTCATTTTGACTTGTTTTAAGGACATTACATCAAAGTTGGATCAGCCTGTAGTGTGTTTTTCCACTTTAATTTTGGTGGTGACTCCAAATCCAGGCCTCTATTGGTTAATAAATTTGACTTCCATTGATGATTTTTGTGTGATTTTGTTGTCAGCACATTCAACTTTGTACAGAACAAAGTATTCAATGAGAATATTTCATTCATTCAGATCTAGGATGTGTTATTTGATTGTTCCCTTTATTTTTTTGAGCAGTGTATAATTACTAGCTATTGAGCCCATTATACGGCCGAGTGGCGAGCATTTTTATTGATTATTAATTTTATTAATGGCGCCTGAGTCAGTACGTGCGCATACTGTGCTATTCTGCGCCATTTTATTAAAGACACTGATTGCAAATTCGCATATACGATGTCTTCAATAAAATGGCGCCGTAGTGCGATATGCACATGTGCTGACTCCGGCGCCTCACTACACAGGCACCACTCATCCCGGCTTTGGACAGAAGGACGCTTCCAGCATACTGAGAATTCAGGAGGGTGTACTCATGCTGAGCGCTGTATATGTAACATACTGAGAATACGGGGGGGTGTACTCACACTGAGCACTGTATGTATTACGTGCTGAGAATACAGGGGGGTGTACTCATGCTGAGCACTGTATGTATAACTCGCTGAGAATACAGGGAGGTGTACTCACGCTGAGCGCTGTATATATAACGTACTGAGAATACAGGGGGTGTACTCACTCTCTCACGGTCTCTATCTCTCTCTCATCCTGGACATAATGTCATTATTGCTCCAAACTGAGCATGCTCAGTCTATAGAGGCTTAGGACAGATGGACACATCCCTGGTTATATTATAGAGATATATATATATATATATATATATATATATATATATATAGTTCCCAGCTTGGGTATAAATATATATGTATGTAATAGACTGTAGACTTATGTGTAATAAATATTCTTTATGATGCACAGTTTTGTCTCAGTGTATAGCATAAGGAACAGATAACGTTAAGCATCACTAACAGGGTTGGACTGGCCTGGCGGGGTATCGGTGAAATGCCCTGTGGGCCCCAGAGAAGTAGGAGGAAAGAAAATAAAATGGAAAAAAAAACAGTTTGTCAGGACACTGGCCCTTTAAAGCCGAAGGCAGGGCGCGCGCATGCAGGGTTCTTACCTGACCCGCTGCGTTGACGCACATCAAGATGAACGCGGGATGCAGCGGTGAGAGGGCGCTCTGCTCTGACAGGCCGCGCGCCGACGTCACATTGCAGTAACATTACATGGCCGCTGGCCCATCAGAGGCCTCACTTGTCAGCTTGCGGTCTCAGATAGGACGGTGGCCTTTCAATGTTCCTGCTATGTGACATAAGAACGCGGCCTGTCAGAGCAGAGCGCCCTGTCACAGCTGCAGCCGGCGGCCAGTTTAATCACCGCAGCAACTATGAAGCAGCAAGAGGACACCAGGGGAGCGTAGGAAGGTAAGAAGTATTTTTTTTTTTTTTTTATCCCCCCCACCTTCTGTGATTAGACAGGGTAGAGGATATGGGGTCTGACAGATGGGCTCAAGATGAGGACAACAAAGCAGCCCAGAATGGGCTACTAGGTGGAGGGGCCCAGGATCTGGGACATTATTAAATAACATTATTAAATAAAGGGGCTCAGTGTGGGGACACTATTAAAGGGAACCTGTCATGTGAGTTGGAGCATGTAAACTGCCCACTGCAATATTCATCACTAACACGCTTTTTGAATTAATATCGGTGCTATAATCTTTAGTAAAAAAAAAAAATCACTTTATATGCTTACTTACTTGTTTAGTCATATGGGTGTTCCTTTCTTTATTCAGTCCGACTTGCGCAACCCACTCAATTTGAATTGTCCCCGGTTTTCGCCGACGTCACATGATTTGGCTTGTTGTGGTCCCGCGCTTGCGCACTGTATGCTGTCATCCACGCTTGTGCAATGTGTATTGTAAAGCCACGTGTCGCCGCGATGATCGGTTCTCGCGCATGCACAGTGACAAGCGGCTCCCGTGCATGCATGTATACTATATATACAGGAGCTCTGTATATAGTGTCAGTGTACAGGTAATGCAGTGATCAACAGTGACATTATATACAGGAGCTCTGTACATAGTGTAATGTCACCAGTCACCGTATTACCTGTACACTGACACTATATACAGAGCTCCTGTGTATAATGTCACCAGTGGTAATATTAGTGTTATCAGTATTGTAGTATTCGGTCACTATGTTGTAGTAATATGTGGTCTGGTCATGGTGTGACAGTATTTCTCTCTTGTATGTGATATTATTTGATCACTATGTGGTCTGGTTGTGGTGTCTGTGGCAGTTTTTGACCCTTGTATGTGGTATTATTAGGTTACTATGGGGTGGTAATGTGTGGTCTGGTCATGGTGTGGTGGTATTTATCCCCTGTAATTGGTATTATTAGGTCACTATGTGGTGGTAATATGTGGCCTGGTCATGGCGTGGTGGTATTTCTCCCTTGTATGTGGTATTATTGGTCTTGGTGTAGTGGATTGTTCTGTGTATGGAGGTAATTTATTCTCTCTGATATCAATAAGGGAAAGATTCTTGATTTCCAATAGAGATTAAGGGGATTAAGTTAATAAAGGATTCGTTATCTTAGACGAAAAGGATTTAAGCAAACAATTGTCTATACTAGAGAGGAAGCTACAGTGTCACCAAACTGGAACACTAGTTCTCCTACGGAGAGCTGAAAATGCAGTGATAAAGCAAGGAGTGCGTTGTCCGCATCAAATGGACTTTGAGTGTACTAGTGAGGAGTCGTACCAATGCACCTCAGCCAGTGAGGTCCTCAGAAATCAACTGGGAGCTGAGAGTAGCTCTGAGGGGCCATAGTGACACATCTTGACCCTTATGGTCCCCACAGGGCATGTTGGGCCTTCCCATAATAATTTGTTGGACTGTTGTAGCTTGTAACAAAAGTTATATACTTCTACATGTAACCGGAAAGTTCCTGGCTGTGCATAATGCTGAAGAAGCATTCATAAAGTGTTGTGCCTGCTATATGATGTATTACTTCTCATCAAGTTCTTGTTAAGAAAAGAAAAGTTTATTTTCAGACTTTGGTCTCCCTCATTCATCTCCATACCATCTGCTCCGGGTCTGCCCAGTACAACGGCAGCATGCCAATTGCAGAGTTGGGGGATATGACTCCGCAATATATATATATAATTTTATACATTTTTGTCCTTTTGAGGTTGTGGGGCTCAATTTCAGCTATTGCTGTGGGATTTGTGATTTCTATCTGCGCCACTGTGTATAGGATAATAGAGTATAGTAAAATTGTTATGGACGTGACTTAACTAACATTGTGGTAACATACATAACATACTGGGAAAACAGACTCACTGTCTGTTTTCCGTGTAGTAATGGATATTTCTTGTTGCTAAAACTGAGGTTTTTTTTTTTCACTTTAAAAAAAGATTTAAACAGCTCTCATTACTGCGATCATACAACATACAGGCTCTGATTGCTCCGGTGATGCACTGTACTACTGTAGTGCCGTGTATTATCACTGCCTGTCACTGTAATACTAACGGCCCCATACACATGAGATAAGTGGTGGCTGAACAGTTATTTGGCAGACGGCTATCTCTCCAGACTCCCCCATACACACAAATATTCCAGCTTTCCTGTGGTCTGTATGAGAGAGTCACCTCCAGACTCCACTAGTGGAGGATTATCTACAGGAAGAAGAAACAGATTATCCTCTGAAATTCAGGATGCCAGATCCTTCTCTGCCCTGACATCATCTGTCAGGAGGCCCCCAAATACGTTATATAGTCGACCAAAAACCCCCGAAATCACTACTTTCATGCAACTTTAGTCTGTGTATGAAGGCGTTAAAAGGTAACTTATTGAACGCTACCTCTGGCCCGACCTAATAGACCTTCATACATTGCAGGCCCAGACACCATTATTAGGCATTTGAGTATTGTAGTAACTAGGCAGCCACATACTATCGAGTACTTGGGCATTCAGCTAAACTCTGTCAAACTTCCTTAGATGCCATGTTTGCTTTTGAAAGCAGCAAGTGGTTAAACTGCCAGGGTTTTTGTTGTAGCCGCACCTGTGCCATCCCTGTGGTGTACATCTATGTTCTGGTGCCCAAAAGAGTTAATTTCTTTTTTAAAAACAACAAGTGTTTAAGGTGTTAAAAAAGAAAATGTGTCTTGCGCTTTTGCGTATTTTTTTCTTTTTACAAGAATTGTTAGTGCAATTTTCTTTTGAAACATTTTAATATCTGCTTTTTTCTGGTGTTTTTCTTGTAATATAGGAAAGCCTAAGGCCAGACATAAACCCCATAAAACACTGTACATGTAGACTTTGGTATCAAATAATTTCTGTCTGCGGTGTTTGTGCAAACAAAAAAGTTTTTTATGAAAGCCTCAAACTTCTGTGTGTGAATCAGACATGAGATCTAACGTGATAGAAGATTACAGTCCGGGGAAGACGGGAAACATTCATATAGACGGACGGTGCTGATGTGGACAGTGACGGACTCTGGCCAAATATGTTTTTAGAGCAGTAGTAGAAGATGAAGATGTCGTCCTCATCATGAAGTAGTTATTTCTCATGTCACGTGTAATGAATATCTCCTGCAGTATTGCTAATGCCGATTCCAGTGTCGGTAAATGAGACGAGAATTAGCTTTATGGAAGATGAGTCTATGAGAAATGTATTCAGCTGCAGACTCCAAGGAAGAAACTGCTTGTTGTCTGCGGCCTAAAATATATAGGTTTTATTAGTAGATGTAAAGAAGAAAGCTACATACTGTGAAATAATAAATTTCATATGTTTCCCCTTAATACTTAACTCCAGTAATTTGTATTATTATACGTGATTTTTATGGTGTTACATCCGTTGATTTTCTTCTCATTTAGGTCTCTACAATATCAGATCCTCTCAGTGAAGATCTTCTATATAAGAGAATTTTCCTGATTTACCCATCAAAGATCGAGATGAACAGAGACGAGATGGCGGAGAGGATATTACACCTCACCCTAGAGATCCTCTTCCGGCTTACTGGAGAGGTGAGAGATTCTGATGACGTCACATTACATCATTCTTATCTATGGGAATAACAGTTGGACAGAACTGGAGAGGTGAGGACTCTGGAAAGGTCTGTAGTGAGATTTATTAATGTGTCTCTCCATAACCAGGATTACACAGTAGTGAAGAAGACCTCTAGTGAGCGCTGTCAGGACCCTGTGTCTGGGGGATGGAGAAGACCCCTGAGCCCAATCACAGGGCCTCCACCTCACCCCCTGATACATGAGGACTTCAATGACCAGAAGATCCTAGAACTCGCCTACAAGATGATTGAGCTGCTGACTGGAGAGGTGACACTGCTGGGAATGCTGGGGCATTATACAGTAATGCTATGAAGGGATCGGGGGGATGACTGTATCATTGTATGTGTCAGGTTCCTATAAGATGTCAGGACGTCACTGTCTATTTCTCCATGGAGGAGTGGCAGTATTTAGAAGGACACAAAGATCTGTACAAGGACGTGATGATGGAGGTTCCCCAGCCCATCACATCACCAGGTAATAGTCAGGACTAAATAAACACAGCCTATAATTATCTGTATGTAAAGAATGAATTCAGTCCCTGTATGTGTTTCCTCCAGATCTATCCAGTAAGAGGACGACATCAGAGAGATGGCCCCGTCCTCTTATTCCATTGGACTGTAAACAAGAAGACCCCAATGTTCCTCAGGATCATCAGGTAGATGCAGAGAAGGTGTCATGAGATCCCCCCCTATATGTCTTGTTTTATCCCCCAGTATTATATGTTTTATACTTGTGTAATGAGATTGGTGGAGATGGCCGGATTAGAGTTGATCATAGATGGGACTTATCCATCTGTCTGTGACTTTTACAATATTTGTTTTAGGGTGAAGATCTGACCCATTTTAATACTACAGAGACATATGTGAGGGGTGATGAGCGGTGTAAAGAGGAGATTCCTACATATGACTACCCAGGTGAGTAGTAAGCACTAAATGCAGAGAAGTCACAGATTCTTCTCAGTCACCGGCTGTGGCTGCTTTATCGGTTGTGTAGTCCGGCTGTATCACAATCGTGTGATCACCATTTTGCCTCTAGACCATAACATTCTCCTCCACCCAAAACTGTTCAAATGACTTTAGGTATTGAAGCCCTTCTCTAGAACTTACAACCTAGAGGATCCATCTACCAACTGAAATGAGAAGATCACTGTGATCTGTCATTGCCTTGGTGAATAATTTAATATTTTGCCATTTTTATGGACAGCTTAGATAGAAATGTTCAAAAATATAAAATTCAAGGATATTTTATTAAAAAATAATAATTAGTTTTATTCTTGGCAGATAATTTTACCAGGAGATCAGAGGGAACGCTGACATCTTCAATTTTTAAAACAGATGATCTTGAGATCCCACAGGACACAATTGAAGTGGATGCCATTACTCCAGATATGCCATCATCCCATCTCAACAAAGATTTGCCATTTGATTCTTTAAAACAGCTCCTGTCTTCTGATTCATTACTGACTGAAAATCTGAGTCACAAAAGAGGCATTAAAAAACAAACTGCTCCTAAAGCAAAGAAGCCATTTTCACTTTCAGAATATGGAAAAAGTTTTCCCCTCAAAAAGTCGTTTCTTCAAAAAATGTACACAGCAGAGAATAGAATTTCCTGCTTCAAGTGTGGGACATGTTTTAACCAGAAATCAGATCTTGTTAGTCACCAGAGAACTCACACAGGGGAGAAGCCATTTTCCTGCTCAGAATGTGGGAAATGTTATTTATCGAAATCACTTCTTGTTAGACACCAGAGAACTCACACAGGGGAAAAGCCATTTTCATGTTCAGAATGTGGGAAATGTTTTACATGGAAATCACTTCTTGTTAGACACCAGAAAAGTCACACAGGGGAGAAGCCTTTTTCATGTTCAGAATGTGGGAAATGTTTTATCCAGAAAGCGCATCTTGATAGCCACCAAAGATTACATACAGGGGAGAAGCCTTTTTCATGTTCAGAATGTGGAAAATGTTTTAGCCATAAATCAGATTTTGTTAGTCACCAGAGAAATCACACAGGGGAAAAGCCTTTTTCTTGTTCAGAATGTGAAAAATATTTTAGCCGTAAATCAGATTTTGTTAGTCACCAGAGAACTCACACAGGGGAGAAGCCATTTTCCTGTTCAGAATGTGGGAAATGTTTTGGCTCGAAAGCAAATCTTGATAGCCACCAGAGAATCCATACTGGAGAAAAGCCTTTTTCATGTTCAGAATGTGGGAAATGTTTTTTACAAAAATCACTTCTTGTTAGACACCAGAGAAGTCACACAGGGGAGAAGCCTTTTTCATGTTCAGAATGTGGGAAATGTTTTAACCAGAAAGCCTATCTTGATAGCCACCAGAGAACTCACACAGGGGAGAAGCCTTTTTTCTGTTCAGAATGTGGAAAATATTTTATGACGAAATCATCTCTTCTTAGACACCAAAGAATTCACACAGGGGAGAAGCCTTTTTCATGTTCTTAATTGTGGAAAATGTTTTACTTGGAAATCAACTCTTACTAAACATCAGAGAAGTCACACATTGAAGAAACCTTTCATGTTCAGACTGTTGGAAATTTTCTAACCGAAAATTATATCTTCTTAAAGGAGTTGATTACTACTAGGACATCCCCTTGTCATTCCTCATGTTTGGTCTCATTAAAATAAAAACACTCATACTCTCCTCCCGTTGCAGCGCTATTCAAGTGGTGTCGCGACTCGCGTTCCTGGGGCTCACATAAGGTTGTTACATCACACTAGCCATGCGCATAATCAGTTTCATTTACTGTCATTATATCTGGGCTGTGGTTACATCATACTGTAGAGGGAGCTGTGAGGGACATTATACTGGTAGTTGTAGGGTACATCATACTGTATAAGGGTCTGTGGGTGACATTATACTGGAGGCTGTGGGGATATCACACTTGTTTTGGGGCTAAAGGGGACACTATACTGGCGATTGTGGTGAAATCCTACTGTATAGTCGGCTATGGGGGAAATTATACTGGGTACTGTGGGTACATCATACTGTATAGGAGTCTGAGGTGACCAAACTGCATAGAGGGCTGTGAGGGACATTATATTGGGTCTGTGGTGACCATACTGTTGGGCACCTTAGATTGACAGTCCATCTGTAACTGAAAAGTCATAATGACGTTTGAACAAGATTGAGATGAAGAGAAAGAGAACGACAAAATCAGAGAAAATGTCCCTTTATGAGGTACTTGGATGTAAATTTTTATTTGTGATGCTGCCTGCATCTCATCCGTACTGTGATTTTGTAAGGGCCGCAATCTGATGATGGCTGGAAACATCAACTCCCAGAATATTTTTACCATTGATAATGACATACTGGGAGTTGTTGGTTCATGTGCTACAAATGCATATGGCTCTGACCTGACATTAGAAATAATTGTTATACTAAGCTTGGTTCATTTATTCAAATACTTATGGTGGTTCTGATGCTGTATTCTTGTTCTGATGGTAGTTCTGGTGATTTATTCATGTACTGATGATGGTACTGGTTTTGTATTTATTTACTGTTGAAGGTATTGGTGCTGAATTTATATACTAATAGTGGTTCTGATGATATATTCATGAATTGATGATGATTCTAGTGGCCTATTTATTTACTTAGTGTGGTTCTTGTACCATATTCATATATTATTGATGGGTCTGGAGAAGTGTTGGTCGAGCATATGTATTCTTAACCCTTTAGGCGTCCACGCTCGGGTGCTCGCCGAGTATATGCGGCTAGCTCGGCATCTATGTTAGTGTCACCGCGGGTGCATGGCTGATAAACAGGCAATCCCTGCATGTGTCACAGCTGTTTATCAGCCGTGACACTAACATAGAGGCCGAGCACGCCGCAAATACTCGGCGAGCATCCGAGCGTGCATGCCGAAAGGGTTAACAATTAGTGATGATTGAACATGCTCTTTGCTCGAGATTTACGAGCATGCTCGGGCGAGCACCTATTATCTTCAGCGTGCTCAGGCGAGCACCTATTATCTTCAGCGTGCTCGGGCTTTAAGTTTTCGTCACTCCGTGCACATGATTTGCAACTGTTTGACAGCTTTAATAACAAGCATTCCTCACATGTATTAAAGCTGTCAAACAGTAGCAAATCATGTTCACGGAGCGACGAAAACATAAAGCCCGAACACGCTGAAGATAATAGGTGCTCGCCCATCACTATTAACAATACATGCTCGATCAGCACTAGTCTGGAGTTCTATTTATATACTAATGATGATTTTGGTTTCATATTCATGTACTGATGATGGTTCTGTCGATGAATGCATCACTAGAACACCATTAGTACATGAGTATAGTAGCAGAACACCCAACCCTACATAAATATGTCACCAACACCACCATCAGAACAAGAATATGTCAACAGAACCATCATATGTACATGAATATGTCACTAGAAACACGATCAGTACAGGAATATGGCACCAAAAACATCAGTTTCATTGCAAGCTGTATATTTTGCATAATTGAAACCAAATGGCCTCCATTATACTTAAGCTATATTAGTTTCCACGACTATCCTTGGGTCTGACATTTACAATATATAATGTTAGGAATTAATATTGCTATTTGGCATTGTGTAAGTGGTCTGCAAACAATGAATGAGTCTATATCTATCTCTGAAATTGCAATCACTATTAAGCCTCACCCATAAAGTACACCACATATTTTAGTTTTGCTGGGATTTTTTTGGTGAAAAGGTAACAATGTTAATGGAATTGGTCATCAGATCTTGATAACTGACCAATCTGGGCAGGGGGATGTGTTAGGGGTCATATTACCTTACTGTCTGACCCATTCCTTTGCTTGGGGTGAGGTGCCATTGGCCTTATCTGCCTAGGGCATTAAAATGCCTTGTCCTGAATGACTTCAATGTAATACTGACATGTGGACCGGGTCATCAAGGACTGGTAGCAGAGCCCATTTCTCCAATAACTCCCCACGACAGCACCACAGGAGGATGTCACCCCACTCTAATAGGGACAATAATCACAAAGAGGTCAAATAGCCCCTCCCATATCCTCTCTCCAGTGTTTTTTCCTGTCCCTATTGGAATGAAGACGTCATCTCGTGGTGTTCTGTGCCGGCGGTAGACATTGGATTAAGATTATCTATAGCCAGGTATCGGAGATCGACTGGCCCTACTTTTCCTCTCCTTTTTCTGCTCCTGTCTCCTAGTGGACCCAGGACTCCCCTTCCAGTCCTCACCTTTGGTTAAAGTCTGGGAGGTTCTTCAGGCTGGAGGCCTCACTGAGCTCTCCAGCCTATCCCCCCTCCCCCCCTCGTGATCATCGTCGGACCTGGGACAGCGTGGGACACGGAGCTCCTCTGCATACTTCCGGCTTGTCCCGCACTGGAGTACATGTGACATGGGTCCGGTCATCGGAAGTGACGTGTTTATAATGTCACTTCCGGTTTTGCACTCCACACTGGAACTCAGCAACACTGCTACACCAGATAGTGAAAATTATGGTGGAGATGACCATCTCTGATTGCATGGGCCATCCACCCCTTGCTCTCACAGCTGGACATTGGGTGGGGAGTCTCTATAAGGCTACGGCCCCTCGTTATTTGGTCAGTATTTTTTCTCAGGAGTGGGAGCCAAAACCAGTTGAGGTACAATCAGAGAAAAGGTATACTAGAAACAAGTGCACCAATTCTGCATTTATCACCCTCTCCTGGTTTTGGCTCCCACTCCAGAGAAAAAATACTGATGAAATACTGATAGTGGGGCCGTGGCTTAATCAAGACAAAGGTGCTGGGTCCAGTTGCCTATATAAGAGCTCGGACTGAAGACACCCTAAGGTAGGACCACCTATTGTGATTTACATAGAGGATTTAAGTTCTTCCCGCTCTTCGTCTGCAGAGCCTAGCGCTGTTCCAATCTCAGTAAGTTGTCTGGCATTGAGGGGCCCTTCTCCTTGGAGCAGGTTGTTGTGTATGATAGCAGTATTTATCGGTCGACCATGACAGCACCACGAGAGAGGGGATCCGCCCACCAAGGACAGGAAACCTACAGGCTTAAAAGGCGGCGGCCCTCCCTCTCGCCTCAGTTTGGTTTCCTGTCCTTGATGGAGGGAACCTATTGCAGGCTCGTGGAAGATCTGGATGGCGACGGCTGTCAAGCAGCGCCCCTATCTGGGATCTGCAGCTCCAGCGTTCTGCCTATGCGAGTGCACCCTTATCTGGGAGAGGCAGAGCATGTTTTTGCACCGGATATGCAGGGGAGCTGCGCCCCTATCTGGAGTGGCAGCCCTTTTATCTGCTTCAGCCAGATTGCTCTTTCTGTAGAGGAGTCTGCCCTGGTTGGGATCCGGATTGCAGTGGGACTGCGCCCCTATCTGAGGTGGCAAGCCCACCATTGCCCTGGAGATGCGAGTTGCGTGGGGTGTTGTCCCCATCGACACCAGGCGGAGGTTGGCGCGCCGGGTCTGAGGCCGTCTACGAACCTCCGCCCTCGACCAAGAGCGGGCCGCAGGAGAGCGGCGCCCCGTTCAGAGGTATCAGGCCATCGCTATGGGCAGGACCTACCTGGGAGCGCCGGCGGTGTATGAGGCATCCTCGCACGGGCGCACACTTCCGGTAAGTTGCGGCCTGATGACGTCACCGCGCCTGGAGGACATCATGTGACCGGAAGTCGGGTTACCGGCATCTGTTTGTTAGTGTGGTATTAACCGCGATGCATGCGTCCCTGAAAAAAAAAAAAGTCGACAACTCCAGTTCCGTGCATAAGTGGAGAAGTGGCTGTGGACCTGCGCCCCTGTGGACCTGCGCCCCTATCTGGGGTCGACAGCTCCAGTTCCGTGCATCAGTGGAGAAGCTGCTGTAGAACTGCGCCCCTGTCTGGGATCAGCAGCTCCAGCTCTGTACATCAATGGGAGCACCTTTTGAGCTGCGCCCCTGCCTGGGGGCAGCAGCTCCTGCTTTGATTGGCGCACTATTGGAGGCGCCCCTGCCTGGGATTTACCACCTCAGTATTGCTCAGGCATGGACGGAGGGAGAGGAACAGGCCTGTGACTCGTTCCTGCCTCCGAATCCGTACAGCTGGTGGTGAGTGATCTTCGTGAATGTTTACCTTGTTTATGGGGCCCTTTCCTTGGTATGGTTTCTAGGAAAGGCTGAAGGATGTTTGCGCAAAACTCAAAAATGGGTGTGTGTGCGCTCTGTAAGACCCCATCTGGGCCAAGGGCATCATGCTTTAAAATTGGCTTCAGGATGGAAGCTGGACCTTAGACCTCTAGGCTAAAGTTAGCCACATGTCTGGGCCGCCAGAGCCTCATGCTTGGCCTTCAGAATTTACCACAAAAATGAGCCTCAATCTGCTCAGTAAATGTTAAAGTAACACTCAGAGGTTTTTACTGTTGTCCTCCAGTCTGTTTCCTCCATCCATAGGACGGCACATGGTGTTAATACATCACATGGTCTCTGTGAAGGTCTGCTGTCCAGCTGCGTCTCATCAGTTGGCTCCTTCAGGTGGGGCTAGTCTGACAATTGAGATTTACCACCCAAAGGAAAGGTTTATCCTTCATTCAGATTTTAAATATAAATCTGAGCGCAGTGCCTCACAGTGCCTTATAAAGCCTCTTTGCACTTCACAAAGAGCACATCATAGCTCTTTATATCACATTATAGTGCCTCATTGCACATCATAGTGCGTCATGGCAGCGCTTTATAGCACATCATAGTGCCTCATGGCTCATCATAGTGCCTCATGGCTCATCATAGTGCCTCATGGCACATTATAGTGCCTCATAGCATAGCGCCTCATGGCACATCATAGTGCATCATAGAATAGCGCTTCATAGCACATCATAGTGCCTCGCCTCATGGCACATCTTAGTGTCTCATTGCACATCATAGTGCGTCATGGCATAGCGCTTTATAGCACATCATAGTGCCTCATAGCATAGCGCTTTATAGCACATCATAGTGCCTCATGGCACGTCATAGTGCCTCATCGCATAGCGCTTTATAGCACATCATAGTGCCTCCTGGCACATCCTAGTGCATCATAGCATAGCGCTTCATAGCACATCATAGTGCCTCACCTCATGGCACATCATAGTGCGTCATGGCATAGCGCTTTATAGCACATCATAGTGCCTCACAGCGCCTCATGGCACATTATAGTGCCCCATAGCATAGCGCCTCATGGCACATCATAGTGCATCGCCTCATGACACATCATAGTGCCTCATGGCACATCATAGTGCGTCATATCATAGCGCTTCATAGCACATCTTGGCACATCATAGCATGGTGCCTCTTGGCGCATCGTAGCATGGTGCCTCTTGGCGCATCGTAGCATGGTGCCTCTTGGCTCATCGTAGCATGGTGCCTCTTGGCGCATCGTAGCATGGTGCCTTACGGCGCATCGTAGCATGGTGCCTCACGGCGCATTGTAGCATGGTGCCTCACGGCGCATTATAGCATGGTGCCTCAGGGCACGTTATAGCATGGTGCCTCACGGCGCATTATAGCATGGTGCCTCAGGGCGCATTATAGCATGGTGCCTCTTGGCACATCATAGCATGGTGCCTCTTGGCACATCATAGCATGGTGCCTCTTGGCGCATCGTAGCATGGTGCCTCTTGGCGCATCGTAGCATGATACCTCTTGGCGCATCGTAGCATGGTGCCTCTTGGCGTATTGTAGCATGGTGCCTCACGGCGCATTATAGCATGGTGCCTCACGGCGCATTATAGCATGGTGCCTCACGGCGCATTATAGCATGGTGCCACAGGGCACATTATAGCATGGTGCCTCATGGCATAGCTTTTCATGTCACTTAATAGTGCCTCGTGGCACATAGCGCCTCACAGTGCCGCATAGCTCTTCACAGTGCCTCATAACGCATGTTAGAGTCTCAAAGCACATTATAGTGCGGTATAGCATCTCATAGTGCTTTATAGTGTCTCATGGCATAGTGCCTCATAGCGCTTCATAGCGCCTTTTGGCTCTTCATAGCATAACATATCATAGTGACTCATAGCATATCATAGTGCCTTATGGTGCATTCATAGTGCCGTATAGCGCCTGTTAGTATCTCATAGCGATTCACAGTTCCTTTTAGTACCTAATGGGGCCTCATAGTATCTCAGTGCTTCAGGGTGCCCCTGTGCCTTGTAGTGCTTTTATAGGGTGTCTGTACCTCATAGTCCCTCTTTGTAAAGGTACTGGGAAAAAAAAAGAGGAATTTGATTGAAATCTGGTGACGGAGGGGTGGATCAAGGCCTATTTAACTGGCCAGGCACCACTGTTCAGGGCTTCCCAGCTTCATTCTCCCTATCATGGAGTTTGATAGTGAACAGCAGCAGCTACTGCAGCAGCAAGTTGAGCAGCCGCCATCTCCACCATCTCAGCGGCAGTTTGGGGAGCCCCAAAAGGTGCATCGCCCGCGTGTTTCTGGTAATGCCCGGTCCTCAAGAAAACGAGGTTCGGCGTCTAAGTCCAGTCATCACGGCTCCAGCAGGATGGACGAATCTGCAGCCTCCAGGGATGATACCCCCCCCCCCCCCGGCTGAGAAGGGTCCTTCCTCCAAATCGGTACCAGCCTTTTGAGCCACCTGGATTTCGGAAGGCCATGGTTCTAAGAATGATCAGAGAGGACAAGGCGAGGGTCCTTCTGGTTGCCCCCTTTTGGCCCAGGAGGCCCTGGTTCTCATGCCTGAGGAACATGTCCATCTCCGATCCTTGGGTCCTACCAGAAATCCTGGATCTCCTCAGCCAGGGTCCGATACGCCATCCTCAAGCTCCTGGCCTCCACTTGACGGTGGGGAACTTGAGAGGTCCCTGTTAGAACGCAAAGGATTCTCCCGAGATCTAGTGACTACACTAATGCATAGTAGAAAACCTGTCATGACCAGGATTTACGCTAGAACTTGGAAAACACATTTTTAATCTTTCTCTGGTTCTACAGTTGGTACGGGAGCTCCAATTAGTAAAATTTTAGGATTTTTACAGAAGGGCCTCGAGATGGGGTTGGCGACAAGCACCCTTAAAGTCCAAGTCTCGGCCTTAGGTGCTCTATATAACTGTGACTTGGCAGGGAATTACTGGATTTCTCGCTTTATCAGAGCTGTGTTGAGATCCAGACCAGTTATCAAAAGCAATTTAGTACCCTGGGATCTAAATTTAGTTCTAAAAGCATTAACCGGTTCACCTTTTGAACCAATAGAGTCGGCATCTCTTAAAGTCCATCTCCCTTAAAACAGCGCTTCTAATACCTCTAACATCAGCTAGAAGGGTTAGTGATATCCAGGCTCTGTCTTCATCCCCACCTTTCACTCAAATCCTGGACGATAGAATAATTCTTAGAACGGACCCGGCATATCTCCCTAAAGTAGTTTCCCGTTCCATAGACTCCAGGAAATAATACTTCCCTCGTTCTGTCCTAATCCAAGAAACCAAAAAGAAGCAGAGTTCCATACCTTAGATGTTAGAAGATGTGTGATTAAGTACCTGTCAGTCACCCAGGCCTTCAGGAAAGATAGTTCCTTATTTATCTCCTTCCAAGGGGTGAGGAAGGGGCTTAAGGTTACTAAATCCTCCATAGCTAGGTGGATCAGGGAGGCTATTAATCTAGCCTATGTCTCCAGCGGTGAGGAAGCGCCACAGGGGTTGAAGGCTCACTCTACCCGAGCAGTGGCGACCTCGTGGGCGGAGAAGACGGGTGTCTCGATGGAAGACATATGTAAGGCTGCTACCTGGTCTTGTCCATCTATCTTCTATAGGCACTATAGACTGGATTTGGGTGTTTCATCCAACCTCACATTTGGGAGAAGAGTGCTCCAGGCTGTGGTCCCTCCCTAGACTTTTTTCATCTCTGCAATTCTCTCGTGGTGCTGTCATGGTCGACCGATAAAGTCATAAGTTACTTACCGGTAACAGGATTTTTCGGAGACCATGACAGCACCCTTATATTCCCTCCCTTCATCTTATGGGAGCGCTCCTGATCTATTAGTTACAACCTTTTCTCACTTAGTGGTGTTGTATAAAAATGTTATTTTTATGATTGTTTTGCTATGTCTACTAACCTGGCGGTCCTCTCAATGCTCTGTAATCCAAACTGAAGCGAGAGGGAGGGCCGACCCCTTTTTAGCCTGTAGGTTTCCTGTCCTTGGTGGGCGGATCCCCTCTCTCGTGGTGCTGTCATGGTCTCCGAAAAATCCCGTTACCGGTAAGTAACTTATGACTTTTCCTTCTCCCCTCTCTTTTAGGGGGACAAGGCTCCTGCACCAAGGAGCTGATTTAAAACATTGAGCTGCAAATGTGCAATTTGTGCAAAAAAAACAGACATTCTCCCATAGAATGCCGGTATGAGAGTAATGCACTGAAAAAATTGTTAAAGGTGACCAACCTTCCTTAATGGAGGATATCAAGGGGATAGTTCACCATGAAATCCAATCTTCCCTGGCCTCTTTTTCCCTATCCACTCCCAGTATCCCTCCAGTGGCTAAGAAAAGAAAAGTTAGCAAGGAAGAAGAAGGGGACTCTGACTGTCAGAAGAGATGTCCATACCGAAAAAACGTCTAGAGGAAGGCGAACTAAGCCCAGCCCCAGAAGCTGTTCAGAATAGGAAATATTATTTCTCTTCCAAGAATATGGAAGACCTCCTTATGGCAGTGAGAAAAACCATGGAAGAAGGTGGAAGAAGAATAAAACTACACTTATGGTTCAAGAAGAGTTGTTCGGCGGCCTCCGGTCAAAGAAGAAGTTGGTATTTCCCATACACAAAAACATCCAGGACCTAATCTTGGATCAATGGGAATCCCCGTTGAGGCTTAGTATTCCCACCGAACTAAGAGACCGGTTTCCAGTGGTAGAGGAAACTGTAAAATACTGGTCCGAAAATAGACATTCAGGTTGCAAGAGTGGCCAAAAATGGATGGACAGTCTTTAAAGAAGATCCTGGGAGACTTCAGCAGCCCTGCTGAACACAAATGTCATCTCCACTTGCATAGCATGATCAATGTCCCGCCAGCTTGTTCAGCTAGAAGAACATCTTTCTACGGGTACTCCCAGAGAAGATATCCTAGCATCCTTACCTCTCTTCAAGAAAGGTTGGGTTTTCTAGCAGACGCGTCGGCAGAATCAGTAAGGGTGAATGCAAGATCGTCAGTTCTATCGAATTCCTTGAGACGTGCGCTCTGGTTAAAATCATGCAGTGGTCATATGACTTTGAAGATGAAGCTGTGTTCTATTCCCTATAAAGGAAACTACATGTTTGGACCAGCTCTTGATGACTTATTAGAGAAGGCCTCAGACAAGAGAAAATCTCTGCCTGAGCCAAGAATCTCCAGGAAGAGATCCTTTTGACCTTCTCAAGAACAATCACCTCAGTACAGAGTTAAAGGAAAGTCGAGTAGGTGGAACGATCGAAAATGAAGGCGGGTCAAAAATGTATTTCTCTCCCAAAGTCAATGTCAGAGCAAACCATGATGCCAAAAAAGTAGGGGTCCGCATTTTAAAATTCCTCCACAAAAGCGCAAGATGTGCAAAAACCCATAGACCCTAAAATCGTTCAAGAAGGGATAAAAATAGAATTCTCCCCTTATCCTCAACAAAGAATGAAGATAACTCGCCTCTAGTCTTCAAAGCTTTATGACCCCTTGATGTCCGGCCTAAGAGGCTTGCTATCCTCAGGAATAATCTCCCTAGTTCCAGAAGCAGAGAAAAACTGAACCAATACCTCGTATACAGAAGATTCAAGATGGAGTACATCAGATCGACTTTCCACCTATGTGGAGAGCTGCCCACTTACTAAAGACTATGAGACTTTTTCACCACGGAGCACTGGTTCTGTCAATATTTATTATTATTATTATTATTATTATGATTATGTTTTATTAGTGATTTACATGTTATGTTTTATATAATTCTGCTTGCTTGTCAGTATGTGCAATAGATTCACTTGTAAAGTGTCCAGCATTCCATTAATCTCAGTAGTGATTTGTTTGCTCATTAGTTCAGCTTCAGGAATCAATACTTCCATTCAATGACCATTGCTCAGGAGCCTTAAACCATTGTTCTCTGAGAATCACCACAGGGGTCACCAGTGATGGGCATCTGAAAGATTTTTCATTTTTACAGCTAAAAGGAAATGTCTAGGGGAGGAGGCTGATCCCAGGGAGGGAGTAAGAGAAGCCATGTATTTGGTGGGAGTTGTTTGGAATGATGTCGAAGGGAGAGGATCTAATCTAAGGACCGACTGGGCTGCAGGGCCACCATCAGGGCATTACTGCCCTTACTGGCGTATGGGGGCCCAGTGAGCAGAGGGGCCCGATGGGGACCTAGCAATCTGAACTTACGTCCTCGGACATAGGTTCACTTTAAATTTATTACCGTGCGGGAGCTTCCCGCACGGCAATAGTTAACAGTCGCCAGCCAATCGCAGGCCAGCAGCTGCCTGACATCAGTTTGCACATTGCCAGCATGTGACGTCACTGCCGGCCTGTAACTGGCTGGCGTCCGCACCTCAGATGAGGAGGAGAGTTGTCGGTGGAGCGGCAGCAAGGTAAGGAGAACTTTTTTTTCATTTTTTTGTAAAACTGAGACATGGGGGCAGAATGCTGAGGGGGAGACACACAGCAGAATGCTGAGGAGGAGACACACGGGGGGCAGAATGCTGAGGAGGAGACACACGGGGGGCAGAATGCTGAGCAGGAGACACACGGGGGGCAGAATGCTGAGGAGGAGACACACGGGGGGCAGAATGCTGAGGAGGACACACGGGGGCAGAATGCTGAGGAGGAGGCACACTGGGGCAGAATGCTGAGACACACGGGGGCAGGATGGTGATGAGGATGAGACACACGGGAGCAGGCTGGGGATGAGGATGAGACACACGGGGGCAGGATGGTGATGAGGATGAGACACACGGGAGCAGGCTGGGGATGAGGATGAGACACACGGGGGCAGGATGGTGATGAGGATGAGACACACGGGGGCAGGATGGTGATGAGGATGAGACACACGGGGGCAGGATGGTGATGAGGATGAGACACACAGGGGCAGGATGGTGATGAGGATGAGACACACGGGGGCAGGATGGTGATGAGGATGACACATGGGGGCAGAATGCTGAGAAGGAGACACACGGGGGCAGAATGCTGAGGAGGAGACACACGGGGGCAGAATGCTGAGGAGGAGACACATGGGGGCATAGCCCTGTGGAGGAGACACACGGGGCAGAACGCTGAGGAGGAGACATACTAGGGCAGGATGGTGATGATGAGACACATGGGGGCAGGATGTATTTTATTTTTGAGGATACTGTTTTCAGTGAGAGGTGGTCCGGTTAATGTGCAGGGCAGCACTATGTCACTTTTTTTTCTTCATCTGGTGTAGTGTAAAAGTTGGGGAAAAATTGGGGAATGTGCTCTGCAAACTGCTCTAGATAATCTGTTATGCAAATGTAATGCAGGTGCCGGAATGCAACGCACAGAGACACAAGGCGAGAACAGAGATGATTGTAAACAGTTTTATACAACAGGTATTCTGAAACAAGGGATTAGCAACAAGGGTAATGAACAGTGGTTTGAAATATCAGCGAAATACGAAATTTCTCAAAGTAAGGCGCAGTCTCTTAAAGTAAGGCGCAGTCTCTTTAACTGTGCATTTGGCCCTAGCGGGTTTCACCGGTTATTCCCGCTAGGCCGTGAGTCTCTTCCGGACAAATTCAATTAGATCACGTTGTGCTACTTTAGCCCCAACCGTTCCCCTCCCAACCTGAGTATCTAAACCCAATTGTCCCCGGTACTGTGGGTGAACAGTGGAAGTGACGGCCCTGTTCACGTATGCAGCTCCTCTGCTTCCGCTGGCGTGACTTTCCTGAGGCAACCGTCTCTCAACTCCTCTCTGATTGGCCGTTGGAGGCAGTCTCTCGAGCCTTGGATAGGGGGGTCCAGGCCTCGTCTGTCGGCGGGCGACGTCGGGTTCCGCAAACTCACTCAGTACCGCGATCAGGTTCCTAGTCCCCTCAGCAGGCACAGTACTCGGGTCACAACTGTGAGGGATCCGGAGCTCTTTTACCGGTGCCCGGCTGGAGTACCTCTCAGGCCTCTGTATTTGGCCTGTGACGCGGGGTTTCTCAGGACGCAGGGAGCACGTCTGCTCCTTTCTGCTGCTTGGCGCCAAAGACCCCTCAGGTTTGGCGCGCTGGCCTCTTATCTCCTGGAATTCCTTCCTGGAAGTCACCTGATCGGGTCCAGCATCTGAACCTGCCCTCCCTGCAACTTCCCTTGCATATTTTGGTTCCGCTTGACTGTATCTGGCCAGTAGATGGCAGTCTCGCTCCATCCTTGAAACGTCATGTTGAAGTCCTTTTACAAGCTTTCTTGCCTGTTCTACACAGAGACGAATCCTGGCTGGAAGAAGTGCTGGCAGTCTGTGCTGGATGAAAGAGAAAAGCGAAGATGAACGACTTCAACTAGAGACGTCACTGATGAGTCGATGTGTTACCTGTACACTATACACTACACTGTACGCAGGGCTCCAGTGTATAATGTCACTGATGATCCCTGTATTACCAGTACACTTACACTATAGACTCTATATTATGTACAGAACTCCTGTGTATAATGGCATTTATGGTAATATTAGTATTGTTTTTTTTTTATTAATGATCAGTATTGTAGTATTCAGTCACTATGTGATGGTAATATTATTATTTATTATTATAGCGCCATTTATTCCAAGGTGCTTTACATGTGAAAAAGGGGTATACATAGCAAAAACAATTACAATAATCTTGAACACAATGTGACAGTGACTGGTACAGGAGGAGAGAGGACCCTGCCCGCGAGGGCTCACAATCTACAAGGGATGGGTGAGGATACAGTAGGTGAGGGTAGGGCTGGTCGTGGCGCTGTATGGTGGAGAAATGGTTAATGCAGGTTGTAGGCTTGTCGGAAGAGGTGAGTTTTCAGGTTCCTTTTGAAGGTTTCCACGGCCGACGAGAGTCTGATGTGTTGGGGTAGAGCGTTCCAGAGTAGCGGGGGAAGCACGGGAGAAATCTTGTATGTGATTGTGGGAGGAGGAGATAAGAGGGGAGTAGAGAAGGAGATCTTGTGAGGATCGGAGGTTGTGTGCGAGTATGTACCGGGAGACTAGATCAGAGATATATGGAGGAGACGGGTTGTGAATGGCTTTGTATGCCATGGTTAGGGTTTTGAACTGGAGTCTCTGAGCAATGGGAAGCCAGTGAAGAGATTGACAGAGAGGAGAGGCCGGGGAATAGCGGGGGGACAGGTGGATTAGTCGGGCAGCAGAATTTAGGATGGATTGGAGGGGTGCAAGAGTGTTGGAAGGGAGGCCACAGAGCAGGAGGTTGCAGTAGTCAAGGCGGGAGATGATGAGGGCGTGCACTAGTGTTTTTGCAGATTCATGGTTGAGGAATGTGCGGATCCGGGAGATATTTTTGAGTTGGAGTCGGCTGTAAGTGGAAAGGGCTTGGATATGTTGTTTGAAGGAGAGTTCAGAGTCCAAGGTTACCCCAAGGCAGCGAGCTTGAGGGACTGGGGAGAGTGGGCAGCCATTGACGTTGATAGATAGGTCAGTTGGGGTAGTTGATTGAGATGGCGGAAAGATGATGAATTTTGTTTAGTCCATGTTAAGTTTTAGAAATCTAGCAGAGAAGAAGGATGAAATAGAGGTCAGACATTGTGGGATTTTGGTTAGTAGAGAGCAGATGTCGGGTCCAGAGAGGTAGATCTGTGTGTTGTCAGCATAGAGGTGATAATGAAAGCCATGAGATTCTATGAGCTGTCCCAGGCCTAAGGAGTAGATGGAGAAGAGTAGGGGTCCTAGAACTGAACCTTGGGGGACACCGACAGATAGGGGACGCGATGAGGAGGTGGTGTGTGAATGGGAGACACTGAAAGTCCTGTCTGTTAGGTATGAGGAGATCCAGGATAGGGACAAGTCTGTGATGCCGAGAGAAGAGAGTTTGTAGTAAGAGGGAATGGTCCACTGTGTCGAAGGCAGATGACAGGACTAGGAGGAGGAGGACAGAGTAGTGTCGCTTGGATTTGGCGGTTAGTAGGTTGTTGGTGACTTTAGTCAGTGCAGTTTCAGTAGAATGGTGCGGTCGAAAACCAGATTGTAGGCGGTCGAAGAGGGAGCTGGAGGAGAGGTGGGAGGACAGTTCAGAATGGATGTGTTGTTCCAGTAGTTTTGAGGCATATGGGAGAAGTGATATGGGGCGATAGCTAGTCAGAGAGGATGGGTCAAGGGAGGGCTTTTTGAGGATGGGTGTGATTTGAGGCATGTTTGAAGCATGAGGGGAAGACACCAGTTGTTAGTGACAGGTTGAAGAGGTGGGCTAGGGTTGGGATGAAGATAGTGGTAAGGTTTGGGATGAGGTGGGATGGGTTTGGGTCAAGTTCACAGGTGGTGAGGTGTGATTTGGAGAGTAAAGAGGAAAGTTGATCTTCCGTAATGGTGGAGAAGGTGGTTTTGGAGGAGGAGGGTTGAGTAGGTGTGGGGAGGGGCTCTGTGGACTTTAGGCAAAAGCTTTGTCTGATGGTATCAATCTTCTGCTTCAAGATTGAGGAAAAGTCTTCGGCTGAAATAAAAGGAGAGGGAGAAGGCACTGGGGGACGGAGGAGAGAATTCTACATTCAGCAACCCTAGAGGCCCGTCGCAGTTCTTTAGTTAGGCTGGTGTGCCAGGGTTGTCTGTTGATTGAGCGAGCTTTGGTATGGGTGAGGGGGGCGACTGAATTGAGAGCTGCAGCTGTTGTGGTGTTGTATAAAGTGGCAGCAACATCTGCATTATGTAAGGACCTAATGTCTGTGAGAGGGAGGAGGTATTCAGAGAGTGAATGTAGGTCAAAGTGTTTAAAATCTCTGCGAGGGTATGCAAGTTTGTGGAGTGGGGATTATTGCCCTGGAGAGGAGAGGATAGAGAATGTAAGTAGGTTGTGGTCAGAGAGAGGTTAGATAGGGAACAGAGGCGGTTGAAGATGAGGTCCAGTGTGTGGCCGTCTTTGTGGGTGGGTGCGGAACACCACTGAGTAATGCTGAAGGAGAAAGTGAGGGATAGAAGCTTAGAGGCAGCTGAGAGGGAAGTGTCAATGGGGATGTTGAAGTCACCCATGAGGATAGTGGGGATGTCAACAGAGAGGAAATGAAGTAGCCAAGTGGTGAAGTGGTCAAAGAAGGTGGTGGTTGATCCTGGGGGGCGGTAAATGACAGCCAGTTGGAGGTTGGAGGGGGAGTAAATGCACACATAGTGCACTTCAAAAGAGGGGAGAGTAATGGAGGGCAGCAGTGGGATATGGGTGAAGGAACAGTTATCTGACAGGAGGAAACCTATTCCTCCACCATGCTTGCCGGGGGGGGTATGGGAAAGGTGGAATCCACCATACAAAAGTGCAGCAGGAGAGGCCGTGTCGGAGGGGGTGAGCCAAGTTTCAGTGATGCCAAGGAAGGAAAGCTTGTTAGTGATGAAGAGATCGTGAATGTAGGAAAGTTTGTTGCAGATGGAGCGAGCGTTCCATAGAGCTCCTGTTAGAGGGACTGGGGAAGCGGGAGCTGGGCGGATGGGTATAAGGTTCGAAGGGTTATGAGAGTTTGGGATAGATCATGGGTAGGAGGTGGAAGTGATTGTAGGGATGTGGTGAGGAGGGCCAGGATTTGGAGAGATGTCGCCGGCAGTGAGGAGGAGCAGAGAAAGCGTTATTAGGTGGGAGCAGGAGAGGGCATGAGGTGGCTGTCTGTGCTTGGAGACAAAGGATTGTATGTTGAGGAATAGCTTTGAGTAGGAGGTGAGGTGGGTGGGGAGAATGGAGGGAGAGATGAAGAGTTTATTACTAGGTGTAGAGATTAGGGGTGGTTGGAAAAGGTGAAGGATTAAGGGGGTGAGTGAAAACAAAGAAAAACATTGTTTACTGTGACTTAGTATCCACTTACCTTCAGTTCCCTTCAGGTTAAATTCAGGATTAATTCATATTTCTCACACTTAAACAATGGACACAGACTAAAGTCTAACAGACTTCTGGCCCACAATATATATGTAGCAAAATACATTCAGCTGTGAACCAGAGGGGAGTGGTCTGTGCTCATCTTGATCAGCTGATTAAGGCTGAAACAGATGCTGGATAGTCAAAGGCTAAGTAAATAAGGTCATAAATGAAAGTGGGGGGTAGCTGGTATTACTTGAAGAACAAACCATTAGTAAATAGGAGCAGAGAGGTACAGAGAAATCTGCATGGAAATCAGGATGGGAAAGCTGAGTCAGGTACCTGTAAGAGAAATGGATAAACAGACATGCTGATTAGAGAGCGATGGTGGCTGATAAGGTACAGTCTGCATGCATCATATGTGGTAATATGTGGTCTGGTAATTGTGTGACGGTATTTGTTCCTTGTATGTGGTATTATTTGGTCACGATGAGGTGGTAAAATATGGTCTGGTCATGGTGTGACAGTATTTGTTCCTTGTATGTGTTATTATCCGGTCACCATGTGGTGGTAATATGTGGTATGGTCATAGTGTGGTGGTATTTGTCCCTTGTATGTGGTATTATTGGTCATTTTTAAAAAATGTATGTGACACATTCCCATAAAGAAAAATATATCAAAAAGAGTATTGTGTATTATAAGAAATATTTAATAGGTTAGAGTAGAGTAGGACCCGGCCAGAAGAGTCTACCTTGTCGTGGTAGCTGTTTAAAAAATCTTTTAGCCGAAACAAATGCTGCTGGCTATGTATGTGATATGCTGTTCAATGGGAACTGTTAATGTGTGGTTGGTGAGGACCTGGTGCGGAAGTGGAGTTTTTCCAAGAGTAGGCAGTGGGACTGTCGAAGGTTCAAGGGGTGGAGGCGGAGCTGGGGTGGAGCCCGGGCGGAGTCTCAAGGAGGCCCAGAAATTTTGCCAGTACGGGGCCCTGAAATTCCTGGTGGCTGCCCCGCTGGGCTGGATAAACATGCTACTGGATACCTGTGCTTCCATCGTTTTATCTGTCATATGGAGGATTGTGGACTGAGACAATTGTATTTTGGACATTTACCTGGAATTGCTGAATTACCAAAGATGAAAGGAATAAAATATTGTTGCATCATTTACCTGGGTAGGTGATTATTAAAAGCCCACAAACTCAGATCCTCACAACCTGATAAGACAAGACTTTTTCCATGGCAACAATCGATTTACAGGACGCGTATTATCATGTCCCCATTCACCCAACATATCGGAAATTCTTGAGGTTTGCGGTTGCCCAGGGAAGACAGGTAGTGCATTACCAATTCAATGTTGTACCATTTTGAATATCATTGGCACCACGAATCTTTACAAAGATTTTGGCAGAAGTCATGGCCTGCATCAGGAGAGAAAATAATTGTTTAATACCATACCTCGACAATGTCCTTCTTGTTGCTCCCTGTGACAACACAGAATTTAATCTTAATTATCCAGATGTCTATTTTCAGTAGGTCAGGAGACTTTGTCATATTGTCTGAATGTTGACACTTCAGTTAATGTTTGTTGTATCTTATTGTCTGTTATTTGTGGAGGACAGAGATGCAGGGTCATGGAACAATGACTTTGCTAATATGCTGATTACATATTGTACCTGGCCAGCTAGTTTTTTGATCTGCAGAGCAATGGAGGACAAACTATGCAAATTGATTAAATGCTCAAACAATGAGACGAGCCCCTGCCACCTCCCCCCGACTTATGAATGATGACCTGAGCCACAGATGTAAATATAAAAAGGGATTTCTATCGTTCTGCAAGTAGAATCAGAGAGACTCTTCAGAATCAGAGTGAATTGCCAAAACAACACTTAGGACAACATGGCTCCATCAAGAGGGACACAGATTTGGATTCTACATGATGCCAGCTTAAGAGACCATGGCCCTGGCTGGAGGAATACAGATCTTCTCCATTGACTATCACAGAAAAGATGGATACATTTGGGGAAACCAGGTTGGGACAATGCGGTCACCTGGTCCCATGGATGTTGTTTGGAGTTGCCAGGTGGGACCCTTCGGTCACCTGGAACCCATGGATACTTTCAGAGAAAGCTAGTTTGGGACCATCCGGTCACCTGGTTCCATGGATATGTTCGGAGAAGCCATGTTAGGTCCTTTGGGTCTCCTGGCCACGTACCTCAATGACCTGTCAGTTTCCTAAGCTTGTCGTTACATTATCTCTGTGGGTGTCTGCCAAAAGCGTGGTGCCACTGGTGGGAGTAGTCGGCCTTGGAAACCTCTGAGCAGCTGCTCTAATCCCAGTGAATTATCTGATGGGTGAGACAATGTAATCTGCACCATTTTGGGTATTGCTGGGACTATGCTATATGTTTATTGTCTGTTTGGTGGTTCAATAAAGTATTGCCATACTGTTTAACCCTCACCCTGTGTTGTCTGAGTAGTATTATGCCCACAGGAGACCCCCGTGTCTACCCACTCCCTCTGCACCATTACTTCAGGAACATCTACAAACAACAACCCAGATTCTAACATCACTGGTATGGCTGGTGAATCATCAAAAATCAGACATGGATCCCTCCACGGCAAAGACATTCCAAGGTGTTCTACTGGATTCTCACAGACAAACATCTTTCTTACCCAAAGAAAAACAGATCCAGCTAAGATCAAGGCTAGCTTTCCTACAAGGCTAAAAATTAACGTCAGTGAGGTTTGCTATGTCAGTCCTCTTCCCCATGATATCTTGCATCCAAGCTAGGCCCAAGCACACACCAGAACCTTGCAAACCTATATTCTTACAAATTGGGATGGGTCACCAGAATCCATAGACAGAAATATTCCAGTACCTTAGCAGGTAAAAGCCTCTCTATCCTGGTCACTCAGTCCAGAGAACTTGAAGAGAGGAGTTCCCTAGATCCTGTACCCTCTAATAACTATAAAAGTAGATGCCAGCAAAAGAGGATGGGAGGCTATGGTTTGCCCAAACTTCCTTACAGGGACTCTGGTCAAGAGAGATCAGCCAACAATCCTTCAATTTCAAGGGGTTGAAGGCAGTAGAGGAAGTACTCAAATAAGCAACATCATTGATTCCGGACACCCACGTAAAAGTCTACTCAGACAACATGACTGCAGTTGCTCACCTCTGCCATCAGGGAAGCACATGACTCGAAGACCTGAAAACAGTCTCGGCGAGACTATTCTCCTGGGGAGAAGAACACCTTCTCTTCCTATCAGCTCTCCACATTAGAGGCTCAGTCAACATTCAGGCCGATTTACTGAACAGGAGAGATATTTATCCAGGAGAATGGGCTCTAAATTCAGAAGTCTTCCAAATGCTAACCAGAATGTGGGGTTGTCCAGAGGTAGGTCGTTTTGCAGGGCACCAGAATGCAAAAGTAAATCGGTACTTCTGCTTTAATACAAACGATGCCTGTCTAGGCAAGTACGGGTTTGCCCACCAGTGGAGATTCAAACTGGCATACGCCTTCCCTCCGGTTCCGTTCCTACCAAGGACACTACAGAAAATAAGAACTGAAAGGGCAAAGGTAATCCTGGTAGCACCGCTGTGGCCGAAGAGTAGCTGGTTCGGCACCTCAAGCAACCGGAGTATAGATGGTCCCCTGATTCTTCCACAATCGGAGACCTCCTTAACAAGGGGCCAATCTACCACCCAGACCCTGGAAGTCTATGTCTGGCTGCCTGGCTTCTGAATTCGCAATTTCGAAAACCAAGGACCTCGCGGATAGTCATTGGAACTCTCCAGAAGTGACGAATACTATATATCATAAAATATGGAAAACTTTCATTCATGGTGTGCACCTGATCTTCCAGACCCCCACCAACCGAACATTGTTCAGATTCTATATTTCTTGCAAGAGGGCCTGGAAAAGGATCTCAAACCTAGCAACCCCAAGTTTCAGGTGGCAGTATTAAGTTCTTATTTTGATCTGAGCCTGGCCGACCATCATTGGGTGAAGAGATTCATTACTGCAGCTTCCCGGCTTCGTCCTAGAGTGACCAACCTAGTCCCCTTCTGGACCTTCATATTGTCCTTAAAGGGATGACTCTTCCACCATTGGAACCTTTATCAATAAAGCTGGATAAACTGTCCTGAAACACAGCCTTTCAGGTAGTGATCACTACATCCAGAAGAGTGAGTGAACTTCAGGCCCTCTCAATCAATGAACCATACTTGAGAATCCTAAAAGACAGACTTATTGTCTTGACCCATTGTTCCTACCCAAAGTGGTCTCAGAGTTCCACAGGCCGCAGGAGATAATTCTCCCCTCCTGTCAGAATCCAGCAAACAAGAAGGAGGAAGAATTCCATTCTCTGAATGTAAGTAGAGTAGTCCTTCATTACCTCCAGGAGATGCAGCTGTGGAGAAAAGACCAGAATCTGTTTATCCAGCTCTACAGTTAGAATAAAGGGAAGAAAACATCCAAAATCACTATTGCCAACTGGATCAAAAGAACGATTATCGAAACATATCAGATCCAGAACCTCTCGCCTCCGGTGAGACTTACGGCTCACTTCAGTAGAGCAATATCTGTCTCCTGGGTTGAGAAAGCTAGCGCTTCCATTGAGCAGATCTGCAGAGGTCCGTACTAGTGATGAGCGAGTACCATAATATTCGTAATCGCTATACTCGTAACGAGTACTTTGTAATAATCGTGTATTCGTTCACAATAGCGAGTCAATGGGAAATGCGAGTAATTTTCTGCTGGACCCTAAAAAGTGGTCTGGGGGCCTGAGGAAAAGGCTGAAATGGATGGGAAAGTGATGAAACAGAATGGAAAGAGCCTGGAGAATGTGCCTGCATGCATTTCTGACTCACATATGGTTTCTGGGAATAAGTTTGTCGCAGTATTACTCCACTTTTACAGACACACAAGAACAACTACCAAACCTAACCTAAATTTCATTTAACATGCCGAAAAGGTTAAGAAACAGTTTTCCTGCACAATCACTTGTATATAAGGCTAATTAAACCAGAGAAACAAAAAAAAATATAAATTTTAGTCTTTGTTCACACATACTGTTGTGGCTTTTTTTTCACCTTTTACAATTGGGAGGGTCCTGACTTATATATTTTGTAGGTCCCTCTGTCATATATCATTTTTAGTTCGCTATTCCCCAGCACTTTACAAGCACAGCTAGAACGTACCAGTAGGTATGTTGATCTTTGACCTGAGAGGCCTCAGGTGGCTCTGTAACATGCGTTTTGGAGGGACAGCTGTTACTTAGATATTTGGGCGGTGCCTCCATCATTGACACTCAGATAGTGGAACACATATTCCATAGTAGTTTACAATGTGCCCATTGTAGCGTTGGGCTTGACCCTCCTCCTCCTCCTACTCCTCCTCCACCACCATGAATACTGCAGCCCTAAATTCAAATGTTCAGAGGCCTTGCAGTAGGCAGGAAAGCTGAGTTTTGTGAGAGCACTCGTGTGGCCCTGTAACATAAATTTTTAAGTGCCCTCCTCTAGAGATTTTGGAGGTCCCTCTTGTGTACATTTGAGAGTGCCCTCACTTATTCATATTGTAGGGTCCTCACTCTATTATTTAACTCATTTAAGGGCAGAGACTACAGAGAAAAAGGCCAAGAGACATGGAGTACTAGAAGGTAGCAGTGAGTGCAGCCTGCGATCCTCAGGTATGGCTGAACTCTGTGAACTGGAAAAATAAAGCTGCACTAGTCAACTGGATGACAAGCTCAAATATATCACTTGTGCAAGTCAATGGACAAAGGATATATGGTGACCCCCTCCAGGATGGGTTGGAGAAGCTTCTCCAAATGGCTCAGAGATTTTGATTATATAGGAAGAGAAAACTTCTTGATATTGTACTACTTGGTCCAGTGCAGAATGCGCATCGTATTTCCAAAAATTACTCCTGGGGGCTGTGTCATAGGAGCAGGGAGATTCCATGACAAGGGCCTCCCTTGTCAAACATTATCTACGATGGAGTACTGTAGTAGTTGTGGCCCTCAATTCAAGTATTCAGAGGGCCATCAGTCGGTCATCAATAGTCAGTGTAAATTTCTATTGAATATGTATCCCCTATCTCAGTCACAATGTGTCACAAGCCAGGCATGTTTTTAGCCAAATAGGGTGACTGACCGTACATTTCTATTGAATATGTATTCCCTATCTCAGTCACAATGTGGCACAACCTGTGACAAGGGCCTCCAATGACAAATATTAGTTTGGTAGGATCACTGTACATTCCAGATTTGTCCACTGCACAATGTGCATAGGGTTTGTAAAAATTAGCCCTATGGGCTGAGTCATGGTTGACACAGGTAGCCACCATCCCAAGGGCCTCCAATCACAAATAGTAGTTAGGCTAGAGTAGGAATACTGTCCTGGTTTGTCCACTGCACAATGTGCATAGGGTTTGTAAAAATTAGCCCTATGGGCGGAGTCATGGTTGACGCAGTAAGCCTCCAACCCAAGGGCCTCCAATCACAAATAGTAGTTAGGCTGGAGTAGGAATACTGTCCTGGTTTGTCCACTGGACAATGTGCATAGGGTTTGTAAAAATTAGCCCTATGGGCTGAGTCATGGTTGATGCAGTAAGCCTCCAACCCAAGGGCCTCCAATCACAAATCGTAGTTTGGCTGGAGTAGGAATACTGTCCTGGTTTGTCCACAGCACAATGTGCATAGGGTTTGTAAAAATTAGCCCTATGGGCTGATTTACAGTTGACGAAGGAAGGAAACGGGTTTTTATGGAAAGGGGGTGACGTTAACAGCAGTAGCATGAATCTGCATTTTTGGTGAATTTAGGTTGGCTTGCTGTCATCTGGAGAGATTGCAAACTGTGGAGAAATCCAGTCCTTGTTGAATTTAATAAGAGTAAGTCTGTCTGCATTTTCCGTGAAGAGGCGTGTGCGCCTATCAGTGATGATTGCCCCAGCGGAACTGAAAACACGCTCAGACACCACACTAGCAGCCGGGCAGGCCAGCACCTCCAAGGCATATAAGGAGAGGTTGGGCCAAGTTTTCAGCTTAGACACCCAATAATTAAAAGGGAACTGAAGTGTCAGAAAGGACACACGTATGGTCACTTAAGCAACCCTTGATCATGTTCTGCAACTTATCCCTCTTTGGCATTGTTACAGGCACAGATAACCCTTGTTGTTGTGCTGGTTTATTGAAAATTGACCAATTTGTGCACCTTTTCCCCCCACCTCTGTTGGAACCGGTGTTTGTGTCTCTCCCCATTATCCCTTGGTGTTCAAAAGAGCTGGTACCACTGCCACCAGCATCGTCTGAGGGTGAGGTTTTCAGCAACTGATCTGCAACGGCCCTCTTGAACGATTCCATTGTAAAACTCTTTGTCGACTCCGAAAGGAGAGAAGGAAATTTCTCCTTGTACTGTGGACCGAGAAAGGTGGCCAACCAGTATAAAGTTGTTGGATAAAATGTGTATCACACGAGGGGCTTGCCACAGACAGTTACACATGAACTGTGCCATGTGGGCCAAGCTGCAAAAAGGCAAATATTCTGTGTCCCCAACAGTAGAAAAATTACCCATCCTCTCCTCATGCTGCCTCACCTCCTCCTCCTCCTCCTCGTCCTCCTCTCCAGCCCATCCAGCCTGGACAGACATGAAGCTTGGGTTGGGTGTCCCCTCTGTAGCATAGAAAAACAAGTCCTCTCCCTCCTCATCCTCCTCATCTTCCTCCTCATCACCCATTGTTGCCTCAGAATATTGGCTGGACTGGGTAGTAACACCCATTGGGAAATCTGGCTCCATACCAACATGCTGGGCACTCAAAGCTTCCTCTTTGAGATTATGCAGTGATTGTTTCAAGAGACACAGCAGCGGGATGGTTATTCTGATAATAGCTTGATCACCGCTCACGAGGTTGGTGCAGTACTGAAAGTTCTCAAGAACTTCACAAATGTCAGCGATCCACACCCACTCGACAGTTGTTGTGTGGTGGCTGACTCTCAGTCTGACCGGCATGCTGAAGCTGGTATTCAGCTACTGCCCTCTGCTGTTCACTAATCCTCGCCAACATATGATAGGTGGAGTTCCACCGCGTGGGCAGGTCGCAAATGAGTCGGTGACTTGGCAAATTCAAGCGTTTTTGCAGCGCTGTAAGAGCAGCAAAAGCGGTAGAGGAATGGCGGAAATGGGCGCTAATACGGTGCACCTTTTCAATTAGGTACGGCAAGTCACGGTAAGTTTTCAGAAACTTCTGAACAACTAGGTTCGGCACGTGAGCCATGCATGGCACATGTACCAGCTTGCCGACCTTTAAAGCCGCCACCAGGTTACGCCCATTATCGCAGATGACCAGACCGGCTTGAAGGTGCAGCAGGGAGAGATACTGATCGGTCTGTTGTTTTAAAGCTTGCCACAGCTCTGCTGCAGTGTGTGGTTTCTGACCTAAACAGATCAGCTTCAGCAGAGCGTGTTGCCGCTTTGCCGATGCGCTGCTGCACAGGTCATAGCTTGGCAGTGATGGGGAGGGTAATTCAGCAGAGGATGAGTAGCAGCAGGAGGGGAGAGAGGAAGTGGAATATGATGAGGTGGAAACCCTGACAGAAGTTGGGCCCGCTATTCTTGGCATGGGTAGGATGTGTGGTGTTCCAGTTTGCGCCTTTGTCCCACCCTCCACCAGGTTCACCTAGTGTGCCGTGACAGAAATGTATCATCCCTGTCCACAACAACTTGTCCAGGTGTCTGCTGTTAGGTGAACCTTCCCAGTTACGGCATTGGTGAGAGCGCGGTTTCAGATTGTTTAACACAAGCTTGTGTAACGCAGGAACGGCACACTGGGTAAAATAGTGACGGCTGGGAACACTGTATCGTGGGTCAGCCACAGACAAAAGATCACGGAAAAACTGTGTTCCCACAAACCTAAACGGCAAATCTCCACAGCTAGCAATTTGGCAATCTGCGAGTTTAGTATTTGTGCCTGTGGGTGCGTGGCTGGGCATTTACGCATTCTTTCCAAGCTCTCAGGCACGAACAATTGGACGCTTTGCTGGGACAAGGAAGTGGATGTGGTTGATGTTTGTTGTGTGTGAGCCACCGCAGCTTGTGGGCAGAAGGTATGAGCGCCTGCTTCCTGAACAGCAGATTCTGAAGGACATAGCCCAGGCGACATGGCATTGGTTTGACCCGCAGATGCAGATTTGGTACCCTGGTGTTCTGTCCACCTACTGGGGTGCTTGGCTGCCATGTGGTTTCGCATACTAGTGATGCTTAGGTTGCCTTTGCCCTGGCCTCTGCTCAACTTTGTAGTTTGTGTAGTCTGTAGCATCTGCCATACCATGTTTTTCTCTGAAGGACTTTCAGAAAAAAAAACTCCAAACAACAGCTGAACGCCCCCTTGCCCTGAATTGGCGCACAGCGGGGGTGCTCTTGGGAACAGTTGACCCAGTTCTCACTCTGGGCATCAACGCACTCCACCTCCTCTTGTCCCTCTTCAATTCTGCATGGTGATAGTCCAGAGCCTAAAGGATACGTAACAAACAAATCCTTGGAGTGGCCAAGCTTGGGGTCATATGTCTCCTGTGACTGATAATGGCTGGAGGAAGGAGAACCAGCTTCAGGATTGGATGGGCCAGCCTTCTGTGTACTCACAGTAGACTGTGTGGTCGTGGAAGATTTGTTGCTGCTTGACAAATGCGTAGAGGCCTTGTCTGCTATCCAAGACAGAATTTGTTCACGCTCTTCTGGCTTCCACACACGTTTACGTTCCAGACCGGGAAATTTTTCCAGGAACATAGTGGATACATCAAGCTGCTTCTGACCTGACATAGACTGAGTGGCTTCTCGCGCACCACTGACAACAACACGTCCATGTCCACATCCCTTAATAACAGGCTTTTTTGGCATTTTGGGTTTTGTTGACAGATTTTCAGATGTTGATGGCACAAGCAAAGCTAGCTGTCACAGCCAAAATAGTGGTTAAAATGGGCTGGTGCGTGCTTTATAGTAGGCAGTAGAAAATGTTTGGACTACTGCTTTGTGTAAGGCACTCAACGATTTTTTAAGTGGACTAATATGGATAGAAGGCAGGCTGACACCCCAAAAACAGCGGGGAAAATGGCCTGGTGCGCGCTTTGTAGCAGGCAGTAGGAGATGTTTGGACTACTGCTTTGTGTAGGGCACAAAACGCTTTTTTAAGTGGACTAATTTGTCAGGCTCTGACCCTTAAAACTGCAGGGAAAACAGACCAGTGCTAAAAAATAAAAAAGGCAGCACAAAATGCTACTTCTGTGTGTGCTGGAAAAATATTGCTTTGCCTCTGACAAGAGCTGTTTTAATATGGACACTGGAAGAACACTAGCTAATACACTCCCTACCTAATACACAATCGTTCCCTCCTTGTACTCTGACTTTGTAGTGTGCCTTCAGCTCTGAAAAGAGCTATTTTTTGATGGTATTATGGAGCTAGTAAGCGGCTCCTTTAAACACAGAACTAGTATACACTGCAGGTAGCCCTTACAAGGGCTTTTGTTTTATCAAAAGGCCTAAAGACTCTCCCTAGCAGCTCAGTGATCTCTCCCTATGCTTATAGAATGCAGACTCCAGACGCAATGTGGAAAAAATGGCGAAGACAGGGCTTAAATAGACCCTATGATGCTGGGTGGCCAGCCAATCACAGTAATGCCACAACCAAGATGTCTGAAGCATTACTGTGATTGGTTAAGAAGCCCAGTATGTTTAGTGACTGCAAAGGAGGCGCCAAAACTGCAGGGGTGAACATCCGAATATAGCGAGGCGAGTACACAAATACTCGCAATATAATGAGTAACCTGAATACCGTACTATCCGTGCGAATAGCGAATAGTAACGAATACACTCTCTCATCACTAGTCCGTACCTTCTCCAAACATTACAGACTAGACTTAACGTCTGTTAAAGATTGGGCCTTTGGGAGAAAAGTTCTCCAGGATATTATCTCTCCTTAACCCCTTTACCCCCGAGGGTGGTTTGCACGTTAATGACCAGGCCAATTTTTACAATTCTGACCACTGTCACTTTATGAGGTAATTACTCTGGAACGATTGAATGGATCCCCCTGATTCTGAGCCTGTTTTTTCGTAACATATTGTACTTCATGATTGTGGTAAAATTTCTTCGATATCACTTGTGTTTATTTGTGAAAAAAATGGAAATTTGGTGAAAATGTTGAAAATTTTGCAATTTTCAAAAATAGAATTTTTATACCCTTAAATCAGAGAGATATGTCACACAAAAAAAGTTAATAAATAACATTTCCCACATGTTTACTTTACATCAGCACAATTTTGGAACCAAATTTTTTTTTTTGTTAGGGAGCTATAAGGGTTAAAAGTTCACCAGCGATTTCTCATTTTTCCAACAAAATTTACAAAACCATTTTTTTAGGGACCACATCACATTTGAAGTCACTTTGAGAGGTCTTTATGACAGAAAATACCCAAAAGTGACACCATTCTAAAAACTGCACCCCTCATGGTGCCCAAAACCACATTCAAGAACTTTATTAACCCTTCAGGTGCTTCACAAGAATTTTGGGAATGTGGAAGAAAAAAATTAACATTTAACTTTTTCACAAAAATGTTACTTTAGACCCAATTTTTTTTTATTTTCGCAGGGGTAACAAGAAAAAATGGACCCCAAAATTTGTTGTGCAATTTTCCCTGAGCACAAGATACCCCATATGTGGGGAAAAAACACTGTTTGGGCGCACAGCAGGGCTCTGAAGGGAAGGAGCGCCATTTGACTTTTTGATTGTAAAATTTGCTTGAATAATTAGCGGACACCATGTCGCGTTTGGAGAGCCCCTGTGTGCCTAAACATTGGAGCTCCCCCACAAGTGACCCCATTTTGGAAACTAGACCCCCCAAGGCACCTATCTAGATGCATAGTGAGCACTTGGAGCCCCCAGGTGCTTCACAAATTAATCCGTAAAAATAAAAAAGTGTTTTTTTTTCCACTTTTTCATTTTTACGAATCATTTTGTGAAGCACCTGGGGGCTCCAAGTGCTCACTATGCATCTAGATAGATGCCTTGGGGGGTCTAGTTTCCAAAATGGGGTCACTTGTGGGGGAGCTCCAATGTTTAGGCACACAGGGGCTCTCCAAACGCGACATGGTGTCCGCTAACAATTTGAGCCGATTTTCCATTCAATTTGTTAGCGGACACCATGTACAGGTGATAACCTTTATCCAGCAGTGGGTGCACCAAGTACCATACAATTTTCCCACTCACTCCCAGAACAGGGGGGCATTCAGGGGGTTCAGTCCGGGAATCCTTCCCTTCATAAACTCTAAACTTGTGAGTGTACCCTGAGGTACTCTCACAAAGTTTATACAGCTTGATCCTGTACCTGGACCTTTTACTGGGCAGGTACTGCCGGAATCCAAGCCGCCCCTTAAAAGAAATTAAGGACTCATCCACACAGATGTCCCTTTGGGGCACGTACACTTCACCAAACTTGTTGTTGAAGTGCTCGATGACCGGCCGAACTTTGAAAAGACGATCAAAGTTCGGGTCATCGCGTGCAGGACACCTTGCATTATCTTGGTAATGCAAGAACTTGTGGATGGCCTCAAAACGTGTCCGGGTCATGACCATTCGGAACACTGGAGTGTTATACAAAACATCAACACTCCAGTATTGTCGAACCTCTGGCTTCTTCAAGATCCCCATATGAAGGACCAGGTCCCAAAACTTCATCATTTCTTCTGCGTCTACAGGAGACCAGTTAGAAAATAATGAAGAGAGGGTTTGTTCCAAAAATTGATGAGCATACAAACTAGTTTGGCCCACCATGAGGTTTATAAAATCCTCAGAGAAAAATACTTTGAAAAAGTCTATTTCTGTGAGGCCGGTGGTGTCAAGCTTGATTCCTGATTCCGCCACGAAATCAGGAATCAGTGGCTCAAAATTTTCGGGGGGGGCGAGGTCCATATGGGGTCAGTAGTGGGGGGCGCTGGAACATCTTCTCTCCTGCGACGACTGCGGGGCGGTCCAGCAGCACCTGAGGAGGAAGAGGAGGAAGAAGAGGAGGAAGAGGAGGACGATGAGGCGTCGGAAAAGTAAAGAAATGTGGGATCCTCGCCCTCGCTGTCAGTCTCAGTGGCAACAATAGCGTATGCCTCCTCCGCTGAATAGCGAGTTTGGGATGAGCCGGACATTTTTTTTTTCTCGTGTATGTGGTGCGTGTGTGTCAGTACATTATTTAGAGTGTGTGTGTGTCAGTGTGCTTGGTGTGAACTTTTTTTTTCTGAAAAAAAAAGAGAAAAAAAGAAACTACCGTAGGTGGTGCAAACAACGAGCACGAGTGCAGATCGGTGAACTATGTCACCAATCAACTCTCGGCAGCTGCTGGGTGTGTGCGCGGATGTGGTGCAAAGGTGGGGGGGGGGAATTGACAGGGACAAGAAAAAGTCCTGAAAAGCAGTGAGCATGGACGTTGATCAGGACGCACGAAAAAAAAAAAACTGGGGGGGAGGAGGATTGGGGGTAAAAGGAGGGGGGGAGAGGAGGAGGGGGGGAGAGGGGTGGATGAGGGGAGAACAGAGATGGTCTTACCAAAGTCTTCTCTGTTCTTCTTTCAGCAGGATCAGCAGCAGGTTCTGGAAGAGGCTCTGGAGCAGGATCCGCAGCAGCAGGATAAGAAGCTGGAGACCAAGGACCCTGGAGACCGCAGCAGGACGCCGGAGCAGGAGATCCAGGATCCTGGAGACCGCAGCAGGATGCCGGAGCAGCAGCAGCGACTGGAGCAGGTAAGAGAAAGGTCTTGTAGTTCAACAGAAAATTCTGTGGCACTACAAGGCCCAGCACAGCGCAGATCAGATGTGACCGCTCTGTAGAAATCCTCACCAAGTGTGAGGATCTGCAGGGCGGTCACAGGGGGGTGACAGGGTGGTGACAGGCAGGTCACAGGCCGGTCACCTCCCGGTCAGGTACTCTGATTGGTGCGATCGATGATGACATTGATCACACCAATCAGAGATGGCTGGGGCCTGGGCACGCACCACAGGGGGTCACAGGGAGGTGACAGGCAGGTCACAAGACGGTCACCGCCCTGTGACCGCCCTGTCACCTGTGTTCAGGTACTCTGATTGGAGAGATCGATGTCATCATCCATCGCTCCAATCAGAGCTGTCTGGGGCTTCTATAACATCACAGGGGGTCATGCGGAGGTGACAGGCAGGTCACAAGCCTGTCACCGCCCCGTGACCGCCCTGTTACCGTGCGGTCCCGCTGTGATCGGTTCGATCGATTAGATCGGCGATCGCACCGATCCTAGCAGTTTGGGGAGAGGGCTGGGGTTACTAGGCAACAGCCTAGGATCGGTGCTCTTAGGAGCACTGATCCTTGGCTGCACATCACTGTTTCCGGCATTTTGATTGCCGGAAACAGTGAGAAATGCTGTGATTGGCTGTTCAGAATTGAACAGCCAATCACAGCGATCGTGGGTGGAAAGGGGCGGCGACACCCCCCCAGATGCCGGCACCATCTACCCTAAGGTAAGATGGCACCGGAATTTTAATGCTATCAGCGCGACTTCGGTCGCGGTGCCGCATTAAAGATAGGGCGTATTAATACGTATCTGGTCCATAAGGCCCAGGGCACTGATACGCATTAATACGCCCTATGTCGTAAAGGGGTTAAACATTAGTTTTGGTATTCCTCCTGTGGTGCTGTCTGTCACGAAAAACACTTGGTCAGACCTTGCAGCCCTCTGGCACCCCCTTATCCTGCTGGTCAGACACGGTATTGACCGAGGATAAGCACGGGCGCAGCTGCTCTAATTTATGTCGACTATTGTGGCACGTGATGTGACAGAACGTATATATACCATCAGTTCCTTCCAGGAACGTATATATACCTCCGTCCAGCCACCCTCAAACCACAATATCACATAAATACTGGAATACTGCCACCACCGATCGCTTAACAGGTGGATGGGGTACCCGTTAGGTAACGTGAATTAGCGGGTGAGGAACGTGTTTGCACGACATAGGACAAGAAGAACGAAGCTGGTAAATAATAATGATTTACTCCCCAAAGTGGGCAGTGTTTACAAAAGATATACAAGATATTATAAAAGAGACAATTTACATATATGCATAAACAGTTATTAAAATAAAAGGGGTAAATAATAGCAAAACCTGCGCCACGAGGTGATGGTCTCAGATTCTGTAGGGGGGACGGCTCCCCGGAAATTAGATGTGATTCCTCCATGCAGCGAGGAATGCATGCGTCTGACGTCCCGGGGTAAGAATGAAGTAAAATGGCCGTTCTGGTTTTTAGTAAGGGGCCAAAACACTAGAACACACCTATGTTGTTTACCTCACACGGGGGCTCGGTTTTGTGAACCCACCCAGCTGCACAAGACATAAAAATCCTTCAGATTTCATATCTTGGTATGGGGGAGTCCCACATCCAAGATGGAGACATCATGTTTGCCGTCACCACTATTCATGAAGATGGATATCAAATATGATATCTCTATGATGCTCAGAAGCTCAGAACGCATTTCCCAGGTTCCTGGTGGTCTTCCAGCCACGAAAACCACACCATCACAATTGGAAAAAGGTGAACATCTCAAAAATGTGGTCCCTGTGTTTGTGACAGTCATGGGCATTATTAAAATCGACATTAAAAGTTTGTACAGTTAGACAATAGGATTTTGGAGGGGATTTCCAGTTTAGACCAGAATGCTTGTTCTTTGCTGAGGCTTTATGGTGGTCATAAAAATTCCTGGTTTGGGGGAAAGCAAGAGTGAGTTCTATCTAGGTCTCTTCCAAATGAGCAGGGGTGGAGATTTAAGACATCGCTGGCTGTCCTTTTAACATTTTTAAAACTAGGACAAAAATACATTTTGCCTGACACTGTCCATGGGGGTAATTGGAGAAAACAGAATTAGACTTACCGGTAATTTGGTTTCTAATAACCCACCATGACAGCACAAGTAATTCCCTCGCCTTGCTCAATTATTTATTGCATTACTTTCAATCAGGTGAAAATAAACATAATTTGAAGCATTCATACTCTTATGGTCCTTTATAATAACCCTGGAGAGAGGATGTGGGAGGGGATTTTTGACCTCTTTGTGTTTACTGTCCCTAGGCTATTACGGGGGGGTGATATCTTGCTGTGGTGCTGTAGTGGTGGGTTATTAGAAACCAAATTACTGGTAAGTCTAATTCTAATTTTATCTTGCCTAATAACTGAGGTAAAAATTAAAATGGCGTCCCTTCCCCACAGTGCAATTAAAACATGGAGTAAATAAACGCAATGCCTCTTATTTTTGTTTGTTTTGTTTCTTTGGCAAGCGATGTGGGAAGGATATTGGTTTCAACATTAATAGTTGTCAATATGATCCTTCAGGTCAGTGTGAGACTGCAGCGACACCAAAATGATATCACCAGTTGCCTCCTCTCCCTCCAAAACCCCGTAGAACAAACAACGACTTTCATATGAGTTGATGGATGAAGGTTGGACACAGGTTTAAAATAATATATAATTACTAGATGGAGACCTGATGCTATCGCATCGGGAGGGCGGTAATGTCACGATGGGGGCAGGCTTTGCAACGCTGAGAATCTCTCCCCCCCCATGTGCTCACCCACCTATCCACTCTCTCCCCCATCTGCTGTCTTCTCCTCTCATGTGATCTCTTCTTTGACCTGTGCACCGCATGTCCTATCCCCCTTGTCTGCTGTCTCTCTCCACCCCTGTGCTGTCTTCTTCCCTTATGTGCTGTCCCATTTGAGCTGTCTCCCCCCCCTGTGCTCTGTCTCTCTCCCCCTGTGTGCTTTCTCTCTCCCCCATCTGCTGTCTTCTCCTCTCATGTGATCTCTTCTTTGACCTGTGCACCGCATGTGCTCTCCCCCTTGTCTGCTCTCTCTCCACTCCTGTGCTGTCTTCTTCCCTCATGTGTTCTTTCGTTTGAGCTGTCTCCCCCCTGTGTGTCCTCTTTCCTATGTGCACTCATCCCTCCCCCTGTGTTAAAATGAAAGCAAAATAGGTAAAGGTAATATTTTATTAACATGGAAAAATTTATGACAAAGGTGCTTTAATTTACAATGTATCCACATAAGGACAAAAAACACATTTTATTCTATTATCTATCTATCTATCTATCTATCTATCTATCCCTGTATCTATTATATATGTATTTTATATTGATCTATCATCTATCTATGTCTCTATCATCTGTTATTTGTCTATGTGTCTCAATCTATATTTAATGTATGTATGTCATTTCTATCTATCTCTCATCTATGTATGTCTCTATCATCGATGTAACTCATATGTATCTATCATCTATCTATGTATCTCATATCTATCTAGCTATCTATTTATCTATCTATGTATGTGTATATCTATATATCTCTATGGGCCACACCCTGAGGTGGAGATATGGTGAACAACCATCCCGCCCATCTCTTTAGCTGTTCACAAAAAAACAAGCCCTGTTAAAGTTAATTTAAGTCTCTCAGCATCTGTGACACTGGAGCATTAAATCCTGGTTCATATCATCAAGTTTTACAAACTGGATGACACAATATTAAATATCTGTCACACAATCTATCTATATCTATCTCATAGCTATGAAACATCTATTTATGTGTATGTGCATCTATCTATACACCTATCTATGTCTATGCCATATGTATGTACAGTGCCTACAAGTAGTATTCAACCCCCTGCAGATTTAGCTGGTTGACACATGCGGAATTAACTTGGCATTGTGACATTTGTACTGTAGATCAGCCTGGAAGTGGGAAATGCACTGCAGCAAATTTTGTTTTTGTTTTTTTTTTGTTTGTTTTTTTTAAAACGTTAAAAGTTAATTCAGAGTGTCATTTATTATTCAACCCCTCAAACCACAAGAATTCTGTTTGGTCCCCCTAAAGTATTAAGAAGTAGTTCAGGCACCAAGAATAATGAGCTTCACATGTGTGGATTAAAGATCTCTTTTGCCACCCTTTTCTGACTATTTAAGACCCTCCCCAAACTTGTGAACAGCACTCAGACATGGTCAACATGGGAAAGACAAAGGAGCATTCCAAGGCCATCAGAGACAAGATCATGGAGGGTCACAAGGCTGGCAAGGGGTACAAAACCCTTTCCAAGGAGTTGGGCCTACCTGTCTCCACTGTTGGGAGCATCATCCGTAAGTGGAAGGCTTATGGAACTACTGTTAGCCTTCCACGGCCAGGACAGCCTTTGAAAGTGTCCTCCCGTGCCGAGGCCAGGCTTGTCCGAAGAGTCAAGGCTAACCCAAGGACAACAAGGAAGGAGCTCCGGGAAGATCTCATGGCAGTGGGGACATTGGTTTCAGTCAATACCATAAGTAACGTACTCCACCGCAATGGTCTCCGTTCCAGATGAGCCCGGAAGGTACCTTTACTTTCAAAGCGTCATGTCAAGGCTCATCTACAGTTTGCTCATGATCACTTGGAGGACTCTGAGACAGACTGATTCAAGGTTCTATGGTCTGATGAGACCAAGATCGAGATCTTTGGTGCCAACCACACACGTGACGTTTGGAGACTGGATGGCACTGCATATGACCCCAAGAATACCATCCCTACAGTCAAGCATGGTGGTGGCAGCATCATGCTGTGGGGCTGTTTCTCTGCCAAGGGGCCTGGCCATCTGGTCCGCATCCATGGGAAGATGGATAGCACGGCCTACCTGGAGATTTTGGCCAAGAACCTCCGCTCCTCCATCAAGGATCTTAAGATGGGTCGTAATTTCATCTTCCAACAAGACAACGACCCAAAGCACACAGCCAAGAAAACCAAGGCCTGGTTCAAGAGGGAAAAAGTCAAGGTGTTGGAGTGGCCTAGTCAGTCTCCTGACCTTAACCCAATTGAAAACTTGTGGAAGGAGCTCAAGAATAAAGTCCACATGAGACACCCAAAGAACCTAGATAACTTGGAGAAGATCTGCATGGAGGAGTGGGCCAAGATAACTCCACAGACCTGTGCCGGCCTGATCAGGTCTTATAAAAGACGATTATTAGCTGTAATTGCAAACAAGGGTTATTCCACAAAATATTAAACATAGGGGTTGTATAATAATTGACCCACACTTTTATGTTTAAAATTTAATAAAATTCAACTGAGCAACATAACTTTTTGGTTTGTAAGATTTATGCTTCTGTTCATAAAACCTACTCTCGTTTGCAGTTTGAAGGCTCTAACTTATTTGCATCTTATCAAACCAGCTAAATCTGCAGGGGGTTGAATACTACTTGTAGGCACTGTATATATAAAATATCTTTATATTTATTATACTATCTATGTATATCTATGTGATATTTATCCATCATCTACCTATAAATCATACACGATATCTATTAATCATATTACAAGTTAAATAAATTAATTTAAAACATTTTTATAAACAACAATCCTTGTAAAAATGTTATCACTATTACATAACAACTTTCCTTGAAGTGGTGTATAAATTTCACTTTGACATGGGAGCGTTGCTTCACTCTGGAGAAAGCAACGTATAGCTGTCCATGTCCAAAGGCTGGTTCAGGGAAATAAATACCCACTCGATTGAGGGTCTGTCCTTGGGATTTGTTAATAGTCATTGCCAATGCAGGTTTGACTGGAAACTGTCGTCTTCTTAATTTAAAGGGTAACCCAGTGTCAGAAGGACACAAATCAATGCGTGGAATAAATACAATGTCCCCTTCGCCTGATCCAGTAATCACTTTAGCCTGTATGATGTTGGGGTGTAAGGCAGTGACAATCAGCCGAGTTCCATTACAGAGACCTTGGTTGGTATTGAGGTTTCGCAGTAGCATGACAATTGTGCCAATTTTAAGTTGGAGCAGATGTGATGGCATTGCCAATGACGTCAGAGAATTTAAAAATTCCACCGGGTACTGTTCACGTTCATCATCGTTATCAGCATCCACAGAATCGTCGCTTGTTTATACAACGTACTCGCCACTCATTCTATCCATTATTTGAGCGTTGAGAAGGTGTACATCCTCATTTTTTGGACAGAGTATTGCATGTGAGGCTGCAGTGTTAACACTGTCTTTGTCATTGGCATTTATGGTAATTTTTGTCAGGAGGAATTTCTATGACATCATCTACAAGGTTGTGTTCGTTTGACAGCTCACCATTTCCTAGTTTAAGCAACCAACTGTTGTATTCTGGATCACTGGAGCGCATGTTGTTGAATAGCGGCAGTCTGATAAAGTTTTTCCAGTGTTTTGAATATTTAACACAGGAGTCTACAATTTCTGTTCTTGTGGCATTAGCAAATACAGGAAGGCATTGTCGGAAGTCTCCTCCAAAAACGAAAACTTTACCACCAAAGGGTACATGATTTTTGTCAGCAACATGTGTTGTCATGACATCACGTAGAAGTCTATCAATGACATTCAAAGCATGGCTTTTATCAATGATAAAAAGTTTAGTATGTTGTAACTTTTTGGCGGCGTTGGTATCACTTTTAATCCTGGAAACAGATGTTTCGTTGATAGGAATTGGTATGCCGTAGAGAGAGTACATTGTTCGTCCTCCTCGTAGCAAGTTAGCTGCTATTCCTGTTGTGGCTGCAGGTGAGACAACGTCTTCTTGTCCTCGTACATAACGTATGAGTAGATGGTATAGGTAGATTTTTCCACTGCCACCGGGGCCATCAATAAAGAAGCACTTAGGTGTTAATGTGGTGTCTTGTAAAGCTTGAACTATGGCCTTGTAGGCAAAACGTTGCTCCTGATTCAGAGTTTCTTACATCTCTGCAGCCCTTGTCAACTCATATTCCTTATCGTAGTCCTCTTGAGGCTGACTTTTTTTATTTGCTGTTTGTGGTAAATTGAAATCATCAAAAGAGTTCCCATGGATTAGAAGCACATCTTGCACATCTTTCATAGCGTAGCCTTCACAATTGATGCAATCTTCTGTGTTATTGTGGTATCTATAAGGCTGTGTTCACACGATGCGTATTTCATGCGTTTCCGCGGCGTTTTTGCAGTTGCGTAAACGCCGCGGAAACGCATGAAAAACGCATGGTAGAAGGGAAGCAATGTTCCCCAATGGAAATCCGCATGTGCTGTGCCCATGATGCGGATTTTTCCGCAGCGTTAACGCTGCGGTCAAAAATCCGCAGCATGTCAATTAATTTTGCGGAAACGCGGCGATTTCGCCGCCATTGACTTGCATTAGAACGCGCCAATTCCGCAAGACAGCATTTGTACTTGCATTATTGGCGCGTTCTAATATGCGGATGGTACCCGGGTGTAGAGGAGAGGAGAGTCTCCTCCACACCCAGGTACCATTAAAAAAGCTGTAAAAGAAGAATAAAATAAAAAATAAATGTATTCTTACCATCTGTCGGCCCGCGCAGCGCTCCTGCTTGGTTCCCGGCACTTGCAGTGAGTTGTAGGACCTGCGGTGACGTCAGAGTCATGTGACGGGTCACGTGACGCTGACGTCGGCAGGTCTTTCAATTCAAAGTTGCCGGCGAGGGAGAACAGATTGAGCAGGACAGCGCAGGCCATCGGAGGTAAGTATATACACTCTCTCGGGTCACACTATATAAATCCATGCTGTTTGCATGGATTTATATAGTGTGACCTAGTTGTCAAGCACTTTCCAAGTGATGTTAACATCGCCTGGAAAGCGCTTGTCAATCTGCATGCGGAAACGCATGTGAATCTGCATGTGGATCCGCATGTATTCTGCAGGAAAAACGCATGCACAATCTGCATGCGTTTTTTCTGCCAGGGAGATGCAGAAATGATGCAGAAATTTTCTGCTTCATTTCTGCATCGTGTGCACATACCCTGACAGTAGTCTTTTAAAAAATGTTCCTTAAACTCATTCCACAACTCTAGGTGATTAGTAGGTGGGCCGAAAACACAGATGTAAGCAAACATCTCCCGAAGTTGTGTAGGCATGTTCAGAACAGTGGCTTTTATTATAGTATTTTTCCAGACACTGTCATTTATTAATAATACTAGTGGTAATGCAGCATCTTTAAATGCTTGATGTGTAACACCATTTACGGATTTAATGCTCTCAAAACTTGTTGGGCCTTTTACACGCAATAAAAACAAACGTAAATAATATGGTTCTTGGTCTTTCACACTAACTGTATACATTCTTCCAATTACTTTTCGCCTCGTCGCTTTCTGGGTTCCCATGTGCCTTGTTTCCAAACATAGTGCTCAGGAATTTCTCGGTAGTAATATTGATGTGCATTTAGGTCGATCTTATTAAGGTTGAAGTGCGCCATTAGTGTGGAATTATTATGGAGCTTTTGTTGAATGTTGTCAATGGGATCGTCTTCATGAAAATATAGAGGCTGAGAGTTAGGCAGGTGTACGGCTAGGCGAATGATGGCATGAGATTGTTTATGCATTGGAAAAGCAAATATTCTCCATGCAGCTTCTGGCGCACTGACGTATCTCGAATCAACAAATTGGCTTGTTTCATCATGTTTGATGTCTCTTTGAGCTATTTCAATATTAGTCTTGTCGTGTCCTTTGTATACATATTTAAACAAATATTTTACACTTTGGATGGAAGCACAGATTTCCACATTATTGTGGCAGTTGTATTTTTTGAGCAAATGAGGGTTATATGGGACAACCCATGAATTATCAATTGTCTTTGAATGATGGTCGTATGTTCTCCCAATGTTTCTGCGGTAACTTGGAGAGCCGTCCTTTTCTTTGATGGTATATTCTTGGTATTTTTTTGGGAAACCTTTGGAACACCTCCCATCATCCATACAGGGAGAGTTAGGATTGGCTTCTCCACAGGGACCATAAATTATGTTCTTAATAACAATGTTGTGGAGCTGAGGGTATTTTGTTTCATCGGGAATTTCTGCCCATACTATGTTGTCCATGTCCTCTTCAGTTCTTATTTTTGAATTGTTTTGAAGGATTATTAAATATGTGCGTGTGGCCGACGGCACCGAGCTTTTGAAACTCGATGACATGGACGGCTGCGGTGACCTCTCCAAATAAGCCATTGTCCATGTCTGCTAAGAGGGAATCAAGTTTCATTTTAAAAACACGTGCCCCCAAGTCTGGCCTATGTTCCACACATTGCCACGGTTCTACATTTTGTCTAATCTCAGTCCACTGTGATTGCGTGTCATGGTGACAAACAGATCTGGTCGACCATACTTTGTAACTATACACAGAGCATCCACTGCAGGATTCGGCAGAGGATTCATTTTGTGAGGTAAAATATTTCACTGCCTGTTTTTAAACAATATTTTACCTCACAAAATGAATCCTCTGCGATCCCCGGCTGTAATGTCTGCATTGTATTTTCCTTCCTCCCCCGCCCAGGAGATGTGGTATGTTCCACACACGGTCAGACACAGACAATTTTTAAAATGAACTTTCGTTCGTGGGTAAACCCCTTTAATGGGAGCGGCTTCCTCTGACTGTAGACACGTCGCGCATCTGCCGCCGGGATCAACCGAATGATTCACTGCGCCTGCACGAAATTCACACAGGCGCAGTAAATCAGACCGGCGCCATCTTTGTGCAGACAGATAGCGGCGGTCATATTAAAACTGGGCATGCGCTCCTCCTGTACAAAGATGGCGGCGGTCAGTGAATCATTCGGCTGATCCTGGCGGCGGGATGTACGGCATGTTCTTGACGGTGTTCCGCTGGTGGTACCGCACAAGAGGCTGCGTACGGCAGTGATTTGTACGGCGTATACAGTGTGTGTGTGGTGCGTACGGCGTATACAGTGTATGTGGTGCATACGGCGTATATAGTGTGTGTGTGGTGGTGTGTACGGCGTATACAGTTTGTTTGCGGTGCGTACGGCGTATACAGTGTGTGTGTGCGGTGCGTATGGCAAACACAGTGTGTGTGTGTCATGCGTACGGCGTATACAGTGTGTGTTTGGTGTGTACGGCGTATTCAGTGTGTGTGTGTGTGTGTGTGGTGCGTACAGCGTATGAAGTGTGTGTGTGTGTTGGTTTGTACGGCGTATACAGTGTGTGTGTGATGTGTACGGTGTATTCAGTGTGTGGTGCGTACAGCGTATGCAGTGTGTGTGTGTGTGTGTGTGTGTTGGTTTGTACGGCGTATACAGTGTGTGTGTGGTGCGTATGGCGTATACAGATTGTGTGTGTGGTGGTGCATACGGCGTATACAGTTTGTATGTGGTGTGTACAGCGTATACAGTGTGTGTGTGTCTGTGTGTGTGGTGGTGTGTACGGCGTATACAGTGTGTGGTGCTGTGTACGGCGTATACAGTATGTGTGTGGTGAGTATAGCGAACACAGTGTGTGTGTGTCATGCGTACAGCGTATACTGTGTGTGTGTGTGGTGCGTAAGGTGTATACAGTGTGTGTGTGGTGTGTACGGCGTATACAGTGTGTGTGGGTGGTGTGTACAGCGTATACAGTGTGTGTGGGTGGTGGTGCGTACGGCGTATACAGTGTATGTGTGGTGCATACGGCGTATACAGTGTGCGTGTATGTGGTGCGTACAGTGTATATGTGGCACCCCAGGGGTCTGGTTTCCACAGTAACAGCAATGTTATGTCTGAGAGCAGGTGGGAGGTCTCTTGGTCAGGGATCCTATGCATGCCACACCTCCTGCCCAGTCCTGGGAGGGGAAGAACTTCCCCTATATAAACCTAGGGCTGAGGCAGGGTTACAGAGTAGAGAAGAAGTAGAGACAGAGAAGCAGATATAGGAAAAGAACATCAGGAGCTCTGTGGGAGCAGTGCTACAAGGAGTCAGGGGTTGGCAGCTGCAGAGCTCGCCCTGACTGAGAAGTTATCACCGGACCCGGAGTCCGAGGCTGTGGGGACTAACTCCTATCCAGCAGCAGAAACCGACCGGCAGGGGATTGCAGGTCCTCTGGCCCAGAAACCCGAAGGCACGGTCACACGCGTGGGACCAGCACCGCCGTCGTGGAGCGGAAGCTACTAGAAGGCCCCGAGTCACCGGCCATACGGGTGAGCACCACACGGTACACTCAGGGACGTGGGCTACTTATGTAGCACCCTGAGGATTCGGCTGCTACAGGGGTATTGCACCTCACTCCAGAGGTGTGGTATTCCACTCCCGGGTAAGGATGGAGTGTGGGACTGAGCTCAGTAGGCTGCATGCACTACATACATCCCATTTCCGGGGGACAGAACTACGGTACTCCCACCAGTATATGTGCAGGTACGACAGCGTCTGTCCCTGGCTGGAGTGGGAGGGGGGTGGAACATCCCAGTAGTGTAGGGGCAGATAGGGGGAGTAGTCTGGGTAAAGCTAGGAGCTCATTGGGTGCTAGTCACCTGGGCTCACACATAGAGGGAGGTATATAAGGTGGGCACCATCTTAGATCAGGGTTCAGTTCAGGCAGGAGGAGAAGAGGAGAAGAGTTCAGCCAGGAGGGCTGACAGGGAGCTGTGGCTCCGGCTGGGCCCAGCTCCAGAGCCAAGCCTGCAGAGGAGAGAGAGGAGTAAGAAGGATCCAGAGGCATAAGACCAAGAGGGAACCCTAAGAACCCAGAATCAGACCAAAAAGGGTGAAGGGTTGGCGGACATGGGTACCGGAACCCGAACTGGTGGAGGCCACTTATCCTCAGCCAGGAACCGGAGGTCGTGGTCAAGATTTGCCACGACCCTCACCAAATCCACCAGAAAGGCACACCAAGCATAGGGTCAGGGAACCCAGAGGAGGTTTGACCACTAAGAGACCCGAGGGAGCCAGCCAAAGGTGGATCCCTGGTGGGAATGGCCAGAGACAGAGAGGGAGAAGGGAGCTCAGGACCACGCTCCAGAACTGCCTGGGGGTTAGCCGAGTCCAGGACCTGGTGGACGCAGCACGGCTCGGGTGGTCACTCAAGGCCAGAGTGACTGAGAGAACACTTGTGAGTAAAACCCCTGAAACTGCATCTCCTGACTCTGACTCTTCTTACTGCACCGTCACAACCCCCCTCATCTTCACCTGCTGCCCTGAGGCCATACCCCTCCCGTTGGGGGTTATACCACCACGCTGCACATCCTTATACACCTGGCCTCAGTGGACTGTCCTGCAGCGGCGGCTTCAAAGCCGCACTCAACGGGTGGCTTAGTCGATCAAGTTAACATCTACTGCCATAGACTGCCACTTAGTTTGACACCTTGGGCACGGACCGGGTCACCGCCACAAGGACTACTACCCCTACCCAGATCCGGCTCCGGGTATCCCCCGAACATGGCCCAGGGGGTGCGTCACTTATACCCGCCTCTAGCAAGGTAGCCGGAAGAGTATCGTTAGTTTGGGAGGCCTACAACTCCGACTGGCCAGGGGAGATCCCATCTGCTCAAGGACTGACCAGGCCCCAATCGCTAGCCAGTACTCCGGAAGGGTCTATCTTTGTCACCAGTAAAGACCCTGAACTACACCGTACCGTCTCCGAGTGGTTCCTGCTACCCCCATCATCCACGTCGGCTGCCCTGAGGCCATACCCCTCCCGTTGGGGGTTATACTATCACGCTGCACAATCCTACCACCGGCCTCAGCGGTCTGCCCTGCAGCAGCAGCTCCTTAGCTGTACTCAACGGGTGGCGTAGTCGTCCAACATCTACCGCTAATACAGCGCCACTTAGTCTGACTCCCTGGGCACGGACCGGATCACCGCCACGAGACTACAACCCTCAAGAGATCCGGCTCCGGGTAAGCTCCCGCGTGCGCAACGCAGCGCGACACAGGCCCAGGGGCGCGTCAACTTTTGGCGTAGTCGGCAGGATCTCGTGCCCGCAACCACCGGGTACTGCGTGCCTGAAAAGACTGTTCAAACTTACCTGTGGTGAAGATTCCCGCCATCCGGCGCCATCTTCCGCTTCCTTCCCGCCATCGGTGGAGTTTTCCCGCCATCCGGCGCCATCTTCGGCCTTCTTCCCGCCATACGTGGAGTTTTCCCGCCATTGGACGCCATCTTGAGGACGCCGCGCGGGAAGAAGAGGGGCGTGGACTCCGAAAGCGCGCGAGAACTGAAGCCCCGCCTCACGTCCGGACGTTGCGTAAGGTCCTGGAAGGAGCCCAGCAGACGCCGACGTCACAGGAGCGCGACGGAAGGTCCTCAACCCTGACGATCCACTGCGGAGCCGCGGCCTACGGAAGAGGATCATCGCAAGGTAGGCCACGGTCCACTAGGGGGGAGAAGGATGTCGGATACGGAGGAGAGCTTCACCGCTTCAACCCCCGCCAGCGCCACCGCTGTTGCGGTCATGCCTTTCACCATGCCCTATATCCCGGGGGCAGCCTGGCTACCCCAGTACTCAGGGGAGTCACATACCCTGCATGACTTTAGAGAAAAGCTGGATAGCCTCTTCCAGGTGTACCCCCTCACAGAGGAGCAAAAAGTGAGCATCCTGGTGGCCCAATTAACCGGGGCAGCCCAAAGGGAGGTAAAGTCCTGGCCACCTGAGGGGAGGACTGTCGCAGGGATACTAACCCGGCTGAGGGACACCTTTGATACCCGCACCTCAGCCGAGATCAAGCTTAGATTCTACGGGTGCAAACAGCGGGCACATGAGAGTATAAGGGACTATGCCCTGAACTTACAAGAGGCCCTGAGAGCCATTAAGCAGACCGACCCTGACGGCGTGGGAGACGAGGACAGGCTGTTGACTGAACAATTTATAGAGGGTTTATATTGCAATGCCCACCGAACCCAGTTGTGGGCAATGGCCTTACAGGACCCTCATCTGGGATTTGCACAGTTCAAGGACAGAGCCATCCGGGTGCTTCGAGAACCGGCACCAGGTGGCGTTGTGACCCCCAGACGCCCCACTACCACTTACCACCAGGAGGCGGCGCCCTTGTCGGCAGGGCCTGTGGGAGCTGGTGCGCAGGCTTTGAACAATGACCCGGCTCCAGACCTGCACCATCAGGTCCAAGAGCTAGCTAAAAGCGTTGCTGCGCTAACCCGAACTGTGCAGTCTTTACAGATTTCCACTCCAGGGAAGATCCAGCTGGCATCCAGACCGGAGGACATCCCGTGGCGTCGACCAAGGAGGACCCCACCGGCCAGAGGAAGACCCAGCGACCGATACAACGAGGACGGACGACCCATCTGCCGCCGCTGCAATCAACCCGGACATATGGCAAGGTACTGTCCTTTAAACTGGCACAACCTGGGGTAGAGGGCCAACCCCCAGGAAAAAGATCACCAGGCCCATCGAACTGGCGCGACAAATATGTGGGAGGACGTCCAGTCTTACCCGTGGTACTGGATGGCATTCCTATGAGTGCCCTACTGGACACCGGGTCACAGGTCACCACCATCCCGTACGTGCTCTTCAAGCAGTACTGGAATGACTCGGATATCACCCGCTACCCTGACGACGACTTGAGTATCATCGCCAGCAATGGTCAGCCCGTGCCACAGATTGGATTTAAAGAGGTGACCATTAAAATCGGTAGAGTCGAACTGGCAGCACAGGGACTGATCATTGTAGACATTGACAAACACGAGAGTCACCCAAAGATAACTCTAGGAACTAATGTAATTGAAATTTGTCTTGCAGAGGTGATTTTCCTTTTACAGCAGGTTGCCAAGAACGCCAGCTCCGGCCAGCAGCGAGTGCTCCAGAAAGAGATCCAGGCACTGATGCGACGGCAACAGCTAGAACTCTCCGGTGGTGAGATTGGTAGCGTGCGAATGTGTGACCCTTTCCCTATTGCCATGCCCCCGAAAAGTGAAATGATGATTTGGTGCCGGGCAGCTATTGGTCTGAGAGGTAGAGATTACCAGGCAATGGTAGAACCAGTTTACTCAGACAGTAGGCCCACCATTTTGACAGCACGGGGGGTGGTGAATGTACGCCATGGGAGGGTGCCCGTTCGCATAATAAATATCGGGAAGAGGGAAGTGTACCTGCCCCGGTATGCCACGCTAGCCAAATTGTATACCATCAATCAAGATTCCATACAGAACCCTTGCCTCCATCTTCCCCGGAGGAAGGTAACGGCTCTCAGAAAACAATGGAGGACTGGTGTCAGCAACTACATTTGGGTACTGACTCCACTCCCTCACACCAGAAACAGGGAGTCTATCGGGTGGTTCAAGAGTACGAGAGAGTGTTTAGTAAACACCCGTTAGACTTCGGGCGAGTCAAGGGGGTAGAACACCACATCCCCACGGGAGACCATCCTCCCATAAAAGAGAGGTATCGACCCGTACCCCCTGCACACTACCAACACGCCAAGGGGATGCTTAGAGACATGAAGGAGGCTGGGGTGATCAGGGATAGCTGTAGCCCCTGGGCAGCTCCACTAGTCTTAGTCAAAAAGAAAGACAACACCATGAGGATGTGTGTAGATTACCGGAAAATCAACCGTATCACACACAAGGATGCGTACCCCTTACCAAGGATAGAGGAGTCTTTGGCTGCTTTAAGATCTGCTAACTTCTTCTCTACCTTGGATCTCACTAGTGGGTACTGGCAGGTTCCTGTAGCAGAGGCGGACCGGGAGAAGACCGCATTCACCACCCCGATGGGACTTAGCGAGTTTACCTGCATGCCGTTCGGACTCTGCAACGCACCAGGAACCTTCCAACGATTAATGGAGTGCTGTCTGGGCCACAGAAACTTCGAGACGGTCCTGCTGTACCTGGACGATGTCATCGTATATTCCAAGACGTATGAGGACCACCTGAAACACCTGGCGGAAGTGTTCGAAGCTCTGGCAAGCTAAGGCCTAAAGGTGAAACCCTCCAAGTGTCACCTCCTGAAACCAAAGGTGCAGTACCTGGGACACGTGGTGAGCGCTGATGGAGTGGCTCCCGACCCTGATAAGATCACCGCAATTAAGGAATGGCCAAGTCCCTCCAGTGTAAAGGAAGTGCGGCAGTTCCTCGGGTTGGTAGGCTATTACCGCAGATTCATCCCCGGTTTCACCAAAAAGGCAGCTCCTATGCAGGACCTCCTGATAGGCCAGTCCCGGAAGGCCAAGAACCAGAAGCCACCCTTCAGATGGGAGAAGTTAGAAGAAGAGTCCTTCCGCCAGCTGAAGATGGCCCTCACGGGGGATGAAATCCTGGCGTACCCTGATTACAGCCAGCCCTTTATCCTCTACACCGACGCAAGTAACATCGGGCTAGGAGCCGTGCTGTCCCAGATCCAGCAGGGGAAAGAACGAGTAATCGCTTACGCCAGCCGAAAACTGCGACCCACCGAGAGAAACCCTGAGAATTACAGCTCATTTAAGCTAGAGTTCCTGGCAGTGGTGTGGGCAGTCACCGAACGCTTTAAGCACTACCTCGCTTCCTCCCGGTTCACCGTGTACACGGATAACAACCCGTTGACACACCTGGACACAGCAAGACTCGGTGCCCTAGAGCAGAGATGGATGGCCCGTCTGTCCAACTACGAGTTCACAATCAAATACCGGGCAGGACACTCCAATACCAACGCGGACGCCCTGTCCAGGATGCCAAACCTACCGGACGTAGGAGAAGATCCAGAGGGACTGGAAGAAGTCGAACTCCCCGCGTTCCACCGTCATGGGACTATCCAGTATTCCCACCGGGTAAGGAGTAAGCAAGCTGCTACGTTTAATCCCTTGCCTCACTACAACTGGGCGGAAACGCAAGACAGTGACCCTGCCGTCCGACTGGTGAAGGAGATGCTGACTCGGCCAGAGGCTCGCCTTGACCCAGACGCTCCGGAGGAAGCCAAGCAACTGTGGGCTGAGAAGAGTCGACTGTTCCTTTATAAGGGGAAGTTGTGCCGCCGAATGGTTAACTCCCGGACGCATGAACTAATCTGGCAAGTAGTGGTGCCACGAAGAGACGCAGCCGTGGTGATGGAGGCATACCACGACGGGGCTGGACACTTCGGATGGAAGAAGCTGGAGTTCCTGCTGCGCGGGCGGTTCCACTGGGTAGGCATGAGGGGAACCATCGAGAGGTGGTGCAGAGACTGTGGCCCGTGCAACCTAAGAAGGAAGGACCGTGCCAGCCAGAAGACTCCCCTGCAGTCCATCATCACCCGGCAGCCGTTGGAATTGGTAGCCTTGGATCATGTAAAACTGACCCCAAGCAGAAGTGGCTACGTCTACGCACTAACCATCGTGGATCACTACTCCCGGTTCTTGGTTGTCGTCCCCGTCAAGGACTTAACCGCTCGAACAGCAGCTAGAGCCTTCCAGCAGCATTTCTGCCGTCCACACGGGTACCCGGACCAAGTGTTGACAGACCAGGGACCTGCCTTTGAAGCGGAGGTCTTCCAAGAATTCTGCACTCTGTATGGCTGCCGGAAGATAAGGACGACACCCTATCATCCGCAAACTAATGGACTTTGTGAGAAAATGAACCAGGTGGTGATAGATCTTCAGAAAACATTGCCCCTGGAAGAACGCAGTCTGTGGCCTGAGAGGCTGCCCGACCTAGTGGACCTATACAACCACATCCCGGTAGGTTCCACCAACTGTACCCCGGCTTACCTGATGAGGGCAAGACCTGGTAAGCTACCTGTTGACCTGGAGATGGGAGTCCTGACACCCGAGGACACTTCACCAGAAGCAGACTGGGACACAGAGAGGCAGCAGCAGTACCGGAAAGTACAGGAGAGCGTGGAGCGAAGTCTCTGTCAAGCTAGGGAAAGACAAGAGAAAACTTACAACCAGTATGCTCCCGCTGTTCCCCTGGTACCCGGAGAGCAGGTCTTGAAGAGGAAAAGGCGGCTCCACAAGTTGGACGACCAGTGGGAGAAGGACCCGTACATCGTACTGCCCTCAAGCCACGACAACCCAAAGGTCTGTACCATCAGTAAAGACAGAGGGGAAACCACAACCATTGTATCCCGGGATCACCTGAAGAAGTGTCCCGAACAGCTACGGAACCCTGAAGAGGAACAAGAAGACCCTCGACCCGTAGAGGAAAGGGAAGATATGGTTAGTACTGTGCTCGGAGACTTCCCTCGGTCTTGGACTCAAGTCAATGGCGCAGTTGTGGTACCCGTACTCACCTTCCTCCAACCAGCATCCCAAGCACCTACGGAGCAACAGGTAGAGCTGGAAGAACAGCCGGTCCAGGAGGCAGAAGACCCCACACCAGCAGACCAGGAGGATCAACCCTCTGCTTATAGTGAACCTGCCATGCCTCTAGTGAGCCAAAGGGCCCGTGGACAGCTGCCCAGTTTACCCTTGACAGTTCCTACACCCTGTAGTTCGGGGCTAGACAGTCAGCTCCGTAGGTCCACTAGGGCCACTAGAGGCCAGTTACCCGCACGTTGGAGGATTTGAAGTGTATAAGTTGTTTTATTTATGGTTACCTGTTTTTCTTGTTGCTTGTGTATAATTATGTGTTTCTAGTTATTTTTAGGAGTCCTTGGTGGATTTACCGGGAATCCTTGTACAATTGGTTGGAGCGTAACCTAGGAATGGACTAAAGACTGTTAAGGACTCGGGGCAGGACAGACCCCTACCTGGTTACGTCTCCCTGTTTTGGTGAAATGGACACCTTGCTTTTCTTCAAAAACTGCACCCGGTTGCGGACACGCCGTGACCATCCTTATGTGTTTTTCTTGTTGTATTATTATTGTTTATACCTTGTTATGTTTTTCTAAAAATATGTTTAGTCCCGGAGTACTAAATTTCACTAGGGGGGAATGTGGCACCCCAGGGGTCTGGTTTCCACAGTAACAGCAATGTTATGTCTGAGAGCAGGTGGGAGGTCTCTTGGTCAGGGATCCTATGCATGCCACACCTCCTGCCCAGTCCTGGGAGGGGAAGAACTTCCCCTATATAAACCTAGGGCTGAGGCAGGGTTAGAGAGTAGAGAAGAAGTAGAGACAGAGAAGCAGATATAGGAAAAGAACATCAGGAGCTCTGTGGGAGCAGTGCTACAAGGAGTCAGGGGCTGGCAGCTGCAGAGCTCGCCCTGACTGAGAAGTTATCACCGGACCCGGAGTCCGAGGCTGTGGGGACTAACTCCTATCCAGCAGCAGAAACCGACCGGCAGGGGATTGCAGGTCCTCTGGCCCAGAAACCCGAAGGCACGGTCACACGCGTGGGACCAGCACCACCGTCGTGGAGCGGAAGCTACTAGAAGGCCCCGAGTCACCGGCCATACGGGTGAGCACCACACGGTACACTCAGGGACGTGGGCTACTTATACCCGCCTCTAGCAAGGTAGCCGGAAGAGTATCGTTAGTTTGGGAGGCCTACAACTCCGCCTGGCCAGGGGAGATCCCATCTGCTCAAGGACTGACCAGGCCCCAATCGCTAGCCAGTACTCCGGGAGGGTCTATCTTTGGCACCAGTAAAGACCCTGAACTACACCGTACCGTCTCCGAGTGGTTCCTGCTACCCCCATCATCCACGTCGGCTGCCCTGAGGCCATACCCCTCCCGTTGGGGGTTATACTATCACGCTGCACAATCCTGCCACCGGCCTCAGCGGTCTGCCCTGCAGCAGCAGCTCCTTAGCTGTACTCAACGGGTGGCGTAGTCGTCCAACATCTACCGCTAATACAGCGCCACTTAGTCTGACTCCCTGGGCACGGACCGGATCACCGCCACGAGACTACAACCCTCAAGAGATCCGGCTCCGGGTAAGCTCCCGCGTGCGCAACGCAGCGCGACACAGGCCCAGGGGCGCGTCATATACATTGTGTTTGTGTTGTGTGCGGCGTATACAGTGTGTGTGTGCTGCGTATGGAGTATACAGTGTGTGTGTGTGGTGCATACGTCGTATACAATGTGTGTGTGTGTGTGTGTGTGTGTGTGTGTGGTGAGTACGGCGTATACAGTGTGAGTGTGTGTGTGCGTACAGTGTATACATTGTGTGTGTTGTGTACGGCGTATACAGTGTGTGTGTGGTGCGTACGGTATATACAGTGTGTGTGTGGTGCATACGTCATATACAGTGTGTGTGTGTGTGTGTGTGTGTGTGTGAGGTGCGTAAGGCATATACAGTGTGTGTATGTGTTGTGCGTACGGAGTATACAGTGTGTGTTTGTGTGTGTGTGTGTGGTGCGTACAACGTATACAGTGTGTGTTCACGATGGAGTTCCGCTGGTGGTACCGCTGCTGAGATCTGTGTGACTGAGTGTGAGGCCTCATGTATGTGACAGATGAGCGTATGAGCAGCTGCAGAGATCTGTGTGACTGAGTGTGAGGCCTCATGTATGTGACAGATGAGCGTATGAGCAGCTGCTGAGATCTGTGTGACTGAGTGTGAGGCGTCATGTATGTGATAGATGAGCATATGAGCAGCTGCTGAGATCTGTGTGAGGCCTCATGTATGTGACAGATGAGTATGAGCAGCTGCTGAGATCTGTGTGACTGAGTGTGAGGCGTCATGTATGTGACAGATGAGTGTATGAGCAGCTGCTGTGATCTGTGTGACTGAGTGTGAGGCTTCATGTATGTGACAGATGAGAATATGAGCAGCTGCTGAGATCGGTGTGACTGAGTGTGAGGCCTCATGTATGTGACAGAGGAGCGTATGAGCGGCTGCCGAGATCTGTGTGACTGAGTGTGAGGCCTCATGTATGTGGCAGATGAGCGTATGAGCAGCTCCTGAGATCTGTGTGACTGAGTGTGAGGCCTCATGTATGTGATAGATGAGCGTATGAGCAGCTGCTGAGATCTGTGTGAGTGTGAGGCCTCATGTATGTGATAGATGAGTATGAGCCGCTGCTGAGATCTATGTGACTGAGTGTGAGGCCTCATGTATGTGACAGATGAGCGTACGAGCAGCTGCCGAAATCTGCCTGACTGAGTGTGAGGCCTCATGTATGTGACAGATGAGCGTATGAGCAGCTGCTGAGATCTGTGTGACTGAGTGTGAGGCCTCATGTATGTGATAGATGAGCGTATGAGCAGCTGCTGAGGTCTGTGTGACTGAGTGTGAGGCCTCATGTATGTGACAGATGAGCGTATGAGCAGCTGCTAAGATCTGTGTGACTGAGTGTGAGGCCTCATGTATGTGACAGATGAGTATGAGCAGCTGCTGAGATCTGTGTGACTGAGTGTGAGGCCTCATGTATGTGACAGATGAGCGTATGAGCAGCTGCTGAGATCTGTGTGACTGAGTGTGAGGGCTCATGTATGTGACAGATGAGCGTATGAGCAGCTGCTGAGATCTGTGTGACTGAGTGTGAGGCGTCATGTATGTGATAGATGAGCGTATGAGCAGCTGCTGAGATCTGTGTGAGTGTGAGGCCTCATGTATGTGATAGATGAGTATGAGCAGCTGCTGAGATCTGTGTGACTGAGTGTGAGGTCTCATGTATGTGACAGATGAGTATGAGCAGCTGCTGAGATCTGTGTGACTGAGTGTGAGGAATCATGTATGTGACAGATGAGCGTATGAGGAGCTGCCGAGATCTGTGTGACTGAGTGTGAGGCCTCATGTATGTGACAGATGAGCGTATGAGCAGCTGCTGAGATCTGTGTGACTGAATGTGAGGCCTCATGTATGTGACAGATGAGCGTATGAGCAGCTGCTGAGATCTGTGTGACTGAGTGTGAGGCCTCATGTATGTGACAGATGAGCGTATGAGCAGCTGCTGAGATCTGTGTGACTGAGTGTGAGGCGTCATGTATGTGACAGATGAGCGTATGAGCAGCTGCTGAGATCTGTGTGACTGAATGTGAGGCCTCATGTATGTGACAGATGAGCGTATGAGCAGCTGCTGAGATCTGTGTGACTGAGTGTGAGGCCTCATGTATGTGACAGATGAGCATATGAGCAGCTGCTGAGGTCTGTGTGACTGAGTGTGAGGCCTCATGTATGTGACAGATGAGTGTATGAGCAGCTGCTGAGATCTGTGTGAGTGTGAGGCCTCATGTATGTGACAGATGAGTATGAGCAGCTGCTGAGATCTGTGTGACTGAGTGTGAGGCATCATGTATGTGACAGATGAGCGTATGAGCAGCTGCTGAGATCTGTGTGACTGAGTGTGAGGAATCATGTATGTGAAAGATGAGCGTATGAGCAGCTGCTGAGATCTGTGTGACTGAGTGTGAGGCCTCATGTATGTGACAGATGAGCATATGAGCAGCTGCTGAGATCTGTGTGACTGAGTGTGAGGCCTCATGTATGTGACAGATGAGCGTATGAGCAGCTGCCGAAATCTGTGCGAGTGAGTGTGAGGCGTCATGTATTTGATAGATGAGCGTATGAGCAGCTGCTGAGATCTGTGTGAGTGTGAGGTCTCATGTATGTGACAGATGAGTATGAGCAGCTGCTGAGATCAGTGTGAGTGAGTGTGAGGCCTCATGTATGTGACAGATGAGCGTATGAGCAGCTGCTGAGATCAGTGTGACTGAGTGTGAGGCCTCATGTATGTGACAGATGAGCGTATGAGCAGCTGCTGAGATATGTGTGAGTGTGAGGCCTCATGGATGTGACAGATGAGTATGAGCAGCTGCTGAGATCTGTGTGACTGAGTGTGAGGCCTCATGTATGTGACAGATGAGCATATGAGCAGCTGCTGAGGTCTGTGTGACTGAGTGTGAGGCCTCATGTATGTGACAGATGAGCGTATGAGCAGCTGCTGAGATCTGTGTGACTGACTGTGAGGCCTCATGTATGTGACAGATGAGCGTATGAGCAGCTGCTGAGGTCTGTGTGACTGAGTGTGAGGCTTCATGTATGTGACAGATGAGCGTATGAGCAGCTGCTGAGATCTGTGTGAGTGTGAGGCCTCATGTATGTGACAGATGAGTATGAGCAGCTGCTGAGATCAGTGTGACTGAGTGTGAGGGGCCACATGTATGTGACAGATGAGCGTATGAGCAGCTGCTGAGATCAGTGTGACTGAGTGTGAGGCCTTATGTATGTGACAGATGAGCATATGAGCAGCTGCTGAGATCTGTGTGACTGAGTGTGAGGCCTCATGTATGTGACAGATGAGTGTATGAGCAGCTGCTGAGATCTGTGTGACTGAGTGTGAGGCCTCATGTATGTGACAGATGAGCGTATGAGCAGCTGCTGAGATCTGTGTGACTGAGTGTGAGGCCTCATATATGTGACAGATGAGCGTCTGAGCAGCTGCTGAGATCTGTGTGACTGAGTGTGAGGCCTCATGTATGTGACAGATGAGCGTATGAGCAGCTGCTGAGATCTGTGTGACTGAGTGTGAGGCCTCATGTATGTGACAGATGAGCGTATGAGCAGCTGCTGAGATTTGTGTGACTGAGTGTGAGGCGTCATATATGTGACAGATGAGCATATGATCAGCTGCTGAGATCTGTGTGACTGACTGTGAGGCCTCATGTATGTGATAGATGAGAATATGAGCAGCTGCCGAGATCTGTGTGACTGAGTGTGAGGCCTCATGTATGTGACAGATGAGCATATGAGCAGCTGCTGAGATCTGTGTGACTGAGTGTGAGGCCACATGTATGTGACAGATGAGTGTATGAGCAGCTGCTGAGATCTGTGTTACTGAGTGTGAGGCCTCATGTATGTGACAGATGAGCGTATGAGCAGCTGCTGAGATCTGTGTGACTGAGTGTGAGGCGTCATGTATGTGACAGATGAGCATATGATCAGCTGCTGAGATCTGTGTGACTGAGTGTGAGGCCTCATGTATGTGACAGATAAGAATATGAGCAGCTGCCGAGATCTGTGTGACTGAGTGTGAGGCCTCATGTATGTGACAGATGAGTGTATGAGCAGTTGCTGAGATCAGTGTGACTGAGTGTGAGGCCTCATGTATGTGACAGATGAGTGTATGAGCAGCTGCTGAGATCTGTGTGACTGAGTGTGAGGCCTCATGTATGTGACAGATGAGCGTATGAGCAGCTGCTGAGATCTGTGTGAGTGTGAGGTCTCATGTATGTGACAGATGAGTATGAGCAGCTGCTGAGATCAGTGTGAGTGAGTGTGAGGGGCCACATGTATGTGACAGATAAGCGTATGAGCAGCTGCTGAGATCAGTGTGACTGAGTGTGAGGCCTCATGTATGTGACAGATGAGCGTATGAGCAGCTGCTGAGATCTGTGTGACTGAGTGTGAGGCCTCATGTATGTGACAGATGAGCGTATGAGCAGCTGCTGAGATCTGTGTGAGTGAGTGTGAGGCGTCATGTATGTGATAGATGAGCGTATGAGCAGCTGCTGAGATCTGTATGAGTGTGAGGCCTCATGTATGTGACAGATGAGCATATGAGCAGCTGCTGAGATCAGTGTGACTGAGTGTGAGGCCTCATGTATGTGACAAATGAGCGTATGAGCAGCTGCTGAGGTCTGTGTGACTGAGTGTGAGGCCTCATGTATGTGACAGATGAGCGTATGAGCAGCTGCTGAGATCTGTGTGAGTGTGAGGCCTCATGTATGTGACAGATGAGCGTATGAGCAGCTGCTGAGATTTGTGTGACTGAGTGTGAGGCGTCATATATGTGACAGATGAGCATATGATCAGCTGCTGAGATCTGTGTGACTGACTGTGAGGCCTCATGTATGTGACAGATGAGAATATGAGCAGCTGCCGAGATCTGTGTGACTGAATGTGAGGCCTCATGTATGTGACAGATGAGCATATGAGCAGCTGCTGAGATCTGTGTGACTGAGTGTGAGGCATCATGTATGTGACAGATGAGCGTATGAGCAGCTGCTGAGATCTGTGTGACTGAGTGTGAGGAGTCATGTATGTGAAAGATGAGCGTATGAGCAGCTGCTGAGATCTGTGTGACTGAGTGTGAGGCCTCATGTATGTGACAGATGAGCATATGAGCAGCTGCTGAGATCTGTGTGACTGAGTGTGAGGCCTCATGTATGTGACAGATGAGCGTATGAGCAGCTGCCGAGATCTGTTTGAGTGAGTGTGAGGCCTCATGTATGTGATAGATGAGCGTATGAGCAGCTGCTGAGATCTGTGTGAGTGTGAGGTCTCATGTATGTGACAGATGAGTATGAGCAGCTGCTGAGATCAGTGTGAGTGAGTGTGAGGCCTCATGTATGTGACAGATGAGCGTATGAGCAGCTGCTGAGATCAGTGTGACTGAGTGTGAGGCCTCATGTATGTGACAGATGAGCGTATGAACAGCTGCTGAGATCTGTGTGAGTGTGAGGCCTCATGGATGTGACAGATGAGTATGAGCAGCTGCTGAGATCTGTGTGACTGAGTGTGAGGCCTCATGTATGTGACAGATGAGCATATGAGCAGCTGCTAAGGTCTGTGTGACTGAGTGTGAGGCCTCATGTATATGACAGATGAGCGTATGAGCAGCTGCTGAGATCTGTGTGACTGACTGTGAGGCCTCATGTATGTGACAGATGAGCGTATGAGCAGCTGCTAAGGTCTGTGTGACTGAGTGTGAGGCTTCATGTATGTGACAGATGAGCGTATGAGCAGCTGCTGAGATCTGTGTGAGTGTGAGGCCTCATGTATGTGACAGATGAGTATGAGCAGCTGCTGAGATCAGTGTGAGTGAGTGTGAGGGGCCACATGTATGTGACAGATAAGCGTATGAGCAGCTGCTGAGATCAGTGTGACTGAGTGTGAGGGGCCACATGTATGTGACAGATGAGCGTATGAGCAGCTGCTGAGATCAGTGTGACTGAGTGTGAGGCCTCATGTATGTGACAGATGAGCGTATGAGCAGCTGCTGAGATCTGTGTGACTAAGTGTGAGGCCTCATGTATGTGACAGATGAGCATATGAGCAGCTGCTGAGATCAGTGTGACTGAGTGTGAGGCCTCATGTATGTGACAGATGAGCGTATGAGCAGCTGCTGAGATCTGTGTGACTGAGTGTGAGGCCTCATGTATGTGACAGATGAGCATATGAGCAGCTGCTGAGATCTGTGTGAGTGAGTGTGAGGCGTCATGTATGTGATAGATGAGCGTATGAGCAGCTGCTGAGATCTGTGTGAGTGTGAGGCCTCATGTATGTGACAGATGAGCTTATGAGCAGCTGCTGAGATCAGTGTGACTGAGTGTGAGGCCTCATGTATGTGACAAATGAGCGTATGAGCAGCTGCTGAGGTCTGTGTGACTGAGTGTGAGGCCTCATGTATGTGACAGATGAGCGTATGAGCAGCTGCTGAGATCTGTGTGACTGTGAGGCCTCATGTATGTGACAGATGAGAATATGAGCAGCTGCCGAGATCTGTGTGACTGAGTGTGAGGCCTCATGTATGTGACAGATGAGCATATGAGCAGCTGCTGAGATCTGTGTGACTGAGTGTGAGGCATCATGTATGTGACAGATGAGCGTATGAGCAGCTGCTGAGATCTGTGTGACTGACTGTGAGGCCTCATGTATGTGACAGATGAGCATATGAGCAGCTGCCGAGATCTGTGTGAGTGAGTGTGAGGCGTCATGTATGTGATAGATGAGCGTATGAGCAGCTGCTGAGATCTGTGTGAGTGTGAGGTCTCATGTATGTGACAGGTGAGTATGAGCAGCTGCTGAGATCAGTGTGAGTGAGTGTGAGGCCTCATGTATGTGACAGATGAGCGTATGAGCAGCTGCTGAGATCAGTGTGACTGAGTGTGAGGCCTCATGTATGTGACAGATGAGCGTATGAACAGCTGCTGAGATCTGTGTGAGTGTGAGGCCTCATGGATGTGACAGATGAGTATGAGCAGCTGCTGAGATCAGTGTGACTGAGTGTGAGGGGCCACATGTATGTGACAGATGAGCGTATGAGCAGCTGCTGAGATCAGTGTGACTGAGTGTGAGGCCTCATGTATGTGACAGATGAGCGTATGAGCAGCTGCTGAGATCTGTGTGACTGAGTGTGAGGCCTCATGTATGTGACAGATGAGCATATGAGCAGCTGCTGAGATCTGTGTGACTGAGTGTGAGGCCTCATGTATGTGACAGATGAGTGTATGAGCAGCTGCTGAGATCTGTGTGACTGAGTGTGAGGCCTCATGTATGTGACAGATGAGCGTATGAGCAGCTGCTGAGATCTGTGTGACTGAGTGTGAGGCATCATGTATGTGACAGATGAGCATATGATCAGCTGCTGAGATCTGTGTGACTGAGTGTGAGGCCTCATGTATGTGACAGATGAGAATATGAGCAGCTGCCGAGATCTGTGTGACTGAGTGTGAGGCCTCATGTATGTGACAGATGAGTGTATGAGCAGTTGCTGAGATCAGTGTGACTGAGTGTGAGGCCTCATGTATGTGACAGATGAGTGTATGAGCAGCTGCTGAGATCTGTGTGACTGAGTGTGAGGCCTCATGTATGTGACAGATGAGCGTATGAGCAGCTGCTGAGATCTGTGTGAGTGTGAGGTCTCATGTATGTGACAGATGAGTATGAGCAGCTACTGAGATCAGTGTGAGTGAGTGTGAGGGGCCACATATATGTGACAGATGAGCGTATGAGCAGCTGCTGAGATCAGTGTGAGTGAGTTTGAGGCGTCATGTATGTGATAGATGAGCGTATGAGCAGCTGCTGAGATCTGTGTGAGTGTGAGGCCTCATGTATGTGACAGATGAGCATATGAGCAGCTGCTGAGATCAGTGTGACTGAGTGTGAGGCCTCATGTATGTGACAAATGAGCGTATGAGCAGCTGCTGAGGTCTGTGTGACTGAGTGTGAGGCCTCATGTATGTGACAGATGAGCGAATGAGCAGCTGCTGAGATCTTTGTGAGTGTGAGGCCTCATGTATGTGACAGATGAGTATGAGCAGCTGCTGAGATCAGTGTGACTGAGTGTGAGGCCTCATGTATGTGACAGATGAGCGTATGAGCAGCTGCTGAGATCAGTGTAACTGAGTGTGAGGCCTCATGTATGTGACAGATGAGCATATGAGCAGCTGCTGAGATCTGTGTGAGTGTGAGGCCTCATTTATGTGACAGATGAGTATGAGCAGCTGCTGAGATCAGTGTGACTGAGAGAGAGGCCTCATGTATGTGACAGATGAGCGTATGAGCAGCTGCTGAGATCAGTGTGACTGAGTGTGAGGCCTCATGTATGTGACAGATGAGCGTATGAGCAGCTGCTGAGATTTGTGTGACTGAGTGTGAGGCGTCATATATGTGACAGATGAGCATATGATTAGCTGCTGAGATCTGTGTGACTGAGTGTGAGGCCTCATGTATGTGACAGATGAGTGTATGAGCAGTTGCTGAGATCAGTGTGACTGAGTGTGAGGCCTCATGTATGTGACAGATGAGCGTATGAGCAGCTGCTGAGATCTGTGTGACAGTGTGAGGAATCATGTATGTGACAGATGAGCGGATGAGCAGCTGCTGAGATCTGTGTGACTGACTGTGAGGCCTCATGTATGTGACAGATGAGCGTATGAGCAGCTGCTGAGGTCTGTGTGACTGACTGTGAGGCCTCATGTATGTGACAGATGAGCGTATGAGCATCTGCTGGGGTTTGTGTGACTGAGTGTGAGGCCTCATGTATGTGACAGATGAGTGTATGAGCAGCTGCTGAGATGTGTGTGACTGAGTGTGAGGCCTCATGTATGTGACAGATGAGAATATGAGCAGCTGCCGAGATCTGTGTGACTGAGTGTGATGCCTCATGTATGTGACAGATGAGTGTATGAGCAGTTGCTGAGATCTGTGTGACTGAGTGTGAGGCCTCATGTATGTGACAGATGAGTGTATGAGCAGCTGCTGAGATCTGTGTGACTCAGTGTGAGGCCTCATGTATGTGACAGATGAGCGTATGAGCAGCTGCTGAGATTTGTGTGAGTGTGAGGTCTCATGTATGTGACAGATGATTATGAGCAGCTGCTGAGATCAGTGTGAGTGTGAGGCCTCATGTATGTGACAGATGAGTATGAGCAGCTGCTGAGATCAGTGTGACTGAGTGTGAGGCCTCATGTATGTGACAGATGAGCGTATGAGCAGCTGCTGAGATCAGTGTGACTGAGTGTGAGGCCTCATGTATGTGACAGATGAGCATATGAGCAGCTGCTGAGATCTGTGTGAGTGTGAGGCCTCATTTATGTGACAGATGAGTATGAGCAGCTGCTGAGATCAGTGTGACTGAGTGAGAGGCCTCATGTATGTGACAGATGAGCGTATGAGCAGCTGCTGAGATCAGTGTGACTGAGTGTGGGGCCTCATGTATGTGACAGATGAGCATATGAGCAGCTGCTGAGATTTGTGTGACTGAGTGTGAGGCGTCATATATGTGACAGATGAGCATATGATCAGCTGCTGAGATCTGTGTGACTAACTGTGAGGCCTCATGTATGTGACAGATGAGCGTATGAGCAGCTGCCGAGATCTGTGTGACTGAGTGTGAGGCCTCATGTATGTGACAGATGAGTGTATGAGCAGTTGCTGAGATCAGTGTGACTGAGTGTGAGGCCTCATGTATGTGACAGATGAGCGTATGAGCAGCTGCTGAGATCTGTGTGACAGTGTGAGGAATCATGTATGTGACAGATGAGCGTATGAGCAGCTGCTGAGATCTGTGTGACTGACTGTGAGGCCTCATGTATGTGACAGATGAGCGCATGAGCAGCTGCTGAGGTCTGTGTGACTGACTGTGAGGCCTCATGTATGTGACAGATGAGCGTATGAGCAGCTGCTGAGGTCTGTGTGACTGAGTGTGAGGCCTCATGTATGTGACAGATGAGTGTATGAGCAGCTGTTGAGATCTGTGTGAGTGTGAGGCCTCATGTATGTGACAGATGAGTATGAGCAGCTGCTGAGATCTGTGTGACTGAGTGTGAGGCATCATGTATGTGACAGATGAGTATGAGCAGCTGCTGAGATCAGTGTGAGTGAGTGTGAGGGGCCACATGTATGTGACAGATGAGCGTATGAGCAGCTGCTGAGATCAGTGTGACTGAGTGTGAGGCCTCATGTATGTGACAGATGAGCGTATGAGCAGCTGCTGAGATCTGTGTTAGTGTGAGGCCTCATGTATGTGACAGATGAGCATATGAGGAGCTGCTGAGATCAGTGTGACTGAGTGTGAGTCCTCATGTATGTGACAGATGAGCGTATGAGCAGCTGCTGAGGTCTGTGTGACTGAGTGTGAGGCCTCATGTATGTGACAGATGAGCGTATGAGCAGCTGCTGAGATCTGTGTGAGTGTGAGGCCTCATGTATGTGACAGATGAGTATGAGCAGCTGCTGAGATCAGTGTGACTGAGTGTGAGGCCTCATGTATGTGACAGATGAGCGTATGAGCAGCTGCTGAGATCAGTGTGACTGAGTGTGAGGCCTCATGTATGTGACAGATGAGCATATGAGCAGCTGCTGAGATCTGTGTGAGTGTGAGGCCTCATTTATGTGACAGAGATCAGTGTGACTGAGTGTGAGGCCTCATGTATGTGACAGATTAGCATATGAGCAGCTGCTGAGATCTGTGTGACTGAGTGTGAGGCCTCATGTATGTGACAGATGAGTGTATGAGCAGCTGCCAAGATCTGTGTGAGTGAGTGTGAGGCCTCATGTATGTGACAGATGAGCGTATGAGCAGCTGCTGAGGTCTGTGTGACTGAGTGTGAGGCCTCATGTATGTGACAGATGAGCGTATGAGCAGCTGCTGAGATCTGTGTGAGTGTGAGGCCTCATGAATATGACAGATGAGTATGAGCAGCTGCTGAGATCAATGTGACTGAGTGTGAGGCCTCATGTATGTGACAGATGAGCATATGAGCAGCTGCTGAGATCTGTGTGAGTGTGAGGCCTCATTTATGTGACAGATGAGTATGAGCAGCTGCTGAGATCAGTGTGACTGAGTGTGAGGCATCATGTATGTGACAGATGAGCGTATGAGCAGCTGCTGAGATCAGTGTGACTGAGTGTGAGGCCTCATGTATGTGACAGATGAGCATATGAGCAGCTGCTGAGATCTGTGTGAGTGTGAGGCCTCATTTATGTGACAGATGAGTTTGAGCAGCTGCTGAGATCAGTGTGACTGAGTGTGAGGCCTCATGTATGTGACAGATGAGCGTATGAGCAGCTGCTGAGATCAGTGTGACTGAGTGTGAGGCCTCATTTATGTGACAGATGAGTATGAGCAGCTGCTGAGATCAGTGTGACTGAGTGTGAGGCCTCATGTATGTGACAGGTGAGCGTATGAGCAGCTGCTGAGATTAGTGTGAGTGTGAGGCCTCATGTATGTGACAGATGAGCGTATGAGCAGCTGCTGAGATCTGTGTGAGTGTGAGGCCTCATGTATGTGACAGATGAGCGTATGAACAGCTGCTGAGATCTGTGTGACTGAGTGTGAGGCCTCATGTATGTGACAGATGAGCGCATGAGCAGCTGCTGAGATCTGTGTGACTGAGTGTGAGGCCTCATGTATGTGACAGGTGAGTATGAGCAGCTGCTGAGATCTGTGTGACTGAGTTTGAGGCCTCATGTATGTGATAGATGAGCGTATGAGCAGCTGCTGAGATCTGTGTGACTGAGTGTGAGGCCTCATGTATGTGACAGATGAGCGTATGAGCAGTTGCTGAGGTCTGCGTGACTGAGTGTGAGGGCTCATGTATGTGACAGATGAGTGTATGAGCAGCTGCTGAGATCTGTGTGACTGTGATGCCTCATGTATGTGACAGATGAGCGTATGAGCAGCTGCTGAGATCAGTGTGACTGAGTGTGAGGCCTCATGTATGTGACAGATGAGTGTATGAGCAGCTGCCGAGATCTGTGTGAGTGTGAGGCCTCATGTATGTGAGAGATGAGTATGAGCAGCTGCTGAGATCAGTGTGACTGAGTGTGAGGCCTCATGTATGTGACAGATGAGCGTATGAGCAGCTGCTGAGATCAGTGTGACTGAGTGTGAGGCCTCATGTATGTGACAGATGAGTGTATGAGCAGCTGCTGAGATGTGTGTGACTGAGTGTGAGGCCTCATGTATGTGACAGATGAGAATATGAGCAGCTGCCGAGATCTGTGTGACTGAGTGTGATGCCTCATGTATGTGACAGATGAGTGTATGAGCAGTTGCTGAGATCAGTGTGACTGAGTGTGAGGCCTCATGTATGTGACAGATGAGTGTATGAGCAGCTGCTGAGATCTGTGTGACTCAGTGTGAGGCCTCATGTATGTGACAGATGAGCGTATGAGCAGCTGCTGAGATCTGTGTGAGTGTGAGGCCTCATGTATGTGACAGATGAGTATGAGCAGCTGCTGAGATCAGTGTGACTGAGTGTGAGGCCTCATGTATGTGACAGATGAGCGTATGAGCAGCTGCTGAGATCAGTGTGACTGAGTGTGAGGCCTCATGTATGTGACAGATGAGCATATGAGCAGCTGCTGAGATCTGTGTGAGTGTGAGGCCTCATTTATGTGACAGATGAGTATGAGCAGCTGCTGAGATCAGTGTGATTGAGTGAGAGGCCTCATGTATGTGACAGATGAGCGTATGAGCAGCTGCTGAGATCAGTGTGACTGAGTGTGGGGCCTCATGTATGTGACAGATGAGAGTATGAGCAGCTGCTGAGATTTGTGTGACTGAGTGTGAGGCGTCATATATGTGACAGATGAGCATATGATCAGCTGCTGAGATCTGTGTGACTAACTGTGAGGCCTCATGTATGTGACAGATGAGAATATGAGCAGCTGCCGAGATCTGTGTGACTGAGTGTGAGGCCTCATGTATGTGACAGATGAGTGTATGAGCAGTTGCTGAGATCAGTGTGACTGAGTGTGAGGCCTCATGTATGTGACAGATGAGCGTATGAGCAGCTGCTGAGATCTGTGTGACAGTGTGAGGAATCATGTATGTGACAGATGAGCGTATGAGCAGCTGCTGAGATCTGTGTGACTGACTGTGAGGCCTCATGTATGTGACAGATGAGCGCATGAGCAGCTGCTGAGGTCTGTGTGACTGACTGTGAGGCCTCATGTATGTGACAGATGAGCGTATGAGCAGCTGCTGAGGTCTGTGTGACTGAGTGTGAGGCCTCATGTATGTGACAGACGAGTGTATGAGCAGCTGTTGAGATCTGTGTGAGTGTGAGGCCTCATGTATGTGACAGATGAGTATGAGCAGCTGCTGAGATCTGTGTGACTGAGTGTGAGGCATCATGTATGTGACAGATGAGTATGAGCAGCTGCTGAGATCAGTGTGAGTGAGTGTGAGGCCTCATGTATGTGACAGATGAGCGTATGAGCAGCTGCTGAGATCTGTGTGAGTGTGAGGCCTCATGTATGTGACAGATGAGCATATGAGGAGCTGCTGAGATCAGTGTGACTGAGTGTGAGGCCTCATGTATGTGACAGATGAGCGTATGAGCAGCTGCTGAGGTCTGTGTGACTGAGTGTGAGGCCTCATGTATGTGACAGATGAGCGTATGAGCAGCTGCTGAGATCTGTGTGAGTGTGAGGCCTCATGTATGTGACAGATGAGCGTATGAGCAGCTGCTGAGATCAGTGTGACTGAGTGTGAGGCCTCATGTATGTGACAGATGAGCATATGAGCAGCTGCTGAGATCTGTGTGAGTGTGAGGCCTCATTTATGTGACAGAGATCAGTGTGACTGAGTGTGAGGCCTCATGTATGTGACAGATTAGCATATGAGCAGCTGCTGAGATCTGTGTGACTGAGTGTGAGGCCTCATGTATGTGACAGATGAGTGTATGAGCAGCTGCCAAGATCTGTGTGAGTGAGTGTGAGGCGTCATGTATGTGATAGATGAGCGTATAAGCAGCTGCTGAGATCTGTGTGAGTGTGAGGCCTCATGTATGTGACAGATGAGCGTATGAGCAGCTGCTGAGATCAGTGTGACTGAGTGTGAGGCCTCATGTATGTGACAGATGAGCGTATGAGCAGCTGCTGAGGTCTGTGTGACTGAGTGTGAGGCCTCATGTATGTGACAGATGAGCGTATGAGCAGCTGCTGAGATCTGTGTGAGTGTGAGGCCTCATGAATGTGACAGATGAGTATGAGCAGCTGCTGAGATCAATGTGACTGAGTGTGAGGCCTCATGTATGTGACAGATGAGCATATGAGCAGCTGCTGAGATCTGTGTGAGTGTGAGGCCTCATTTATGTGACAGATGAGTATGAGCAGCTGCTGAGATCAGTGTGACTGAGTGTGAGGCCTCATGTATGTGACAGATGAGCGTATGAGCAGCTGCTGAGATCAGTGTGACTGAGTGTGAGGCCTCATGTATGTGACAGATGAGCATATGAGCAGCTGCTGAGATCTGTGTGAGTGTGAGGCCTCATTTATGTGACAGATGAGTTTGAGCAGCTGCTGAGATCAGTGTGACTGAGTGTGAGGCCTCATGTATGTGACAGATGAGCGTATGAGCAGCTGCTGAGATCAGTGTGACTGAGTGTGAGGCCTCATTTATGTGACAGATGAGTATGAGCAGCTGCTGAGATCAGTGTGACTGAGTGTGAGGCCTCATGTATGTGACAGGTGAGCGTATGAGCAGCTGCTGAGATTAGTGTGAGTGTGAGGCCTCATGTATGTGACAGATGAGCGTATGAGCAGCTGCTGAGATCTGTGTGAGTGTGAGGCCTCATGTATGTGACAGATGAGCGTATGAGCAGCTGCTGAGATCTGTGTGACTGAGTGTGAGGGCTCATGTATGTGACAGATGAGTGTATGAGCAGCTGCTGAGATCTGTGTGACTGAGTGTGAGGCTTCATGTATGTGACAGAGGAGAGTATGAGCAGCTGCTGAGATCTGTGTGACTGAGTGTGAGGATTCATGTATGTGACAGAGGAGCGTATGAACAGCTGCTGAGATCTGAGTGACTGAGGTGAGGCCTCATGTTTGTGACAGATGAGCGTATGAGAAGCTGCTGAGATCTGTGTGACTGACTGTGAGGCCTCATGTATGTGACAGATGAGCGTATGAACAGCTGCTGAGATCTGTGTGACTGACTGTGAGGCCTCATGTATGTGACAGATGAGCGCATGAGCAGCTGCTGAGATCTGTGTGACTGAGTGTGAGGCCTCATGTATGTGATAGATGAGCGTATGAGCAGCAGCTGAGATCTGTGTGACTGAGTGTGAGGCCTCATGTATGTGACAGATGAGTGTATGAGCAGCTGCTGAGATCTGTGTGACTGAGTTTGAGGCCTCATGTATGTGATAGATGAGCGTATGAGCAGCTGCTGAGATCTGTGTGACTGAGTGTGAGGCCTCATGTATGTGACAGATGAGCGTATGAGCAGCTGCTGAGGTCTGCGTGACTGAGTGTGAGGGCTCATGTATGTGACAGATGAGTGTATGAGCAGCTGCTGAGATCTGTGTGACTGTGATGCCTCATGTATGTGACAGATGAGCGTATGAGCAGCTGCTGAGATCTGTGTGACTGAGTGTGAGGCCTCATATATGTGACAGATGAGCGCATGAGCAGTTGCTGAGATCTGTGTGACTGAGTGTGAGGCCTCATGTATGTGACAGATGAGCGTATGAGCAGCTGCTGAGATCTGTGTGACTGAGTGTGAGGCCTCATATATGTGACAGATGAGCGTATGAGCAGCTGCTGAGGTCTGTGTGACTGAGTGTGAGGCCTCATGTATGTGACAGATGAGCGTATAAGCAGCTGCTGAGATCTTTGTGAGTGTGAGGCCTCATGTATGTGACAGGTGAGTATGAGCAGCTGCTGAGATCAGTGTGACTGAGTGTGAGGCCTCATGTATGTGACAGATGAGCATATGAGCAGCTGCTGAGATCTGTGTGACTGAGTGTGAGGCCTCATGTATGTGACAGATGAGTGTATGAGCAGCTGCCGAGATCTGTGTGAGTGTGAGGCCTCATGTATGTGAGAGATGAGTATGAGCAGCTGCTGAGATCAGTGTGACTGACTGTGAGGCCTCATATATGTGACAGATGAGCGTATGAGCAGCTGCTGAGATCAGTGTGACTGAGTGTGAGGACTCATGTATGTGACAGATGAGCATATGAGCAGCTGCTGAGATCTGTGTGAGTGTGAGGCCTCATTTATATGACAGATGAGTATGAGCAGCTGCTGAGATCAGTGTGACTGAGTGTGAGGCCTCATGTATGTGACAGATGAGCGTATGAGCAGCTGCTGAGATCACTGTGACTGAGTGTGAGGCCTCATGTATGTGACAGATGAGCATATGAGCAGCTGCTGAGATCTGTGTGAGTGTGAGGCCTCATTTATGTGACAGATGAGTTTGAGCAGCTGCTGAGATCAGTGTGACTGAGTGTGAGGCCTCATGTATGTGACAGATGAGCGTATGAGCAGCTGCTGAGATAAGTGTGACTGAGTGTGAGGCCTCATTTATGTGACAGATGAGTATGAGCAGCTGCTGAGATCAGTGTGACTGAGTGTGAGGCCTCATGTATGTGACAGGTGAGCGTATGAGCAGCTGCTGAGATTAGTGTGAGTGTGAGGCCTCATGTATGTGACAGATGAGCGTATGAGCAGCTGCTGAGATCTGTGTGAGTGTGAGGCCTCATGTATGTGACAGATGAGCGTATGAGCAGCTGCTGAGATCTGTGTGACTGAGTGTGAGGGCTCATGTATGTGACAGATGAGTGTATGAGCAGCTGCTGAGATCTGTGTGACTGAGTGTGAGGCTTCATGTATGTGACAGAGGAGAGTATGAGCAGCTGCTGAGATCTGTGTGACTGAGTGTGAGGATTCATGTATGTGACAGAGGAGCGTATGAACAGCTGCTGAGATCTGAGTGACTGAGGTGAGGCCTCATGTTTGTGACAGATGAGCGTATGAGAAGCTGCTGAGATCTGTGTGACTGACTGTGAGGCCTCATGTATGTGACAGATGAGCGTATGAACAGCTGCTGAGATCTGTGTGACTGACTGTGAGGCCTCATGTATGTGACAGATGAGCGCATGAGCAGCTGCTGAGATCTGTGTGACTGAGTGTGAGGCCTCATGTATGTGATAGATGAGCGTATGAGCAGCAGCTGAGATCTGTGTGACTGAGTGTGAGGCCTCATGTATGTGACAGATGAGTGTATGAGCAGCTGCTGAGATCTGTGTGACTGAGTTTGAGGCCTCATGTATGTGATAGATGAGCGTATGAGCAGCTGCTGAGATCTGTGTGACTGAGTGTGAGGCCTCATGTATGTGACAGATGAGCGTATGAGCAGCTGCTGAGGTCTGCGTGACTGAGTGTGAGGGCTCATGTATGTGACAGATGAGTGTATGAGCAGCTGCTGAGATCTGTGTGACTGTGATGCCTCATGTATGTGACAGATGAGCGTATGAGCAGCTGCTGAGATCTGTGTGACTGAGTGTGAGGCCTCATATATGTGACAGATGAGCGCATGAGCAGTTGCTGAGATCTGTGTGACTGAGTGTGAGGCCTCATGTATGTGACAGATGAGCATATGAGCAGCTGCTAAGATCTGTGTGACTGAGTGTGAGGCCTCATGTATGTGACAGATGAGCGTATGAGCAGCTGCTGAGATCTGTGTGACTGAGTGTGAGGCCTCATATATGTGACAGATGAGCGTATGAGCAGCTGCTGAGGTCTGTGTGACTGAGTGTGAGGCCTCATGTATGTGACAGATGAGCGTATAAGCAGCTGCTGAGATCTTTGTGAGTGTGAGGCCTCATGTATGTGACAGGTGAGTATGAGCAGCTGCTGAGATCAGTGTGACAGTGTGAGGCCTCATGTATGTGACAGATGAGCATATGAGCAGCTGCTGAGATCTGTGTGACTGAGTGTGAGGCCTCATGTATGTGACAGATGAGTGTATGAGCAGCTGCCGAGATCTGTGTGAGTGTGAGGCCTCATGTATGTGAGAGATGAGTATGAGCAGCTGCTGAGATCAGTGTGACTGACTGTGAGGCCTCATATATGTGACAGATGAGCGTATGAGCAGCTGCTGAGATCAGTGTGACTGAGTGTGAGGACTCATGTATGTGACAGATGAGCATATGAGCAGCTGCTGAGATCTGTGTGAGTGTGAGGCCTCATTTATATGACAGATGAGTATGAGCAGCTGCTGAGATCAGTGTGACTGAGTGTGAGGCCTCATGTATGTGACAGATGAGCGTATGAGCAGCTGCTGAGATCAGTGTGACTGAGTGTGAGGCCTCATGTATGTGACAGATGAGCATACGAGCAGCTGCTGAGATCTGTGTGAGTGTGAGGCCTCATTTATGTGACAGATGAGTATGAGCAGCTGCTGAGATCAGTGTGACTGAGTGTGAGGCCTCATGTATGTGACAGATGAGCGTATGAGCAGCTGCTGAGATCAGTGTGACTGAGTGTGAGGCCTCATGTATGTGACAGATGAGCATATGAGCAGCTGCTGAGATCAGTGTGACTGAGTGTGAGGCCTCATGTATGTGACAGATGAGCGTATGAGCAGCTGCTGAGGTCTGTGTGACTGAGTGTGAGGGCTCATGTATGTGACAGATGAGTGTATGAGCAGCTGCTGAGATCTGTGAGACTGTGAGGCCTCATGTATGTGACAGATGAGCGTATGAGCAGCTGCTGAGATCTGTGTGACTGAGTGTGAGGCCTCATGTATGTGACAGATGAGTTTATGAGCAGCTGCTGACATCTGTGTGACTGTGAGGCCTCATGTATGTGACAGATAAGCGTATGAGCAGCTGTTGAGATCTGTGTGACTGAGTGTGAGGCCTCATGTATGTGACAGATGAGCGTATGAGCATCTGCTGAGATCTGTGTGACTGAGTGTGAGGCCTCATGTATGTGACAGATGAGCGTATGAGCAGCTGCTGAGATCTGTGTGACTGAGTGTGAGGCCTCATGTATGTGACAGATGAGCGTATGAGCAGCTGCTGAGATCTGTGTGACTGAGTGTGACGCCTCATGTATGTGACAGATGAGCGTATGAGCAGCTGCTGAGATCTGTGTGACTGAGTGTGAGGGCTCATGTATGTGACAGATGAGTGTATGAGCAGCTGCTGAGATCTGTGTGACTGAGTGTGAGGCTTCATGTATGTGACAGAGGAGAGTATGACCAGCTGCTGAGATCTGTGTGACTGAGTGTGAGGATTCATGTATGTGACAGAGGAGCGTATGAACAGCTGCTGAGATCTGAGTGACTGAGGTGAGGCCTCATGTTTGTGACAGATGAGCGTATGAGAAGCTGCTGAGATCTGTGTGACTGAGTGTGAGGCCTCATGTATGTGACAGATGAGCGTATGACCAGCTGCTGAGATCTGTGTGACTGACTGTGAGGCCTCATGTATGTGACAGATGAGCGCATGAGCAGCTGCTGAGATCTGTGTGACTGAGTGTGAGGCCTCATGTATGTGACAGATGAGCGTATGAGCAGCTGCTGAGATCTGTGTGACTGAGTTTGAGGCCTCATGTATGTGATAGATGAGCGTATGAGCAGCTTCTGAGATCTGTGTGACTGAGTGTGAGGCCTCATGTATGTGACAGATGAGCGTATGAGCAGCTGCTGAGGTCTGCGTGACTGAGTGTGAGGGCTCATGTATGTGACAGATGAGTGTATGAGCAGCTGCTGAGATCTGTGTGACTGAGGCCTCATGTATGTGACAGATGAGCGTATGAGCAGCAGCTGAGATCTGTGTGACTGAGTGTGAGGCCTCATGTATGTGACAGATGAGCGTATGAGCAGCTGCTGAGATCTGTGTGACTGAGTGTGAGGCTTCATGTATGTGGCAGAGGAGAGTATGAGCAGCTGCTGAGATCTGTGTGACTGAGTGTGAGGCTTCATGTATGTGACAGAGGAGCGTATGAGCAGCTGCTGAGATCTGTGTGACTGACTGTGAGGCCTCATGTATGTGACAGATGAGCGCATGAGCAGCTGCTGAGATCTGTGTGACTGAGTGTGAAGCCTCATGTATGTGACAGATGAGCGTATCAGCAGCAGCTGAGATCTGTGTGACTGAGTGTGAGGCCTCATGTATGTGACAGATGAGCGTATGAGCAGCTGCTGAGGTCTGCGTGACTGAGTGTGAGGGCTCATGTATGTGACAGATGAGTGTATGAGCAGCTGCTGAGATCTGTGTGACTGAGTGTGAGGCCTCATGTATGTGACAGATGAGCGTATGACCAGCTGCTGAGATCTGTGTGACTGACTGTGAGGCCTCATGTATGTGACAGATGAGCGCATGAGCAGCTGCTGAGATCTGTGTGACTGAGTGTGAGGCCTCATGTATGTGATAGATGAGCGTATGAACAGCAGCTGAGATCTGTGTGACTGAGTGTGAGGCCTCATGTATGTGACAGATGAGCGTATGAGCAGCTGCTGAGATCTGTGTGACTGAGTTTGAGGCCTCATGTATGTGATAGATGAGCGTATGAGCAGCTTCTGAGATCTGTGTGACTGAGTGTGAGGCCTCATGTATGTGACAGATGAGCGTATGAGCAGCTGCTGAGGTCTGCGTGACTGAGTGTGAGGGCTCATGTATGTGACAGATGAGTGTATGAGCAGCTGCTGAGATCTGTGTGACTGTGAGGCCTCATGTATGTGACAGATGAGCGTATGAGCAGCAGCTGAGATCTGTGTGACTGAGTGTGAGGCCTCATGTATGTGACAGATGAGCGTATGAGCAGCTGCTGAGATCTGTGTGACTGAGTGTGAGGCTTCATGTATGTGTCAGAGGAGAGTATGAGCAGCTGCTGAGATCTGTGTGACTGAGTGTGAGGGCTCATGTATGTGACAGATGAGTGTATGAGCAGCTGCTGAGATCTGTGTGACTGAGTGTGAGGATTCATGTATGTGACAGAGGAGCGTATGAACAGCTGCTGAGATCTGAGTGACTGAGGTGAGGCCTCATGTTTGTGACAGATGAGCGTATGAGAAGCTGCTGAGATCTGTGTGACTGACTGTGAGGCCTCATGTATGTGACAGATGAGCGTATGAACAGCTGCTGAGATCTGTGTGACTGACTGTGAGGCCTCATGTATGTGACAGATGAGCGCATGAGCAGCTGCTGAGATCTGTGTGACTGAGTGTGAGGCCTCATGTATGTGATAGATGAGCGTATGAGCAGCAGCTGAGATCTGTGTGACTGAGTGTGAGGCCTCATGTATGTGACAGATGAGTGTATGAGCAGCTGCTGAGATCTGTGTGACTGAGTTTGAGGCCTCATGTATGTGATAGATGAGCGTATGAGCAGCTGCTGAGATCTGTGTGACTGTGAGGCCTCATGTATGTGACAGATGAGCGTATGAGCAGCTGCTGAGGTCTGCGTGACTGAGTGTGAGGCCTCATGTATGTGACAGATGAGTATATGAGCAGCTGCTGAGATCTGTGTGACTGTGAGGCCTCATGTATGTGACAGATGAGCGTATGAGCAGCTGCTGAGATCTGTGTGACTGACTGTGAGGCCTCATATATGTGACAGATGAGCGTATGAGCAGCTGCTGAGGTCTGTGTGACTGAGTGTGAAGCCTCATGTATGTGACAGATGAGCGTATGAGCAGCTGCTGAGATCTTTGTGAGTGTGAGGCCTCATGTATGTGACAGGTGAGTATGAGCAGCTGCTGAGATCAGTGTGACTGAGTGTGAGGCCTCATGTATGTGACAGATGAGCATATGAGCAGCTGCTGAGATCTGTGTGACTGAGTGTGAGGCCTCATGTATGTGACAGATGAGTGTATGAGCAGCTGCCGAGATCTGTGTGAGTGTGAGGCGTCATGTATGTGATAGATGAGCGTATGAGCAGCTGCTGAGATCTGTGTGAGTGTGAGGCCTCATGTATGTGACAGATGAGCGTATGAGCAGCTGCTGAGATCAGTGTGACTGACTGTGAGGCCTCATGTATGTGACAGATGAGCGCATGAGCAGCTGCTGAGATCTGTGTGACTGAGTGTGAGGCCTCATGTATGTGACAGATGAGCGTATGAGCAGCTGCTGAGGTCTGTGTGACTGAGTGTGAGGCCTCATGTATGTGACAGATGAGCGTATGAGCAGCTGCTGAGATCTGTTTGAGTGTGAGGCCTCATGTATGTGAGAGATGAGTATGAGCAGCTGCTGAGATCAGTGTGACTGACTGTGAGGCCTCATATATGTGACAGATGAGCGTATGAGCAGCTGCTGAGATCAGTGTGACTGAGTGTGAGGCCTCATGTATGTGACAGATGAGCATATGAGCAGCTGCTGAGATCTGTGTGAGTGTGAGGCCTCATTTATATGACAGATGAGTATGAGCAGCTGCTGAGATCAGTGTGACTGAGTGTGAGGCGTCATGTATGTGACAGATGAGCGTATGAGCAGCTGCTGAGATCAGTGTGACTGAGTGTGAGGCCTCATGTATGTGACAGATGAGCATACGAGCAGCTGCTGAGATCTGTGTGAGTGTGAGGCTTCATTTATGTGACAGATGAGTATGAGCAGCTGCTGAGATCAGTGTGACTGAGTGTGAGGCCTCATGTATGTGACAGATGAGCGTATGAGCAGCTGCTGAGATCAGTGTGACTGAGTGTGAGGCCTCATGTATGTGACAGATGAGCGTATGAGCAGCTGCTGAGATCTGTGTGACTGAGTGTGAGGCCTCATGTATGTGACAGATGAGCGTATGAGCAGCTGCTGAGGTCTGTGTGACTGAGTGTGAGGGCTCATGTATGTGACAGATGAGTGTATGAGCAGCTGCTGAGATCTGTGTGACTGTGAGGCCTCATGTATGTGACAGATGAGCGTATGAGCAGCTGCTGAGATCTGTGTGACTGAGTGTGAGGCCTCATGTATGTGACAGATGAGTTTATGAGCAGCTGCTGACATCTGTGTGACTGTGAGGCCTCATGTATGTGACAGATAAGCGTATGAGCAGCTGTTGAGATCTGTGTGACTGAGTGTGAGGCCTCATGTATGTGACAGATGAGCGTATGAGCAGCTGCTGAGATCTGTGTGACTGAGTGTGAGGCTTCATGTATGTGACAGAGGAGAGTATGAGCAGCTGCTGAGATCTGTGTGACAGTGTGAGGATTCATGTATGTGACAGAGGAGCGTATGAACAGCTGCTGAGATCTGTGTGACTGACTGTGAGGCCTCATGTATGTGACAGATGAGCGCATGAGCAGCTGCTGAGATCTGTGTGACTGAGTGTGAGGCCTCATGTATGTGATAGATGAGCGTATGAACAGCAGCTGAGATCTGTGTGACTGAGTGTGAGGCCTCATGTATGTGACAGATGAGCGTATGAGCAGCTGCTGAGATCTGTGTGACTGAGTTTGAGGCCTCATGTATGTGATAGATGAGTGTATGAGCAGCTGCTGAGATCTGTGTGACTGTGAGGCCTCATGTATGTGACAGATGAGCGTATGAGCAGCAGCTGAGATCTGTGTGACTGAGTGTGAGGCCTCATGTATGTGACAGATGAGCGTATGAGCAGCTGCTGAGATCTGTGTGACTGAGTGTGAGGCTTCATGTATGTGGCAGAGGAGAGTATGAGCAGCTGCTGAGATCTGTGTGACTGAGTGTGAGGCTTCATGTATGTGACAGAGGAGCGTATGAGCAGCTGCTGAGATCTGTGTGACTGACTGTGAGGCCTCATGTATGTGACAGATGAGCGCATGAGCAGCTGCTGAGATCTGTGTGACTGAGTGTGAAGCCTCATGTATGTGACAGATGAGCGTATCAGCAGCAGCTGAGATCTGTGTGACTGAGTGTGAGGCCTCATGTATGTGACAGATGAGTGTATGAGCAGCTGCTGAGATCTGTGTGACTGAGTTTGAGGCCTCATGTATGCGATAGATGAGCATATGAGCAGCTGCTGAGATCTGTGTGACTGAGTTTGAGGCCTCATGTATGTGACAGATGAGCGTATGAGCAGCTGCTGAGGTCTGTGTGACTGAGTGTGAGGCCTCATGTATGTGACAGATGAGCGTATGAGCAGCTGCTGAGATCTGTGTGACCTAGTGTGAGGTCTCATGTATGTGACAGATGAGCGTATGAGCAGCTGTTGAGACCTGTGTGACTGAGTGTGAGGCCTCATGTATGTGGCAGATGAGCATATGATCAGCTGCTGAGATCTGTGTGACTGAGTGTGAGGGCTCATGTATGTGACAGATGAGTGTATGAGCAGCTGCTGAGATCCGTGTGACTGAGTGTGAGGCCTTATGTATGTGACAGATGAGCGTATTAGCAGCTGCTGAGATCAGTGTGACTGAGTGTGAGGCCTCATGTATGTGACAGATGAGTATGAGCAGCTGCTGAGATCAGTGTGACTGAGTGTGAGGCCTCATGTATGTGACAGATGAGCGTATGAGCAGCTGCTGAGATCTGTGTGACTGAGTGTGAGGCCTCGTGCATGTGAGAGATGAGCGTATGAGCAGCTGCTGAGATCTGTGTGACTGAGTGTGAGGCGTCATGTATGTGGCAGATGAGTGTATGAGCAGCTGCTGAGATCAGTGTGACTGAGTGTGAGGCCTCATGTATGTGACAGATGAGCGTATGAGCAGCTGCTAAGATCTGTGTGACTGAGTGTGAGGACTCATGTATGTGACAGATGATCGTATGAGCAGCTGTTGAGATCTGTGTGACTGAGTGTGAGGCCTCATGTATGTGACAGATGAGCGTATGAGCAGCTGCTGAGATCTGTGTGACTGAGTGTGAGGCCTCATGTATGTGACAGATGAGCGTATGAGCAGCTGCAGAGATCTGTGTGACTGAGTGTGAGGCCTCATGTATGTGACAGATGAGCGTATGAGCAGCTGCTGAGATCTGTGTGACTGAGTGTGAGGCCTCATGTATGTGACAGATGAGCGTATGAGCAGATGCTGAGATCTGTGTGACTGAGTGTGAGGCCTCATGTATGTGACAGATGAGCGTATGAGCAGCTGCTGAGGTCTGTGTGACTGAGTGTGAGGGCTCATGTATATGACAGATGAGTGTATGAGCAGCTGCTGAGATCTGTGTGACTGTGAGGCCTCATGTATGTGACAGATGAGCATTTGAGCAGCTGCTGAGATCTGTGTGACCGAGTGTGAGGCCTCATGTATGTGACAGATGAGCGTATGAGCAGCTGTTGAGACCTGTGTGACTGAGTGTGAGGCCTCATGTATGTGGCAGATGAGCATATGATCAGCTGCTGAGATCTGTGTGACTGAGTGTGAGGGCTCATTTATGTGACAGATGAGTGTATGAGCAGCTGCTGAGATCCGTGTGACTGAGTGTGAGGCCTCATGTATGTGACAGATGAGCGTATGAGCAGCTGCTGAGATCCGTGTGACTGAGTGTGAGGCCTCATGTATGTGACAGATGAGTATGAGCAGCTGCTGAGATCAGTGTGACTGAGTGTGAGGCCTCATGTATGTGACAGATGAGCGTATGAGCAGCTGCTGATATCTGTGTGACTGAGTGTGAGGCCTCATGTATGTGACAGATGAGCGTATGAGCAGCTGCTGAGATCTGTGTGACTGAGTGTGAGGCCTCATGTATGTGACAGATGAGCGTATGAGCAGCTGCTGAGATCTGTGTGACTGAGTGTGAGGCCTCATGTATGTGACAGATGAGCGTATGAGCAGCTGCTGAGATCTGTGTGACTGAGTGTGAGGCCTCATGTATGTGACAGATGAGCGTATGAGCAGCTGCAGAGATCTGTGTGACTGAGTGTGAGGCCTCATGTATGTGACAGATGAGCGTATGAGCAGCTGCTGAGATCTGTGTGACTGAGTGTGAGGCCTCATGTATGTGACAGATGAGCGTATGAGCAGCTGCTGAGATCTGTGTGACTGAGTGTGAGGCCTCATGTATGCTAGAGAAAAAAATGTGTTTTTTTTATGTGAAATAATAGAAATACGTTTAACCCCTTTACCACCGAGGGTGGTTCGCATGTTAATGACCGGGCCAATTTTTACAATTCTGACCACTGTCACTTTATCAGGTAATTACTCTGGAACGCTTCAATGGATCCCCCTGATTCTGAGATTGCTTTTTCGTGACATATTGTACTTCATTTCATGATTGTGGTAAAATTTCTTCGATATCACTTGCGTTTATTTGTGAAAAAAACGGAAATTTGGCGAAAATGTTGAAAATTTTTCAATTTTCACATTTTGAATTTTTATGCCCTTAAATCAGAGCGATATGTCACACATAATAGTTAATAAATAAAATTTCCCACATGTCTACTTTACACCAGCACAATTTGGGAACCAAAATAATTTTTTTTATTAGGGAGGTATAAGGGTTAAAAGTTGACCAGAGATTTACCAGCGATTTCTCATTTTTCCAACAAAATTTACAAAACCATTTTTTTAGGGACCACATCACATTTGGAGTCACTTTGAGGGGTCTTTATGACAGAAAATACCCAAAAGTGACACCATTCTAAAATCTGCACCCCTCAAGGTGCTCAAAAGTACATTTAAGAAGTTTATTAACCCTTGAGGTGCTTCACAGGAGTTTTTGGAATGTGGAAGAAAAAAATTAACATTTAACTTTTTTCAGAAAAATGTTAATTTAGACCCAGTTTTTTTTATTTTTGCAAGGGTAACAGGAAAAAATGGACCCCAAAATCTGTTGTGCAATTTCTCCTGAGCACACAGATACCCCATATGTGGGGGCAAACCACTGTTTGGGCGCACGGCAGGGCTCGGAAGGGAAGGAGCGCCATTTGACTTTTTGAATGTAAAATTTGCTTGAATAATTACCGGACGCCATGTTGCGTTTAGAGAGCCCCTGATGTGCCTAAACAGTGGAAACCCCCCACAAGTGACACTCTTTTGGAAACTAGACCCCTCAGGGAACTTATCTAGATGTGTGGTGAGCACCTTGAACCCCCAGGTGCTTCACAGAAGTTTAGAACATTGAGCCATAAAAATAAAATTTTCACATTTTTGCAACAAAAATGTTGTTCCGCCCCCAATTTTGCATTTTCATAAGAGAAACAGGAGAAATTGCACCATGGAATTTGTTGTGCAATTCCTCCTGAGCACGCAGATACCCCATATGTGGGGCCAAACCACTGTTTGGGCGCACGGCAGGGCTCGGAAGGGAAGATGCGCCATTTGACTTTTTGAATGCAAAATTTGCTTTAATAATTAGCGGACGCCATGTTGCTTTTGGAGAACCCCTGATGTGCCTAAACAGTGGAAACCCCTCCACAAGTGACCCCATTTTGGAAACTAGCTCCCTCAAGGATTTTATCAAGGGGTATAGTGAACATTTTGAACCCAGAGGTATGACAGAATTTGATAACATTAAGTCATAATATTGAATAAGTTGTCATTAATCTTGAGTGCAAGTGCTCACTACTTGAGTTTGCATCGGGTACTCAGGTATGCACCATGTATCGCGCGTGCTCGAGTGACATGCTCGAGTCCCCGCCCGCATGTTTCACGGTTATTAGACACCCCAAAAAAATAATATGCAGGGATCGCTCGTACATGACAGGCAATCCCCGCAAGTTTTTTTTGGCTGTATTACAGCTGCAAAACATATGGGGAGGAAACTCGAGCATGTTACTCGAGCACCCGCAATACTCGGTGCATACCCGAGCACCCGATGCAAACTCAAGTAGCGAGCACTTGCGCTCAACATTAGTCGCCATATCGTCGTCATTTTTTTTCTTTACTTTTGAAAAAATCCCAATCCCAACCCTAGCACAATCCTAACCCTAACCCTAGAGTTTATTTTTTACGCCGTTCCTCGTGTGGTATAAGTGATTAGACGACTTTGTTCTTCGGGTCAGTGCATTTACAGCGACACCAGTTTCATATCGGGTTTTTATTATTGACAGCTGTCACACACTAAAAGATGCTTTTTTTTTTTGCAAAGACTAGTTTTTGCATCGCCATATTTTGAGAGCTATAATTTTTCCATATTTTGGCCGACAGAGTCATGTCATGGCTTGTTTTTTGCCGGACAAGTTGACATTTTTATTGGTACCATTTTTGGGCACGTGACATTTTTTGATCGCTTTCTATTCCGATTTTTGGGAGGGAGAATAAACAAACACCAACAATTCTGGAATTGTTTTTCTTGCTTGTTTTTATGCCGTTCCGCGTGTGGTAAAATTGATAAGGCAGCGTTATTCTTCTGGTCAGTATGATTACAGCGGTACTACATTTATATTTTTTTTTAATGTTTTGGCGCTTTTACACAATAAAAACTATTTTATAGAAAAAATATTTTTTTGTATCGCTTTATTCTGAGAGCTATAACATTTTTATTTTTCGGCTGATGGAGCTGTATGGCGGCTTGTTTTTTTGCGGGACAAGTTGACGTTTTCAGGGGTACCATTTTTATTTGCATTAGTCTTTTTGATCGCGTTTTATTGCATTTTTGTTTGGCGGTATGATGATAAAGCATGTTTTTTTTTTTTTTTTTTTACCATGTTCACTGAAGGGGTTAACTAGTGGGACAGTTTTATAGGACAGGTCATTCTGGACCCGGCGATACCATATATGGGTACTTTTATTGTTTTTTTGTCGACAATAATATTTATTTATGGGTACAATATATTTTTATTTTTTGGGGTTATTTTATTTTTTTTTTTTTTTTTCGCATTCTGATTCTTTTTTTACTTTTACACCTTGTCCCATTATGGGACTTTCACATTTTATTTTCAGATCGCCTGTATAGCATAGAGAGCAGCAGCAGCTCCCTGTGCTATACAGGCTGTCACTGCTGCAGAGGGAGAAGATAATTTGGTCATGCACTGCGCATGACCAAAGTATCTTCCTGCTGTCTGGTGACTCTGATGTTGTCATGACGGTATCGGGTCATCATGGCAACAACCCGGAGCCGCGGCAGACAGCGTTGAATGCTGGCAGGAGAGGTATCGGCGATCACCTCCCCTTGCCCCCACAATGCTGCGATCGACTTCAATTGCAGCATTGAGGGGGTTAATGTGCACGGAGAGGTGTAGGACCGCTCCCTGCACATAATACCGGGTGTCAGCTGTGACAATCAGCTGATACCCGGTGGCGATCTATCCGCACCACTTGTGTGCGGGCTCAATCGCCATATGACCTAATAGTACGCCATTGGTCCAATTGGCCCAGGTCACCATGACGTACTATTAGGTCACATGTCAGAAAGGGGTTAATTCTGAGAATATTATGATACAATTAAGTATTATCTACATAATAAACATTTAATATTTCTTTAGTAATTATTATTTCTTGATTTAGTTTATTGTGGATAAGTGCAACATCACATCAAAATGGTTTATAAAGGAGATTTACATTTTGAATAATTTTTCCAAATTATAATCTTATAGTATTCAATGTTATTTTTTTAATGGTTACCTAGACGGGTACACACATCTTCAGACAAATATATGATACAAATTGATGTAACATTTATACAGAATATTTATAAAATAATTATTTAAATTTTGATTCTGATATATGAATTATTTCATAAAATAATATTTTTCGTATTAAGGGGAAGATGTGTTTTTGATCCTGATTACATAATCACATTTGATCAATACTAATTTTTCACACATTTTAATAAAGGAGAAATATTAATAAGGTACAATGGTATAACTAAGAAGGGTATTACATGCAAAGTTGCATAGTCTAATTATTTTGGTAATACAAGGTTATGCCAAATATGAAATCATCCAGATAATGGAAATATAAAAGGTATTTGTTACTGAGAACATAATTACTCTGCATTTGTCATTACCATATAAAGGCCTTATTTTATTTTTAATTTTTATTCTCATTTTTTATTTTATTTCAGTCCAATATCTCAATTGAGAAAATACATCAACATTTAATAAAGTAATGTCTAGTACAAGAATATTGCTTCATTAAATCTAATGATATGGTTCCAATATTTATTTATTTTACTCACTTATATAGCGCCATTAATTCCGCTGCGCTTTACAGACATTATCATCACTGTCCCCATTGGGGCTCACAGTCTACATTCCCTATCTGTATGTCTTTGGAGTGTGGGAGGAAACCGGAGAACCCGGAGGAAATCCACGCAAACACGGGGAGAACATAGAAACTCCTTGCAGATGTTGAATATAAGAAGAAAATGTTTCAATGTTCTGAGTAAATACAAGTCATTCTTTCATTCATTCATATATTTATTCATTTTGGGTCACCAGTATACATTCTTTGGTATTATTGGTTTAATAAATATATCTAGTTAATAAACTTTGTGTAATAAAGACAAACATGTGTTACATCAAAACACACTGACACCTATGGGTTGGAAAATGTAATTACACCTATGACATAAAAAGAAGAACTTGATTAATAATGAATTATTATCTATTATTGTTTTATTATTCCAAACATCATTTATTTTAATCTTTTGATAATAATTAGATGGATATTACTGATTGTTATGGCACGCTGTGATATTATAGGTTAGGAAATTGCCAGATTTGGTATCAGATTAGGGAATGAAGACTTCAATCAAAATGCCGCAATTATGAATTCTATCTTAATAAAGACTTTTCATATTTCTAAATCCAAGAGATTCTCAAAAGTTACAAGAAGAAACAGCAGATATCTGGAAGTCCCAGAAGGTCACAATGCTGAGTGATAATAGACTGTGTCAATTACAATACATTTACCACTGACCACCAGGACCGCAGAGGACGATGATCCTACATTCACCACTGACCACCAGGACCGCAGAGGACGATGATCCTACATTCACCACTGACCACCAGGACCGCAGAGGACGATGATCCTACATTCACCACTGACCACCAGGACCGCAGAGGACGATGATCCTACATTCACCACTGACCACCAGGACCGCAGAGGACGATGATCCTACATTCACCACTGACCACCAGGACCGCAGAGGACGATGACCCTACATTCACCACTGACCACCAGGACCGCAGAGGACGATGATCCTACATTCACCGCTGACCACCAGGACCGCAGAGGACGATGATCCTACATTCACCGCTGACCACCAGGACCGCAGAGGACGATGATCCTACATTCACCGCTGACCACCAGGACCGCAGAGGACGATGATCCTACATTCACCGCTGACCACCAGGACCCCAGAGGACGATGATCCTACATTCACCGCTGACCACCAGGACCGCAGAGGACGATGATCCTACATTCACCGCTGACCACCAGGACCGCAGAGGACGATGATCCTACATTCACCGCTGACCACCAGGACCGCAGAGGATGATGATCCTACATTCACCGCTGACCACCAGGACCGCAGAGGACGATTATCCTACGGTGCTAAATGAACGATGTTGGGTTCAAGTTTTCATCACGTTCCAGTGGTTTCCTATCACCTGCAAAGCTACAATGAAAGCTGGAGAACATTGAAAGGTAATTGTCGGGAAGCTGCCAGCCTGACATACAGTTAGGTCCAAAGATATTTGGACAGTGACACAAGTTTTGGCATTTTAGTTGTTTACCAAAAAGTATTCAAGTTACAGTTATATAATCAGAATGGGCTTAAAATACAGACTTTAATTTGTGGGTATTCACATCCTAATTGGAGTGAGGGAAAAGGGTTTAGGAATTACAGCTTTTTAATATGTAGTTGCCCCTTTTTAAAAGGACCAAAAGTAATTGGACAATAATCCCAGAAGCTCCTTAATGGGCTGCATGGGTTATTCCCTCATTAATCCATCATCAATTAAGCAGGTAAAATGTCTAGAGCTGATTCTAGGTGTTGTATCTGCATTTGTGAATCCACAACATGCGGTCAAAAGAACTCTCAATAAAAATTGAACATCATAAGGCTGAAAAAATGAAGAAATCAATCAGGGAGATAGCAGGAATGTAAGGAGTAACCAAATCAATGGTTTGGTACACTCTGCAAATAAGAGGGCACTGGTGATCTTAGGAACTCCAAAAGGCCTGGACATCCACAGAAGACAACATTGGTGGATGATCACAGAATCCTTTCCATGGTGAAGAAAACCCTTTCACTACATCCACCCAAGTGAAGAATACTGTCCTGGTAGTATCTAAGTCTACAATAAAGAGATGTCTTCATGAGAGCAAATATAAAGGGTTCATCACAAGCTGCAAACCATTAATCATCCTTATAAATAGAAAGGCCAGATTAGACGTTATAAAAAAAAAACATCTAAAGAAGCCGCCCAGTTTGGTAAAGCATTTTTTGGACAGATGAAACTAAGATCAACCTGTACCAGAATGATGGGAAGAAGAAAGTATGAAGAAGACTTGGAACGGCTCAAGATCCAAAGCACAGCACACCATCTGTAAAACATGGTGGAGACAGTGTGATAGAATGGGCATGCCTGGCTTCCAATGGTGCTGGGTCACTAGTGTTTATTGATGATGTGACTGAAGACAGAAGCAGCCGAATGAATTCTGAAGTGTACAGGACGATACTCTCTGCTCAGATTCAACCAAATGGAGCAAGGTTGATTGGACGGTGCTTCACAGTACAGATGCACAATGACCCAAAACATACTGCAAAAGCAAAGAAGTGGAATATTCTGCAATGGTCGAGTCAATCGTCAGATCTCAACCCCATCGAGCTGCATGTCACATGCTTATGACAAATCTTTAGGCACAAAGACCCATAAACAAACAACAGAAGTCAGCTGGAGTAAAGGCCCGGCAAAGCATCACAAAGGTCAAAACCCCACATTTGGTGACGTCCATGGCTTCCAGACTTCAGGCAGTCATTGCCTGCAAAGGATTCTCTACAAAGAATTAAAAATTAACATTTTATTTATGGTAAAGATAATTTGTCCAATTACTTTTGAGCTTCTAAAATAAGGAGGCTTTGTAGAAAATGATTGCAATTCCTAAATGTTTCACAGAATATTTTTGTGCAACCTCTTTAATTAAACTAGAAAGTTTACAATTAAATTGCATAGAAATTATTAGTATACAATATCAGAAAAGTCAGAATATCATTACAAAAGTGTGCAAATATGCAGAGCAAAAATCCCACCATATGTCCAAGTCACTAATCAACTAGCCTCTTGAGAAAGCATCACACACCCGCGAAACGCGCGTCGAGGCTTGTCTTTCAGTACAGCTGCCTGCCCCTCGGTGTCCCTCTACACCTTGCGACATCCTGATACTCTTGGTACAGCTGCCTATACCTCGCAGTCCCTCTACACCTTGCGACATCCTGATACTCTTGGTACAGCTGCCTATTCCTCGCAGTCCCTCTACACCTTGCGACATCCTGATACTCTTGGTACAGCTGCCTATTCCTCGCAGTCCCTCTACACCTTGCGACATCCTGATACTCTTGGTACAGCTGCCTATTCCTCGCTGTCCCTCTACACCTTGCGACATCCTGATACTCTTGGTACAGCTGCCTATTCCTCGCAGTCCCTCTACACCTTGCGACATCCTGATACTCTTGGTACAGCTGCCTATTCCTCGCTGTCCCTCTACAACTTGCGACATCCTGATACTCTTGGTACAGCTGCCTATTCCTCGCTGTCCCTCTACACCTTGCGACATCCTGATACTCTTGGTACAGCTGCCTATTCCTCGCTGTCCCTCTACACCTTGCGACATCCTGATACTCTTGGTACAGCTGCCTATTCCTCGCTGTCCCTCTACACCTTGCGACATCCTGATACTCTTGGTACAGCTGCCTATTCCTCGCTGTCCCTCTACACCTTGCGACATCCTGATACTCTTGGTACAGCTGCCTATTCCTCGCTGTCCCTCTACACCTTGCGACATCCTGATACTCTTGGTACAGCTGCCTATTCCTCGCTGTCCCTCTACACCTGGCGACATCCTGATACTCTTGGTACAGCTGCCTATTCCTCGCTGTCCCTCTACACCTTGCGACATCCTGATACTCTTGGTACAGCTGCCTATTCCTCGCAGTCCCTCTACACCTTGCGACATCCTGATACTCTTGGTACAGCTGCCTATTCCTCGCTGTCCCTCTACACCTTGCGACATCCTGATACTCTTGGTACAGCTGCCTATTCCTCGCTGTCCCTCTACACCTTGCGACATCCCGATACTCTTGGTACAGCTGCCTATTCCTCTCTGTCCCTCTACACCTTGCGACATCCCGATACTCTTGGTACAGCTGCCTATTCCTCGTTGTCCCTCTACACCTTGCGACATCCCGATACTCTTGGTACAGCTGCCTATTCCTCGCTGTCCCTCTACACCTTGCGACATCCCGATACTCTTGGTACAGCTGCCTATTCCTCGCTGTCCCTCTACACCTTGCGACATCCCGATACTCTTGGTACAGCTGCCTATTCCTCGCTGTCCCTCTACACCTTGCGACATCCTGATACTCTTGGTACAGCTGCCTATTCCTCGCAGTCCCTCTACACCTTGCGACATCCTGATACTCTTGGTACAGCTGCCTATACCTCGCAGTCCCTCTACACCTTGCGACATCCTGATACTCTTGGTACAGCTGCCTATTCCTCGCTGTCCCTCTACACCTGGCGACATCCTGATACTCTTGGTACAGCTGCCTATTCCTCGCTGTCCCTCTACACCTTGCGACATCCTGATACTCTTGGTACAGCTGTCTATTCCTCGCTGTCCCTCTACACCTGGCGACATCCTGATACTCTTGGTACAGCTGCCTATTCCTCGCTGTCCCTCTACACCTGGCGACATCCTGATACTCTTGGTACAGCTGCCTATTCCTCGCTGTCCCTCTACACCTGGCGACATCCTGATACTTTTGGGTGAGTTACCTTCATCTGTGTATTGTACGGTGGGGACTTACTAGTTGATTAGTGACTTTGATTGACTATCTTATGTCCACCTGCTGTCTCATTGTGAGGTTCGCTTGTGCCACCTTCCTTTGCCCCTTACCTTGGTTTTTTTCATCTTGTCCCTATTTATACATTGTGAGCGTCATACGCTGAGTTGCCCGTCTCTCTTTATATTAAGGATCATGCTTGTCCAGCTACATATGTGAGACACACATCGACTTGAGTTTTCATTATTATCTTATGGTGCTTCTAGAAATTTTTGGGACAATTCCTTGCCTAACCTTTCATGTTCTTTTGCATTTAGTCTCTCTACCCCTTTCTTCCTGCCTTATTTTGGGCTTGGATATATGGTGGGGTTTTTTGCTCTGCATATTTGCATACTTTAGTAATGACATTCTGACTTTTGTGATATTGTATACTAATAATTTTTATTAATAAAGCCTTTATATGCTGCTATACTCGTTTTGCTCTGTGTTTACAAATATCTTTCTGAGCAGGCCATAATACACGGCTATGGGGTGTGAATTGTATGGTCTCCACACTCCCTATCCGTGACTTTTACTATGATGGCCGAAGTGTTTTCTAGAATTGAATTGCATATCAGTTGTTTAATTTTAAATCAAAAGCAGTGGCCTGCAGAGCCCAAATCATGAAGATACGGTCAATGTCCAAATATTTCTGGACCTAACTGTATGTCTTGTGCATTAAAGACTAAGTACTGGATATGGTGCTATATAAAGCAGGGAAGTGTCAAGTTAACCCTTGCTTTGCTGGCCAAAGACGTCACATCTGTTCCAAAAGTGACACGAGACCAGTGCAGATGACACGGAGGATTCCAGAATTATCCAAAGACAATCCAACTTAAGTCCAGGTGACACTGCACAGATATTAAAGCTACATTTCATCCATGGACTTTGTTTTGTTATTAACATTTAATGTATGGACTCTGATTGACACATGATTTTCTAATAAATAGAACAGTTTATGGACTGAACAATAATGAACACAATTATGAACTGTACAATATCTACACGCTATCATTTATTTCAGAGGAGTTTTCATCTAAAGACTGTGTTATAAAAGAACCAAGAAAATGATGGGATGAAGAGCAGATGACAAAAATGATGACGCCTGGACCAGTGATTGCGTTAATTTAGATTCAGGGAAGAATAATTATACATTTTATATGAATATTAGTCACGGCTTACCATAACATGAATCCACATCATTATGCTATTGAATTCTAACAATAATCCGATATTGATAAATTGTATTACTATTATTATTATGGACATTAAATTATATTGCCAAAGAAGAAGAAAAGAAAGAAGATCCTGTTATCCTAATGATGAACCTATCTACTTTGAGGATTCCAATTGATGTCTGTCACACTCACCCTGAGGAATTGTTAAATAGTAATTATATACTTGATAATTATACATACAGTACAGACCAAAAGTTTGGACACACCTCATTTAAAGATTTTTCTGTATTTTCATGACTCTGAAACACCAAGGTTACTTACCGGTAGCCGGTTTTTCCTGAGCCCATGACAGCACACCTTGAGAGAGGATCCGCCCCACCAAGGACAGGAAACCGTCTGAAATAAAAGGGCGGTACCTCTCCCTCGCTTCAGTTGTTTACAGAGCATTGAGAGGACCTCCCTAAACAGATTAGGCACATAACCAACACCACAATATACATATACACACCACCCCAAACAGTGCACACCAGGGTGTGAGAAACATAGAAAAAATAAGGGGGGGAAACTACGGGTGCTGTCATGGGCTCAGGAAAAACCGGCAAGTAACCTTGGTGTTTTCCCCTCCCCCATGACAGCACACCTTGAGAGAATTTTGGAGAATTTATGAGCACCCTAGGGAGGGACCACCGCCTGAAGCACCCTTCTCCCAAAGGTGAGATCAGAAGAGGATAGATCCAACCGATAGTGCTTAAAGAAGGTGGATGGTGTAGACCAAGTAGCAGCCCTACATATCTGCTCGATCGAGACGTCTGCTCTCTCTGCCCAGGAGGTTGCAACGGCTCTGGTGGAATGAGCCCTCACATTGTCCGGGGCTGGAACCCCTGTGGACGTATAGGCTAAGCAAATGGCCTCCCTGAGCCACCTAGAGATGGTACCCTTGGACACCCCGTGACCTTTCCTACACCCTTGAAAGGCCAGGAACAGAGAACCGTCTTTCCTCCACAGACTAGTCATGTGAATGTACTGTAGCAGGGACCTCCTAACATCTAGGCTATGGAACCTGACTTCCCCTGGGTTCTTGGGATTGCTGCAGAACGAGGGTAGCACAATCTCCTGACTACGGTGAAATCTAGATACCACCTTGGGAAGGTATGCTGGATCTGGCCGCAAGGTGACCCTATCCTCAAAGATTTGTGTGTAAGGAGGATTAACCGAAAGGGCCTGCAGATCACCCACCCTACGGGCTGACGTTAAGGCCACTAGGAGGATGGTCTTAAGGGTGAGAATTTTTGGAGAAACCTTGTGTAGAGGTTCAAATGGTTCACTAGTAAGAGCGTTCAAGACTAAGTTCAGGTCCCAAGGAGGAACACCCAAGGATCTAACCGGTCCTGCTCTGGCACAGGACTTGATAAACCTCGAGATCCACCTATTCCCAGCCAGATTACAATTGTAGAGTGCTCCCAAAGCTGAAACTTGAACCTTAAGGGTCCCTGTAGCTAGACCCAGGTCCCGCCCCTTTTGCAGAAATTCCAGGATCCCTCTGATCGGAGGTTTGCTCGATAGCGGGATATCTATAAACTCTAGGAATTTACCCCAAACCCTGCTATAAATCTTAGTTGTAATTGGTTTTCTGCTCCCCAATAAAGTAGAAACTAAGCCTGGTGAAAACCCCTTGCTACTCAATAGCGACCTCTCAAATTCCATGCCGAAAGATGGAACCCCCTGGCCTGGGCATGGAATACTGGTCCCTGCATGAGAAGGTCCGGCCTCTCTGGTAGAATCCAGGGATCTGACACCGACATTAGCCGAAGCAGAGAGAACCAAGGCCTCTTGGGCCAAAAAGGGGCTATCAAAATCACCCTGGCGCCTTCCTCCCGGATCTTCCTCACCACTACTGGAATCATCACTAATGGCGGAAAGGCATAGGCCTTCCTGAACCCCCAAGGAATCTGGAGGGCATCTACGGCATGGGGATTTTCTGCCGGATTTAGGGAGCAAAATCTCTGCACCTTTCTGTTTGCCCTTGTGGCGAACAGGTCTATGTCTGGCTGCCCCCATAACTGGACAATCTGATGGAAGACCTCCGGGTTCAACCCCCACTCCCCCTGTCTTAGGGTATGGCGGCTTAGAAAATCTGCTTTCACGTTTTCTATCCCCTTTATGTGAAGGGCGCTGAGGGATAGGAGGTTTCGCTCTGCTAGACCAAGGATCCTGTCTGCCACCACCATCAGAGGGCGTGACCTTGTCCCTCCTTGGTGATTCACATAGGCTACTGCTGTCCGGTTGTCGGACCTGACCTGGACATGGTGATTTTGGATGTGAGGGAGGAAGGCCCTGAGGGATCTTTCTACGGCCCAAAGCTCCTTTAAGTTTGAGGATGCTCCCCCCTTGTGGTAAGCCCAGTGACCCTGTATTGCGAGTTCTGCCAGATGACCCCCCCATCCGGAACTGCTTGCATCGGTCGTAATTACCCGATCTACTGGTCTGGACCATTGAACGCCTGCGGTTAGATTTCCCCTGACTGTCCACCACAAAAGGGAATCTACTACTTGTGGGGAGAGAGAGAGCCTGCCTTCTAAATGCCCGTTGCAGGACCTCTGTGCTGACAGGACCTCCCACTGAAGCCGCCTCATATGCCCCTGGGCCCACATTACTGCTGGGAGACAGGCCATCATAGAACCCAGGAGGGACATTGCCTCTCTCAGAGACATCTCTGGAGCTTGAATGGCCTTCGAGACTAATGCAATCAACCTGCAGATTTTGTCCTCTGGGAGGAAGCAGGTTTGGCGACGAGAGTCTAGGATTAGACCCAGAAAGGTCTGAGTCCTGGAGGGGGTTAGTCTTGATTTTTGGAAATTTACTAACCACCCCAGCTGATGCAACACTTCCGTGACCACTAGGAGCTGACTGGAGCAGTGGGCTTCTGTTTTCCCTATTATCAAGAAGTCGTCTAAATATGGCACGATCACTACATTCTTGATCCGTAGGAAGGCTGTCACTTCTGCTATTAGTTTCGTAAATATTCTCGGGGCAATGGAGAGGCCAAAGGGTAGGGCAGCAAACTGAAAATGCCTCAGCTTCCCCTGAATAAACAGGGCTACTCTCAGATACTTCTGATACTCCGGATGGATTGGGACGTGATAATATGCGTCCTTCAAGTCTATTACAGCCATAAAGCAGTTGCGATGTAAGAGCTTCACTGCCGAGCTTACTGACTCCATCTTGAAAGTCTGGTTTTCTACTACTTGGTTCAGACTCCTGAGGTTGATGATGGTCCTTAAGGACCCGTTTGGTTTTTTTATCATGAATAGTGGGGAATAGAACCCCCTCCCTCTCTGTGTTGCTGGTACTTCGAGAAGGACCTGCTTTCCTACTAACTCTAACACTTCTGTTTCCAGGGCTAATTGTTCTTCCTGGACCTTTCGTAGGGGCGTAACCACAAAGGTCCGCCAGGGGGTCTGGCTGAACCGGATCTTCAGGCCCCCACTGATAATTTTCAGAATCCAGGGGTTTGCTGTTATCACATCCCAAGCTGGAAGAAAGTGGGAAAGCCTTCCACCCACTTCCAGCCTGGCGTCATTGGGAGGATCTCTTCAAACTCGAGGATGGTCCTCCAAACATGTAGCCCGATTCTTTTTTGGACTTGGCTTCCCATTTCTTTTTGTCTCCCGGAGGACGACCCCGGTTAAATTTTCTCCTCCGAAAACTAAATCTTCTTGGTTCCCCCGAAAATCCCGGTAACCCTTTGGTTTTATCGCCTGCTTTTTCCAACAGGTCTTCTAACTTTTGGCCAAACAGGAGTCTACCATCACATGGGAGGGAGCACAGTTTCTGTTTCGAAGGTAGGTCGCCTGGGCAACCTTTGAGCCACAAGGCCCGCCTGGCTGCGTTGGATAGTCCCGCTGCCCTAGCTGACAGTCTAACCGAGTCAGTTGAAGAGTCGGCCAGGAAGGCCGATGCTGTTTGTATTAGAGGTAGCTCTGCAAGTATTGCCTGTCTGGAAACCTTTTTATCTTTAAGCTGGTCTTCCAGCTGTTGGAGCCACACCATCAAGGACCTCGCCACACAGGTGCTAGCCACCGCTGGTTTTAGGCCACCTGCCGCCGCCTCCCACGTGTGGCGCAGGAAGGAGTCAGCTCTTTTATCCAGGGCATCTTTTAGGACGCAGAGTCCTCCAAGGGCAGGGAAGATCTTTTCGATGACCTTGCCACAGTCCCGTCCACCTTGGGGATCTTATCCCAAGGTTCCGCATCCTTCTCTTCGAAGGGGTACCTTCTTTTGGAGAAGGAGGGTAAAGCCCCTGATCTCTCAGGTCTCCTCCACTCCCGGTCAATGAGGCCCTGAATCTTACTGTTAACCGGAAATGAGCGTCTCTTCTTCTCTCCCAAGCCCGCAAACATGATGTCCTCCCGGGATTTAGATGCGCTCTCTTCCTCCAGACCCATGGTTGATCTTACTGCCCTAACCAGTCTGTCTGTATTCTCAATGGGGAAGCAGGGTCTACCGCCCCCCGATGAGGAAGAGGACGATGAATCCCACTGCTCCTCGGACTGGGAGGAATCAGAGACGGGGGAAACCTCTCTACGGGGCCTTTTCTTCCCTCTAAGGAACCCTTTCAGGGACCCCTGAACTTCTGCATGTACTATGGACTTTAAATCTGCAGCAAAATCCCGAGAATTCTCAGCTACGGTTTTGGTCACACAGCCCTGGCAAAGTGGTTTCTGCCACTCTACTGAGAGAGAAGCTTGGCAAAGGGCACACATTTTATGCTTTTGCTTGGCACTACTCTTCTTAGGCTTCTAAAAAAAGGAAGCACATAAGAGACTTCCCGTTATTAACCAGCGACATTCACGAAGCTCACTCACCCTCGGAGGTCACAAACGGGTACCGGATTCGGAGGCTGTCGCGGAACCGATGATTCCATTCTGGATGGTCCCGAGGCACTTGAAGCCTTACTCCTGCGGCTGCCACTACGATTACTCGAGCGGCTGTCTGTATACGATGCATCCCTCTGCTTTTTCTGCTGCTGAGGTGGGGGGGTAAGCTGCTGCTGCTCCTGGCTATCTGGATCAGCCATGTCTCAGAAGCGCACCACGCTTCCAGGATAGCTCCCCCCCCCCCCTTAAATATAGGGCCATCCAGCCTCCTCCGGTCTGTGGGCCCTCCCCCTTCCTCAGGCCGGAGCTCCTTTGGAAAAAAAAAAAAAAAAAAAAAAAACCGGCCTGGGACGCTCCGATGGGCACCGCCATCTTGGATTGGCGCCGCCTCCTGACGTCACCCAGCGCGCCGCTCCCAGCATGCCCTGCGCCGTGACGTCAGGCGCGTCACACCCGGAAGTGTTCCACACTGCAGGGGGAGGACGGCGCCGCGGTCTCCGGGAGGACAGAGCCTGCCTCACCGCGTGCGCCCCGCTCGGCGCAGAGACCCCAGGGGAAGCTGCGGACGGCGCTTCTGGGATACTGAACCCGGTGCACAGGCCAGTGCCCGCTCTTCCACACCGGGACAGCCCCAGGTAAGTCTTCTTTCTTCCAGACAGGTTCCCCATCAAGGACAGGAAACCAACTGAAGCGAGGGAGAGGTACCGCCCTTTTATTTCAGACGGTTTCCTGTCCTTGGTGGGGCGGATCCTCTCTCAAGGTGTGCTGTCATGGGGGAGGGGAAAAATTGTACATTCACACTGAAGGCATCAAAACTATGAATTGACACATGTGGAATTATATACTTAACAAAAAAGTGTGAAACAACTGAAAATATGTCTTATATTCTAGGTTCTTCAGAGTAGCCACCTTTTGCTTTGATGACTGCTTTGCACACTCTTTGCATTCTCTTGATGAGCATCAAGAGGTAGTCACCGGAAATGGTTTTCACTTCACAGGTGTGCCCTGTCAGGTTTAATAAGTGCGATTTCTTGCCTTATAAATGGGGTTGGCATCATCCGTTGTGTTGTGCAGAAGTCTGATGGATACACAGCTGATAGTTCTACTGAATAGACTGTTAGAATTTGTATTATGGCAAGAAAAAAGCAGCTAAGTAAAGAAAAACGAGTGGCCATCATTACTTTAAGAAATGAAGGTCAGTCAGTGCGAAAAATTGGGAAAACTTTGAAAGTGTCCCCAAGTGCAGTTGCAAAAACCATCAAGCGCTACAAAGAAACTGGCTCACATGAGGACCGCCCCAGGAAAGGAAGACCAAGAGTCACCTCTGCTTCTGAGGATAAGTTTATCCGAGTCACAAGCCTCAGAAATCGCAGGTAAACAGCAGCTCAGATTAGAGACCAGGTCAATGCCACACAGAGTTCTAGCAGCAGACACATCTCTTCAACAACTGTTAAGAGGAGACTTTGTGCAGCAGGACTTCATGGTAAAATAGCTGCTAGGAAACCACTGCTAAGGACAGGCAACAAGCAGAAGAGACTTGTTTGGGCTAAAGAACACAAGGAATGGACATTAGACCAATGGAAATCTGTGCTTTGGTCGGATGAGTCCAAATTTGAGATCTTTGGTTCCAACCACCGTGTCTTTGTGCGACGCAGAAAAGGTGAACGGATGGACTCTACATGCCTGATTCCCACCGTGAAGCATGGAGGAGGAGGTGTGATGGTGTGGGGGTGCTTTGCTGGTGACAGTGTTGGGGATTTATTCAAAATTGAAGGCATACTGAACCAGCATGGCTACCACAGCATCTTGCAGCGGCAAGCTATTCCATCCGGTTTGCGTTTAGTTGGACCATCATTTATTTTTCAACAGGACAATGACCCCAAACACACCTCCAGGCTGTGTAAGGGCTATTTGACCAAGAAGGCGAGTGATGGGGTGCTACGCCAGATGACCTGGCCTCCACAGTCACCAGACCTGAACCCAATCGAGATGGTTTGAGGTGAGCTGGACCGCAGAGTGAAGGCAAAAGGGCCAACAAGTGCTAAGCATCTCTGGGAACTCCTTCAAGATTGTTGGAAGACCATTTCTGGTGACTACCTCTTGAAGCTCATGAAGAGAATGCCAAGAGTGTGCAAAGCAGTCATCAAAGCAAAAGGTGGCTACTTTGAAGAACCTAGAATATAAGACATATTTTCAGTTGTTTCACACTTTTTTGTTAAGTATATAATTCCACATGTGTCAATTCATAGTTTTGATTCCTTCAGTGTGAATGTACAATTTTCATAGTCAAGAAAATACAGTAAAATCTTTAAATGAGAAGGTGTGTCCAAACTTTTGGTTTGTACTGTACGTATTCATTTTATACTTTTATTTCTATAGATTGCGTCAGCCTCGTGGTATGGTTGAACTGACACGACGTGCTATTCTTATACTTAGCTCAGGGTAAATGGTTAATGCCATATATAGATAACAGATGCTATGAGGGCCCTATATAACCCATATATAACCCATGTGAGACACAGGGAGGGGGCTCTCTCGTTTGCTACTTCACACTACACCAGACGGAGGATCTACGTGTTGAGGAAAACAGCTGACGATGTAGGTCCAGACGCATGGTCCATCCGGACATGTGCTTGACAAAGACACGAAATACCATTCAGGATCCAGGTAAAGATGGACACTCATGAATCAATCACTTTGTAACTGCTGCAATTATTCTTTTTAATGGACAATCCAAGAATAAACAGCTACTTTTTTTTATTAGAATATCGTGATATATTCTTTGAACAGTCGCATCTGGTAAACAGTCCTATATATACAGTGCCTACAAGTAGTGTTCAACCCCCTGCAGATTTAGCTGGTTGACACATGCGGAATTAACTTGGCATTGTGACTTTTGTACTGTAGCTCAACCTGGAAGTGGGAAATGCACTGCAGCAACTTTTTTTTTTTTTAAAACGCTAAAAGTTAATTCAGAGTGTCATTTATTATTCAACCCCTCAAACCACAAGAATTCTGTTTGGTCCCCCTAACGTATTAAGAAGTAGTTCAGGCAGCAAGAATAATGAGCTTCACATGTGTGGATTAAAGATCTATTTTGCCAGCCTTTTCTGACTATTTAAGACCCTCCCCAAACTTGTGAACAGCACTCAGACATGGTCAACATGGGAAAGACAAAGGAGCATTCCAAGGCTATCAGAGACAAGATCGTGGAGGGTCACAAGGCTGGCAAGGGGTACAAAACCCTTTCCAAGGAGTTGGGCCTACCTGTCTCCACTGTTGGGAGCATCATCCGTAAGTGGAAGGCTTATGGAACTACTGTTAGCCTTCCACGGCCTGGACAGCCTTTGAAAGTGTCCTCCCGTGCCGAGGCCAGGCTTGTCCGAAGAGTCAAGGCTAACCCAAGGACAACAAGGAAGGAGCTCCGGGAAGATCTCATGGCAGTGGGGACATTGGTTTCAGTCAATACCATAAGTAACGTACTCCACCGCAATGGTCTCCGTTCCAGACGAGCCCGTAAGGTACCTTTACTTTCAAAGCGTCATGTCAAGGCTCGTCTACAGTTTGCTCATGATCACTTGGAGGACTCTGAGACAGACTGGTTCAAGGTTCTATGGTCTGATGAGACCAAGATCGAGATCTTTGGTGCCAACCACACACGTGACGTTTGGAGACTGGATGGCACTGCATAAGACCCCAAGAATACCATCCCTACAGTCAAGCATGGTGGTGGCAGCATCATGCTGTGGGGCTGTTTCTCTGCCAAAGGGCCTGGCCATCTGGTCCGCATCCATGGGAAGATGGATAGCACGGCCTACCTGGAGATTTTGGCCAAGAACCTCCGCTCCTCCATCAAGGATCTTAAGATGGGTCGTAATTTCATCTTCCAACAAGACAACGACCCAAAGCACACAGCCAAGAAAACCAAGGCCTGGTTCAAGAGGGAAAAAGTCAAGGTGTTGGAGTGGCCTAGTCAGTCTCCTGACCTTAACCCAATTGAAAACTTGTGGAAGGAGCTCAAGAATAAAGTCCACATGAGACACCCAAAGAACCTAGATAACTTGGAGAAGATCTGCATGGAGGAGTGGGCCAAGATAACTCCACAGACCTGTGCCGGCCTGATCAGGTCTTATAAAAGACGATTATTAGCTGTAATTGCAAACAAGGGTTATTCCACAAAATATTAAACATAGGGGTTGTATAATAATTGACCCACACTTTTATGTTTAAAATTTAATAAAATTCAACTGAGCAACATAACTTTTTGGTTTGTAAGATTTATGCTTCTGTTCATAAATCCTACTCTCGTTTGCAGTTTGAAGGCTCTAACTTATTTGCAAACCAGCTAAATCTGCAGGGGGTTGAATACTACTTGTAGGCACTGTATATATATAAATATACAAAATAAGTATATTTAATATCAGGTAACTGAGAAGAGGAGCAGAACGGCGCTGGATACAGGAGAAGACGGCAGTAACGTAGTATATTAACACACTGACCCTACAGCTTTATTCCCTGCACCCAGTTTGTTTAATCCCTGCACCTCTATCAAACTTGATAGCTCCATGTGCTGTGTTATCTAACCTCACAGCCAGAGCTGGCCTCAGTGTCCAGCACCGCCCTCTGCACACTCATTGGCTGTCAGTATCTGCCCCAGCACTGACCTCTGCACACTCATTGGCTGTCAGTATCTGCCCCAGCACCACCCTCTGCACACTCATTGGCTGTCAGTATCTGCCCCAGCACCGCCCTCTGCACACTCATTGGCTGTCAGTATCTGCCCCAGCACTGACCTCTGCACACTCATTGGCTGTTAGTATCTGCCCCAGCACCGACCTCTGCGCACTCATTGGCTGTCAGTATCTGCCCCAGCACCGACCTCTGCGCACTCATTGGCTGTCAGTATCTGCCCCAGCACCGCCCTCTGCACACTCATTGGCTGTCAGTATCTGCCCCAGCACCGCCCTCTGCACACTCATTGGCTGTCAGTATCTGCCCCAGCACCGCCCTCTGCACACTCATTGGCTGTCAGTATCTGCCCCAGCACCGCCCTCTGCACACTCATTGGCTGTCAGTCTCTGCCCCAGCACCGCCCTCTGCACACTCATTGGCTGTCAGTATCTGCCCCAGCACTGCCCTCTGCACACTCATTGGCTGTCAGTATCTGCCCCAGCACTGACCTCTGCGCACTCATTGGCTGTCAGTATCTGCCCCAGCACCGACCTCTGCGCACTCATTGGCTGTCAGTATCTGCCCCAGCACCGCCCTCTGCACACTCATTGGCTGTCAGTATCTGCCCCAGCACCGCCCTCTGCACACTCATTGGCTGTCAGTATCTGCCCCAGCACCGCCCTCTGCACACTCATTGGCTGTTAGTATCTGCCCCAGCACCGCACTCTGCACACTCATTGGCTGACAGTATCTGCCCCAGCACCGCCCTCTGCACACTCATTGGCTGTCAGTATCTGCCCCAGCACTGACCTCTGCGCACTCATTGGCTGTCAGTATCTGCCCCAGCACTGACCTCTGCGCACTCATTGGCTGTCAGTATCTGCCCCAGCACTGACCTCTGCGCACTCATTGGCTGTCAGTATCTGCCCCAGCACCGCCCTCTGCACACTCATTGGCTGTCAGTATCTGCCCCAGCACCGCCCTCTGCACACTCATTGGCTGTCAGTCTCTGCCCCAGCACCGCCCTCTGCACACTCATTGGCTGTCAGTATCTGCCCCAGCACTGCCCTCTGCACAGTCATTGGCTGTCAGTATCTGCCCCAGCACCGCCCTCTGCACAGTCATTGGCTGTCAGTATCTGCCCCAGCACTGCCCTCTGCACACTCATTGGCTGTCAGTCTCTGCCCCAGCACCGCCCTCTGCACACTCATTGGCTGTCAGTATCTGCCCCAGCACCGCCCTCTGCACACTCATTGGCTGTCAGTATCTGCCCCAGCACTGCCCTCTGCACACTCATTGGCTGTCAGTATCTGCCCCAGCACTGCCCTCTGTCATTCATATCAGCATTGGGAATAACAGAGCAATGTCCGGTCATCTGAGGAAAGCAGCACAATCACTGCCCTCCACATCTACAGCGGTGACAGAGCCCCACGTCTGCACATCACCCCCGACATAGGAATACTGGAGGGGAAAAGCCTATAGAGATGTGTAACGCCATAAACCATTCTCTCTCTCTCATTATTCTGGCATTTGGCAAATATTATAAATTATGGTATAATCCTAACTGACCTAAAACGGGAAAGATTTATTCTGATTTCATGTCAGATATTGAGAAAAACATCAGATGTGTCTTATTATATAGTGTATGGAAACTTCTGGTTTCTACTGTAGGAGATATCCAGAAGTCTACTGATCCTATTCTGAACATTATTGGAGAGTTTGGTGAATGGTCAGGACTGTCCATTAATCGGGATAAATCGGTTATTCTACCATTTGATGATATCCCTAATTCCAGCATATTAGAACATACACGAATACAAACGGTTGAGAAATTCTAATACCGAGTATAAGTATAACAATAAGATCTCCGGATTACATTGTACTGATTCTATATCTTCTTCTGGAAAAGATTAAAAAGATAATCGATGCGTGGTGGAGATTACCATTATCAGCTGTAGGAAGAGGGAACTTATTAAAAATGATATTGATGCCCCAACTCTCATACATTCTGCATAATGCCCCTATTTGGATCCATAATTCCCATTTTCAGAAAATTCATAGCACGTTTCATTCTCTTATATGGAAAAAGAAATCGTCTAGGATAAAATGTGAATATCTACAAAGTGACAAGGAATCTGGTGGATTGGCGATTCCTAATGCACCAATATATTATAAAAAAACTAAAAAACACACTGGTGCTTCACACAGGATATAAAAGCTGTTGGTAGTAAGCAGGCTCTGTGTGTATCTGCCTGCACAATGTAATAATAATAATAATAATAATAATAATTAATAAAAAAACAACCACAAATACTACCGCGCTAAGTACGCTCAGAGCTGGTGGCTCTGACTAGATGGATGCAGATAAATACAAAAAAAGGAGATTGAAAATGCAACCCAAATGGATATCTTACTTCTAACTCTATCCTCAGTGAGGATACACACAGATCCTAGCTATAATCAACAATAGCTCTATGAGAAAGAAACAGAGAAGGAAAAGTGGCAGCACTTACTCTGAGAAGTGTGAGCTGTCGGTTTTTTTGGGGCCCCCTGTACATCTTGTACCTTGGGGTGTGACGTCACAGTGCCACGCCCTCTCCAGCTCTGCACTCACGCGGCCAAGCTTCCGGCCGGAGCACACCGCGTTTGTACCAGCATTACAGAGTGGGTAAGAAGCACCTTTTCGGGAGGACGCTCCCGCTTTACCCCGCCGGCTCATCAGTACAGACCCAGCAGGACGTATGGTAACAGCGCACATCAACTGCTGAACCACTGTGCTCGGTCTGGCAGGCTGAGGACTTCCACACCACAACCAACAGCTGATGGAGGTGATCCTGCAAAGCCTGCCTAATCAATACACCTTTCTATGGAAGCAGCTCACACTTCTCAGAGTAAGTGCTGCCACTTTTCCTTCTCTGTTTCTTTCTCATAGAGCTATTGTTGATTATAGCTAGGATCTGTGTGTATCCTCACTGAGGATAGAGTTAGAAGCAAGATATCCATTTGGGTTGCATTTTCATTTTCCTTTTTTTGTATTTATCTACAGCCATCTAGTCAGAGCCACACTCTGAGCGTACTTAGCGCGGTAGTATTTGTGGTTGTTTTTTTAACACTAATATATTATATTGCAGTGCAATTGGAACATTTGGGTGGGTGGCATAGCGCTGCAAACCCAAATAGTATTAAGGGGTTAATTACCTCAGGACACGGTGGAATATTCCTATTCATATAGTGGAACTGAATGACCTCACACACAAGAAATCACTATACCCTACACTTGCTCTACTCTACAAGGTCTGGGATAGGGGTAAAGATATAATGGAAATAGGAGACTGCAATGAATATACACCTATATGGTTTAATAATAAATATGCAGAGGTCTATAAATTAGAGGGATTCCGGAGTTGGGTGGATAAAGGAATATATACGATATAAAACATTGTCTGAAGGGAAACTTAAGTCCTTTGATCAATTAAAGGGGGAATTTGTATAAATCTCTACAGTTTCGGCATTCATTTAATGCACAATCAAGATGGACGCCCTTTTGGGTAGAAAATAATACTTTTGTTAAGTTGGTATTAGAGAAGGGAAATCCTAAGGGTCGTATTTCTGATATTTACTGAGTCCTTCTAGATAATTATTTAAAAATATTTCCTTCTCCAGCTAGACAAAAATGGATGGAGATATAGGTCCAATTTCTGAGGATCAATGGAGAGCGGTATTAGAACTGGTTCCCCAATTATCTTTACATGAGGCTCAGAGATTTCCCCAGATCATATTAATACACAGGAAATATAAGACGCCTAGATTCCTATGTAACATAGGATACCGGACTGCTGCTGAATGTCCAGGATGTAACATGGATGCTGCGGGCCTATTACATCCTCTATGGGAATGCCGGGAGATAGGCAAATACTGGAAAGAAGTTCTGTCTATTATAAAGAGGGTATATAAAATAGATATTCAACCAGACCCAAAAAATGCCTATTAGGTATATTAGAGGATGATATGGAATTTGACCCAATTTCAATAGGGATTTCACATATTTTATTTCAAGCTAGGAAACATATTGCATCCAAATGGATTAACCCCTCACCTCCAGAAATTAGTGAACTAAAAAATAGGATAAATAACATTATCAGATTAGAAAAAGGGGTATATAAAAAACAAAACTCAATGAATAAATTTGAGAAAATATGGGGTTTATGGTTGGATACACCTGGAATGCCAGCAAGGGGGATATTGTTGGAGAGACAATTTGACTTATAGGGGAAGGGGGGTATTGGCACATTGTAATGTGTATTGGAATTCCTTAACATGTGGTATGGGTAATATAGCACACCTATATGTGTATAGGATTATAATATTTATTACAATATTATGGTTATATAAAATATTTCAAGAATGTGGAATGTTAATTGTAGGATATAGTAACTGCAAGTTATGAGACGGTAATGGGCAAGCTGAAAGGATATACAGGAGAGATGCATATATGTGATTCCTATGGTATGTTATTTTATTATTGTATGTACTGGTTTCTTGTTTTGTCAAAAAAAATAAGTAAGAAAATCTCAATAAAAATATATTGGATTAAAAAAAAAGATTAGAAAAAAGGCTTCTCCCCCGTGTGGGTTCTCTGGTGCCTAATCAAATTGGATGTCTGGTTAAAACATTTCCCACAATCTGAACATGAAAAAGGCTTCTCCCCTGTGTGGGTTCTCTGGTGCTTAACCAAAGCTGATTTATGGTTAAAACATTTCCCACATTCTGAACATGAAAAGGGCTTCTCCCCTGTGTGGGTTCTCTGGTGGTTAATCAAACCTGATTTCTGGTTAAAACATTTCCCACATTCGGAACAGGAAAAGGGCTTCTCCCCTGTGTGGGTTCTCTGGTGGCTATCAAGATGGCATTTCCGGTTAAAACATTTCCCACATTCTGAACATGAAAAAGGCTTCTTCCCTGTGTGGGTTCTCTGGTGATCAACAAAAACTGATTTCTGGTTAAAATATTTTCCACATTTGGAACAAAAAAATCTGTTGTCCACTGTGTGTATTTTTTGATGTTTAAGAATAGACTTTTCGAGGGTAAAACTATTTCCATTTTCTGAACGTGAAAATGATTTCTTTGCTTTAGGAGCAGTTCGTTTTTTAATGCTTATTTTATTTTGATTTTCCTTAGTAGTCGGTAATGAATCAGAAGATAGGACCTGTTTCATAGGATCAGATGATTGATGTTTGCTGTGAAGGGATGATGGTATATCTGGAGTAATGGCATTCACTTCAATTGTATCCTGTGGGATCTCAAGATCGTCAGATTTAAAAATCTCCTGTCCATCTGATCTTTTGGTACAGTCATCTGCCAAGAAAAAAAACAATTATTAATTTAGAATAAAATATCCTTGAAATTTATATTTTTGAACATTTCTACTTAAAATGTCTAAACAAACACATCCCTGGGCTACATGCTAATCCAGGGAAATGAAGAGATATATGCTCAAGCTTAAAAATCAATTTTATTAGACACAAATCTAAAAAATAGAGGAATATTTACAATTCTGCTCTGGTTTTCTGCCATTTTGTTATATTAGGGTTTCTGCAAAAGGTGTGTCCCATCTCGTCTGGGACGTCTACTTCTCCTCCTGCTTCGACTTGTGTAACGTCTGCTTCTGTCACCAGGCGCCTCCTTATTCATTCTGCAGGCGGCACTGGTGATGGAAGAGACGTCAGAACCAGAAGCTCTGCGAGGCACAGGCTCTGTCCAGCCACTAAGATTAGGGTGCCTGGGACCTGTAGTACCATCCAGTCTGGCAGTATGGGTGTGTGTGCTGTCCAGCTGGAGTAATCTGCTCCCTGCTTCAGCCATTTGGAAAGCACCGCACCCTACTAAAGCTGGAAGCATATTGCCGGAAGCTGCCAGATACAGCCTTGTCCTCCTCTGGTTCAGTCCTCTGTGCTCAGCTCCCGGCTTGTGTATTTGTTTCCTGTTGTGACCCCGGCCCGTTTACTGACTACTTTTGTGTCTTCTGATTTTGTATTTTCTCTGCCCTCCTGGTTCTGACCCGGCTACCTGACTATTCTTCTTCCCATCTCACTCCACAGAACAGCAGGTAACACCGTGGCCCAAGCCTAGGGGTCTCTGTGTAAGTCCAGATCCATGTAGAGGGGTTAAAGGGTGATGAGCAAAGTAATTTTTTAAATCTAGAAACGGGGTAGATAAGGCAAGCCTGTTCGTGGTGGCCATCTTTTGAGCTTCCAGGTGACCATAAACAGTGCCCCCAATACATTGTGTCTGCAAACAGCAAGATCTGCATTAGAATAGCTAAATGGCGCTCCTTCCCTTCTTAACCTGCCATGTGCCCAGACAGTAGTGTACAACCGTATATAGGGTATTGTCAGATTCAAAAGAAGTTGGAAAATAATTTGTAAGGTCCATTTGTTTCCTATTATCCTTTGTGAAGAATTTCAAAGTTATCACCATATAAAGTGATTTGAAAAATGGGCCTGATTAGAAACACAAAACTGGCTGCAGGAAGGGGTTAAATCAGAGGATTACTGAAGTCAAAAACAGTGAGTATAGACAATAACACATCTACTGAAATGATCAAACTCAACAGTCTTCATCAGAGAAAAATGAGTAACTAGTGGTGAAACCTCTCTGGGGTAATTAGAGTATGGGGCTCGGTGGCTCTTGGGAATCTAAACTATCGTAAGGGACAATATTTTCTTTCTGATGAGTTTCAAGAAGAAATATTAGACATTTAAAGAGAACTTTTTATAATACTGCAGAGCTGAGGTGTCTTAAATTTAGATCTCGGGCATTTGGAGGAGGTAATGGAGACCTTTCTGAAAGACTATCAGGGAGTTACAGAGTCACATAAGTGAGGGAGGCCGATCCAACCACAATGAAACTATCATACAGAATGAACTTGTGAAAAAAGAAAGAATATAAAAACATGTAACATCCCCAACAACAACGTATGTATGAGGGGAGAAATCCAACACTAAACCGGAGTTATACTCATTTATGGTGGACCATTGGAGCAACTATGAGTTCTGACCAAAAGAGTAGAGAAAGTATTAGCGCCCCCATTTCAAAAGAGATTGTGCAGTAATCTAATTCCTTAGGATTGAAAACATAATGTAATTTATGACGTTGAGTGACTCCATGAAACCAGGGCTGGAGCCAACACATCTCCTGCAGACGTGAACAAATGTATATTACAGCCATCAGCCACGCACAGCTTAGAGATATATCATGGCACAGGTGTAATGTTTTTTGTATAGTTTAATGCAATCCTTTTTGAAGTTAATTGGTTTTAAAAGATATTGAAAAGTCAGGATAAAGGGAAACTCTTGATATGTTAAAAGAAATTCACACTTGGCCCTCACTGGACATTTAATGTTGTCGATCATAAAAGCGAAGTTTGGTCAGAAAGACTGGACCTGGTCTTGTAGGGACCAAAAGAGCACATTTAGCAGCACAGAAGGCAGAGAAGGTAGATTCATCCAATAAGATATCAGGGATCTAGGAAGCCAACAGCATCATTACCCTCCGCTTTCTCTTACAGACCCATCATAATATTTTTCTTCAAGTGATTTTTTAATTTGTCAACACATTCTACGTACGCTGTCATTTGGCTTTGTAGTTTACAGATCTGAGCAAGTAAAAGCATCTCCTAATCCCAGGGGGTAGGTGGATCTTCCAGGTAGTAAGTTGTGTAGAAAAGGGCTTTCACAATTTCCCAAAGTAAATTGAATATTTTCGGACTGAGGAGAATGTTGTGGTCTAGCGGCAAAATGGTGATCACACGATTGTGACACGGCCGGACTACACCACTGATAAAGCAGCCACAGCCGGTGACTGAGAAGAATCTGTGACTTCTCTGTATTCAGTGGTCAGTACTCACCTGGGTAGTCATATGTAGGAATCTCTTCCTTACACCGCTCATCACCCCTCACATATGTCTCTGTAGTATTAATATGGGTCAGATTTTCACCCTTAAATAAATATTATAAAAGTCAAAGACAGATGGAGAAGTCACATCTATGATCAGCTCTAATCCTGCCATCTCCACCGTTCTCACTACACAAATATAAATCATAATACTGGTGGATAAAACAAGACTGAACAAAAAACCTTTACAGCCGTCTACACATCATAGGGGAAATCTCATGACATGTTATCTGTATCTACCTGAGGAACATTGGGATCTTCTTGTTTATAGTCCTGTAGAAGAAGATGACGGGGACATCTCTCTGGTGTTGTCCTCTTACTGGATAGATCTGGAGGAAACACATACAGGGGCTGAATTCATTCTTTAAATACAGATAATTATAGGCCATGTGTATTTAGTCCTGTCTATTACCTGGTGATGTGAGGGACTGGGGAACCTCCAACAAGATGTTCCTGTACAGATCTTTGTGTCCTTCTAAATACTCCCACTCCTCCATGGAGAAATATACAGCGAAATCCTGACACCTTATAAGAACCTGACAAATACAATGATACAGTCATCCCCCCGATCCCTTCATAGTGTTACTGTATAATGTCCCAGCAATGTCACCTCTCCAGTCAGAAGCTCAATCATCTTGTAGGCGAGTTCTAGGATCTGGTCATTGATGTCCTCATGTATCAGGGGGTGAGGTGGAGGCCCCGTGATTAATATCTGGTTATGGAGAGACACATTAATAAATCTCACTCCAGACATTTCCAGAGTCCTCACCTCTCCAGTTCTGTCCATCTGTTATTCCCATATAAAAGAATAATTAAATGCGATGTCATCAGAATCTCTCACCTCTCCAGTAAGCCGAAAGAGGATCTCTAGGGTGAGGTGTAATATCCTCTCCACCATCTCCATCTTGTCCCTGTCCATATCCATCTTTGATGGGTAAATCAGGAAAATTTTGTTATATAGAAGATCTTCACTGAGAGGATCTGATATTGTAGAGACCTGAATGAGAAGAAAATAAGCCGATGGAACATCATAAAAATCCTGTGTAATAATACAACTATTGGAGATAACGAGGGGAAACATATAAGGAGATTTATTATTTGACAGTATTTAGTTTTTTCTTTACATCTAGTAATAAAACCTTTATATTTTAGGCCACAGACAACAAGCAGTTTCTTCCTCAGAGTCTGCAGCTGAATACATTTCTCATAGACTCACTGTAAGGGAAATATTGAGAAAATATTAACAATGTCTCCCAAACCTCTTTTCCCTCTCACCCCTCCCTTATCCACCATTTGGACCAAACCAACTGTTTCCATGCAATTTAACACACACAGCAGAAGTCACTTGTAGACAAATGCAGCACAAAAGGTGCTACTGACCCACTTAACATACGAATGCATCTCCCCTTAGCACAAACCTGGGATAGACTGACACCTTCCAGCAGGGGCAGAGATTGAAGAAAAACTCATTTAGGCTTCAAAGGGGTTTAACACAAACTCCAGGATGTCCGGAGCTGATACCAAATATGGAATATTGGAAGTTCCATAACTCCGCTAATAATGGGACCCATATTTTTAGTGGCAGGGTCAGCCAAGGAACAATATGCTTATTTTTTCGTACCTGTGAGCCCCTCCAGGTATCTGGGGTGCAAAAGTAACAAAATAACAGACCACAACTATGTCATGCGTGGTCTCTAAAGGAAGGTAAATTCATAACGGAAAAAATGGTATTACTTCCGGGCTTCTGCGATTAACCAACGATAAGTTATCGCAAAAGCCAGATATTCTAATAAAAATATGGAGGCTGGTATCCAGCCCACGTAATGTCATCCCAGGTGCTGTGTGGGCAGGTCTCCCCTTAGGCATAAAAGAATCCAAGGAGGATGGATGAGTATTCATTGCCAGGGGGGTATAAAGACTATAATAAACGGATCTTGTTCGATAACCGTCAAATCAATAAGTGGGGCGCCCCCCTCCAGCTAAACAGAATTGTCTCTGCGATCTGTCTATCACGCAAGTCTTCTTTAATCCCGTTTATATTATGTAACTGTATATTCTGTACTGTATTGTCCCCTTTGTAAAATCCTTGTATATTTTTCATAACATTGCCTTCCTTTTGGATTAAATATAAAATGTAATAGTCCTGTTTCTGTTGCTCTGTAATCGTTCCCTCCCCCGAAGCCATATACGCTACTAGAACGCAGGCGTCCGACCAGGCCTGTATTATATTTCAAATCTGGACGGTGGTGGCAGCGAATAATAATAATTGGGTTATCGTGAAGCTGACAGTGACCGTACGGGGGCATATACACATATCCCTACAGAGTGACGACTATGGTGAGAGATAATGTGATCTCCCCGATGTCGCCTCTTTGTGAGTTCATGGCACCTTCTATAACGCTAATTCTCGTCTCATTTTCCGACAATGGAATTGGAATTAGCAATACTGCAGGAGATATTCATTATGATCCCCATGTTTCTCCCCTTCCCTGCTCATCACCTCTGGAGCTGTGCTAGTCATGGGGCAGCTACCATTGACCATGTCACTATCTGGCGTGACAGTGGTCACTCACACGGGACAACCTGCTTCCTGGTGTCCATGCCTGCTCCCTTTGCACATAGCACTTATGCTGGCTCAATTTAGGGGATCCTCAGCAGCATCACCCCGCAAGATGAGGTGGCTGAACTACCTTTAACACAACATAAATTTTTATTATGCTTGTCATTGACATTATTGACAGTGGCATTACATGCCATATCAGATCTGGGAGGGTGGTCAAACACCCCCAAACCCCGTGACAGTCAGGGTCTTCCCAGGAATGCGTTCCTCTGGTAACATGAACTCAGGGTGGATGAGGGTACATTCTGCGCCAGTGTTCTTAAGGTCAACAGTAACGGGCTGTGAGTTTTCCCGGGCCCTGTCAACCGCCCCACCCACAAAAAGAATGGCTGCAGTAGGTCCTGAGGCCTCAGGTGTGGTGTTCATCTTAAGCAAAAGGTGGCTACTTTGAAGAACCTAGAATATAAGACATATTTTCAGTTGTTTCACACTTTTTTGTTAAGTATATAATTCCACATGTGTTAATTCATAGTTTTGATGCCTTCAGTGTGAATGTACAATTTTCATAGTCATGAAAATACAGAAAAATCTTTAAATGAGAAGGTGTGTCCAAACTTTTGGTCTGTACTGTAGGTGGAGGGGAGATACTCAACAGGATCCGTTGCTATAATAAATATATACTCCCGCAATAAATACTACCAACCTCAGCAGATGCGGCTGAAGGGAAAGACCTGCCCACATACCCCCTGGGATGACATTACGGGGGCTGGTCTCCAGCTTTCATATCTTTATTAGATATCTGGTTTTTGTGATAACTTATTGTGGGTTGATCGTAGAGGCCCGAAAGTGATAAAATTTTCTCCGCTATGATTTTACCTTTCTCCAGAGACCTCACACGGTATAGCTGCGATTTGTTATTTTGGGACTTTTGCGCCACAGCCCCCAGAGGAACCTACAGAGACACGAAAATATCCATATCATTCCCTAGCTGACCCGGTCACTAAAAATATGGGTCCCTTCATTTTCAGAATTATGAAACTTTAGTTATTCCATATTTCGTTTTGACTCCGAAGATCCTGCAGTCTTTGTTAAACCCCTTTTGAGCCTAAACGAGCCATTTCCTCTTTCCTTCCATCTCTGCCCCTATGCTGGAAGGTGTCAACCTATCCCAGGTCTGTGCTAAGAGGAGATGCATTTGTATGTAGAATAGGCTACTGAGCTCCTTGTACTGTTATTTGCATACCGACAGCTGCGTGGAGTGTCAGCTCTCCTCTGGAGACAAATGGTGGATAAGGGAGGGATGAAGAGGGGTTTCAGGGACAGAGAATTTGTTAATACTTTCTCAATATTTCCCTGACAGAAACTATGCACTAAAAGGTCCCTAATTGACTGAACCTTTCTGAAAGTTATTGTAGGAGTAGATCCCACAGAACCCTCAGGTCCGGGTCAGCCACAAGTATATCCCAGTGTTTTCTGAGGATATGAAAGATACAGTCACTCTAATTGTCGTAAGTTTTTCTTACTTGTGTTGTTCTATCTTTTTCTTGGTCTCTTGGATAGGTATGGAGGAGTGTCTGTCTCTCCCATTTTTCTGCAAACGATGATGTGGAATCCAAAATGTACCACGAGTACACTTTTTCCCTTAATCTGATGTTCAGGTCTATTGCCTGTATATTAAAATCTGTGACATTAGAGCAGTACCCTCTCAACAGTAAAAATTGTCCCTTGGGTATTCCTCTTTTTATGAGGTTGGGTTGGTGGATATCCAACTTCAATAGTTTATTAGTACTTGAAGGTTTATGATAGATGAGTGTTCCTAGGGTCCCATTGCAATCTTTCTTGATTAGTACATCCAGGAATGGCAACTGGTAATAATTAAATTCAGATGTAAATCTCAGGTAGTCTCTATTGATGTTGAGTTCCCTGTTGAGTTCCCTGACAAATTCAAAAGATTGTTCACTCGTCCCTGACCAGATAATAAAAATGTCGTAAATATATTTGTACCATACCCCAATATATGGATGCCACCACTTATGATCATCCCTGAACATTGTGGTTTCCTCCCACCAGCTCAGCAATACTTTAGCATGTGATGGTGCACAGGGGCTCCCCATCGCAGTACCCCTGAGCTGGTGGAAGTATTTCCTGTCAAAAAGAAAGAAGTTATGAGTAATAGCGAATTTTAGAAGATCCTCCATGAAGTCATTATGTCTGCTACACTCTATTGACCTCGATTTCAAGAAATGTCTTACTCCTCTGATACCATCCTCATGCGGTATATTACTGTACAAAGCCTCGATATCTAGTAAGGCCTGCTCCCCTACATGCAAGTATACATGCTCAAGGGTCTACATGTAGGGGAGCAGGCAAAGGGAAAACCATTTTCCAGAGGAATTATTCCAACTATAAAACCTCAGGCGGTACTGTGGGAACATTACACATCATAAATACTGCCTAAGGGGCATAATGGGGGCATTACACTGTGTGGGGGCATCATACATACTGCATATGGGGCATAATGGGGGCATTACACTGTGTGGGGGCATCATACATCCTGCATAAGGGGCATAATTGGGACATTACACTGTGTGGGGGCATCATACATACTGCATATGGGGCATAATGGGGACATTACACTGTGTGGGGGCATCATACACACTGCATAAGGGGAATAATGGGGGCATTACACTGTGTGGGGGGCATCATACTGCATAAGGGGCATAATGGGGGTATTAAATTGTGTGGGGGGCATCATACATTCTGCATAAGGGGTATAATGGGAGCATTACACTGTGTGGGGGCATCATACATACTGCATAAGGGGCATAATGGGGGCATTACATTGTGTGGGGGCATCATACATACTACATAAGGGGCATAATGGGGGCATTACACTGTGGGGGGCATCATACATACTGCATAAGGGGCATAATGGGGGCATTACACTGTGTGGGGGCATCATACATACTGTATAAGGGGCATAATGGGGGCATTACACTGTGGGGGGCATCATACATACTACATAAGGGGCATAATGGGGGCATTACACTGTGGGGGGCATCATACATCCTGGATAAGGGGCATAATGGGGGCATTACACTGTGGGGGGCATCATACATACTGCATAAGGGACATAATGGGGGCATTACACTGTGTGGGGGCATCATACATCCAGCATAAGGGGCATAAAGGAGGCATTACACTGTGTGGGGACATCATACATCCTGCATAAGGGGCATAATGGGGGCATTACACTGTGGGGGCATCATACATCCTGCATAAGGGGCATAATGGGGGCATTACACTGTGTGGGGCATCATACATACTGCATAAGGGGCATAATGGGGGCATTACATTGTGTGGGGCATCATACATACTGCATAAGGGGCATAATGGGGGCATTACACTGTGTGGGGGCATCATACATCCTGCATAAGGGGCATTACACTGTGTGGGGGCATCATACATCCTGCATAAGGGGCATAATGGGGGCATTACACTGTGGGGCATCATACATCCTGCATAAGGGGCATAATGGGGGCATTACACTGTGTGGGGGGCATCATACATCGTGCATAAGGGGCATAATGGGGGCATTACACTGTGGGGGGCATCATACATCCTGCATAAGGGGCATAATGGGGGCATTACACTGTGGGGGGCATCATGCATCATACATCCTGCATAAGGGGCATAATGGGGGCATTACACTGTGGGGCCAGTAAAGGGGTCCTGTACTATGAGAACAATACGTTTCCTCCCTTCCTGTCTCCATAGTTGGGTCGTATGCATCTATTACAGGAAACAGAACAAAAACCTTATGATTCTTATAAAGGGGCAACACAAGACCCCAAAAGAGTCTCCGTGCTGAAGGGGTTAATGTCCCCTGCGCCCAGTAATGGGGTCTCCACATACCTCCACCTGCAGAGCCGCCACCACATATATGGCTGCTCTGTGCGCACAGGAGCTGTGATGAGGTCACAGGAGGGGAGGAGTCAGGAGTCACATGATCAGGGGCCTCAGTGGATGCAGGACTCTGCTGTGCTGGTTGTCATGGTGCTGGATGAGCTGAAGTTTATGTGTGGGGTCAGGAGGGGTTTACAGTGTGGATGTAGCAGAGCCGTGTGTGTACGAGGCGTACGGAGCGGAGCCGCGTGTGTACGAGGTGTACGGAGCGGAGCCGCGTGTGTACGAGGTGTACGGAGCGGAGCCGCGTGTGTAAGAGGTGTACGGAGCGGAGCCGCGTGTGTACGAGGTGTACGGAGCAGAGCCGCGCGTGTACGAGGCGTACGGAGCAGAGCCGCGTGTGTACGAGGCGTACGGAGCGGAGCCGCGTGTGTACGAGGTGTACGGAGCGGAGCCGCGTGTGTACGAGGTGTACGGAGCGGAGCCGCGCATGTACGAGGTGTACGGAGCAGAGCCGCGCGTGTACGAGGTGTACGGAGCGGAGCCGCGTGTGTACGAGGCGTACGGAGCAGAGCCGCGTGTGTACGAGGCGTACGGAGCAGAGCCGTCTGTACGAGGCGCACGGAGCGGAGGCGTGTGTACGAGGTGTACGGAGCGGTGCCGCGCGTGTACGAGGTGTAGGGAGCGGAGCCGCGTGTGTACGAGGTGTACGGAGCAGAGCCGCATGTGTACGAGGTGTACGGAGCGGAGCCGCGTGTGTACGAGGTGTACGGAGCAGAGCCGCGTGTGTACGAGGTGTACGGAGCAGAGCCGCGCGTGTACGAGGTGTACGGAGCGGAGCCGCGCGTGTACGAGGCGTGCGGAGCCGCGTGTGTGCCAGGTGTACGGAGCAGAGCCGCGCGTGTACGAGGCGTACGGAGCGGAGCCGCGCATGTACGAGGTGTATGGAGCGGAGCCACGCGTGTACGAGGTGTATGGAGCGGAGCCGCGCATGTACGAGGTGTGTGGAGCGGAACCGCGTGTGTACGAGGTGTGCGGAGCCTTATGTGTACGAGGTGTGCGGAGCCGCGTATGTACAAGGTGTACGGAGCGGAGCCGCATGTGTACGAGGCGTACGGAGCGGAGCCGCGTGTGTACGAGGTGTACGGAGCAGAGCCACGTGTGTACGAGGTGTACGGAGCAGAGCCGCGCGTGTACGAGGTGTACAGAGCAGAGCCGCGCGTGTACGAGGTGTACAGAGCAGAGCCGCACGTGTACGAGCTGTACGGAGCAGAGCCGCACGTGTACGAGGTGTACGGAGCGGAGCCGCGTGTGTACGAGGTGTACGGAGCGGAGCCGCGTGTGTAAGAGGTGTACGGAGCGGAGCCGCGTGTGTACGAGGTGTACGGAGCAGAGCCGCGCGTGTACGAGGCGTACGGAGCAGAGCCGCGTGTGTACGAGGCGTACGGAGCGGAGCCGCGTGTGTACGAGGTGTACGGAGCGGAGCCGCGTGTGTACGAGGTGTACGGAGCGGAGCCGCGCATGTACGAGGTGTACGGAGCAGAGCCGCGCGTGTACGAGGTGTACGGAGCAGAGCCGCGCGTGTACGAGGTGTACGGAGCAGAGCCGCGCGTGTACGAGGTGTACGGAGCGGAGCCGCGTGTGTACGAGGCGTACGGAGCAGAGCCGCGTGTGTACGAGGCGTACGGAGCAGAGCCGTCTGTACGAGGCGCACGGAGCGGAGCCGTGTGTACGAGGTGTACGGAACGGTGCCGCGCGTGTACGAGGTGTACGGAGCGGAGCTGCGTGTGTACGAGGTGTACGGAGCGGAGCCGCATGTGTACGAGGTGTACGGAGCGGAGCCGCGTGTGTACGAGGTGTACGGAGCAGAGCCGCGCGTGTACGAGGCGTACGGAGCGGAGCCGCGTGTGTGCCAGGTGTACGGAGCGGAGCCGCGCGTGTACGAGGCGTACGGAGCGGAGCCGCGCATGTACGAGGTGTATGGAGCGGAGCCACGCGTGTACGAGGTGTATGGAGCGGAGCCACGCGTGTACGAGGTGTATGGAGCGGAGCCGCGCGTGTACGAGGTGTGTGGAGCGGAACCGCGTGTGTACGAGGTGTGCGGAGCCTTATGTGTACGAGGTGTGCGGAGCCGCGTATGTACAAGGTGTACGGAGCGGAGCCGCATGTGTACGAGGCGTACGGAGCGGAGCCGCGTGTGTACGAGGTGTACGGAGCAGAGCCGCGTGTGTACGAGGTGTACGGAGCAGAGCCGCGCGTGTACGAGGTGTACAGAGCAGAGCCGCGCGTGTACGAGGTGTACAGAGCAGAGCCGCACGTGTACGAGCTGTACGGAGCAGAGCCGCACGTGTACGAGCTGTACGGAGCAGAGCCGCGCGTGTACGAGCTGTACGGAGCAGAGCCGCGCGTGTACGAGGTGTGCGGAGCGGAGCCGCGCGTATACGAGGTGTACGGAGCGGAGCCGCGCGTGTACGAGGTGTACGGAGCGGAGCCGCGTGTACGAGGTGTACGGAGCGGAGCCGTGCGTGTACGAGGTGTACGGAGCGGGAGCCACGTGTGTTACGAGGTGTACGGAGCAGAGCCGCGCGTGTACGAGGTGTAAGGAGCGGAGCCGCGCGTGTACGAGGTGTACGGAGCAGAGCCGCGCGTGTACGAGGTGTACGGAGCAGAGCCGCGCGTGTACGAGGTGTACGGAGCAGAGCCACGCGTGTACGAGGTGTACGGAGCAGAGCCACGTGTGTATGAGGTGTATGGAGCGGAACCGCATGTGTACGAGGTGTACAGGGCGGAGCTGCGCGTGTACAAGGTGTACGGAGCAGAGCCGTGTGTGTTTGTCAGTCCTCACTTGTGAGGGCCAATAGCAAAGCCCTCGAGGTGTGAAGAACATACAACCCCCTAAAGTGACCCCATTTCGGACACTGCACCCACAAGGGAAGTCATCTGAGGGTGTAATGGGCGTTCTTACGTTTTTATCCCACAGGTGTCTCACTGATTTCTTTACCTCTCGTTTGTGTGTAAATAATATTACATTTGCTCAGAGCCGCAGTGAGGGGTTCAGCCAGGGGTGGACACACCACCGATGCACCCGGGCCCAGAGGTGAAGGGGGGCCCATGCAGGAAGGGGCGTAGTGCTCAGGCAGTAGACCACGCAGCTGCTATGGGGCCCCTTGACTGAGGGCTGATGCTGCTTATCCCCGTCCACTCCCACCCGTCATGATTTTTGATACCCTGGGCAGAGTGAGGGCATTGAAAAAGGGGGCATGTCATGCAGGAGAGAGGCCGGTGGCCAATGAACGCTTCCCCATCAGACTGATGAGAGCGCTCATTGACTGCTGTGTCTGTCCTCCTGCAGGGACTTGCAATGGGTCTTCTGCCTCCTGCTGTTCCTTTCCCAGAAGCATTTCCTCAAAAAGTAGAGGGAGGGGGAAGAGAGTCCACAGCATCGGACCACACGCTGGGGCAATCAGTCCTGTCTGCTGTGTACCCTCCACAGTGCGTTCTGCAGCCCTCTCCAGAAGACCCCAATAGCATAAAACATTAGTATATGAGTGTATGTATATGTGTGCAGGGCTGCCACCAGGAATTTCAGGTCCCATACTGGCAAAATTTTCTGGCCCCCTGAGACTCCGCCCAGGCTCCACCCCAGCTCCACCTTCACTCCTCGAACCTTCCACAGTCACACCACCCACTGTTGGAAAAACTCCACTTCTGCACCACATCCTCACCAATCACACATTAAGGGTATGTGCCCACGGTCAGGAGCCGCCTGCGGGATAGCCGCATGACTTCTGCCCTCATTTTATGCAAATGAGTGGCACAATTATTTTTTTTTGTACATTGCAGACTTTCCTCATAAAGGTAAAGTCTGTGGAGAAAGTCCACATGTGGACCCACAAGTCAAATTGACATGCTGCTGGTCTGAAAGCAGCCAAAATTAGAAAAATATTGTCTCTGTCCAAATATATATGGACCTCTCTGTACATAGCCAGCAGCTTTTGTTTTGGTCAAAAGATTTTGTAAGCCAACAACATGACAAGGTGGACTCTTCTGGCCGGACCCTGCTCTACTCTAGCCTATTAAACATTTCTTGAAATATCCTGTACTCTTTTTAGGTATATTTTTAGTTATTTTTCTTTAAGGGAATGTGTCACGTTTTTTAAAATGACCAATAATAATACATACAAGGGACAAATACCTTCACACTATGGCCGGACCACATAGTGGCCAAATATTACCACATACAAAGAATACCGCCACACCATGACTAGACCACATATTACCACCCCATAGTGACCGAATAATACTACATACAAGGAGCAAATACCACCAAACCATGGCCGGAGGACATATTACCACAAAATAGTGACCCAATAATACCACATAAAAAGAACAAATATCGCCACACCATGACTGGAGTATATATTACCACCTCATAGTCACCGAATAATACCATGTACAAGGGACAAATATCGCCACAACATTACCAGACCACATATTACCACCACATAGTGACCGAATACTACAATACTGATCATTGATAAAAAAAAACAATACTAATATTACCATAAGTGCCATTATACACAGGAGCTCTTTACATAGTATACAGTGTATAGTGTCAGTGTACAGGTAATACAGGGATCACCAGTGACATTATACACAGGAGCTCTGTACATATAGTGTCAGTGTACAGGTAATATAGTGATCTCCAGTGACATTATACACAGGAGCTCTGTATATAGTGTCAGAGTACAGATAATACAGGGATCACCGGTGACATTATACACAGGAGCTCTGTATATAGTGTCAGTGTAAAGGTAATACAGGGATCACCAGTGACATTATACACAGGAGCTCTGTATATAGTGTCAGTTTACAGGTAATACAGGGATCACCAGTGACATTATACACAGGAGCTCTGTATATACTGTCAGTGTACAGGTAATACAGGGATCACCAGTGACATTATAGCCTCTATATTTTTATTAGATATCTGTTTTTTTTGCGATAACTTATTGTGGGTTGATCGTAGAGGCCCAAAAGTGACTCCATATGTTCTGTTATGATTTTACCTTTCCCCAGAGACCACACACGGTATAGCTGCCGTCTATTTTGTTACTTTTGCAGCACAGCTCCCCAGAGAGGCTTACAGAGACGGGAAAATATCCATATTATTCCTTAGCTGACCCTGCCATCCAAAATATAGGCCCCATTATTATCGGACATATGGAACTTTAGTTATTCCATATTGGCTTTGGGCCGTCTGCAGGCCTTTGTTACATTCTCTTTGAAGCACTGGGAATATAACCTTCTCAGTTAGCTGTAAATCTATCACAAGCCTGTGTTAATTGGGTTTGGTAGCACCTTTTGGGCCAGCATTTGCTTACAAGTACTTCTCATGTGTGTGTTGATTTGCATAGAGGCAACTGGCCAAAGTGTCAGCTCTTCTACCGTGGACAATTACTATAGGGGAGGAGGGAAGAGGAGTCTGGGAGAGAGACTTCTTAATATCTATGACAGGGGAGAAGAAAAGATTTTCAATATTTCCATGACAATCTGTTTTTCATTGATACAGAAAGAAATGCTATACCTATAGCCTCACGATCAAGTTTTCCATCAGACTCTATTTTGACGTATCCCATTGCAATTGCTCTGTTATACATCCAACTCCTGGATAGCATGGATTTGTACGCTCCATCTAATCTGATTCACCATTGCAATGTTCTACAGTAATCTCAGCAGTGTTTTGTACATACTTGTTTTCGTCTGTTTTACAATGATGCATCTATTTGCCTCCCGTTGATATGATTGATAATGCTCGGTATATCTGCGACTCTATGATCCTTTGCCAGGATATTATGCTTTGCACCAGATCAGATGTGGGTGTATTTCCTAACATCGGTGGTTTTCACGCAAATTTCCTGCAATAGACAGTTTATATACAGGGTGGGATACAAATATGCATGAACAAGAGTATGAGCTTTAATTCTGTGTTCCTTGTATATAGTATTACTTGTATGTAGTAATATGTGGTCTGGTCATGGTGTGGTGGTATTTGTTCCTTGTATGTGGTGTTCGGTCACTATGTGGTGGTTATATGTCGTCCGGTCACAGTGTGACGGTTTTTGTCCCTTTGTATGTGATATTAATTGAAAAAATGTATGTGACACATTCCCTTAAAGAAAAATAAAGAAAAATATACCTAAATAGAGTACTGGATATTTTAAGAAATGTTTAATAGGTTAGAGTAGAGTAGGGCCCTGCCAGAAGAGTCTACCTTGTCGTGGCAGCAGCTTACAAAATCTTTGGCCAAAACAAAAGCTGCTGCTATGTACAGTGCCTTGTGAAAGTATTTGCCCCCCTTGAACTTTTCTACCTTTTGCCACATTTCTGGCTTCAAACATAAAAATATAAAATTCTAATTTTTGGGGAAAGAACCAACAAGTGGGACACAATCGTGAAGTCGAACGAAATTTATTGGATATTTTAAACTTTTTAAAAAAATTAAAAACTGAAAAGTGTGGCGTGCAATATTATTCAGCTCCTTTGAGTTAATACTTTGTAGCTCCACCTTTTGCTGCGATTACAGCTGCAAGTCACCTGGGGTATGTCTCTATCAGTTTTGAACATCGAGAGGCTGAAATTCTTGCCCATTCTTCTTTGCAAATCAGCTCGAGCTCATTGAGGTTGGATGGAGGGCGTTTATGAACAGCAGTTTTCATCTCTTTCCACAGATTCTCGATTGGATTCAGGTCTGGACTTTGACTTGGCCATTCTAACACCTGGATACGTTTATTTTTGAACCATTCCATTGTAGATTTTGCTTTATGTTTGGGATCATTGTCTTGTTGGAAGATAAATCTCCTTCCCAGTCTCAGGTCTTTTGCAGACTCCAACAGGTTTTCTTCCAGAATGGTCCTGTATTTGGCTCCGTCCATCTTCCCATCAATTTTAACCATCTTCCCTGTCCGTGCTGAAGAAAAGCAGGCCCAAACCATGATGCTGACAGTGAGGATGGTGTTTTGAAGGTGATGAGCTGTGTTGCTTTTACGCCAAACATATCATTTTGCATTGTGGCCAAAAAAGTTTGATTTTGGTTTCATCTGACCAGAGCACCTTATTCCACATGTTTGGTGTGTCTCCCAGGTGGCTTGTGGCAAACTTCAAACGAGACTTTTTATGGATATCTTTGAGAAATGGCTTTCTTTTTGCCACTCTTCCATAAAGGCCAGATTTGTGCAGTGTACGACTGATTGTTATCCTATGGACAGACTCTCCCACCTCAGCTGTAGATCTCTGCTGTTCATCTAGAGTGATCATGGGCCTTTTGGCTGCATCTCTGATCAGTCTTCTCCTTGTTCGAGATGAAAGTTTAGAGGGACGGCCGGGTCTTGGTAGATTTGCAGTGGTCTGATACTCCTTCCATTTCAATATGATCGCTTGCACAGTGCTCCTTGAGATGTTTAAGGCTATGTGCCCACGTTGCATTTATGAAGCAGAAAATTTCTGCTGCATAAATGCAAGTCCTCTCCCGGAAAAACGCATGCGGAATTCCGCACGCGTTTATCGCGCTTTTTTCGCGCGTTTATCACGCGTTTTCCACATGCGGAATTGCCTTGCGTTTTTTATGCATTGAACAAAGGCAATTCTGCTTGCGGAAACGCAAAATTAAATGACATGCTGCGGATTTTTGAACGCAGCATAAACACTGCGGAAAAATCCGCAGCATGTGCATAGAACTTGCGGAATCCCATTGGGGACCATGGGGTGCGTGTTACCAAGCGTTTTTCAAGCGTTTACGCTGCGGAAATTCCGCATCAAAAACGCTTGAAAAATGCTACGTGGGCACACAGCCTCAAACTTGGGAAATCTTTTTGTATCCAAATCCGGCTTTAAACTTCGCCACAACAGTATCTCGGACCTGCCTGGTGTGTTCCTTGGTCTTCATGATGCTCTCTGCACTTGAAACAGAACCCTGAGACTATCACAGAGCAGGTGCATTTATACGGAGACTTGATTACACAAGGTGGATTCTATTTATCATTACCAGTCATTTAGGACAGCATTGGATCATTCAGAGATCCTCACTGAACTTCTGGAGTGAGTTTGCTGCTCTGAAAGTAAAGGGGCCGAATAATATTGCACACCCCACTTTTTTAATTTTTTAAAAAGTTTAAAATATCCAATAAATTTCGTCCCACTTTTTGTTGATTCTTCTGAAAAAATTAGAATTTTATATCTTTATGTTTGAAGCCAGAAATGTGGCAAAAGGTAGAAAAGTTCAAGGGGGCCAAATACTTTCATAAGGCACAGTATGTGATCTGGTGTTCTATGGGAACTGTCAGGGTATGTGCACATGGTCAGGAGCCGCTGTGGGTTTGACACTGCAGCTTATGCAGCAACAAACCTGCAGCGGCAGGTGTTACAGCATAGTGTATAGGATTTCTAGAAATTCCATGTCCACTATGCAACTCTGTGGACCTATGGATCACCCACGAAAACTGGCATGCGTCGCATCTTTCAGACCCGCATCATGTCAATTTCTCTTGCAGGTCTACATGTGGACTTTCTCCACAGTCTAACTTCTATGAGGAAACTCCACATATACAAAAAAAAAAAAATTGCACCACTCAATTGCATAAAATGAGGGCAGAAGCCGCACGTCTATCCCGCAGCTTTGGGGCCGCAGGCACCTCCTGAGCGTGGGCACATACCCTTAATGTGTGATTGATAAGGATGTGGTGCAGAAGTGGAGTTTTTCCAAGAGTGGGCGGTGTGACTGTGGAAGGTTCGAGGAGTGGAGGTGGAGCCTGGGCGGGTCTCCAGGGTGCCTAAAAGGTTTTTGCCAGTATGGGGCCTGAAATTCCTGGTGCCAGCCCTGCAGACATATACATACACTCATATACTAATCTTATATGATATTGCTGTCTTCTGGAGAGGGCTGCGGAACCCACTGTGGAGGAAGGAACACAGCTCAGACAGGACTGATTTCAGCTTCCTGCCCCTGCGTGCTGTCAGATGCTATGGACTCTCCTCCCCAACCCCCTACTCTTAGAGGAAATTCTACTGGGAAAGGAACAGCAGGAGGCAGAAGACCCACTGTGAGACCCTGCAGGAGGACAGACACAGCAGCCAATGAGCGCTCTTATCAGTCTGATGGGGAAGAGTTCATTGGCCAGCGGCCTCTCTCCTGCATGACATACCCCCTTTTTCAATGGCCTCACTCTGCCCAGGGTATTAAAAATCATTACGGGTGGGAGTGGACGGGGTTAAGCAGCATCAGCCCTCAGTCAAGGGGCTCCATAGCAGATGCGTGGTCTACTGCCTGAGCACTAAGCCCCTTCCTGCATGGGCCCCCCTTCACCTCTGGGCCCGGGTGCATCGGCGGTGTGTCCACCCCTGGCTGAACCCCTCGCTGCGGCTCTGAGCAAATGTAATATTATTTACACACAAACGAGCGGTAAAGAAATCAGTGAGACACCTGTGGGATAAGAACGTAAGAACGCCCATTACACCCTCTTCCCTGGTGGGTGCAGTATCCGAAATGGGGTCATTTTAGGAGGTCGTATGTTCATCACACTTCGAGGGCTTTGCTATTGGCCGTTCCGTACACCTCGCACAACCTCGCACACACATGGCTCCGCTCCATACACACAGCTCCGATCTCTACACCTCGTAAACACGCGGCTCCTCTTCCTACAGCTTGTACACGTGCGGCTCTGCTCCACATGTCTCTGCTCTGTACACCTCATACACACGGCTCATCTCCGTACACCTCGTACACACAGATCCGCGCGGCTTCGCTCCGTACACATCGTACACGCGTGGCTCCGCTCCCTACACCTCGTACACGCGCGGCTCCGCTCCGTACACCTCGTACACGCGCGGCTAAAGCTCCGTACACGCGCGGCTAAAGCTCCGTACACCTCGTACACGCGCGGCTCTGCTCCGTACGCCTCGTACACACGCGGCTCTGCTCCGTACACCTCGTACACACGCGGCTCTGCTCCGTACGCCTCGTACACACGCGGCTCTGCTCCGTACGCCTCATACACGAGCGGCTAAAGCTCTGTACGCCTCGTACACACGCGGCTCAGCTCCGTACGCCTCGTACACACGCGGCTCAGCTCCGTACGCTTCGTACACGCGCGGCTCAGTTCCGTACGCCTCGTACACGCGCGGCTCAGCTCCGTACGCCTCGTACACGCGCGGCTCCGCACGCCTCGTACACGCGCGGCTAAAGCTCCGTACGCCTCGTACACGCGCGGCTAAAGCTCCGTACGCCTCGTACACGCGCGGCTAAAGCTCCGTACGCCTCGTACACGCGCGGCTAAAGCTCCGTACGCCTCGTACACGCGCGGCTCAGCTCCGTACGCCTCGTACACGCGCGGCTCAGCTCCGTACGCCTCGTACACGCTCGGCTCAGCTCCGTTCACCTCGTACACGCGCGGCTCAACTCCGTACGCCTCGTACACGCGCGGCTAAAGCTCCGTACGCCTCGTGCACGCGCGGCTAAAGCTCCGTACGCCTCGTGCACGCGCGGCTAAAGCTCCGTACGCCTCGTGCACGCGCGGCTAAAGCTCCGTACGCCTCGTGCACGCGCGGCTAAAGCTCCGTACGCCTCGTACACGCGCGGCTCCGCTCCGTACACCTCGTACACACGCGGCTCCGCTCCGTACACCTCGTACACACGCGGCTCCGCTCCGTACACCTCGTACACACGCGGTTCCGCTCCGTACACCTCGTACACACGCGGCTCTGCTCCGTACACCTCGTACACACGCGGCTCTGCTACATCCACACCTCGTACACACGCGGTTCCGCTCCGTACACCTCGTACACACACGGCTCCGCTCCGTACACCTCGTACACGCGCGGCTCCGCTCCGTACACCTCGTACACACGCGGCTCTGCTACATCCACACTGTAAACCCCTCCTGACCCCACACATAAACTTCAGCTCATCCAGCACCATGACAACCAGCACAGCAGAGTCCTGCATCCACTGAGGCCCCTGATCATGTGACCCCTGACTCCTCCCCTCCTGTGACCTCATCACAGCTCCTGTGCGCACAGAGCAGCCATATATGTGGTGGCGGCTCTGCAGGTGGAGGTATGTGGAGACCCCATTACTGGGCGCAGGGGGCAGTAACCCCTTCAGCACGGGGACTCTTTTGGGGTCTTGTGTTGCCCCTTTATAAGAATCATAAGGTTTTTGTTCTGTTTCCTGTAATAGATACATACGACCCAACTATGGAGACAGGAAGGGAGGAAACGTATTGTTCTCATAGTACAGAACCCCTTTACTGGCCCCACAGTGTAATGCCCCCATTATGCCCCTTATGCAGGATGTATGATGCCCCCCACAGTGTAATGCCGCCATTATGCCCCTTATTCAGGGTGTATGATGCCCCCCACAGTGTAATGCCCCCATTATGCCCCTTATGCAGGATGTATGATGCCCCCCACAGTGTAATGCCCCCATTATGCCCCTTATACAGGATGTATGATGCCCCCCACAGTGTAATGCCCCCATTATGCCCCTTATGCAGGATGTATGATGCCCCCACACAGTGTAATGCCCCCATTATGCCCCTTATACAGGATGTATGATGCCCCCACACAGTGTAATGCCCCTTATGCAGGATGTATGATGCCCCCACACAGTGTAATGCCCCCATTATGCCCCTTATACAGGATGTATGATGCCCCCACGCAGTGTAATGCCCCTTATGCAGGATGTATGATGCCCCCACACAGTGTAATGCCCCCATTATGCCCCTTATGCAGGCTGTATGATGCCCCCACACAGTGTAATGTCCCTATTATGCCCCTTATGCAGTATGTATGATGCCCCCACACAGTGTAATGCCCCCATTATGCCCCTTATGCAGGCTGTATGATGCCCCCACACAGTGTAATGTCCCTATTATGCTCCTTATGCAGTATGTATGATGCCCCCCACGCAGTGTAATGCCCCCATTATGCCCCTTATGCAGTATGTATGATGCCCCCCACACAGTGTAATGCCCCCATTATGCCCCTTATACAGGATGTATGATGCCCCCACGCAGTGTAATGCCCCTTATGCAGGATGTATGATGCCCCCACACAGTGTAATGCCCCCATTATGCCCCTTATACAGGATGTATGATGCCCCCACGCAGTGTAATGCCCCTTATGCAGGATGTATGATGCCCCCACACAGTGTAATGCCCCCATTATGCCCCTTATGCAGGCTGTATGATGCCCCCACACAGTGTAATGTCCCTATTATGCCCCTTATGCAGTATGTATGATGCCCCCACACAGTGTAATGCCCCCATTATGCCCCTTATGCAGGCTGTATGATGCCCCCACACAGTGTAATGTCCCTATTATGCTCCTTATGCAGTATGTATGATGCCCCCCACGCAGTGTAATGCCCCCATTATGCCCCTTATGCAGTATGTATGATGCCCCCCACACAGTGTAATGCCCCCATTATGCCCCTTATACAGGATGTATGATGCCCCCACGCAGTGTAATGCCCCTTATGCAGGATGTATGATGCCCCCACACAGTGTAATGCCCCCATTATGCCCCTTATGCAGGCTGTATGATGCCCCCACACAGTGTAATGTCCCTATTATGCCCCTTATGCAGTATGTATGATGCCCCCACACAGTGTAATGCCCCCATTATGCCCCTTATGCAGGCTGTATGATGCCCCCACACAGTGTAATGTCCCTATTATGCTCCTTATGCAGTATGTATGATGCCCCCCACGCAGTGTAATGCCCCCATTATGCCCCTTATGCAGTATGTATGATGCCCCCCACACAGTGTAATGCCCCCATTATGCCTCTTATGCAGGATGTATGATGCCCTCACACAGTGTAATGCCCCCATTATGCCCCTTATGCAGTATGTATGATGCCCCCACACACTGTAATGCCCCCCTTATGTAGTATGTATGACACCCCCACAAAGTGTAATGTATATATGATGCCCCCATTATGCCCCTTATGCAGTATGTATAATGCCCCCCACACAGTATAATCTTCCCACAGTACCGCCTGAGGTTGGAATAAACTTTCTGGAAAATGGTCTTCCCTTTCCCTGCTCCCCTACATGTAGACCCTCGAGTATGTATACATGGATGTAGGGGAGCCGGCCTTACTAGATATTGACGCTTTGTACAGTAATATACCACATGAGGATGGTATCAGAGGAGTAAGACGTTTCTTGAAATCGAGATCAATAGAGTGTAGCAGACATAATGACTTCATGGAGGATCTTCTAAAATTCACTTTTACTCATAATTTCTTCCTTTTTGACAGGAAGTACTTTCCCCTAACTCAGCGGTACTGTGATGGGGAGCCCCTGTGCCCCCTCGTATGCTAACCTATTCCTGGGCTAGTGGGAGAAAACCACAATATTCGGGGATGATCATAAGTGGTGGCATCCATATACTGGGACATAGAATAGATATATTGACGACATTCTTGCTCGGGGACGAGTGAAAAGTTTCTTGAATTTGTCAGGGAACTCAACATCAATAGAGTGGGCCTTAGATTTACATCAGAGGTTAATTATTACCAGTTGCCTTTCCTGGATGTTCTAAATAAGATATAGCAGGATGGGACCCTAGGGACACTTATCTACAAAATACTTACAAACACTAGTAAACTATTGAAGTGGGATAGCCACCACCCCATCCCCCTAAAAAAATAAACAAAACAAAAAAAAAAAACTATATCCATGGGTCAATTTTTATGGTTGAGAAGAAACTGCTCTAATGTCACAGATTTTAATATACGGGCAATAGACATGAACACCAGATTCATAGGACAAGGGTACAGACACTCCTTCATACCTAACCAAGAGACCAAGAAAAAGATGGGATAACATGAGTAATAGGAACTTAGGACAATCAGAGTGACCATATCTTTAATATCCTCAGAAAACACTAGGGTGTACTTGTAGTCAACCTGGACCTGGGAGTGCCGTGTGATCTACTCCCACAATAACTTTCAGAAAGTGTCGGTCAATTAGGGACCGTTTAGTTTACAATTCTGGACAGCCAATCACAGCATTTCTCACTGTTTCTGGCAATCAGATTGCAGCCTGGGATCGGTGCTCATAAGAGCATCGATCCTAGGCTCTTGCAAAGAGACCCCAGCCCTCTCCCCCACCCGCTGTGATCGGTGTGATCGCCAATCACATCGATCGCACCGATCATAGCGCCACCGCGCGGTGACTGGGCGGTCACGGGGTGGTGACCGGCTTGTAACCTACCTGTCACCGCCCCATGACCCCTTGTGATGTCAGCAGAGGCCTCAGACAGCTCTGATTGGAGCGATCAATGATGACATCGATCGCTCCAATCAGAGTACCTGAACACAGGTGACAAGGCGGTCACAGGGCGGTGACTGACTTGTCACCTGCCTGTCACCTCCCTGTGACCCCCTGTGATGCTGCCCAGGCCCCAGCCATCTCTGATTGGTGTAATCGATGTCATCATCGATCGCACCAATCAGAGTTCCTGACCGGGAGGTGATTGGCCTGTGACCTGGCTGTCACCACTCTATCATTCCCCCTGTGACCACCCTGCAGTTCCTCACACTTGGTGAGGATTTCTACGGAGCGGTCACGTTTGATCACCTCTGTGCTGGGCCTTGTGTTGCCACAGAAGCACCTGTGACACCACAAGACTTTCTCACCTGCTCCAGTTGCTGCTGCTCTGGCGTCCTGCTGCGGTCTTCTGGGTCCTGGGTCTCCTGCTCCATGTCCTGCTGCTGCAGATCTTACTCCTGGACCTGCTGCTGAAAGAAGAACAGAGAAGACTTTGGTAAGTCCATCTCTGTTCTCCCCTCATCCACCCCAAACCACTCCTTTTTACCCACCCTGCCCCCAGTTTGTTTGTTTGTTTTGTGCGTCCTGCAGCGGCCGAGTGCTGACCAGTGACTACGTCACTGAACAACGTCCAAGCTCGCTGCATTTCATGATGTTATTTCATCCCTGTCACTTTATTTCTCCTCCCCCCTCACTTTGCACCACCTCCGTGCTTACATCCAGCAGCCACCGATCAGCACTCGTGCTCGCTACTTTACCTTTTTTTTCAACTAACCTTTTTTTTTCCTAGAGGGCGGTCCCGCTGTCCGATTGTGTGCCGTGCTGGGCCACAGAAGCCTGCTCCAGAAGACATCTTACAGAAGACATCTGATAGACGACATCTGAAAGACAACAACTGTAAGTAGGATTTTTTGATCCCTCCTTATCCACCCCAATCCCCCTCTCCCCCTTCCCATACCCCTTTCTGCCTCCAAGTGCTGATCATCACTTCATCGCTCGACTGTTGTCTGTTTTTCTTTTTTTTTTGCGTTTCGTGCAGCGGCCGAGCGCTGATCAGTGACCACAGATCTTATTCCAATCGCATACCTTTTTGCCGTCCAGTGAGCGTCAGTCACAAATAGCCTGGCATCGCTAATCAGCAGGTGCTCTGCCCAAAGAAAGATTTTTCATTTGATATCCTGTTAGCAGCTAGAAGGTGGCACTCCAGCAAGCGATTGAATATGAAGATCCTTTATTCTTTACAATTTTAAAACATGGAGCCGGGAAAGCGGGAGTCCTTCAGGTGCTGCTGAACCGCCACTCAGACACCCCAGGAGAAAAGATGAACCAGCGCCCTCCCCCCACTACTGACCCCGTGTGGACCTCGCCCCCCCCAAAATTATGAGCCACTGATTCCTGATTTTGTGGCGGAATCAGGAATCAAGTTTGACACCACCGGCCTCACAGAACTAGACTTTTTCAAAGTCTTTTTCTCTGAGGATCTTGTAAACCTCATGGTGGGCTTTATACGCTCATCAATTTTTGGAACAAAACCCCTCTTCATCATTTTCTAACTGGTCTCCTGTACACGCAGTAGAAATAATGAAGTTTTGGGGCCTTGTCCTTCATATGGGATCATGAAGAAGCCAGAACTTTGGCAATATTGGAGTGTTGACGTTTTGTATAACACTCCAGTGTTCCAAAAGGTCATGACCCGGAAAAGTTTTCAGGCCATCACAAGTTCTTGCATTACAACGATAATGCAAGGTGTCCTGCACGCGATGACCCGAACTTTGATCATCTTTTCAAAGTTCGACCGGTCATCGACCAGTTCAACAACAAGTTTGCTGAAGTGTACGTGCTCCAAAGGGACATCTGCGTGGATGAGTCCTTAATGGCTTTTATGGAGCTGCTTGGATTCCGGCAGCACCTGCCCAATAAGAAGGCCAGGTTCGGAATCAAGCTGTATAAACTTTGTGAGAGTACCTCAGGGTACACTCACAAGTTTAGAGTTTATGAAGGGAAGGACTCCCGGATTAAATCCCCTGAATGCCCCCCTGTTCTGGGAGTGAGTGGGAAAATTGTGTGGGACTTGTTGCGCACACTGCTGGATAAAGGTTATCACTTGTACTTGGATAACTTTTATACCAGTGTCCCTCTCTTCAAGTCCCTCTCTGTGCGACGTACCGCAGCCTGCGATACTGTCCGCAAAAATAGAGAGGCCTCCCAAAGACGCTAATTGGGCAGCTGCTCAGAAGGGGTGAGAGCAGAGCCCAATGTAGTGACCACCTTCTGGTGGTCAAGTACAAGGACAAGAGGGATGTCCTTTTCTTGACCACCATACATGGTGATGGCAGCACTCTCAGCACTGTACAAGGTCCCACTACACAGGTCGTCAAACCAGACTGTGTAGTGGGGTACAACAAGTACATGGGGGGAGTTGATCTCTCTGATCAAGTCCTCCTGCCGTTCAGTGCTTTGAGAAAGGCCAGGGTGTGGTACAAAAAGTTGGCCATGCACATTGTACAGATGGCAATGCACAATTCTTTCCTTCTATCACAATGTGCAGGCCAGACTTCTACGTTGTACCTTCAGTTCCAGGAGGTTGTTATCAAGGCCCTGATATTTTGCAGTGGTGACGGAGCGGGCCCCAGTACTTCCGGAACTGAAGGTCCTCGAATTGTACCAGACCAGCATTTCCCAGGGCAGATGCCTCACAGCGGAAAAAAAGGTCACAAAAGAAGTGCCGAGTGTGTTTATAAAAGGTGAATACGCAAGGACACCATTTATCAGTGTGACACCTGCCCCGACAAACCTGGCCTGTGCATGAAAGAATGCTTCAAAAAGTACCATACTTCCATGGACTACTAAATTAATTTCTGACGTATGACAACCTGACGAACACTACACAACTGACGTATGACACTACATTATAAGATTCACAAATCGGGTATCCGTTCCAAAAAGGGGGCACTTGTTGGCCATTTCCACTGTTTAGGCACATTAGGGGCTCTGAGAACGTGACATGATGCCCGCAGACTATTCCATCAAAGTCTGCATTCCAAAGCGTCACTCCTTCGCTTCCTAGCCCTGACGTGCACCCAAACAGTAGTTTTCTCCAACACATGGGGTATCAGCATACTCAGGAGGAATTGGACAACAGATTTTGAGGTCCACTTTCTCCTGGTACCCTTGGGAAAATAAAAAAATTTAGGCTGAAAGATTGTTTTTGTGGAAAAAAAAAAGATTTTTTTTTCATGACTCTACGTCATAAACTTTTGCGGAACGCTTGGGGGTCCAAAGTGCTCACCACACTTCTAAATAAGTTCCTTAAGGGGTCTAGTTTCTAAAATGGGGTCACTTGTGGGGGGTTTCCACTGTTTAGGCACATGGGGTCCGCTGTCAATTCCAGCAAATTTTGCATTGAAAACGTCAAATGGCGCTCCTTCCCTTCCAAGCCCTGCCGTGCGCCCAAACAATGGCTTTCCCCCACATATGGGGTATCGGCATACTCAGGAGAAATTGCACAATAACTTTTGGTTTCCAATTTCTCCTGGTACTCTTGTAAAAATAAAAAAAATTGGGGGTTAAAGTAAAATTTTAGTGAAAAAAAGTTAAATGTTCATTTTTTCCTTTCTCGTTCAATTAATTGCTGTGAAGCATGTGAAGGGTTAATAAACTTCTTGAATGTGGTTTTGAGCACCTTGAGGGGTGCAGTTGTTAGAATGGTGTCACTTTTGGATATTTTCTGTCATAAAGACCCCTCAAAGTGACTTCAAATGTGACGGGGACCCCCAAAAAATGGTTTGTAAACTTTGTTGTAAAAATGAGAAATCGCTGGTCAACTTTTAACCCTTATAGCTCCCTAAAAAAAAAAAATTGTTTCCAAAATTGTGCTGATGTAAAGTAGACATATGGGAAATGTTATTTATTAACTATTTTGTGTGACATATCTCTCTGATGTAAGGGCGTGAAAGTTCAAAGTTTGAAAATTGTGAAACTTTCAAAACTTTCCCCAAATTTCCATTTTTTTCACAAATAAACGCAAGTGATATCGAAGAAATTTTACCACAGTCATGAAGTACAATATGTCACAAAAAACATTCTCGGAATCAGGGGAATCCATTGAAGCATTCCAGAGTTCTTACCTCATAAAGTGACAGTGGTCAGAATTGTAAAAATTGTCCTGGTCATTAACGTGCAAACCACCCTGGGGGGTAAAGGGGTTAAACTGAATGATTTGGGTCAAACGTTTGGGATATCCTTCCACAAGCTTCTCACAATAGTTCGGTCGGAATTTGGGCCCAATGCTCCTGACAAAACTGGTGAAATTGATCCAGGTTTGTAGGTCGCCTTGCTCGCAGCCTTTTCAGCTTTGCCCATAAATTTTCAATAGGACTGAGATCAGGGCTTTGTGATGGCCACTCCAAAACATTGACTTTGTTATCCTTAATCCACTTTGTTACCATTTTGGCAGTATGCTTCGGGTCATTGTCCATTTTGGAAGACCCTTTTTGCCCATGCTTTAACTTCATGGCTAATGTCTTGAGATGTTGCTTCAGTATTGCCAAATAATATTCTTTTCTCATTATGCCATCTATTTTGTGAAGTGCATCAGTCCCTCCTGCAGCAAGACGACTCCACAACATGATGCTGTCACCCCCGTGTTTCACAGTTGGGATGGTGTTCTTAGGCTTCCAAGCTTCTCCCTTTTTCCTCCAAATGTAACAATGGTAATTATGCCCAAAATTTTAGTTTAATCAAACCACAGGACATGCCTCCAAAAATTAAGGTCTTTGTTCCTGTGTGCATTTGCCAACATTAATCTGGCTTTTTTAGGTTTCTTTTGGAGTAATGGCTTCTTCTTGGCAGAGTGGCCTTTCAGCCCATGTTGATACAGCACTCGTTTCACTGTGGATATTGACACAGTCTTACCAGCTTCCGCCATCATCTTCACAAGGTCTCTTGCTTTTGTCCTTGGGTTGATATGCACATGTTGGACCAAAAGCACGTTCATCTCTGGGACACAGAACCCGCCTACTTCCTGAGCGGTATGATGGCTGGACATTCCCATCTTGTTTGTACTTGCATATAATTGTTTGTACAGATGAATGAGGCACCTTCAGGTATCTTGAAATTGTACCCAAGGATGAGCTGGACTTGTGCAAGTCCACAATTCTCTTCCTGGTATCTTGGCTGATTTCTTTAGACTTTCGCATGATGCTACACAAAGAAGCAGTGTGTGTCAGGTGTGTATTAAAATACATCCATACGTGTGTCTCTAAATAACTAAGATGTTGCCAAAAAAACGGAAGCTTCCAAACATGTGATATGTGTAGTGTCGGCGACTCTGCCTCCTGCGCGGCAGAGACGTCGATCCACTCATCACCGTGGCTATGGTTCGGCGTTCCCCGCTATTTCCTCTGGTCTCACCGCAGCGTCATCCCAGGGTGCGTGCACCGCGCGCAGATCCCCCCGGGCACTGTATTCTTAAAGGGGCCGCGCGCGCCGTCCTAAAAAGTCCCTGGCCAATGGCCGGAGGACTGCCCCTATTTAAAGCACCTCCTCAAAAATGGAGGTACCTGTGCAAAGTTGTGGTTTGTGTTCTAAACACTCTTTCCAGCCCTCAGGTCCCAGTGCTGCCTGCCTGTCTATCAGCCGTGTCCGCCTGTCAGTCTGCCTGCCAAGCCTGCCCGTTTACCTGCATTGTCTATCAGCCATGCTCATCTGTCGTGCCTCTTGGCTTTGGCCATCAGTCCCGTGGGAGTCGCCTGCTCTCACTGTAGGTCGGTCCCAGTGTGGCACCTGTTCCACCTTCTCCGTCCCTCCTTGGTTCACGGAGTCGATTAAGCCGCCGTGTAGCCAGGGTCCAGTTACGCCCCTCTGGTCCCTCCTCATATCTCAGCACAGAGGTTCCACCACCCGGACCCGTAACAAGTATGATCATATGGGCAGTCCAAAATTGTTTAAAGGCATAATAATCTTAGTATATGTAAACTTTTGACTTTGCAGTAAGTAATAAATATGCCTTAAAACATTCTCTCTCTCTCATTATTCTGGCATTTGACAAATATTAAAAATTATGGTAATCCTAATTGACCTAAAATGGGAAAGGTTTATTCTGATTTAATTTCAGATATTGAGAAAAACGTGCATACAGTGAAGGAAATAATTATTTGATCCCTTGCTGTTTTTGTAAGTTTGCCCACTGACAAAGACATGAACAGTCTGTAATTTTAAGGGTAGGTTAATTTTAACATTGAGAGATAGAATATCCAAAAAAAATCAAAAAAATCACATTGTATAAATTAGATAAATTTATTTTCATTTTGTAGTGACAAGTAAGTATTTGATTCCTCTTGCAAACAACACTTAGTACTTGGTGGCAAAACCCTTGTTGGCAAGCACAGCAGTCAGACTTTTTTTGTAGTTGATGATGAGGTTTGCTCACATGTAAGGAGGAATTTTGGTCCACTCCTCTTTGCAGATCATCTCTAAACCATTCAGATTTTGAGGCTGTCACTTGGCAACTCGGAGCGTCAACTCCCTCCATAAGTTCTCAATGAGATTAAGGTCTGGAGACTGGCTAGGCCACTCCATGACCTTAATGTGCTTCTTTTTAAGCCACTCCTTTGTTGCCTTGGCTGTATGTTTTGGGTCATTGTCTTGATGGAAGACCCAGCCACGACTCATTTTTAATGTCCTGGCAGAGGGAAAGAGGTTGTCACTCAGGATTTTATGGCACATGGCTCCATCCATTCTCCCATTGATGCGGTGAAGTAGTCCTGTGCCCTTAGCAGAGAAACACCCCCAGAACATAATGTTTCCACCTCCATGCTTGACAGTGGGGACGGTGTTCTTTGGGTCATAGGCAGCATTTCTCTTCCTCCAAACACACCGAGTTGAGTTAATGCCAAAGAGCTCAATTTTTGTCTCATCTGACCACAGCACCTTCTCCCAATAACTCACAGAATCATCCAGGTGTTCATTGTGCAGGTTCGTCTGAAGTTTGCCATGTGCCTCCTTGAGCAGGGGGACCTTGCGGGCACTGCTAGATTTTAAACCATTAAGGCGTAATGTGTTACCAATGGTTTTCTTGGAGATCATTAACAAGTTCACCTGTGTAGTTTTAGGCTGATTTCTCACCTTCCTCATGATCAAGGATACCCCACAAGGTGAGATTTTGAATGGTGCCCAAGATAGATGTCGATTGACAGTCATTTTGTATTTCTTCCATTTTCTTACTATTGCACCAACAGTTGTCTCCTTCTCACCCAGCGTCTTACTTACGGTTTTGTAGCCCATTCCAGCTTTCTGCAGGTCTATGATCTTGTCACTGACATCCTTAGAAAGCTCTTTGGTCTTGCCCATGTTGTAGAGGTTAGAGTCTGACTGACTGAGTCTGTGGACAGGAGTCTTTTATACAGGTGACTATGTAAGACAGCTGTTTTTAATGAGTTGATTAGGAGCGTCTAACTGGCCTGTAGGATCCAGAACTCATAATGGTTTGTAGGGGATCAAATACTTATTTCTCACTGCAAAATGCAAATAAATTTATCTAATTTATACAATGTGATTTTCTTGACTTTTTTTTTGGATATTCTATCTCTCAATGTTAAAATTAACCTACTCTTAAAATTATAGACTGTTCATGTCTTTGTCAGTGGGCAAACTTACAAAAACAGCAAGGGATCACAAGGGCTTCTGAGGTACAGCCACCAGTGAGCGGGGTCACCATTGTTGAGGGTGCCAACCTCGTCGGCTAGGCAGTATAAGCTTTGTTTAGGTACAGGATAGGGTAAGGTAGTGACTGTGTCAATTATTTAGCAGCATCATTGGTTAGATCTGTTTATATACATCCACAACAAGCCATTCAGCTTGTAATTTTGCTAGTTTTAAGAACATATGTGCTGTTAGTCCAGTTTTTAATGCATATATTTAATAAATGTTTAAGATTTTACTTTAGGGAGGTTTTCCCACAGTACTGCCCCCTACACCCACAATATGGTTTCATCCACTCCACCGACTACCCCAGTGCTGATTAATAAATACTCACTTAGCCCCATTCTTGGTGCAGATACTAATAAATCCAGAACCTATGAGATTTTTACTACATCATAGTTGGATAGTTAGAGGCGTATTATCCATAGCGGCAGCCCACCCGGCCACTATTGTGCCCATGAGAAAAACAAGAATTTGAGCTTGGTTTAAATTGGTATACATGCAGCACATAAATGCATGCTTACTATGGCCATTAATCAGAAAAAACTACAAGAAGAAAAATGATCATAAACCCTGCTGTAAATAAATAAATAAATAAATAAATAAAAAGCAAAAGTGCATTTAAATAAAATAGGGTTCTTAGTAACACTGTTTTTGATCAAAAATAGCATGAAAGCTACCATGGCAAGGTGAACCTATTCGGGATAGTCCTACTCTGTCTAATATTAAAAACTTTACCATGTGTCAAAGCCTCAAACTTCTGTGTGTGAATCAGACATGAGATCTAATTTGATAGAAGATTACAGTGCAGGGAAGACGGGAAACATTCATATAGACGGCTAGTGGTGATGTAGTCCGTGACGGACTCTGGCTAAATATGTTTCTAGAGCTGTAGTAGAAGATGAAGATGTCGTCCTCATGATGAAGTAGTTATTCCTCATGTCACGTGTAATGAATATCTCCTGCATTATTGATAATGTCCTTTCCAGTGTCGGTAAATGAGACGAGAATTAGCTTTATGGAAGATGAGTCTTTGAGAAACGTGTTCAGCTGCAGACTCCAAGGAAGAAACTGCTTGTTGTCTGTGGCCTAAAATATATATGTTTTATTACTAGATGTAAAGAAGAAAACTAAATACCGTATTTTTCGGACTATAAGACGCACTATTTTCCTCCAAAGTTTTGGAGGAAAATAGGAGATGCGTCTTATAGTCCGAATGTTGGGGGATGAGGGGGTATATATATGATGTGTGGGGGTAGCGGCGGAGAAGTGGGACACAGGAGGCAGCAGCCTACACTATCCCCGCTGCTAAAGAAAATTAATATTTAGTGCTCCCCACGCCCATGGGAGCGTGAATGAATATTTAACCTGTCTCTATGCTCATGGTCGTGGAGAGGGGGCGAATATTCATGCCCTTTAATAGCTTGCACACACGATCTCCCAGCAGGAGCTGTTCTGCAGCTGTGTGCTGGCTATTAAGGAGCATGAAGTCACTGTGACTTCCGGGAGCTGATCTCTCCTTGTGAGCCGCGCATGGTAGTGACGCCAGGCGTGGCTCACATGACAAGATCCGTGGGGCAGACAGGACGCAGCGCTGGAGGAGAGAAGAAAGGGGAGTAGGAGTGTTTATTTTTTATTTTATGTGCAGCATGATGGGGATGAGGGGGACCATACATACCAGGATAAGGATGAGGGGGCCATACATACCAGGATGAGGGGGCCATACATATCAGGACAGGGATGAGGGGTGCCATGCATATCAGGACAGGGATGAGGGGTGCCATGCATATCAGGACAGGGATGAGGGGTGCCATGCATATCAGGACAGGGATGAGGGGTGCCATGCATATCAGGACAGGGATGAGGGGTGCCATGCATATCAGGACAGGGATGAGGGGGGTGCTATGCATACCAGGACAGGGATGAGGGGGGTGCCATGCATACCAGGACAGGGATGAGGGGGGTGCCATGCATACCAGGACAGGGATGAGGGGGGTGCCATGCATACCAGGACAGGGATGAGGGGGGTGCCATGCATACCAGGACAGGGATGAGGGGGGTGCCATGCATACCAGGACAGGGATGAGGGGGGTGCCATGCATACCAGGACAGGGATGAGGGGGGTGCCATGCATGCCAGGATAGGGATGGGGGGTGCCATGCATGCCAGGATAGGGATGAGGGGGGTGCCATGCATGCCAGGATAGGGATGGGGGGTGTCATGCATGCCAGGACAGGGATGAGGGGGGTGCCATGCATGCCAGGACAGGGATGAGGGGGGTGCCATGCATGCCAGGACAGGGATGAGGGGGGTGCCATGCATGCCAGGACAGGGATGAGGGGGGTGCCATGCATGCCAGGATAGGGATGGGGGGTGCCATGCATGCCAGGACAGGTATGGGGGGTGCCATGCATGCCAGGACAGGGATGAGGGGTGACATGCATGCCAGGACAGGGATGAGGGGTGACATGCATGCCAGGGCAGGAATGGGGGGTGCCATGCATACCAGGATAGGGATGGGGGGTGCCATGCATGCCAGGATAGGGATGAGGGGTGCCATGCATACCAGGATGGAGGGGTGCCATGCATACCTGAATGGAGGGATGCCAGGCATACCAGGAAGGGGGGCATATAAACCAAGATGGGGGATATTGTTAGAATTGGAGGACATTACCCCTATACCAGTGTCAGCAATGTCAACACATTTTTTGCTTAAAATTTTTTTTTCTATTTTCTTCCTCTAAAACCTAGGTGCATCTTATAGTCCAAAAAATATGGTACTGTAAAATAATATATCTCCTCATATGTTTCTGTGTCATCCCGGTACCCATTCTACTGCTGCTAAATGAGACAGTTGTAGTGTGATAGTAGACTTGTTCCAGTGTGGGCACTGTGAGTTAGGAGATATAATACTTTGCATTGTAAATTGGACTTTCCTGCCATCTACTGGCCAATGTGTGTATATGAAAGGTAAGTGATTCTCCTCACAATAAGCTGCCATAGAAATGGCTGTGAGGAGTCTCCCAGCTCAGGGCTCGCACACTGACTGAGCACTGGTACAAATCAGTAGTGGGCGGTTCAAGCTGCCTAATGAAGATATAGGAGACAGACACTATTTCTCACAGAAGAGTTTCCATGCCAGTCCACGCTGGGGGGACATTTTTCTCCACATAATCTCCTTCCCAAAAAGACAAGCGTCTTCCAGTCAGGAGAGAGAACTCTGTTCATGTGCTCTCCTGCACGCTGGTTATCCTGTTTGCTTCTAGCCGGACCAGATCCACGTGGCTGCCACACCATCAACTACCCCCTGCGAAAGGGAACGGTGGGCTAAAAACTGTGAGCACACCCAGACTTTAGTGTGTTTCCACGGAGAGCCAATCTATGAAGGTCCCTCCATCAGTGTAATATTTCTTAGACTGCGCATAGCATTTCCTCTACCAGCAAGTGAAAAGAACTCTGCTCCAGCCGCCCTGAGAGGCCATAACCTCGCTTGTCTTATGAGGAGAGAACCATTACTTTCATATGCACAAAATACTGTAAACTTTGCCTTCAAGAGAGACTGTACCCCGTTACCTCCTTCAGTAAAATTGTTATGTTTACAAGTTCACCTGCGTGTCTGGCTGCTTGTGATTGCACAAACATCACGGGCACTCCAAACTTGCACCCAGACACCACAACTACAGGAGTGCCCCCTGGGGGTCCTATCCCATCCACAAGTGCCACCTCCCGACAATTGTTGTGGACACTAAGGAAGTGTTTAGGGGTCCACTTCAACTACTGTGACATCATTATCTGCTGCCTTTGAGACTACATACCCCAGCTGGCCCTTCTGCAACATCTGGGGCCTCCTCAGTGGCCCACCACATTTCCCCTTATTATCTCCAGTAATTGTATTATTACACAGGATTTTTATGATGTTACATCGGCTCATCATCTTCTCATTCAGGTGCCTACAATATCGGATCCCCTCAGTGAAGATCTTCTATATAAGAGAATTTTCCTGATTTACCCATCAAGGATGGATATGGACAGAGACAAGATGGCGGAGAGGATATTACACCTCACCCTAGAGATCCTCTTCCGGCTTACTGGAGAGGTGAGAGATTCTGATGACGTCACATTACTTCATTCTTATCTATGGGAATAACAGATGGACAGAACTGGAGAGGTGAGGACTCTGGAAATGTCTAGAGTTAGATTTATTAATGTGTCTCTCCATAACCAGAATTACACAGTAGTGAAGAAGACCTCTAGTGAGTTCTGTCAGGGCCCTGTGTCTGAGGGATGGGGAAGACTACTCAGCCCTCCACCTCACCCCCTTATACATGAGGACATCAATGACCAGAAGATCCTAGAACTCGCCTACAAGATGATTGAGCTGCTTACTGGAGAGGTGACACTGCTGGAAATGCTGGGATATTATACAGTAACGCTATGAAGGGATCAGGGATGACGGTATCATTGTATGTGTCAGGTTCCTATAAGGTGTCAGGATGTCGCCGTCTATTTCTCCATGGAGGAGTGGGAGTATTTAGAAGGACACAAAGATCTGTACAAGGACGTCATGATGGAGGTTCCCCAGCCCCTCACATCACCAGGTAATAGACAGGACTGAATACACACAGCCTATAATTATCTGTATGTAAAGAATGAATTCAGTCCCTGTATGTGTTTCCTCCAGATATATATATCCAGTAAGAGGACAACACCAGAGAGATGTCCCCGTCCTCTTCTTCCACAGGACTGTAAACAAGAAGATCCCAATGTTCCTCAAAATCATCAGGTAGATGGAGAGAAGGTGTCATGAGATCTCCCCTATGATGTGTAGATGGCTGTGAAGGTCTTGTGCTCAGTCTTGTTTTATCCACCAGTATTATATGTTTTATACTAGCTATTGAACCCATTTTACGCCCAGGTGGCGAGCATTTTTATTGCTATATGGTCTCCCATGCTGGTATGTGCTGCCCCCCTCCTGGTATTTGTGCTGCCCCCATCCTGTCCCCACCATCCTATCCTGGTATGCATGGCACCCCTCACCCCCAAATCCTGGTATGCATGGCACTCCTCACCCCCAATCCTGGTATGCATGGCACCCCTCACCCCCCAATCCTGGTATGCATGGTACCCCTCACCCCCCAATCCTGGTATGCATGGTCCTCTCACCCCGCAATCCTGGTATGTGTGGTACCCCTTATCATGGTATGCATGATCCCCTTATCCCACAATCCTGGTATGCATGGTCCCCTCACCCCCCAATCCTGATATGTGTGGCCCCCTCACCCCCCAATCCTGGTATGTGTGGCCCCCTCATTCCTTTCACACTGTACACACATACAAAAAAATAAACAGTTATACTCGCCTTTCTTTTCTGTGCTCCAGCGCTTCTGCGCCCTGTTCTGCCGGAGGCCGGGGGAGGAGTGTGTCGCCGGAGCACTGCGCTGTCCGACGCCATTTTTGCTGAACACACACTGTAAATGTGTCTTCAGTAAAACGGCGCCAGATAGCGCTATGCGCATGCGCCGATCCGACGCCTCACTCCTGCCCCATCTCCGACGAAGAGGCGCCGCTGCAACGCTTCTCCCGATCAGGTAAGTATGGCGCCGGAGATTGCGGTATACGTTCAGTGCCTACGCGTACTGTGATCTCCGGCGCCATACACTCCTCTTACCTGTAACGGCTGGATGGGTGATTCTGTCTGGAGCCAGACTGCGCGTCGCGCATGCGCAGTCTATCGAGGCTTCAGACAGAGACGCGCATCCCCGGTTATATTATAGACTATTGTAATGAGAACAGTCGAGATGGCAGGATTAGAGCTGATCATAGATGTGACTTCTCCATCTGTCTGTAACTTTTACAATATTTGTTTCAGGGTGAAGATCTGACCCATATTAATACTACAGAGACATATGTGAGGGGTGATGAGTGGAGTAAAGAGGAGATTCCTACATATGACTACCCAGGTGAGTAGTAACCACTAAATGCAGAGAAGTCACAGATTCTTCTCAGTCACCGGCTGTGGCTGCTTTATCAGTGGTGTAGTCCGGTCGTATCACAATCGTGTGATCACCATTTTGCCTCTAGATCACAACATTCTCCCCCACCCAAAACTATTCAAATCATTTTGGACATTGAAAGCCCTTTTCTATAGAGGTTATAACCTTGACAATCCACCTACCTCCTGGGATTAGTAGACGCTGACCGTGACCTGCCCAGATCTGTAAACTGCAAAAAATAAATAAATAAAAAGATTATTATTATTAACTACAAAGCCAAATGACAGCGTACGTAGAATGTGCTGACAAGTGAGAAAATCACTTGAAGAAAAATATTATGATGGGCCTGTAAGAGAAAGCGGAGGGTAATGATGGTGTTGGCTTCCTAGATCCCTGATATCTTATTGGATGAATCTACCTTCTCTCCATTCTGTGCTGCTGAATGTCCTCATATGGTCCCTACAGGACCAGGTCCAGTCTTTCTGGCCGAACTTTACTTTTATGATAGACAACATTAAATGTGCAGTGAGGGCCAAGTGTGAATTTCTGTACAATAACAACAGAGTTTCCCTTTATCCTGACTTTTCAATTTCTTTTAAAACCAACTAACTTCAAACAAGATTGTGATAAACTATACAGAAAACATTACACCTGTGCCATGATATATCTCTAAGCTGTGCGTGGCTGATGGCTGTAATATACATTTATTCACACCTGCCGGAGATGTGTTGGCTCCAGCCCTGGTTTCATGGATTCACTCCACGTCATAAATTCCATTATGTTTTCAATTCTAAGGAATTCAGATTACTGCACAATCTCTCCTGAAATGGGGGCGCTAATACTTTCTCTACTCTCCTGCTCAGGACTCATAGTAGCTCCAATGGTCCACCATAAATGAGTGTGACTCCTATTTAGTTTGTAGTTCTCCTCTCATACATACATTGCTGTTGAGGATGTAACATAGAATAAAAAAATAAGTTATTTTTTCCATGTCCATTCTGTATGATAGTTTGATTGTGTTTGGATCGTACGGCCTCACTTATGTCAGTCTGTAACTCCCTGGTAGTCTTTAAAAAGAAGGTCTCCATTGACTCTCCCAGATGCCCGAGATCTAAAATTAAGACATTTTCAGCTCTGCACTATTATAAATAGTTCTCTTTAATAAAAGTATATTTTTTTCTTGAATCTCATGTGATAGAAAATATTTATTAGACATTACAATAATTTAGATGGCCAAGAGCCACCAAGCCGCATACTATAATTACCCCAGAGAGGTTTCACCATTAGTTACTCATTTTTTACTGCTGATGTGTTATTGTCTATACTCACAGTTTTGCTCATCATCCTTTAACCCCTCTACATGAATCTGGACTTACACAGACACCCCTAGGCTTGGGCCATGGTGCTATCTGCTGTTCTATGGTGTGAGATGGCAAGAAGAATAGTCAGCTAGTTGGGACAGGACCAGGAAGGCAGAGAAAATACAAACTCAGAAGACACAAGAGTAGTCAGTAAACGGGCCGAGGTCCCAACAGGAAACAAATACACAAGCCGGGAGCTGAGCACAGAGGACTGAACCAGAGGAGGACAAGGCTGTATCTGGCAGCTTCCGGCAATATGCTTCCAGCTTTAGTAGGGTGTGGTGCTTTCCAGTTGGCTGAAGCTGGGAGCAGATTACTCCAGCTGGACAGCACACACACCCATACTGCAAGACTGGATAGTACTACAGGTCCCAGGCACCCTAATCTTAGTGGCTGGACAGAGCCTGCGCCGCCCAGAGCTTCTGATTCTGACGTCTCCTCCATCACCAGCGCCGCCTGCAGAATGAATAAGGCGGCTCCTGGTGACAGAACCAGACGTCGCAGGAGCAGATCCCAGAGGAGATGGGACCCACCATTTGCAGAAGCGTTAATATGACATAATAACAGAAAACCAGAGCAGTAATAATCTTTATTTTCTTTATATATATAGCGCCAACATATTCCTCAGCGCTTTACATACATTATCATCGCTGTCCCCATTGGGGCTCACAATCTAAATTCCCTCTCAGTAGTATGTCTATGAAGTGTGGGAGGAAACCAGAGAAACACTGGGAGAACATACAAACTCCTTGCAGATGTTGTCCTTGGTGGGTTTTGAGCCCAGGACCCCAGGCTGCAGTACGAACCACTGAGCTATCATGCTGCCCTAAGCAGGGCAGCACGGTGAAATCCACATAAAGTGACTCCATTGTGTAATTTTTAACCCTCAGGGAATTAATCTAAAGGGGTAGTGACTATTTTGATTCTACTGGCACTTTCCGGATATTAGCACGCAGTGGATGTTGGAGAGTGAAAATTGCAATTATGCCATTTCATTGCCCAACACATAGTGCCCAGATTGTGCTCCAGGAGACACACACCATCAATTAAGTGGGTTCTTCTCACTATAGTAATGTCAAATACATAGATGCTAAATGTGGTTTGGGCACACTGCAAGGCTCAGAAGCAAGGGGGAGATTTGACTTTGGGAGATCGGATATTGCTGGATTGGGTTATGGAAGCCATGTTACTTTTCAAGAGCCTTTATGGAAACCTCTGTTTTTTTTTCCTTCTTCCATGACAGCACCACCTGAAAGAGGGTATCCGCCCACCAAGGGTACACGCGGGAGTGCAGTGGTATTATGCACCCTGTGGCTAAGCGCGCTGGCAAGTGGGACTTCCGGGGCTGTGCACATGCAGGGCACGTGTCAAGAGGTTCCGGCGCGCCCTGCTGACGTAGTGTGCCGGAATGCCGGGACCAGGACTACACACACGCAGGGCGCATGTTAGTTTACGCCGCACCCTGCTGACGTTGCGCGCCGGAATGCTGGGCCATGGGGTTGCGCACACGCAGAGCGTGTGTCAGGAAGTGAAGCGCCCTACGGCAAGAGCCGCAGTCACCAGAGTAGCAGCAGCAGAAGCCACCAAAGCAGCCTCAGCAGCTCCATCAAGGCCGCAGCAGTGTCAGTCGGACAAGCGGCAGCAAGACCAGCCAGAGGAGCAGGGCAGGTAGCGAGTCCACCATCTCCAGCCGGGAGCGATCATATGAATTGATCCAGCCTCAATCTCTGGTACCCTGAACGGCAGAGTAGTGAGTGATCTATGTGAAAGTTCACCATAGTAGATGGGTCCCTTTTTTCTATGTATTTTTTCTACTAGGAAAAACCCAAAAAGTGTAGTGCCAAGAGGAATAACAAGGAGTGTGCGCTGTGCGGGGTTAATTTTCCCTGCACTTATACTAAAAAGCTTAGCCCGAGTTGTATCCAAGAAACCATATCAGAGGAAACACCTAATTTTGCTATGGATTTAAAATCTTTAATCCAGACGGAGGTTAGGGACTCACTAAAGACGTTGGCTACATTTAAAAAGAGTAGGAAGCTGAGACGTCATACATCAGACTCAGAAGAATCTGTAGTATTCCAGGGCAAGGGGAAGTCTATTTCCTCTCCTACCTACTCGTCATCCTCATCATCATCATCTTCCTCAGATAGCGATACAGGAGGTAGGCCGTGTTTTCCAGTGCAAAACACGGATAAGCTGATTAAAGCCATCAGAACAACTATGGGCATAGACAATACCAAGACCCCTAGTACTGTTCAGGACATCATATTTGGGGGTCTGGATCAGAAGAAGAGGCGCACATTCCCTGTCAATGAGAGGATAGTTTATCGACAGGGAATAGAAAAGACCTGATAGGAGAGGGCAGTTACCATCACCTTCAAAGAGAAGATACCCGTTTGAGGAAGAAGAATCAACCAGGTGAGATAAAACCCCAAAAATTGACGTGACAGTATCAAAATTCTCTAAAAAAAATCCACCCTGCCGTTTGAGGATTTAGGAGCTTTCAAGGATCCTCTTGATAAGAAAGCGGAAACCTTATTAAAACAAACCTGGGAGTGTCCAGCGGGAGAATTGAAACCGGAAGTCGCAGCCACTTGCACAGCCAGGTCAATGATGGTCTGGTTTCAGCATCTAGAAGACCAGATTAAAGGGGACATTCCAAGGGAAAAAATCCTGGCCAGTCTTCCGCTAATGCAGGGGGCGGCTGCCTTCCTCGTGGACGCGTCGGCAGATTCAGTAAGGCTGGCCGCCAGATCAGTGAATTTATCCATCGCAGCTCCCAGAGCTCTGTGGCTCAAGAGCTGGTCAGGTGGTGTACAGTCTAAGATGAAACTGTGTTCAATCCCGTGTGAAGGGGAGTTTCTTTTTGGCAAAGCTCTGGATGACATACTGGATAAAGCCACAGATAAGAAACACAGGTTTTCCAGTGTGTTGATGCCTTAGTACAAGACTTCCTTTTGTAAAAGGAAGCATAGCATAGGTAAATTTTCCAGAGACCAGGGCAGATGGAAGGACAAGGAGTGGAGGCTTCATGTTCGGAGGTCCTTCCTTTGAGAACAGAAAAACCCCTAAGTGATGGGCCTCCCCAGGTAGGAGGAAGACTGTCCCACTTCCTGCCTACCTGGGAAAAAATTACATCCAGTGCCTGGATATTAGGGAATATAAAGACAGGACTGAGACTGGAATTCAGATCCATTCCCCTGCAGACCTTCAGGATTTCGTCTCCCAGGAGGCCCAGAGAGCAAACATCCCTGGAGCAAGAGGTATTAAACCTAGTGGAAAAGAAGGTTCTGAGAGAGACTAATAAGCGAGCAGGGGAAAGGATTCTATTCGCCCCTGTTTCTGATAAAGAAGCCGGATGGCTCCTTTAGAACCATAATCAACTTGAAGGGCCTAAACAACTTTCTAATCTACAGACCCTTCAAAATGGAATCTATAATATTAGCCATAAAGGTGTTGTTCCCGGGTTGTTATGAGTGTCCTCGACCTGAAGGACGCCTATTACCACGTACCAATCCATACAGGATACCAGCAGTATCTGAGAGTAGCTGTGTATATCATCAATCGTGTGAGGCAATTTCAGTTCACAGCTCTGCCCTTCGGCCTCTCCATGGCTCCGAGAATCTTTACGAAGATCTTTCTGGAGGTCATGGCGCATTTGAGAGAACAAGATACTCTAGTTGTCCCTTATCTGGACGACTTCCTGGTAGTATGCAGATCAAGAGAGCATTGAAAACTCGCATTGACAAGAGTCAGAGCCAGCCTGATCAATCTTGGATGGATACTGAATCTAGAGAAGTCAAGCCTGGAGCCTCGGAAGGTTCCGTCTTTTATAGGGCTTATCTTGGATTCCGAGGGATAGACTTGTCTGCTACCGGAAGACAAGAAAAACAAAATTACGTCCCTAGCCTCAGGAGTAGTCAGGAATCCATCCATGACCCTAAGGAAAGCAATGTCTCTTTTAGGTACAATGACATCATGTATCCCAGCAGTCCAGTGGGCTCAGATACACTCCCGATATCTGCAGCAAGATATCCTAGCAGCGGAGAAACAACTCAGGGGACACTTGGACAGGAAGATGACACTTTCCAATACAGCCATCAGCTCAATCGCATGGTGGCTGGATCGGGAGAACCTGTCACAGAGAGTTCCCTGGTCGTATCAGGTCAGGGACATAATTACAGCGGACTCCAGCTCAGATGGCTGGGAGCACATCTGGGAGATCGTGTAATACAAGGAATCTGGTCGGACAGCGAGAAAGCCTTCTCAAAACATGAAGGAGCTGTCGGCGGTAAAGAATGCAGTAATGAAGTTCAGTTCCCAACTACAGGGACAACACATCCGAATTATGTCAGACAACAGGACAACAGTCGCCTATGTCAATCATCAGGGGGCACGAGATCCTGACCTCTCCTGTTCGTGAAAGAGCAGATTCTACAGTTTGCAGAACAACATCAATTTATGCTCTCGGCTCTGCAAATAAGAGGCAAAGAAAACTAAAGATCAGATTTTCTGAGTCAGAATATACTGAAGCAGGGCGAATGGGAGCTGAATCCAACAGTATTCCAGCAAATTGTGGATCGCTGGGGTCAATCAGAAATAGATCTTTTCGCAAACAAACGAAACAGAAAAACAAGGATCTTCTGCTCCTTAAATCCAAAAGAAAGTATTTGTAATGCAACATTGGTTGCATTACAGATACCCTGGAGCTTTGGCCTAGCCTATGCTTTCCCCCCACTAATGTTATTGCCAACAATTTTGAGGAAGATCTGAGAGGAGCAGGCAAGGGTCATACTAATCGCCCCATTCTGGCCCAAGAGACCCTGGTTCACCTGGAAAAAGAGGATGTCCCAGTCAGATCCATGGGTCCTTCCAGATACTCCAGATCTCCTCAAGCAAGGCCCAGGCTTCGATCTTCAGAGGTTGGGCATTTGATGGCCTGGAGTTTGAAAGGTGGTTACTAATCCAGGAAGGATTTTCCCTAGGTCTAGTAACTACTCTGCTCAAAAGCAGTGTGACGACTAAGATCTATTGTAGGACATGGTCAAAATTCCTATCTATTTCGTTTGTCAGCTAAGGTTAAAATTCCTATAAAGCTATTCTGGAATTTCTTCAAAGAGTCTTAGATATGGGGTTGGCTACCAGTACCCTTTAGGTGCAAGTATTAGCGCTTGGAGCTTTATATAACTATAATTTGGCAGCAGATAGATGGGTTATCAGGTTTAAAAAGGCGTGCAATAGATCCAGACCTATTGCTACCCCGAGAATGCCTCCCTGGGATCTAAACCTGGTCCTGGAAGCCCTGACTAAGTCTCCTTTTTGAGCACTTAGGAAGCGTGACAGAAAGAACTCTCACTCTGAACACAGTGATACTGATAGCGCTAACATCAGCCCGTAGAGTTAGTGACTTACAAGCTCTGTCAGTAAATCATCCTTTTACACAGGTCACTGTAGATGGAGTTACATTAATACCAGACCCTGCCTATTTTCCGAAGGTGGCCTCCAAATTCCATAGAACACAGGAGATCATTCTCCCCTCATTGTATCCTAACCCAAAAGATTTAGAGGAACAGAGGCTTCATACTCTAGATGTTAGACTGGTTTTGGTTCAGTATTTGGAGGTAACAAGGCCTTGGAGGAGAAGTGATGCCTTATTTGTCTCCTTCCAGGGAGCTAGTAAGGGACTTAAAGTTACAAGGGGAACTATAGCTAGATGGATCAGGGACGCCGTTAGCTTAGCATATTCCCCTAGTAATGTGCCGGTTTCAGAGAACCTGAAGGGCCATTCCACAGAGCTGGTGCAGCCTCCTGGGCTGAGAAGGCGGAAGTGTCCATTGATAACATATGTAAGGCAGCAACATGGTAATCTCCTTTTACCTTACCATTACCGGCTTGATCTTTCTTCATCTGCTGATCTATCCTTTGGGAGAAAGGTGTTGCAAGCGGTGATCCATTCCTAAGGTGTCTGTTCTATATAAATCTCAGGTGGTGCTGTCATAGGAGAAGGGGAAAAAAATCATAGTTACCTACCAGTAACGGGATTTTACAGAGCCCATGACAGCACCCTTGTATATCCCCCCCCCTTTTTTGATCACTTATGGTGTTCTCTATATATGGGTGTATAGTCAGAAATGTTTTATTGGTGGTTGTTGTGTACTAGCATACTGTCTGGAGGTCCTCTAAAACAAAACTGATGCGGAGGAGAGGTACCGCCTTTTTTATTAAGCAGGTTTCCTGTCCTTGGTGGGCGGATACCATCTCTCAGATGGTGCTATCATGGGCTCTGTAAAATCCTGTTACCGGTAACTATGATTTTTTTCTATTTACAGACGATGGACCTGAGTGGGGCTTGTTGTTTGTGAGATGAGTAGAAGTTTTTATTGGTATTATTGTTGCCTACATAACTTGCTGGCTTTTTATTCCATATTTGGGAGGCAGAATGAACAAACAGTTGAAAACCACACTCTACTGGTTCATCCTATGAGGTTTTCTATTAGATTGTGAAATGTCAGTGTCTTGGTGAATAATTAATTCAATATATTTACATAACTTGCCATTATTATAGACAGTTTAAGTACAGTAGAAATTTTAAAAAATATAAAATCCAAGGATATTTTATTGAAAAATAATAGATTTTTATCTTGGCAGATGACTGTACCTGGAGATCAGAGGGACGGCCGACATCTTCAATCTTTAAATCAGAAGATCTTGAGATCCCACAGGATACAATTGAAGTGAATGCCATTACTCCAGATATACCATCATCCCTTCACAGCAAAGATCTGTCACCTGATCCTTTGAAACAGGTCCTGTCTTCTGATTCATTACCGACTACTAAGGAAAATCATAGTCACAAATTAAGCATTAAAAAACAAACTGCTCCTAAAGAAAAGAAGACCTTTTTAGAATATGGAAATAGTTTTCCTCTCAAAAAATCTCTTCCTAAACATCAAAAAATTCACACCGCCGAGAATAGATTTTCTTGTTCCAAGTGTGGGAAATATTTTAACAAGAAATCAGATCTTGTTACACACCAGAGAACTCACACAGGGGTGAAGCCTTTTTCATGTCCAGAATGTGGGAAATATTTTAAACAGAAATGCCATCTTGTTAAACACCACAGAACTCACACAGGGGAGAAGCCATTTTCATGTTCAGAATGTGGTAAACATTTTAAACAGAAATACAGTCTTGTTATACACCAGAGAACTCATACAGAGGAGAAGCCTTTTTTATGTTCAGAATGTGGTAAACATTTTAAATGGAAATACAGTCTTGTTATACACCAGAGAACTCATACAGAGGAGAAGCCTTTTTTATGTTCAGAATGTGGGAAATGTTTTAAATGGAAATACAGTCTTGTTATACACCAGAGAACTCACACAGGGGTGAAGCCTTTTTTATGTTCAGAATGTGGTAAACATTTTAAACGGAAATGCCATCTTGTTAAACACCACAGAACTCACACAGGGAAGAAGCCATTTTCATGTTCAGAATGTGGTAAACATTTTAAACAGAAATACAGTCTTGTTATACACCAGAGAACTCATACAGAGGAGAAGCCTTTTTTATGTTCAGAATGTGGTAAACATTTTAAATGGAAATACAGTCTTGTTATACACCAGAGAACTCATACAGAGGAGAAGCCTTTTTTATGTTCAGAATGTGGTAAACATTTTAAATGGAAATACAGTCTTGTTATACACCAGAGAACTCATACAGAGGAGAAGCCTTTTTTATGTTCAGAATGTGGTAAACATTTTAAATGGAAATACAATCTTGTTATACACCAGAGAACTCATACAGAGGAGAAGCCTTTTTCATGTTCAGAATGTGGTAAACGTTTTAAACGGAAACGCCATCTTGTTGAACACTACAGAACTCACACAGGGGAGAAGCCTTTTTCATGTTCAGAATGTGGGAAATATTTTAAACAGAAATGCCATCTTGTTGAACACTACAGAACTCACACAGGGGAGAAGCCTTTTTCATGTTCGGAATGTGGTAAACATTTTAAACAGAAGTGCAGTCTTGTTAGACACCAGAGAACTCATACAGAGGAGAAGCCATTTTCATGTTCAGAATGTGGGAAATATTTTACACGGAAAGCAACTCTTAATAAACATCAGAGAAGTCACACAGGGGAGAAGCCTTTTTCAAAATTCAATTTTTATTGAAAGGTTAAATAATTTTCAATAACAAAAAAAAAAAAAAAAAAGAATAACCAGGACAATATCAGCATCAGTATATCATAGAATATAAGTATAAGGTCCAATAAAACATCAAGTTATAGGAAGAAAAAGGAAGGAAGGGAACATTTTACGCCAACAGTATTACAATTATGAAGTTACTAAAATCCAATGGAAACTATACATAGTGCAGCCAGGCCCGAAGCAATGCAGAGCACAATCCGGACAGAGAAGAAACGCACCAGAGAAAAGGTTGGGTCACATCAGTGTGATGTAAGACTGTAGGCATTGGATTACTGGAATTCAATCCAGTCTCTCCAAGTCTCACAGTATCTATCACAATCAGTGGGGGATCGGGCAATCAAATGTTCCATCCTATTTAGAAGAGCTATGTCACAGAACCACTCCTCCAGAGTAGGTGGAGAAGTACTTTTCCAGTGACGAGGAATGATATTCTTAGCAGCCTGTATAAGGTAGCTTACTAAAGACCTTTTGTATTTGGTGAGACTAGTTGGGATCATAAAGAGCAAAAGAGATTTAGGAGAGTCGGCCAGAGAAGCATTTTTCATGTTCAAAATTTGGGAAATCTTTTAACCAGAAAGCGCATCTTGATAGCCGCCAGAGAACCCATACAGGGAAGAATGCAGCAACTACACCCAATTGGTCTCTGTGCAGACAGGCCCTAGCTGCACAACTAAAAATAACACCTCAGACCTAAATCCCTAATAGGCGGTTGAGGAGTTTCTCTTACCTCCTGAGGAATCAGAGGGGGGGGGGGGGAGCAGCAACACACTGTCAACAAGGGGAAAGAAAAGTGTGAAGATATGAAAACCCTGAGTGAGAAACTAAGAGAATCATAGAATCATAGAATGGTAGAGTTGGAAGGGACCTCCTGGGTCATCTGGTCCAACCCCCTGCTCAAAGCAGGATTCACTAGATCATCTCAGACAGATGTTTGTCCAGCCTCTGTTTGAAGACGTCCATTGAAGGGGAACTCACCACCTCTCGTGGCAGCCTGTTCCACTCATTAATCACCCTAACTGTCAAAAAGTTATTTCTAATATCTAATCTGTGTCTCCTCCCATTTAGTTTCATCCCATTGCTTCTAGTCTTTCCTTGTGCAAATGAGAATAAAGATGATCCTTCTACAATGTGACAGCCCTTGACATATTTGTAGACAGCTATTAAGTCTCCTCTCAGTCTTCTTTTTTGCAAGCTAAACATTCCCAAATCCTGGAATGTTTCATATAGGGCAAAGAAGGCAAGCTAATGAGGACCAAAAATAAAAGTAATAAGTATAACTTCCCAGAAACCTAACCGTGGAAGAAAGAAAAGGTACTGGGAGGGAAAGAAAACAGACAAGGAGGATTGTTTCACCTTTGTGGTGAAACTTACAAAATTCATCCTCACCCACAATTATTTGAATTTGATAACATTTATCTATAGGAGACTGGTACAGAAATGGGAAGTAAAATGGCTCCACAGTACGCAAATCTTTTTGTGGCCAAGCTTTATAGTGACTTCTTGTCCTCATGTCCCATCAGGCCTCTTGCCTACTACCGTTACATTGACGATATTTTAATCATCTGGACAGAATCTCAGCAACAGCTTAAGACGTTCCATGAACACTTTAATCAATTTCATCTCACCATCAACTTAACACTCAACTACTCCTGTACTGAAATTAACACCTTGGTGGCCTCAGAAAGGCCTTTTTGAATGACTACCATACAAGAACAATTGTAAACCAGATTGCAAGAGCCACCATAATATTATGGAATCATCTCCTACATTTCAAAACTAAACAAGAAAGCAATCTGGAGTCTCTAGTAGTCACCTACAATCCAAATCTGGAGATGCTAATGGGAGCTGCATGGAAATTACAACCATTATTACAAAAAGATGCCGATTACAATCTGTATTTCCAGACCCCCCACTTCTGTGATTTAGGCAGCCCACAAATCTAAGAAGCATCATTATCAGAAACTCCCTGTCCTTTCCAACAGCTACAGGAACTTTTCCCTGCAGCCAGAAAAAATGTAAAACCTGTCTATTTATAATGACCACTGACAAGATAAGGATTCCCAACTCAAATCAGGAGACAACCACAAGATCCCAGGTACTTTCAGCTGCATCACATCTAATGTAGTTACTTAATTATATGTACCAAATGTCCAGCTTGGGGTCTGTATGTAGGGGAGACAGGGCTAAAACTTAGAACAAGGATGAATTCTCATCGCCACATAATAAAAGAAAAAAGATTAGATCTACCTGTGGCCAAACATTTTTTATCCCTGATCACAGCATCATGGACATGAAATTACTTGTATTAAAAGGTAACTTCAAATCTCAGAGAGACAGAAAAATGTGGAATTACAAACTTATGACAATCTTTGACACACTCACAGATCAGGAGTTAATGTGTCGCATGGATTTATGTCTTTCTACATTAACTAAGGAATGTGCTCCTCAGACCGTTTTGGGGCATCGCAATCATGGACCAGACCTCAATCACAGGACAATAAAACTTTCACACTCCTTATCAATGAACTGTTCCAATATTCATGGCCACAACTGCTTCTCCCTCTCCCATACTAATAGTTCTGCTTCACGCCACTTGTCTTATCTATTGCATTATTCCTGTGCCCTGTTGTGTATAAATATGTGACACTTCAGATGATGTGTTATACTATGTCTGAAGAAGAGACCTGAGTAGTCTTGAAATTTTGCAGTTTGTTACCATCTTTTCAGTTAGCCAAAGGTATCAACTACTGGAGACTCTCAAATTTTAATATTTTTCTCCAAACAGCAATTTTAAGATCTCTCCACAGGTGTTCAATGGGATTTAGATCCAAGCTCATTTGCGGTCACTTCACAACTCTCCAGCACTTTGTTTCCATCCATTTCTGGGTGCTTCTTGATGTATGTTTGGGGTCATTGCCATGCTGGCAACCCATGACCTAGAACGCAAACCCAGCTTTCTGACACTAGGCACTACATTGCCACACAAAATCCTTTGGTAATCTTCAGATTTCATGATGACTTGCACACAGTGAAGGCACCCAATGCCAGAGGCAGCAAAACAACTCCAAAACATCTTTGAACCTCCACCATATTCCACTGTAGTTACTGTGATCTTTTCTTTGTATGCTTCATTCTGTTTAAACAGTAGAACGATGTGCTTTACCGAAAAGCTCTATATTGGTCTCCTCTGTCCACAAGACGCTTCCCCAGAAGGGTTTCGGCTTACTCATGTACATTTTGGCAAACTGCAGTGTAGCTTTTTTATGCCTCTGTGTCAGCAGTGGGGTCCTCCTTATTCTCCTGCCATAGCGTTTCATTTAATTCAAATGTTAGCGGTTAGTTCATGTTGGTACTGATGCACCCTGAGCATGCAAGACAGCTTGAATTTTTTTGGAACTTTGGTGGGGCTACTTATTCACCATCTGGACTATCCTGCATTGCAACCTTTCGTCAATTTTTCTCTTCTGTCCACATCCAGGGAGATTAGCTACAGTGACATGGGTTGTAAATGTATTGATTATGTTGTGCACCATGGCCAAAGAAACATCCGGATCTCTGGAGATGGACTTGAAAAATATCAAGAATTTCAAGATTAGAACAATTTTAGTTCTCAAGTCCTCAAACAGTTCTCTTCTCTTTCTGTTCTCCATGCTTAGTGTGGCACAAGCATGAACACAATGCAAAGATTGAATCAGCTTCTCCCTTTTTATCTGGTTTCAGGTATGATTTTCATGTTGCCCACACCTGTTACTTGCCACAATTGAGTTTGAACGAGTTTCACATGCTTGAAATGAAGTTGTTTACCCACACCCCACAATTTTGACAAAAGGTGCCAACAATTTTGACCGGCCCAGTTTTGGTGGTTTTGTGTGAAATTATGTTCACTTAGCCTTTTTTTTATCTGTTTTTTTTTGTGTTGTTCCCATACATATAAAGGAAATAAACATGTATAACAAAATATGTGTAATTGCAATAATTTTCTGGGAGAATTACTTCATTTTCTGGATCAATTTCAAGGGAGCCAACACTTTGACCATGACTTGTTTTTGTTGCAGCATTTCATCCTCTACATGTTCAGCTATATTAGAAGGCTTGTAGCAAACTCCAATTAGCAGCGTTACATTATTGGCATTTCCATGTACATTTACCCATACTGACTCTACATTGTCTAAGCTCCCCCCCATGTCATCATTGAGTTTGAGGTCTTAAGTTGGATTTAATGAAAATACCCACCCCTCTACCTTTTTTTCTTTCCTAACCTTTTGAATGTAGTGTAATCCTCTATGTTTGTCACTCAGTCATGGCTTTCCAGCCAGGTTTCCATAATGCCCACCACATCGTAATCTGTGGCTGACATTAGAGTCTCTTAATTCATTAATTTTGTTTGCAAGACCTCTTGCATTTGCCAGCAGACATTTAATACTATTAATACTATTAACTATTTATTACTCCTACTTGCCTCCTTACTTTCCTTGAATGTCCCAGCCCCCTAAATCCTCATTGACCCCTACTGTCTCTCTCTTTCTGTCTAGTCTATCCCCTTATTTGCACAACTGCCCTCCCTCCCCCCAGATCCTAGTTTAAAAGCTCCTCCATCCATCTGACCATTTTTTCACTGCAGCACATCTGCACCCTCCCAGTTGAGGTGAAGCCTGTCCCTATCGTAGAGCCTGTAGCCGACAGAAGTAGGCCCAGTTCTCCATGAACCCAAACCCTTTATCTTGCCACTTATTTATCTCCTTAAGTTCCCGCTAACTTTCTAGTGACGCTAATGGAATCGGCTGTATTTCTGCAAACACTACCTTAGAGGTCCTGTACTTCAGCTTCTCTCCTAATTCCCTGTGACCTTCCACCTTCCTCTAAGTTTGTCATTGGAACCAATGTGTACCATGACTGCTGGGTTTTCCCCAGCCCCACCCAATAATCTGTTTATCTGATCGCAGGAAGATCCCCTATATTAATGTGGGAGCAACCGTAAGGACCATAATCTTTTCACTTAACGAGATAGTGCAGACAGCGCCTGACCCACCTGGAACTAAGAACTCGCTCTACCTCATACTCCTGACACCCTTCCAAATCAACCTCATTTATGTCTTGAGGTCTCCTCAATTTTTTTTAAAAGAGAAGAGTGGAAAGAATTATGATTTTTCAGGTAATAAGAAGTTGCAACTTAACTGTCACAGGATTTAAATTTGTAATAATTTTATAAGAACCTCAGAAATTTAAGTTCAAACTTTCTAGATGTGAACTTTAAGCGCAGATATTTTGAGGACAACCACACAAAATCCCCCACCCTAAAGATAGAAGCATTCCTACGTCTGTGGTTAGCACCACTTTTGGCCTGGCCACTAGCTACCAAAAAATACCCTTTGTCTTCCCTCCAGACCTTAATTAGTTGGGGACAAAATCTCTCCTCCTCTGCCAGGGATTATTGTAATCCTGAAATATTCCCAAACACTGGATTAAAACTACAGCAGCTAAAAAAAAAGGGCAAGGTCCCGGTAGCTTTTGAGGAACGGTTATTTAGAGCACACTCTATAAGGGGCAGAAATTCCACCCAGTCTTCCTGATTAGAGGAGACAAAACATCACTAATACTGCTCTATTTCCTGGTTCATCCTTCTGGTTGACCATTAGTCTCGGTATGATAGACTGAGAGAAAAAAACAGCATGCTATCAAATCTGGAGCAAAAACTAGCCAGAAACTGAACCCCTCAATCCAAAATTATGTTTTTGGGAACACCATGAAATTTAACGATATGAGAAATGAACAAAGTTGCTAAGATCCTAGCAGTTGGCAACTTTTGAAGCGGGACCAAAAGAACCTTTTTGCTCAAACGTTCCACCACCACCCACACGACAGTAATACCACCAGAGTTAAGCAAATCATTGACAAAGTCCATGGACAAGTGGGTCCAGGGCTGCAACGAAACATCGTTAGGGAAGAGATAACCTACTGAGCTTGATGAGAGGCTTTAGCCTTGGAACAGACTTTGCATTTCCAAACATACTCTCCAATATTCTTAAGAGCATTCTGCCACCGAAAGGACCTAGAAAGAGATCTCCAAGTGGCAGACGAACCCGCGTGCCCAGCTAAAACAGAATCCTGTTCTTCATTAAGAAGATCTACACGTAAAGAGGGCAGTAAATAAAGCTTGTTCATAGGTAAACCTTCCTGAGCATCCTGAATGCGCTGCCTAAGATCTTCACCCACCCCTCTGTGACTGGAGAGGTGGATGGCCGTATATGACCCTTAGGGCTCATACCCATATGTGTGAAAAAAACGTTTCGATATCTGGACCGAAAAATAGGATGTGTCATGCGATTTTCATGAGAGGACAATGCGATTTTTCACACCTAGCATCCGTATGACATCCGTATGCAATGCATTTTATTTCTCTGCAACTATTATTCTACAATCATTTACAGGACCATTTACAGTGTTCTATGGTACAGAATGGTAATGTATCCGTAAAAATTGGATGCCATATGGATGGTCCGTGTGCCATTTTTTTTTTCTCGCACTCATTGACTTGCATTGGCGAGTCTTGTCCGATATATGTGGCAAAACGCAGCATGCTTCGATTTATTTCTCATCCAGATTCCAGCTGAGAAAAAAATCATAGATGAGCAGGGACTCGTAGATTAACATTGGTCAGAGTGCAATCCGATTTTTTATCGGATTTCACTCATCCATTTTTCACGAGATGAGTATGAGCCCTATGCAAGAAAAACGGACGAGAGCAATCCGATAATAAATCGGATTGCACTCTGACCAATGTTAATCTGTGAGGTACATCTCATCTGTGTTTTTTTTCTCAGCTGAAATCGGACTGAGAAAAAAATCGCAGCATACTGCGTATTGCTGCGTATATCGGTCCAGAATACAGAATTTTTTTTTCACACATATGGGTATGAGCCCTTAGCCGGACTCTTCTGAATATAGTTTTTCAAGGCCTCCCTCCCTGGAAGAGGTTAAACAAATGATATTTTTGCCTTTTAGCTCCTGGTATGAAGTCGATAGCACAATCATATGCCGCCATATAGTAGACATCCGGTAACTGGTAATAATCACCTCATGTGTCATCTGTTTGTCTCCAAGCAGGAAAATCCCACGTTACAATCCGCACATAAAACTAGGTAATTGTGTCAGTAGTGAGGGGCAAATAATGCCGGAAATGTCACTGACTGCGGAGAAGTTTCTCCACCGGTTCTGCAGGTGGAGGTATGTGGAGATTCCCCATTACTGGGCGCAGGGGGGGCATTAACCCCTTCAGCACGGAGACTCTTTTGGGGTCTCTGTGTGGTGTGAACAGTGAGGTAACAGCTGTGGACAGAATGCGGCTTAGCTGGTTCCCGTCCACATTAGATCCATTCAGACGACTGCAGGATGAAGGACAGAAGCCCAGAGAAGTCCTCACACAACGCCATTATTCATCTCCTAGTTCTATCACAGAATCCTGTATGTGGCAGGTACTTAATGGATCTTCTGCTTTCTGGACCGGTTCCTCCTGTAAGTCCTATTAACCCTTTCTCCCCAGAGCCTGTTTGTTCACCTTCCTGAGCAGTATCACTTTATGAGGTAATAACTCTGGAGCTTCAGCGGATCCCATTGATTCTGAGATTGAGTTTTCTTGACAAATTGGTGGTGGTAAATTTAGGACGATATTTTTTGCTTTTATTTGTGAAAATATCAGAAATTTGGAGAAAGTTTCACAATTTTCAAACTTTTAATTTTTATGCCTTTGAACCTAAGAGTTCTGCGACACAAAATAGTTAATAAATAACAACATATCCCACATGCCTACTTTCCATCAACACCATTATTGAAACATAATTTTTTATGTTAGGAAGTTAGAAGGGTTAAAAGTTTATCATCAATTTCTCATTTTTCCAATGTGTGGTGAGCACTTTGAACCCCAATGTGCTTTATGAGGCGTGATAAAAAAAAAAACTAATTTTCCCCACAAAAATGTTTTTAGCCCCAATTTTTTTATTTTCACAAAAGTTACAGGAGAAAATTGACTCCAAAATTGATTGTGCAATTTCTCCTGAGTAAGCTGTTAACCCATATGTGGTGGAAAACTAATGCATTGGCTCGGAAGGGAAGGGACGCCATTTTGGCTGGAATAGGTAGCGGACGCCATGTCTCATTTGAAGAGCCCCTGACATGCCAAAACAGCAGAAACCCCCTCAGGTGACCCCATTTTGGAAACTACACCTCTAGAGGAATTCATCTAAGGGAGTAGTGAGCATTTTTAACCCTCAGGCGATTCACAGAATTGTATAACATTGAGCTGAGCAAAAGAAATATTACCATTTTTTCCACCAAAATGTTACTTTGGCCCTAAGTTTGTAATTGGAGAAAACAAACAATAAAATTTATTATGCAATTTCTCCTGAATACGTCAATACCCCATACGTGGTCGAAAACTACTTTTGAGGCACAGTGCATAGCTCAGAAGGGAAGGAATGCCATTTCACAGTGCAGATTTTTCTGTTATGCTTTGTGGGTGCCATGTCACATTGGCAGAGCCCCTGAGGTCCCAGAACAGAAGAATCCCCCTTAAGTGAATAGAAGAATGGTAGCACTCACCATAAGTATACGGGATCTGCAGTCTTTATTTGGATAAAGACATAAAGGAACAGCGGTGCAGGAGGAGTGCGGGAGAGAACGTTACTGGACTATGGCCGTTTCACGCTTGATTTAGCTTCTACGGGTCTACATCCGTATAATGTACAGTGGACCTGTAGAAGCGCAATCAAACGTGAAATGGCCGCAGTCCAGTAACCTTCTTCCCCGCACTCCTCCTGCACCGCTTCTCCTTTATGTCTATCCAAATAAAGATTGCAGATCCCACATACCTATGGTGAGTGCTACCATTCTTCTATTCACTTACTGCATATACATGGACTCTAGGTATTAGCACCGCTGACCCTAGGCTGATCCTGCAGCAAATCTCTCCTGAGGACGTCTGCTCTGGATGAACAAGTCCTGGTGCTAGCTTAACTTTTTCATAGACCCCCCCCTTAAGTGATCCCATTTATAAACGACACCTCTCAATGAAGACATCTATGGGTGCAGTGATCATATTGACACCAGAGGTGTGTCACAGAATTTTATGCACCATCACTGCAATGCATCACACCAGTGTTACACTGACATAAGCCTCTTAGACCATGCTACTGGCATCTTACAAAAAAATGAAGGTTCTTGGCAAATTTATGTATGCCCATCAACCACTGCAAAGTGACCTCCGCATGATGGGTAACTATCCTCCTAAACATGCTTCTTTTGGGCTATAAGCCTAAGAACCTTAATTTTTTGTAAGTACATTTTATTTAGCAATAATGCAGTTTAGCTCTTCTGTTCTCAGTGTTTGCATGTCTTGGCCCTTACAGTGTGCTGCTGTGCTTTCTTATTATATGTTATGCAGTCATTGCAGCATGCACCTGTTCACACTATATGGAGGTGCTGGTCAGGTTCTTTGTTTTCTTGCAGTTTACCATGGAGTTTTGACTGCCTCCTTTTCTGACTCTGCACTCCACCCATCAGTCCAAGGGTGCTTTTAATTAGTATTGGTTTCTACTTGCCCACTTAAAATTGTAGGCTTATAGCCCAAGAGAGGCACGTTTAGGAGGATAGTTACCCATGCTACTGGCATGATCCAAGCAGACCACTGTTGCTGGCAGACTGGATGTCATCATGACGACCTCGGGTTGATTTGATAACCATAGGGCCCTCTCGATGACATTCTGGGGGCAATGATTGGACAGGAGAGGGAATCCCTTACCTCTCCTAGCCTACTAAATATTGCGATTGATATCGCATTTAGTGGGTTAAACCACTAGGTGCAGGCACTGCACCTGGCTATGAGAATTGTGGCTTGGCTATCATGTAGCCAAGACCCCGGCAGCGATCACGCTGTCACAGCTTCTGTGCCACGCATGATACCCATGTCGTACCTATACAACATCAGTCGGGAACCCCATTCGACCATGATGTATAGGTACGTCAAATGTCATGACGGGGTTAAGGATTAGGTGATAACTAATCGCAGCCTTCAAACTAGTTCTTTGTTCTCCTTTTAATGCATGGGGTGATACAGCATTCAAATATGCCAAAACAATAAAACTGTTCTCCAGGGGTTCTCCAGCAATGTGATAAAGATGGCCTTTGTCACATATTTCAGAGTGCAGTCTGTCCTAGTCACGTGTCAGGATGGGTTGCAGAATGAAGAAACACAGCTTGAGAAGTGTCTCAACTTTCAGAGAAGCAGCGTCATGAACAAACAAATCTCCGACAGCCAAAGAGCAGGGCTGTGACATGAGAAAAAATAAATCCCCCCGCTGACTGAGCACAACAGGGGTTTTTCTTCTGCTTCATCCTCCTCTATGCTTAACTGTATACCCGTTCTGCTCTGTCTGCCTGACGGCGTTACAACAGGGAATGGCGACGGACTGAGCATGTAGAACTGAGTCTGGAGAGAAAAAAAACCCTGTTGTGCTCAGTCAGCGGGGAGGTTATATTTGTTCTCATGTCACAGCCCTGCCCAGTGGCTGAGTGACGTATGGTTGTTCAACAATTACCCCACGCTGCTCCTCTGACAATTGTTGCATTTCTTGAGCTGTTTCTTAAGTCTGCAACCCATCCTGACACATGAAAAGGATGAGTTGCAGTTTGAAAATATTTGATGAGGACCATTTGTAAGCTTCGTTTATACGATACAGTTTCCCTTAATAGTGAGATCTTAGTATTATGTATACCTATCCATGTACTATAGATTTGAGTTACTGCAAATCATGTTGGCTAAACATACTCATCAAAATTGCTAAGAGGAGTATTTTTACCCCTCTGTAAAATATGTAGCATGACCTCTTCCAGAGCCTGTCCTATGGAACAGTGGGGGTACCACCAGTCAGACCCTCAGCCAAAAAGAAACTTATGTCACTTTACAATAAAACTGTAAAAAATGTTTTGTCCCTTATGATCTCTGCAATTAATCAGGCTGCATGGGGCATATGGAAGGCCGGAATACACCGAGGACTGGGAGGACCTAACACCTTGGTTGTATAAGCGAATATCATGGATGTTTTTGTTGTTTTTAACAGGTACTGCTGAAGAGAGAACAATTGTCAGCAAGATCTGAACAACTTAGTGCAGGTCTACTGGTGAGGACTTTGCTGCAGATAGTTTCTGCAACAAATCACACTGTGTGAACGCACCCTGATAATGATCCAACTGGCAGTTACTGTTCTTTAACCCCTTTCCAACGACGTCAGTAATAGTACGTAGCTGCGCCCTGGGACTTATGTACTAATACGCATAATGCGATTGCGCCCGCACTCAAGCGCTGCGGGGCGATCGCCGCCGTGTGTCAGCTGATTGTCACAGCTGACGCCCGGTGCTATGTGCCAGGAGCGGTCAAACACCACTGCTGGCACGTTAACCCCCGAAATGCAGCAATCAAAGTCGATCAAGAAACAAAATACTAGAGCTCCAAATCATGTCTCTATTAAAATGAGGCATAAATAAATTGTTTAAATTGTAATTTTATTAGGAATAAATATAAAACATACATAAAATAAGCAAAGGTATCAGAACATGTAGCAATCAAATAGCAAAGCATATGACAGAATAGATTTTAAGTATATAGTGTTTTATAATCATCCCTAGAGGAGTTTAAATGCCAATAAATATAAAGGAGCAGGACGTAAAAAAGTATTAGAAAGTGCTAGTGCATAGATATCAGTACTCAATATATATGATAGCAGCAAAATTAAACAAAGTGCCAATGTGTGTCAGAACATAAATAAGTAATGAATAAATAAGATGCAAGTGCCTAAATTCATTTCCATTTAACACATACTATCAGCTAGTCAAGATATTGCACATAGGGAAGTCTGAAAAAAAGAGCAAATTTATCAAGTCAAGCATAATGCCACTTACATATTGTAGTTGAGGAGCCTTGCTATCCGGCCACCACCCCCGAGGGTGGTGGCCGGATAGCAATCAATCAATCAACATTGATTTGATTTCTTCCTCAGGTCATCATGTGATAAATAAATGTTCACTGTTTTTCTACACATTCTCATCTTGGTTGTAATCATGACAGCACCCGCCACAATGCCTTATTTTCTGATTTTTTGCCTCGCAACAGCTTCTATAAAGGGAATTTTGAGGAGAAGTTGCCTAAGAAGATCAAAGGGAGGCTATTGGAGAGCAATAAAAAAAAAAGGTCCCAAAGTTCCACCAATTGAATGTAAGGAGGGTGCAATGAGCCACCTCCTGTAGGAAGGTCTTAACCTGTTTGTGAAATGCTAGTATATAATGAAAAAGTATGGAAAGGGCAGAAACCTGTCCCTTCAAGTAGGAAAACTTTAGCGTAATATAAGATCTTCGTATAGTGGAGGATCTGGAAGTGGAGGGCTTTGTGGCCTTAAAATGGGTGTGTGAGGAAGGTCTAGGTTTGAATGAGGGCTGCCTGGAATTGGAGGGTCGAGAGGAGTTTGTAGTCTCTGTAGGAATAGGAGTCACGAGAGGAGAAAAACCTCTGGGAGCACCTATATGGCAGTGAGCATAGAGGGAGCCGGGCTAAACACATGGCAGACATTTGTCACAGCGCAAACAAAGACAATAAGTAACTAGAGCCACAGGAGGCTGCATGTGGGGCTCCTAGGAAGAGGACATGGTGCCTGGAAAATTGAAAATAGGCCCAAAATGGCACCTATTGCTAACCAGTAAAGGTGCAGGCATGAAAGCATGCTACTGTGTCCTCAAATGGCAATGGTGACAGATGGCACCTGGGTCTTCTGTTTGGATGCTTACTTAGGAAAGGAAGAGTGTGAGAACAGGAGAAGAGAGTCAGCAAGAGAGTCTGCAGCAGAAAACCCAGGAAAATAAGGCTCTCCCCAAGTAAACCCAGTGAAAACTGCTTGAAGGGAGAAAAATGCCAGTCTCTTATTCCACTCCCCACCCTCCCTTCGCCTCCGTCATACCACTCCACCACTGCACCCAAGCCAGGTGGGGGAGGTGGGAGTGGTATCATGCCACCCTATAGGCGGGACAAGATTTCAGACCTAGCCGCAAGAAAATAAACAGCACAGCCAAAGCAATGAAAGGAACTTTAAAAATTCCCCGAATAATTCATTTAGAAACAAAGCAAAAATGCAATGGTATTGATCAGCCAAGATCGCAAGGAAAATGCACACATGGGATGCAGCAGACCCCCTTACTAGAAGAGATAACACAGGTGCAGAATACCGATGAACAACCACTCTCAGCCTCTTCATCCATTGAGGGGGGTGATCGCCTTGCATTAGAACTGCACATAGATGAACTTGCAATATTGTGCAAGTCACACACATGTAGTACAGTACCTAGCCAGCAGCCAGGACCTGGGTGGGCCCCGTACCACCGATAACACTTCCTCGAACTTCACAAAAAAGCACATGAACCCCCGAAAAAAGCCGCAGAGAAGCATCAAGAAAGTACAGAAAGGGAGAAAAGAATGGCCCAACGGAAATAGAAAGTTGGGAGACCCTCAATGGACAGACTCAAGCAAGCCAATAGTAATAAAGAGAAGGGGAGGGGGAGTTTGAAGGGATTATACTCATCTACTGTATCTGATTTCATTGGATGCTCACAGGGTCACCGCTTCCGTGACCTCACATGGACTGTGTGGACACCAGCACTCCACTGCGGTAGTAGTCATGGTGGACAATGGCCAGTGATGAAATGTAATTCGCAGGGAGATACACTACAGTGAAGTGAAAGGGATGGTGAAAAAAAGATGGAGGAAATCCGCACCACCTGGGAAAAAAATTGTGTAGAAGATTCAATGCAATTTGTGCCTAACTACTATGGACACTGGGCTAAAATTGAGCTGCAGTGTCTGAGTAGGGAATGTAGCCCGTTATGTGGAGCCAACATTTTTTTTAAATGCAGTTTTGAGCCTCCAGGTGACACTGTGTGTACCCACGGTTCTGTGTCCCCCAATACTATTAACAAGAAAAAACGTTTTATGTTCAAAACATGACTCACTCCTCACCTCTCAGCCCCTTCAGGCAGATATCCATGTAAATAACATTAATCCCTTCCTTCAGATAACCAACATCACCCTCTTTCCTGTGACGTCCCCACCCCGCCACGTAAGTAACCTCACCCCTTCCCTTCACATAAACACCACCTACCTGCAGCCTCATGCAAGTAACATCCCCTTTCCTGCGAAGCCCCCAGCATGCAGCACCATGCAAGAAACAGCCAGCAGCCGCTGCCCTGTACAGTCTCCAACATGCAGCCCTATGCAAGCAACATCACCCCTTCCTGTGCAAGCCACCCAACATGCAGCATTGTGCATGCAGTATCAGTACAATACCTGTGCATGCAGTATCAGCACAATACCTGTGCAAGACCACCGACATGTAACATCACCCCCTTCCCTGTGCAAGCTCCAAATTTGCAGCTCTTTACAGGCAGAATTGCCCCACTGCCTGTGCAAGCCCTCCCATATGCAACATTAGCCTTTCCCTGTGCAGCCCAGTCAACATGCAGCCTCGTGCTTACATCCTCCTCCTCCCTGTGCAAGCCCCCCAACATGCAGCATCAGAATATCCCTTATAAAAGTCCACTGACTTGAAGCCCCATACAAGAAATATTAACCACTTTTCTGTGCTCTCAAAATACAGTCTCGGACGACTCACACATAGGACGCAGTCAGACAGCCGTATAAATCATGCATAGTGTAGCGTCGGCGTCCCTGCCTCCTGCTAGACAGGGACGCTGTTCCCCTCACCTCTCCGCTCCGTGCCCGGCGTCTTCCTCCCGCTCTGCTGGCAGCGCGCGCTCCTCCCCGGTCACTGTGCTTAGGGCGCGCGCGCGCTCCCCCTCTCTTAAAGGGGCCGCGCGCGCCGCCCTAAGGAGTCCCCGGCCAATGGCCGGAGGACCTCTCCATATATAAGGCACCTCCTCCAAGATGGAGGTGCCCGAGTAATGTTGTTGCAAAGCCTTCACTCTGCTTCAGCCCTCAGGTCCCGTTACCAGTTACCTGCCAGTCACCTGCCAGATTCCTGCTTGTTACCTGCCAGTCACCTGCCAGATTCCTGCTTGTTACCTGCCAGTCACCTGCCAGATTCCTGCCTGTTACCTGCCAGTCACCTGCCAGATTCCTGCCTGTTACCTGCCAGTCACCTGCCAGATTCCTGCCTGTTACCTGCCAGATTCCTGCCTGTTACCTGCCAGTTACCTGCCAGTCACCTGCCAGATTCCTGCTTGATACCTGCCTGATATCCGCTTACCTGCTTGCAAGCCTGCGGTCCGACGGTCTGCCTTCCGACACCTGTCAGTCTGTCTATGGACCAGCCTGCCCGCTCACCTGGGAGCGTCCACCTGCTACCTGCCTGCTAGCCTACCTGGAGGCTCTGCCGTCACTTGCCGTGACCACCTGCCTGTCCAGAGACTCTTGCCCGCTCACCTGGGAGCGCTCACCTGCTACCTGCCTGCTAGCCTACCTGGAGGCTCTGCCGTCACTTGCTGTGACCACCTGCCAGTCCAGAGACTCTTGCCCGCTCTCCTGGGAGCGTCCACCTGCTACCTGTCTGCTAGTCTACCTGGAGGCTCTGCCATCACTGGCCGTGACCACCTGCCTGTCCAGAGACTCTCGCCCGCTCACCTGGGAGCGCTCACCAGCCACCTGCCTGCTGTCCTTCTACCCAGAGACTGTCCCTGTCACTTGCCGTGACTACCCGTCCTTCTACCCAGAGACTGTCCCTGTCACTTGCCGTGACTACCTGCCCATCTTCCCTGGGAGCCACCTGCTTCCTTACAAGGACCGCCCCCTTGTATAGTTGCTCAGAGGTTCCGCCTCCCAGACCCGTTACAGTTTGCTCGGGCCATGGAACCCGGTGGCACCCAAGCTCCCTCGCTCTCGGACCTATGTCATGAACTGTCCCGTCAGAGGTCCCAACAGGAGTCCATCCTGAGTCACCTGCGGAATGTCAACTCTCGCCTGGACACTCTGACTGCTCCACCAGCAACCACCGCTAGTGTCTTGACTCGCAACCCGGCAGCGCCGCTGCCCACCAATACCATGGTATCCTGCGGACCCCGGCTTTCTGCACCTCCTCGCTTTGGAGGTGACCCCGCTCAAGCTCGTGGCTTCATAAACCACTGCACCCTGCACTTTGAACTCTTGTCCCACCAGTTTATCTCCGACCGGTCCAAAGTAGCCTTTATCATGTCCCACCTCACAGGGGAGGCTCTGGCTTGGCTAAATCCTCTATGGGAGAGAGGAGACCCCCTGGTGTCCGACCTGCCAGCCTTTCTCACGGCTTTCCGGAAAGTCTTCGACGAACCCGGACGGAGGACCTCATCCGCATCGTCTCTGCTACGCCTCCATCATGGAAATCTCACCGTGGGCCAATATGCCATACGGTTCCGTACCCTTGCTTCGAAGCTGGCCTGGGATAACGACGCCCTGGTGTCTGTCTTCTGGGAGGGTCTGTCCGACCGTATTAAAGATGAACTCACCGGTCGGGACATTCCTACCACTCTCGACGACTTAATAACACTTGCCACTCGGATTGACATCCGGTTCCAGGAGCGCGCCAAAGAGGTCACCCGTGAGAGGAGGTTTCCACGTCTAGCCCCTACCTTCCAGAAACCCGTCACTCCCTCCGTTACTCTCCAGGCACACTCACCTGAGCCTATGCAGGTCGACCAGACCAAGATGTTCAAAAGCCGTCAAGACTTACGCCGTGCTGAGGGGAGCTGCTTCTACTGTGGCAGTAAGGAGCACCGGATCCGTTCCTGCCCAGAGAGGTCGGGAAACGCCTGTGTCTAGGATCGCTCAGAGAGGTCGCCCTAGACAAAAGTAAACCCTCTCCATCCCTGATGCTGTCAGTCTCTATCATCTGCGGAGAGAACCGCTATTTTGAACTGGCTCAACTTGACTCAGGAGCTGCTGGAAATCTCATCTCTCAATCCCTGGTAGAAAAATACCACATTCCCACCAAACCTCTGGCCGTACCTTTATCTGTCGCCGCCGTGGATGGGGGTCTCTTACCACATCCCATCCAACTCATCACTGAATCTCTAACTCTACAGGTGGGAATGCTGCATTCTGAGAGCATCTCCTTTCATGTTCTGCCTGGACTCTCTCACGCACTCTTGCTAGGCCTACCTTGGCTCCAGAAACATGCATCCGTGCTTGACTGGCAGACCGGAGAAGTCCTTCGCTGGGGACAGGACTGCCATAAGACTTGTCTAGTTCCCGTTCATCCTGCTCGTCCTTCTCCTACCCCAGTCAATCTACCCGGTCTACCGGTTCCCTATTGGTCTTATGCGGATGTCTTCAATAAAAAAGAAGCAGAGACATTACCCCCTCATAGACCATACGACTGCCCAATCGACCTGATACCCGGCTCTACTCCTCCCCGTGGGCGTATCTACCCTTTGTCCGCTGCAGAGACCCGGTCCATGTCAGAATATATTGAGGAGAATCTGGCCCGGGGATTTATCCGGAAATCTACCTCCCCGGCGGGAGCAGGCTTCTTCTTCGTCAAAAAGAAGGACGGCTCACTCCGTCCATGTATGGATTATAGAGGTCTTAACCAGATTACAGTGAAGAATAAATACCCCCTCCCGCTCATTCCTGAATTATTTGACTGTCTGAGGGGGGCTAGAATCTTCACCAAACTGGATCTCCGTGGGGCGTATAACCTGGTCCGTATCCGTCAGGGGCTTGAGTGGAAGACGGCATTCAACACCCAGGACGGCCACTATGAGTACCTTGTAATGCCCTTCGGTCTCTGTAACACTCCTGCCGTCTTTCAAGAGTTGGTCAATGACATCTTCCGTGACCTTCTCTACTCCTGCGTGGTGGTGTACCTGGACGACATCTTGGTCTTCTCTCCGGACCTTCCTACTCACCGGAGGGATGTTCGTCAGGTCCTGCTCAGGCTCAGGCAGAACCACCTCTACGCTAAATATGAGAAGTGCATCTTTGAGCAGACCTCTCTTCCATTTCTGGGCTACATAATCTCTCAGACCGGCCTACAAATGGATCCTGAGAAACTGTCTGCCATCCAGAAGTGGCCCCGACCAGAGGGGTTGAAGGCTATTCAGCGGTTCCTGGGCTTCGCCAACTATTACCGCCTCTTCATACCGCACTTCTCTTCCCGGACTGCCCCTATTTCTGCGCTCACCCGTAAGGGTACTAATCCCAGAGAATGGCCGCCCGAAGCTGAGGAGGCCTTTCTTTCCTTAAAACAGGCTTTCTCCTCCGCCCCGGTACTGCATCGTCTGGACGGCAACAAACAATTCTTCCTAGAAGTTGACGCTTCCTCCTCCGGAGCCGGGGCGGTACTTACCCAAAAGTCATCTTCCGGAAGAATGGTAACCTGCGGTTTTTTCTCCAAACTCTTCTCCTCTTCTGAGCGCAATTATTCTATTGGAGACCGAGAATTATTGGCCATTAAGCTGGCACTGGAGGAGTGGCGTTACCTGCTCGAGGGGGCTCTTCACCCGGTAATAATTTACACAGACCACAAGAACTTGGCCTATCTCCAGAACGCCCAGATACTTAACCCGCGCCAAGCCCGGTGGTCCTTGTTTTTTGCTCGCTTTGATTTCGTTCTTCATTTTTGCCCGGCTGACAAAAACATCAAAGCTGACGCCTTGTCCCGATCCTTCCTGGTGTCTGATCTTGAGGAGGAGCCTAAACACATCATCGATCCCGCCAGAGTAATGCAGGTGGCCCCCATGAGTCTAAATCGTCTCCCTCCCGGTAAGACGTTCATAACGGTACCTGATCGGGAGAAGATCCTACACTGGGGTCACTCGTCTAAGCTAGCTGGCCACGCCGGTCAGAAAAAGACCCTCCAGCTTATTATCCGGCACTACTGGTGGCCTACCCTGCACAAGGACGTTATAGACTTTGTTTCTGCCTGTGTGTCCTGCGCCCGCAACAAGGTTCCGAGACACCTGCCAGCCGGTCGCCTCCTTCCTCTTCCAGTACCTACTGCCCCCTGGCAGCATATAGCTATGCACTTCATAACTGATCTCCCTGTCTCTGCCGGTTGTACGGTCATTTGGGTGGTTGCTGACCGTTTTTCCAAAATGGCTCATTTCATTCCCCTGCCAGGCCTCCCGTCTGCACCCGAGCTGGCTAAAGACTTTATCCGCCACATCTTCCGTCTCCATGGCCTGCCCCTCCACATGGTGTCGGATCGTGGGTGTAGCGTCGGCGTCCCTGCCTCCTGCTAGGCAGGGACGCTGTTCCCCTCACCTCTCCGCTCCGAGCCCGGCGTCTTCCTCCCGCTCTGCTGGCAGCACGCGCTCCTTCCCGGCCACAGTGCTTAGGGCGCTCGCGCGCGCGCGCTCCCCCCCTCTTAAAGGGGCCGCGCGCGCCGTCCTAAGGAGTCCCCGGCCAATGGCCGGAGGACTTCACCATATATAAGGCACCTCCTCCAAAATGGAGGTGCCCGAGCAATGTTGTTGCACTGTTCTCTACTCTGCTTCAGCCCTCAGGTCCCGTTTCCAGTTACCTGCCAGTTACCTGCCAGTTTCCTGCCAGTTTGCTGTCTGATTCCTGCCTGTTATCCGCTTACCTGCTTGCTAGCCCGAGGTCCGACGGTCTGCCTTCCGACACCTGTCAGTCTGTCTAAGGACCAGCTTGCCCGCTCACCTGGGAGCGCTCACCTGCTACCTGTCTGCTAGCCTACCTGGAGGCTCCGCCGTCACGTGCTGTGACCACCTGCCAGTCCAGAGACTCTTGCCCGCTCACCTGGGAGCGCTCATCTGCTACCTGCCTGTTAGCCTACCTGGAGGCTCCGCCGTCACATGCTGTGACCACCTGCCAGTCCAGAGACTCTTGCCCGCTCACCTGGGAGCGCTCATCTGCTACCTGCCTGTTATCCTACCTGGAGGCTCCGCCGTCACATGCTGTGACCACCTGCTTATCCAGAGACTCTCGCCTGCTCACCTGGGAGCACACATCTGCCATCTGCCTGCTAGCCTACCTGGAGGCTCAGCCGTCACAGGTCGTACCTACCCTTTACCCAGAGACTGTCCCGGTCACTTGCCGTGACCTCCTGCCCGTTTACCCAGAGACTGTCCCGGTCACTTGCCGTGACCTCCTGCCCGTACACCCAGAGACTGCCCCGGTCACTTGCTGTGACCTCCTGCCCGTTCACCCAGAGACTGTCCCGGTCACTTGCCGTGACCTCCTGCCCGTTTACCCAGAGACTGTCCCGGTCACCTGCTGTGACTACCTGCCTGTCTTCCCTGGTCGCCTCCCAGACCCGTTACAGTGGGGTTCAGTTCACCTCACGCTTCTGCAGAGCCACATGTAAGCTGCTAGACGTCACCCTGGACTTCTCCTCCGCTTACCACCCACAGTCCAATGGTCAAGTGGAGCGGATCAATCAGATCCTGACCAGTTACCTCCGGCACTTCGTTAATGCCCACCATTCAGACTGGGTGGATCTCCTACCTTGGGCCGAATTCTCTTACAATAATCACGAGAGCGAATCTTCCTCCAAATCCCCGTTTTTTGTAGTCTTCGGTCAGCATCCTCGGATCCCATTTCCCGTCTCCACCTCGGTGGACAATCCGGCTGCGGAATCTCTCGTTAGCAAATTTTCCTCCAATTGGGAGAGTACCCGATCCGCACTCATTCAGTCGTCCGAGCGGATGAAAAAACATGCTGACAAAAGACGCCTGGATCCTCCACAATTCCGTCCTGGAGATAAAGTCTGGCTCTCGTCCAAGTATGTCTGGCTCAAGATTCCTTCCTACAAGTTAGGGCCTCGGTTCATCGGCCCACTGGAGGTTATCAAACAGATCAACCCGGTGGCCTATAAATTGAAACTCCCGGCCAACTTGTGGATCCCTAACTCCTTCCATGTATCTCTCCTCAAACCCGTGGTACTTAACTCTTTTTCCAAGTCTACAGGTACGCCTCCTGCTCCGGTTTCCGCTGAAAACGAGTTTGAGGTAGAGAACATTCTGGCCACCAAAAGGGTAAGAGGAAAGACCTTTTTTCTAGTAGATTGGAAGGGGTTTGGTCCTGAGGAGAGAACGAGGGAGCCCCGGGAGAACATCCATGCCCCTCTCATCCTTGGTAAATTTCTGTCTGGCCTAAAAAAGGGGGGCCTAAAGGGGGAGGTACTGTAGCGTCGGCGTCCCTGCCTCCTGCTAGGCAGGGACGCTGTTCCCCTCACCTCTCCGCTCCGTGCCCGGCGTCTTCCTCCCGCTCTGCTGGCAGCGCGCGCTCCTCCCCGGTCACTGTGCTTAGGGCGCGCGCGCGCGCGCTCCCCCTCTCTTAAAGGGGCCACGCGCGCCGCCCTAAGGAGTCCCCGGCCAATGGCCGGAGGACCTCTCCATATATGAGGCACCTCCTCCAAGATGGAGGTGCCCGAGCAATGTTGTTGCAAAGCCTTCACTCTGCTTCAGCCCTCAGGTCCCGTTACCAGTTACCTGCCAGTCACCTGCCAGATTCCTGCTTGTTACCTGCCAGTCACCTGCCAGATTCCTGCTTGTTACCTGCCAGATTCCTGCCTGTTACCTGCCAGTCACCTGCCAGATTCCTGCCTGTTACCTGCCAGTCACCTGCCAGATTCCTGCCTGTTGCCTGCCAGTCACCTGCCAGATTCCTGCCTGTTACCTGCCAGTCACCTGCCAGATTCCTGCTTGATACCTGCCTGATATCCGCTTACCTGCTTGCAAGCCTGCGGTCCGACGGTCTGCCTTCCAACACCTGTCAGTCTGTCTATGGACCAGCCTGCCCGCTCACCTGGGAGCGTCCACCTGCTACCTGCCTGCTAGCCTACCTGGAGGCTCTGCCGTCACTTGCCATGACCACCTGCCTGTCCAGAGACTCTTGCCCGCTCACCTGGGAGCGCTCACCTGCTACCTGCCTGCTAGCCTACCTGGAGGCTCTGCCGTCACTTGCCGTGACCACCTGCCTGTCCAGAGACTCTCGCCCGCTCACCTGGGAGCGCTCACCAGCCACCTGCCTGCTGTCCTTCTACCCAAAGACTGTCCCTGTCACTTGCCGTGACTACCCGTCCTTCTACCCAGAGACTGTCCCTGTCACTTGCCGTGACTACCTGCCCGTCTTCCCTGGGAGCCACCCGCTTCCTTACAAGGACCGCCCCCTTGTATAGTTGCTCAGAGGTTCCGCCTCCCAGACCCGTTACACATAGATCGAAATGCAATGATTGGACAGGCCGGCAGCTCTCCCGACACGAGCGTGACAACTTCATGTATTCCTATAGAGCTGTCACACTTGAGTAGGGAGAGTCGTCGTTTAACATTGCACTCCGATATACGTCCGATTAGTACGGCTGTCAGACTGCGTCCTTAGTCCCATATTTAAAAAACAGAAAGACATTGTTCTCATCTCCTTACAGCTCCATGATGCAACGCCTTCCTCCTCTCATTGTCAGTATAGAGAAGCCTCATCTCCAGCAGCCTCAGCACAACTGGAGGAGGCCCCGCCCCTTCCGGTGACATCATCCCCTCATAAGAGCAGTTGCACTGTATACATGACCTGGACCATGTACAGTACAGACCAAAAGTTTGGACACACCTTCTCATTTAAAGATTTTTCTGTATTTTCATGACTATGAAAATTGTACATTCACACTGAAGGCATCAAAACTATGAATTAACACATGTGGAATTATATACTTAACAAAAAAGTGTGAAACAACTGAAAATATGTCTTATATTCTAGGTTCTTCAAAGTAGCCACCTTTTGCTTTGATGACTGCTTTGCACACTCTTGGCATTCTCTTGATGAGCTTCAAGAGGTAGTCACCGGAAATGGTTTTCACTTCACAGGTGTGCCCTGTCAGGTTTAATAAGTGGGATTTCTTGCCTTATAAATGGGGTTGGGACCATCAGTTGTGTTGTGCAGAAGTCTGGTGGATACACAGCTGATAGTCCTACTGAATAGACTGTTAGAATTTGTATTATGGCAAGAAAAAAGCAGCTAAGTAAAGAAAAACGAGTGGTCATCATTACTTTAAGAAATGAAGGTCAGTCAGTGCAAAAAATTGGGAAAACTTTGAAAGTGTCCCCAAGTGCAGTTGCAAAAACCATCAAGTGCTACAAAGAAACTGGCTCACATGAGGACCGCCCCAGGAAAGGAAGACCAAGAGTCACCTCTGCTTCAGAGGATAAGTTTATCCGATTCACCAGCCTCAGAAGTCGCAGGTTAACAGCAGCTCAGATTAGAGACCAGGTCAATGCCACACAGAGTTCTAGCAGCAGACACATCTCTACAACAACTGTTAAGAGGAGACTTTGTGCAGCAGGCCTTCATGGTAAAATAGCTGCTAGAAAACCACTGCTAAAGACAGGCAACAAGAAGAAGAGACTTGTTTGGGCTAAAGAACACAAGGAATGGACATTAGACCAGTGGAAATCTGTGCTTTGGTCTGATGAGTCCAAATTTGAGATCTTAGGTTCCAACCACCGTGTCTTTGTGCAACGCAGAAAAGGTGAACGGATGGACTCTACATGCATGGTTCCCACCATGAAGCATGGAGGAGGAGGTGTGATGGTGTGGGGGTGCTTTGCTGGTGACACTGTTGGGGATTTATTCAAAATTGAAGGCATACTGAACCAGCATGGCGACCACAGCATCTTGCAGCGGTATGCTATTCCATCCGGTTTGCGTTTAGTTGGACCATCATTTCTTTTTCAACAGGACAATGACCCCAAACACACCTCCAGGCTGTGTAAGGGCTATTTGACCAAGAAGGAGAGTGATGGGGTGCTACGCCAGATGACCTGGCCTCCACAGTCACCAGACCTGAACCCAATCGAGATGGTTTGGGGTGAGCTGGACCGCAGAGTGAAGGCAAAAGGGCCAACAATTGCTAAGCATCTCTGGGAACTCCTTCAAGATTGTTGGAAGACCATTTCCGGTGACTACCTCTTGAAGCTCATCAAGAGAATGCCAAGAGTGTGCAAAGCAGTCATCAAAGCAAAAGGTGGCTACTTTGAAGAACCTAGAATATAAGACATATTTTCAGTTGTTTCACACTTTTTTGTTAAGTATATAATTCCACATGTGTTAATTCATAGTTTTGATGCCTTCAGTGTGAATGTACAATTTTCATAGTCATGAAAATACAGAAAAATCTTTAAATGAGAAGGTGTGTCCAAACTTTTGGTCTGTACTGTATGTGGTGGCGGCTCTGCAGGTGGAGGTATGTGGAGATTTCCCATTACTGGGCGCAGGGGGCATTAACCCCTTCAGCACTGAGACTCTTTTGGGGTCTTGTGTTGCCCCTTATAAGAATCATAAGGTTTTTGTTCTGTTTCCTGTAATAGATACATATGACCCAACTATGGAGACAGGAAGGGAGGAAACATATTGTTCTCATAGTACAGGGCCCCTTTCTTGGCCCCCACACAGTGTAATGCCCCCATTATGCCCCTTATGCAGTATGTATGATGCCCCCACACAGTGTAATGCCCCATTATTCCCCTTATGCAGGATGTATGATGCCCCCACACAGTGTAATGCCCCCATTATGCCCCTTATGCAGTATGTATGATGCCCCACACAGTGTAATGCCCCCATTATGCCCCTTATGCAGTATGTATGATGCCCCACACACAGTATAATGTTCCTACAATATTGTCATCCCCCCACCTTGTATAATGTTCCCACAGTACCGCCATCCCCCCACACAGTATAATCTTCTCATAATACTACCATCCCCCCACACAGTATAATCTTCTCATAATACTACCATCCCCCCACACACAGCATAATGTTTCCACAATACCGCTATCCCCCAATGCACATTAAAATGTTTCCACAGGACTGCCATTTCCCCACATACATTATGTTCCCACAGTATTGTCATTCCCCCACACAAAGTATAGTGTTCCTACAATACTGCCATCTCCCCAGATACAGTTTAATGTTTTCACAGTACCGTCACCCCCCCACACACAGGATAATGTTCCCACAGAAATGGCATTCCCCTCATACACGTTATGATGTTCCCACAGTACTGCCGTCCCCCCACTTTCTAATGTTCCTACAGTACTTTCCCCTACACACAATATGGTACCATCCACCCACAGATAATCAATTAGCCCCATTCTTGGTTCAGATACTAATGAGCCCAGGACCTATGAGATATTTACCACATGATAGTTGAATAGACTGGGTGATATCACCCATAGCGGCAACCCACGCAGCCGCTATGGCACCCGTGAATTGTAAGGCTTGGTGCAGCCATCTCCTTCCCCAATTTCAGTGACATCCACATTCCTATGATGGTGATACCATTGAATAGAATAAATCAGATAGGTCTCATCTAACCCGAATATAATAATTGAATTAGGGGTTCCCATAGGCACAAAGCAAGAATATAACCCCAAAGAAAAAAGGGAATGTGCCAGGAACAAAGGTGCAACAATGTCTGTAATAAGAACATGGATTTTATTAGATAAAGTTGAAAGAAAATCATAATACAATACAATTCAAAGAAATCCAGGCACAGAAAGGGACAAACAACAAAAAGCAATAATGGGTGGGTGAGCGAGCCAAAGTAAATATAAGTACAAGTGTGCATGGAGCCAACAAGTGTAGGTAACCATAACGTACAGGTCAATGTGCAAGTCTATTAATGCTCAAAAATAACTTTTCTTCAGTAGTAAAAGATAAAAACGTATTTAGGCAGAGCAAACCAATTAGTGGTCCATAGTGATTAACGATGTCTTAAAGGGGTTTTCCCACAAACAAAAGTTCATTTTAAAAATTGTCTGACCGTGTACGGAGCATACCACATCTCCTGGGCGGGGGAGGAAGGAAAATACAATACAGACATTACAGCAGGGGATCGCAGAGGATTCATTGTGTGAGGTAAAACATTTCACTGCCTGTTTTTAAACAATATTTTACCTCACAAAATGAATCCCCTGCTGTAATGTCTGTATTGTCTTTTCCTTCCTCCCCCGCCCAGGAGATGTGGTATGCTCCGTACACGGTCAGACACAGACAATTTTTAAAATGAACTTTTGTTCGTGGGAAAACCCCTTTAAGTGATATAAGGGATTTGATATAGCATGCACAAACAGTAAAAGGTAAAAAACTGCAGTATCGCTGCCGCTATAGTACGATCAGATAGGCAACGAGCCGCAATCTCAAAGCACAGTATGCCCGGGTGCAAATAATAATGATAAAAAGAAAAGAGATGCGCTGTAAACCACTCATAAAATACCAAGAGAGTGACTCCTACCCGTCAAAGAGAAAATGGTAGTCCAAATGAAGATATACGCGTGCAGCTTCCAGGGGTCCTGTGAAGAAGTCACAACTGCAACTAGAGGTGATAGACAAGGGCCGGAGTCTGTAGAACAAGCCGTGAGTGCTGCAGAAAATGGCTTCAAACGGCGTATTAACGCCAGAGATAGAGGGCTGCAGAGACTCTCAGAGACTCGGGCTTTCAGGTACATGCAGCCGTTGCACTAGGTGGATACAGGGATGAAGATCATGGGGGAGAAGGACTGCAGACAGCCTGATCAGTGTGCCGGCCGGTCACACCTGCAGGACCGCTGATAATCAAGGATGTGACGTCACAACAGCTGGGGGATTCCACTGAGGGAAAAACAGTCCAGCGCTTATCCGACGCGTTTCCGATGTCACAGCCTCCTTCGTCAGGGATTTCACCCATGATCTTCATCCCTATATCCACCTAGTGCAACGGCTGCATGTACCTGAAAGCCCGAGTCTCTGAGAGTCTTTGCAGCCCTCTATCTCCGGTGTTAATACGCCGTTTGAACCCATTTTCTGCAACACTCACGGCTTGTCCTACAGACTCGGTACTTGTCCATCACCTATAGTTGCAGTTGTGACTTCTTCAAAGGACCCCTGGAAGCTGCATGCGTATATCTTCATTTGGACTACCATTTTCTCTACGACAGGCAGGAATCACTCTTTTGGTATTTTGAGTGGTTTGCAGCGCATCTCTTTTCTTTTTACCATGCACAAAGTTATCTTCACATGGGTATGATCAGGTCACTTACCAAGGGACCCGACACGTGTTTCACCACCGACGGTAGTTGCAGCATTAGAGGTATGGGGTGTACTGACTAACAAAATAAGTTCTATGCTAACTGCGCTCTATAAAAGCGCCTATAGAAACTTTAGAGCAATGCAATCCAGATCTTGAACTTAAAAATTGGTAACTTTTGGGTATTACATCAATTGGAGATTTGTATAAAAAGGAGGAATCAACCTCCTTCTCTTCATGTACAATTAAATATAATCTACCATATAAAGATTTCTATACAGTGGCATGCAAAAGTTTGTGCACCCCTGGTCAAAATGACTTACTCTAATCTCTTAAAGGGCTAAAGTTAAAGATGACACATTTCCTTTGTGTTTTAGGCAAGAATATATATATATACTGAATATAGTCATTTTTTTCAATTTAACAATTACAAAAATGAAAATGGGTTGATGCAAAAGTTTGGGCACCCTTGAAAATTTGTGCGCTCTGATAACTTTGACCAAGGTTTCAGACCTTAATTAGACTGTCAGGGTTATAGCTTGTTCACTATCGTCATTAGGAAAGGCCAGGAGAAGCAAATTTCGCAGCATTATAAAAACCCAGCCTTTTCTAACCTTGTGCTAAAAAACAGCAGCCATGGGTACTTCTAAGCACCTGCCTAGTACACCAAAAATGAAAATGGTGGAGGCGCACAAAGCAGGAGGCTTTAAGAAGATAGCATAGTGTTTTCAAGTTGCCCTTTCCTCAGTTAAGAAATGACAGTTAACAGGAACAGTGGAGGTCAAGATAAAGTCTGGAAGACCAAGCAACATTACAGTAAGAACTACTAGTAGTATTGCTAGAGAGGCAAATCAGAACCCCTAATTGACTGCAAAAGACCTTCCTAAAGATTTAGCAGGCTCATGAGTTGTGGTTCATTGTTCTACTGTTCAGAGACGCATGCACAAATATCACCTTCTTGGAAGATTCATCAGAAGAAAACCTGTCCTGCATCCTCACCATAAAATTCAGCATCAGAAGTATGCAAAAGAACATATAAAACAAGCCTGATGCATTTTGGAAACAAGTCCTGTGGAACGATGAGGTTAAAATAGAACTCAAAATCCACAATAGACTACCCCTCAAAAGGCGCAAGATAAAGGTTTCACAATTGCCCTGATATGAACACCATTGAACATATGTGGCTAGACCTCACAATCGCAGTGCATGCAAGACGACCCAGGAATCTCACAGAACTGGAAGAATTTGCCAAGGAAAAATGGATGAAAATCCCTCAAACAAGAATTGAAAGACTCTTGGCTGGCTACTAGGTAGTAACCATGCACAGTGCCCAAACTTTTGCATGGGCCTATTTTACTTTTTGTAATTTTTAAAAAGTAAAAGATGATATCACTGTCCCTAACTTCAGACAAATCGAACATTAAGAGGGAATCGGAGAGCAGTCAAACCCTGGCTTCCTGTTGATGATCAATACGTCCAAGGTGGGGACAGTGAAGCTGGCTCTGATTGGGCGCAGGGCTCGTGTGATGTAACAACCTTACGAACCCCGGAAACACGAATACCGACACCGCCGCAATGGAGCTGGCAAGGAAGGTGCGTATGAGTGTTTTTATGTTAACGAGGTCAAATATGAGGAATAACAAGAGATTGTCCTAGTAGTGGGCAACCCCTTTAAAAAGTTTTTTTTACATTTTTATATTAAAACATATCCAACATTCTGATCATGAAAAAGCCTTCTCCCCTGTGTGACTTCTCCGATGTTTATTAAGAGTTGATTTACGTGTAAACCATTTCCCACATTGGGAACATGAAAAAGGCTTCTCCCCTGTGTGAATTTTCTGGTGTTTAACAACATCTGAGTTATTGCTAAAACATTTCCCACATTCTGAACATGAAAAAGGCTTCTCTCCGGTGTGAATTCTCTGGTGTTTAACAAAATTTGATTTATGGTTAAAACATTTTCCACATTCTGAACATGAAAAAGGTTTCTCCCCTGTGTGGGTTCTCTGGTGGCAATTAAGATTTGATTTTTGGTTAAACCATTTCCCACATTCTGAACATGAAAAAGGCTTCTCCCCTGTGTGGGTTCTCTGATGGCAATTAAGACTCGATTTATGGTTAAAACATTTCCCACATTCTGAACATGAAAATGGCTTCTCCCCTGTGTGAGTTTTCTGGTGTCTTACAAGATCTGATTTCTGGTTATAACATTTCTCACACTTGGAACAAAAAAATCTATTCTCTGCTGTGTGGAATTGTTCAAGTTTAAGAAAGGACTTTTTGAAGGGAAAACTATTTCCATATTCTGAACTTGAAAATGACTTATTTGCTTTATCATCAGTTCGTTTTTTAATGCTTATTTTGTGACTTTGATTTTCCTTAGTAGTCGGTAATGAATCAGAAGACAGGACCTGTTTCAAAGGATCAGATGACAGATCTTTTCTGTGAAGGGATGATGGTATATCTGGAGTAATGGCATTCACTTCAATTGTATATTGTGGGATCTTAAGATCATCTGATTTAAAAATTGAAGATGTCGGCTGTCCCTCTGATCTCCTGGTGCAGTTATCTGCCAAGGATAAAAACAATTATTATTTTAGAATAAAATATCGTTGAATTTTATATATTATGACATTTCTACTTAAACTGTCCGTAAAAACGGCAAGTTATGCAAAAATATGGAATTATTCACTAAGACACTGACAGATCACAGTTTAATAGAAAACCTCATATAATGAACCAGTAAAGTGTAGTGTTCAACTATTTGTTCATTCTGCTTCCCAAATATGGAATAAAAAGCCACCAATATTATGTAAGCTAAAATAATACCAATAAAAACTTCTATTCATCTCATAAAAAACAAGTCCCCACTCAAGTCATTCATCTGTCGGTGGAAAAACAGGTTTCCACATTAATAGTGTCTCAAAGGCTCTTGAAAAGCAACATGGCTTCCATAAACCAATCCAGCAATATCCGCTCTACCAAAGTCAAATCTCCCCCTTGCTTCTGAGCCTTGCAGTGTACCCAAACCACATTTAGGATCCATGTATTTGGCATTACTATAGTGAGAAGAACCCACTTAATTTACGGTGTGTGTCTCCTGGAACACGATCTGGGCACTATGTGTTGGGTAATAAAATGGCAAATGTACAAGATTCATTCTCCAACATCCACTGCATGCTAATTTCCGGAAAGTGCATGTGGAGTCAAAATAGTCACTACTCCTATAGATTAATTCATTGAGGGTTATAGTTTAAAAAATGGAGTCACTTTATGGGGATTTCTACTGCTCTGGTTTTCTGCCATTTTGTCATATTAGGGATTCTGCAAATGGGGTGTCCCATCTCCTCTGGGATCTGCTCCCGTGAAGTCTGCTTCTGTCACCAGACGCCTTATTCATTCTGCAGGCGTCGCTGGTAATGGTGGAGAAGTCAGAACCAGAAGCTCTGGGCGACGCAGGCTCTATCCAGCCACTAAGAATAGGGCGTAAGATAACACTAAGAAAATGGAGTAGATTACACCAAGCCTGTTTGTGGGGCCATCTTTTGAGCTGCCAGGTGACCATGAACAGTGCCCCCAATACAATGTGTCTGCAAACTATTCCAGCAAGATCTGCATTCATATAGCTAAATGTCGCTCCTTCCCTTCTTAACCTGCCATGTGCGCAGACAGTAGTGTACAACCGTATATAGGGGATTGTCGGATTCAAAAGAAGATGGAAAATAATTTGTAAGGTCCATTTGTTTCCTATTATCCTTTGTGAAGAATTCCAAAGTGTTATCACCACATAAAGTGACACACGTCAGATTCGAAAAATGGGCCCAGATAGGAACACAAAACTGGCTGCAGGAAGGGGTTAAATCAGAGTATTTTGGGCACAAAATACTGTAGTCAAAAACTGTTACTATAGACAATAACAAATCATAAAAGTTAAGTTTGGTCATAAAGACTGGACCTGGTCTTGTAGGGACCATATGAGCACATTCAGCAGCACAGAAGGGAGAGAAGGTAGATTCATCCTAGAAGATATCAGGATTCTAGGAAGCCAACAGCATCATTACTCTCCACTTTCTCTTACAGACCCATCATAATGTTTTTCTTCAAGTGATTTTTTAACTTGTCAGCACATTATACGTATGTTGTCATTTGGCTTTATAGTTCACAAACCTGGGCAGGTAACGGTCAGCATCTTCTAATCCCGGGGGGAGGTGGATCCTCCAGGTTGTAAGTTCTACAGAAAAGGTCTTTCAATGCCCAAAGTTATTTGAACAGTTTTGGATGAAGGAGAATGTTGTGGTCTGGAGGCAAAATGGTGATCACACGATTGTGATATAGCCGGACTACACGACCAATAAAGCATCCACAGCCGGTGACTGAGAAGAATCTGTGACTTCTCAGCATTTAGTGGTTACTACTCACCTGGGTAGTCATATGTAGGAATCTCCTCTTTACACCGCTCATCATCCCTCACATATGTCTCTGTAGTATTAATATGGGTCAGATCTTCACCCTGAAACAAATATTGTAAAACTCACAGACAGATGGAGAAGTCCCATCTATGATCAGCTCTAATCCTGTCATCTCCACCGTTCTCATTAAACAAGTATAAAACACATAATACTGGTGGATAAAACAAGACTGAACACAAGACCATCACAGCCGTCTACACATCATAGGGGAGATCTCATGACACCTTCTCTCCATCTACCTGATGATCCGGAGGAACATTGGGATCTTCTTGTTTCCAGTCCTGTGGAAGAAGAGGACGGGGACATCTTTCTGGTGTTGTCCTCTTACCGGATAGATCTGGAGGAAACACATACAGGGACTGAATTTATTCTTTACATACAGATAATTATAGGTCGTGTGTATTTAGTCCTGTCTATTACCTGGTGATGTGAGTGGCTGGGGAACCGCCATCATGATGTCCCTGTACAAATCTTTGTGTCCTTCTAAATACTCCCACTCCTCCATGGAGAAATAGACGGCGACATCCTGACACCTTATAGGAACCTGACACATACAATGATACTGTTATCCCCCTGATCCCTCCATAGCGTTACTGTGTAATGTCCCAGCATTCCCAGCAGTGTCACCTCTCCAGTCAGCAGCTCAATCATCTTGTAGGTGAGTTCTAGGATCTTCTGGTCATTGATGTCCTCATGTATCAGGGGGTGAGATGGAGGCCATGTGATTGGGTTCAGGGGACTTCCCCATCCCTCAGACACAGGGTCCTGACGGCGCTCACTAGAGGTCTTCTTCACTACTGTGTAATCCTGGTTATGGAGAGACACAGTAATAAATCTCACTACAGACATTTCCAGAGTCCTCACCTCTCCAGTTCTGTCCATCTGTTATTCCCATAGATAAGAATGATGTAATGTGACGTCATCAGAATCTCTCACCTCTCCAGTAAGCCGGAAGAGGATCTCTAGGGTGAGGTGAAATATCCTCTCCGCCATCTTGTCTCTGTCCATATCCATTCTTGATGGGTGATTCAGAAAAATTCTCTTATATAGAAGATCTTCACTGAGAGGATCTGATATTGTAGAGACCTGAATGAGAAGAAAATGAGCCTATGTAACATCATAAAAATCCAGTGTAATAATACAATTACTGAAGACAATGAGGGAAAACATATTAGGAGATAGAAGGTGTAGATGTTGTATTCTCTAGTCTTGTATGGATGGAACACAAGTTGAATTGATGACTATGACATCTCCTTCATGCACTTTTCTGTGTTTGTCATGGCAGAACTGTTGGAGGATTATTAAAGGTGATAGTTTTCCCACCAATTAGAGGGGACACCTGTGGATATCGGTGTTTTTTTTACCTGCTACAGTTCTGGTGATTTACTCGTTAAAGTGCTCTTGTGGTAAAGTGGACGTTGGACAAACATCACGATCAATTACAATCAGACTGAAGGAACATCGTCCTCTATCCGGCTCTATGAATCTAGGATGAAATCCACTGCGGCCCCTGCAAGAAAAGAATGAAGAAGAGCAGAAGTTTGGTGAGACCACAATGGCCAGACATTTCTCGGAGATAAAAGTTCTGATGTACGATGGTCGGTGTTAGAAGAGGTTCTATAAGACAGTGTTCCCCAACTCCAGTCCTCAAGGCCCACCGACAGGTCATGTTTTCAGGATTTCCTTAGTATTGCTCAGGTGATGTAATTATCACCTGTGAAATCCTGAAAACATGACCTGTTGGTGGGCCTTGAGGACTGGAGTTGGGGAACACTGCTGTAAGACCCAATACGACCGGCCAATCACAGTAATGCCAGTATCCAACATGGCTACCGCATTACTGTGTATGGCACGCAATCCCGCATGTTTATTGGCTGCGTAACAGCAGCAATTATTGTGTTGGATGGAACTAGGAGATGAATAATGGCGTTGTGTGAGGACTTCTCTGGGCTTCTGTCCTTCATCCTGCTGTCGTCTGAATGGATCTAATGTGGACGGGAACCAGCTAAGCCGCATTCTGTCCACAGCTGTTACCTCACTGTTCACACCACACAGAGACCCCAAAAGAGTCCCCGTGCTGAAGGGGTTAATGCCCCCTGCGCCCAGTAATGGGGGTCTCCACATACCTCCACCTGCAGAGCCGCCACCACATATATGGCTGCTCTGTGCGCACAGGAGCTGTGATGAGGTCACAGGAGGGGAGGAGTCAGGGGTCACATGATCAGGGGCCTCAGTGGATGCAGGACTCTGCTGTGCTGGTTGTCATGGTGCTGGATGAGCTGAAGTTTATGTGTGGGGTCAGGAGGGGTTTACAGTGTGGATGTAGCAGAGCCGCGTGTGTACGAGGTGTACGGAGCAGAGCCGCGTGTGTACGAGGTGTACGGAGCAGAGCCGTGTGTGTACGAGGTGTACGGAGCGGAGCCGCGTGTGTACGAGGTGTACGGAGCGGAGCTGCGTGTGTGCGAGGTGCACGGAGCGAAGCCGTGTGTGTACGAGGTGTACGGAGCGGAGCCGCGTGTGTACGAGGTGTACGGAGCGGAGCCGCGTGTGTACGAGGTGTACGGAGCGGAGCCGCGTGTGTACGAGGTGTACGGAGCAGAGCCGCGTGTGTACGAGGTGTACGAAGCGGAGCCGCGTGTGTACGAGGTGTACAGAGCGGAGCCGCGTGTGTACGAGGTGTACGGAGCGGAGCCGCGCGTGTACGAGGCGTACGGAGCGGAGCCGCGCGTGTACGAGGCGTACGGAGCGGAGCCGCGCGTGTACGAGGCGTACGGAGCGGAGCCGCGCGTGTACGAGGCGTACGGAGCGGAGCCGCGTGTGTACGAGGTCTATGGAGCGGAGCTGTGTGTGTATGATGTGTACGGAGCGGAGCCGTGTGTGTACGGAGATTAGCCGTGTGTGTACGTCGTGTATGGAGCGGAGCCGCGCGTGTACGAGGCGTACGGAGCAGAGCCGCGTGTGTACGAGGTCTATGGAGCGGAGCTGTGTGTGTATGATGTGTACGGAGCGGAGCCGTGTGTGTACGGAGATTAGCCGTGTGTGTACGTCGTGTATGGAGCGGAGCCGTGTGTGTACGAGGTGTACGGAGCAGAGCCGTTTGTGTACGAGGTGTACGGAGCGGAGCCGCGTGTGTATGAGGTGTACGGAGCGGAGCCGCGTGTGTACGAGGTGTACGGAGCGGAGCCGCGTGTGTACGAGGCGTACGGAGCAGAGCCGCGTGTGTACGAGGCGTACGGAGCAGAGCCGCGTGTGTACGAGGCGTACGGAGCAGAGCCGCGTGTGTACGAGGCGTACGGAGCAGAGCCGCGCGTGTACAAAGCGTACGGAGCGTAGCCGCGCGTGTACGAGGCGTACGGAGCGTAGCCGCGCGTGTACGAGGCGTACGGAGCGGAGCCGCGTGTGTACGAGGTCTATGGAGCGGAGCTGTGTGTGTATGATGTGTACGGAGCGGAGCCGTGTGTGTACGGAGATTAGCCGTGTGTGTACGTCGTGTATGGAGCGGAGCCGTGTGTGTACGAGGTGTACGGAGCAGAGCCGTGTGTGTACGAGGTGTACGGAGCGGAGCCGCGCGTGTAAGAGGTGTATGGAGCGGAGCCGCGTGTGTACGAGGTGTACGGAGCAGAGCCGTGTGTGTACGAGGTGTACGGAGCAGAGCCGCGTGTGTACGAGGTGTATGGAGCGGAGCCGTGTGTGTACGAGGTGTACACAGGTTCGGTCGGAGACACCGCGGCTCTTTATCAGACTGTAGAAGAACTGACCCTGGACACTCGGTAAAACTGCGCTCGGACGTCTCTTGTTTCTCGCACAGATATTGATAACATAAGATGGAGTCAGACGAACCCTCCTACAAAACCTGATAACAAAGTCATTACTACAGGACTGGATGAGAAAGGGATTTATTCTACAAGAAACGCTGGGGCCACAAATGAGGGAATCCGGGCCCCGTGGCTGGATACTCCGGACCCCCGGCGTGTTAGGAGCAGACGGGGTCTTTGTCCCTGGAGCTTCTCTGCTCGGTATAATGAGACTCTGATCTTGTTCTTATAAAGAGGGTTGGAGTAAAATAGAAGCTGCCTGAATATGAGGACCTTGTCTGATCTCTATGTCCTTGTGTACAGAGCTATGGAGATAGCGCTATTCTCTGTATAATAGATGTGATGTCGCTGGAGCCCTAATATTCCTGTACAGGGGTCTCTGTAGAGATAATCTTACCCCAGCATTATGGATTCGGAGAAGGGAAAAGGGATTGGGGACATTTTATTGTAATTTCCCTTAAAAAAAACAACTAATAAGTAACTGATTATAGTAAGTGTTTTGTTTTCCCACCATTTTGTTTGTAGGAGAAGTAAAGAGCTGAGGCTGAAGAAGCTTTATCTCCAGAAGTCTACAAAAGAGGGAGGATTGGCAACTCCGAATGTCCTTGTCTGTTTTGGGATTGGGAGTTAGGAAAAGGGGCAGGAGAATAATTTAGGGTTTTTTTGGGAGCAGGAGATGCAATATTTGTTCATATAGTGTAAATTTATGAATACGGTTAGGTCCAGAAATATTTGGACAGTAACTGAATCTTTGTGATTTCAGTTCTGCATGTCACTAATTTGGATTTAAAATAAAAAAACTGAGATGTAATTGAAGTGGAGACTTTGAGGTTTAATAATAATAATAATAATAATAATAATAATAATAATAATAATAATTAAAGGGGTTGAACAAAAATATCCTGTAAAACGTTTAGGAATTGCAACTATTTTTCTACAAAGCCTCCTCATTTCATGGGCTCAAAAGTAATTGGACAAATTAACTTTACTGTAAATAAAATTTTCATGTTTAATACTTTGTAGTGAATTGTTATCTGTATCTGACAGAAGGCAACTGAACAGGATTCATAGAATCATAGAATGGTAGAGTTGGAAGGGACCTCCTGGGTCATCTGGTCCAACCCCCTGCTCAAAGCAGGATTCACTAAATCATCTCAGACAGATGTCTGTCCAGCCTCTGTTTGAAGACATCCATTAAAGGGGAACTCACCACCTCTCGTGGCCGCCTGTTCCACTCATTAATCACCCTGTCAAAAAGTTTTCTCTAATATCTAATCTGTGTCTCCTCCCATTTAGTTTCATCCCATTGCTTCTAGTCTTTCCTTGTGCAAATGAGAATAAAGATGATCCTTCTACAATGTGACAGCCCTTGATATATTTGTAGACAGCTATTAAGTCTCCTCTCAGTCTTCTTTTTTGCAAGCTAAACATTCCCAAATCCTGCAACCGTTCTTCATAGGACATGGTTTGCAGACCAGTCACCATTCTGGTCGCTCTTCTCTGAACTTGCTCCAATTTGTCTATGTCTTTTTTAAAATGTGGTGCCCAAAACTGGACACAGTATTCCAGATGAGGTCTGACCAAAGAGGAGTAAAGACCGATAATGACTTCACGTGATCTAGACTGTATGCTTCTGTTAATACATCCCAGAATTGTATTTGCCTTTTTTGCTGCTGCATCACACTGTTGACTCATGTTCAGTCTATGATCTATTAGTATACCTAAGTCTTTTTCACATGTACTGTTGCTTAGCTCTATTCCTCCCATTCTGTATATGCTTTTTTCATTTTTATTGCCCAGATGTAGTACTTTGCATTTTTCCCTGTTAAAAACCATTCTGTTGGTTGCTGCCCACTGCTCCAGTTTATTTAGGTCTTTTTGAATCCTCTCTCTCTCTTCTCTAGTATTAGCTATCCCTCCTAGCTTTGTGTCATCAGCAAATTTAATCAGTTTACCCTCAATTTCTTCATCTAAATCATTGATAAAGATGTTGAACAATACAGGTCCCAGGACGGAGCCCTGTGGTACCCCACTTGAGACATTCATCCAGCTGGATGTGAAGCCATTTACAACCACCCTTTGAGTCCGATCACTAAGCCAGTTGTGAATCCACCTAACCGTTGCCTGGTCCATTGCATACTTGGTAATTTTTTCAATAAGGATGGTGTGAGATACTTTGCCAAATGCTTTGCTGAAGTCAAGATATACTATATCTACAGCATTTCCCTGATCCACCCAGTCAGTGATTCTGTCATAGAAGGAAATTAAGTTAGTCTGACATGACTTGTTAGTTACAAACCCATGCTGACTCTGGTTAATCACTTCATTCTTATCCATGTACTTACATACATGTTGTTTAATAATTTGTTGAAAGATCTTTCCTGGTATAGAAGTCAGACTCACCGGCCTATAGTTCCCTGGGTCCACCTTCTTCCCCTTTTTGAAGATAGGAACAACATTTGCTCTTCTCCAGTCTTCTGGGACTTCTCCTGCTCTCCAAGAATTTTCAAAGATTATGGAGAGTGGTTCTAAAATTTCTTCTACGATCTCCTTCAGTACTCTGGGGTGTAATTCATCTGGACCTGGAGACTTGAACTCATTTATGTTAGCTAAATATTCCCTCACAATCTTTCTGTTTACAGATAACTTGGATTCTTCTATTCCTTTAAAAGGACAGTGAAGATCAGTTGATGTTACATTTTCTTTCTGAGAGAAAACAGATGCAAAATAGGAATTAAAAAGTTTGGCCTTCTCAACATCCTCTCTTACCATTTCTCCATTTTCATCCTGTAAAAATCCTATAGCATCTTTGACTTTTCTTTTACTTTTGACATACCCCCAAAATTCTTTTTTATTGCTTTTGACATCTCTTGCAAGCCTTAATTCATTGTCAGCTTTAGCTAACCTGATACGTGCCCTGCAGAATCTGCAGACTGCATTATAATCTTCTTTATATATGCCTCCCTCTTTCCATTTAATAAACATTTCTTTCTTTCTTTTTAGCATGTGTTTAAGTTCTGTGTTCATCCATCCTGGTTTCCTTAAATGCTTCCCATTCTTCCTACTTTTCGGGATTGTTAACGATTGTGCTTTGAGAATCTCATTTTTAAAAATTTCCCATCCTTCCTGGACATTTTTGTCCTTAAGGACATCCAGCCATTGGATCCCTCCTATTCTCTTTCTGAGTCTCTTAAAATCTGCCTTTCTAAAATCTAACCTTGAAGTTTGAGTCTTCACATGTCTTCCTCCTCTAGTTATCCAAAATTCTATAATAGCATGATCGCTGCCTCCTAGGGTCCCAGCCACCTTTACCTCCTCAACCATTTCCTCCCTGTTTATAAGGATTAGATCCAAAGTAGCAGATCCCCTTGTTTTCTCCCCTACCTTTTGGAAGATAAAGTTGTCAGCAAGAGAGGATAAGAATTTGCTTGACCTGTTAGTTTTACTTGAGAGAGATTCCCAACAAATGTCTGGATAGTTGAAATCTCCCATGACCACTACGTCATATTTTTTGGAGAACTTGGTCATTTGATACATAAAGAGTTCATCCATATCTTCAGCTTGCCCAGGTGGCCTGTAGTAAATGCCTACAATGGTGTCCTTTCCGTTGTTCTCTCCTTGTATTCTTACCCAAACAGTTTCCACAGAACTCCCAGTCTCTGAAGCTTCAATCTCTGTGCAGATATGCGCTTTTCTAACATACAATGCGACACCTCCTCCTCGTTTATCAAGTCTGTTTCTTGCAAATAAGTTGTATCCTTTTAGCCTTTTATTCCAATCATGTGTATCGTCCCACCAAGTTTCAGTGATTCCAATGACATCATATTTCTTTTCCTGCATTAGTAGTTCCAATTCTCCTTGTTTGTTGCCCATGCTTTGTGCGTTTGTATAAAAACATTTTAGTTTGTGATTGGTTTCTCTTCCTCCCATATTTTTATTATTTAGATTGTTTTGTCTTTGTTCTTCCTTTCCACTTCCAGTAGCAGAGATCTCAGTAGTATTTGTCAGCTGTATGGCTTTTTCTGGCCTTTTGCTTCCCTTCCCACATTGTTCTAGTTTAAAGCTCTCCTTATGAATGTAGCAAGGCGACTTCCAAATACATGTTTTCCAGTCTTCGTAAGGTGCACCCCATCTCTAGCAAGTAGTCCATCGTATAGGTAATTCATTCCGTGATCCAGAAATCCAAATCCTTGTTGACGGCACCATCGACGTAGCCAGTTGTTCACCTGTAGAATCTTATTCCACCTCATTGTTACATGGCCATCCACTGGGAGGATGGATGAGAAGACCACCTGCGCTCCCAATTCTTTCACTTTCTTGCCTAAGTCTTCAAAGTCACTGCAGATGGTTTCCAGGTCCTTTCTTGCGGTGTCATTTGTCCCCACATGTATTAGCAGGAATGGGTAGTGATCTGTAGGTCTGAAGAGTCTTGATATCCTGTCAGACACAGCTTTAATTTTTGCTCCTGGAAGACAGCACATTTCTCTTGAGGTTATGTCTGGTCTGCAGATAGCGGCCTCTGTTCCTCTTAACAGGGAATCCCCCATGACCACCACTCTCCATTTTTTCTTCACAACATTCTTCTTTCTCCATCCAGGAGGATTCTGAGGGCTTACAAGGTTATTCATTGCTGGCAAAGTCTTATCTTGCTGTATTTCTTCATGGTTCTCCTGCGAGAGAGCCTGGTACTGGTTCCTGAGCAGTATGGGTGCTGACTGCCTCTCGATCCTCCTGCTTCTGTGGGTCACATGCTTCCATCCCTCTGTTTCCTCAGGTGCAGTTCGAATTTCTTCTCTTTCTGAATCATGAAGAGATAATTCTGCTCTGTCTAAGAACTCTTCACCTTCCTTAATGATTTTCAAGGTAGTTAACCTCTCTTCTAGATTTTGCAACTTTTCCTCCAACAGGGACACAAGCTTGCATTTCTGGCATGTGAAGTTTGGCTTTTCCACTGGCAAGTCTGTGAACATGTAGCAGGATATGCAGCTCACCAAATGGCTCCTGGACTCTTCCATGTTCTTACTGTTAATGTTCTGAAAACAGTGAAAAAAGTTTAAAAAAAAAGCCTCAAAGCCTCCCCTGGTTTACCGATGTCCTCTTTTCAGCTCCAACAGCCAAAATCCAGTGTTCTTTGAGCTCGCGGACACTCTTCACTTACCCCAAAATGTAGTGGGAATATGCAAATTATCTCCTCAGGACTCCTCCCCTGGTTTACCGATGTCCTCTTTTCAGCTCCAACAGCCAAAATCCAGTGTTGTTTGAGCTCGCGGAGACTCTTCACTTACCCCAAAATGCAGTGGGAATATGCAAATTATCTCCTCAGGACTCCTCCTCTGGTTTACCGATGTCCTCTTTTCAGCTCCAACAGCCAAAATCCAGTGTTCTTTGAGCTCGCGGACACTCTTCACTTACCCCAAAATGCAGTGGGAATATGCAAATTATCTCCTCAGGACTCCTCCCCTGGTTTACCGATGTCCTCTTTTCAGCTCCAACAGCCAAAATCCAGTGTTCTTTGAGCTCGTGGAGACTCTTCACTTACCCCAAAATGCAGTGGGAATATGCAAATTATCTCCTCAGGACTCCTCCCCTGGTTTACCGATGTCCTCTTTTCAGCTCCAACAGCCAAAATCCAGTGTTCTTTGAGCTCGCGGAGACTCTTCACTTACCCCAAAATGCAGTGGGAATATGCAAATTTTCTCCTCAGGACTCCTCCCCTGGTTTACCGATGTCCTCTTTTCAGCTCCAACAGCCAAAAACCAGTGTTCTTTGAGCTCGCGGAGACTCTTCACTTACCCCAAAATGCAGTGGGAATATGCAAATTATCTCCTCAGGACTCCTCCCCTGGTTTACCGATGTCCTCTTTTCAGCTCCAACAGCCAAAATCCAGTGTTCTTTGAGCTCGCGGAGACTCTTCACTTACCCCAAAATGCAGTGGGAATATGCAAATTATCTCCTCAGGACTCCTCCTCTGGTTTACCGATGTCCTCTTTTCAGCTCCAACAGCCAAAATCCAGTGTTCTTTGAGCTCGCGGAGACTCTTCACTTACCCCAAAATGCAGTGAGAATATGCAAATTATCTCCTCAGGACTCCTCCCCTGGTTTATTCTCACGGACCCTAAATCAATTACCATTTTTTTCGGAGGAACATAAATCTATATTAAATAAACCTATTTCTTTGGAAGAGATTGCCACTACAATTAAAAATTTGAAACCAAACAAAGCTCCTGGACCTGATGGATACACTTCTGATTTCTTTAAATCCTTAACGGAAGAGGTGTCCCCACTATTAGTACCGATCTTCAACAGGATAATCTGTGGCAATCCCATTCTCCCATCCGCAAATATGGTTTATGTCAAGTTATTACTAAAACCAGACAAAGATCCATTATCCCCCAATTCATACAGACCGATTTCACTTACAAATATCGACATTAAGCTTTTATCCAAAATAATGGCTGATAGACTGGTCTCCATTCTACCTCACCTTATATCTCCTGCACAAGCAGGCTTTGTTAAGGGTCGCTCAGCCACACTAAATATTAGGAAAGTATTGTTGGCGCTCGATAAAGGTCTTTCTACTCCTGATCTAAAGGGATCCTCAGCAATTATCTCCTTTGACGCCGAAAAGGCCTTTGATAATATAAATTGGGATTGGTTATACATGGTTTTGACTAAAATGTCATTGTCAGGCCCCTTTTTTAATCATATTCGTAATTTATATACGTCTCCTAAAGCCCAGGTATATACCCCGCGTTTTCTATCCTCTCCCTTCCCTCTTGAAAAGGGAACGAGACAAGGATGTCCTCTATCCCCCTTACTTTTTAATCTGGCTCTAGAACCCTTAGTCCGTATTTTGTCAGACCCTAGAACTTTTCGGGCATCCAATTTAACAAAAAATCAGTTCAGGCGGCTTTTTTTGCAGATGACATCATTCTGTTCATGTCAGATCCCTTCCTACATTTACCTCTGGTGTTGGATCTACTTAAGAATTTTGGCTCATATTCTGGTTTCAAAATAAACACAAAAAAATGTGAATTGCTACCATTAACTGAAAAGGGTATGAAACGCTACCCAAAGAAATCTTTTTGTGATATTAACATAACTACATCCCATATTACCTATCTGGGTATAAAAATAGGACGGCTACCTTCTTCTCTATATACATTAAATTATCACCCCCTCATCAAAAAAATTACTGATCAGTTGAAGTCATGGCAGGATTTGCCCTTGTCTTTCTTGGGTAGGGCGCATGTCGTTAAGATGATAAGCACCTCGAAAATTATGTATCAGCGCCAAACTCTGCCATTACTATTGAAACACTCCGACGTAATCACACTTAATAAGGCCTTCAGTCATTTTATATGGAGAGGAAAACCTCCTAGGATTAGCCTTGACAAACTTATGTCGTCCAAGGATGATGGAGGCATCAATTTTCCAAGTATAAGAAATTATAACCTGGCTTGTCTTTTTCGCTACATAATTGACTGGCTCCACAAAAGACATACATACTCTGATTACTCTTTGGAATCAGACTATGCTTACCCCTTTAATTTAACTGCTCTTCTACACTCTCGCTACTCTTCTCTACCCCCAGCAATCAAAAAATCTGTGACTCTTAAAGACACCATTTCCACTTGGAAAGCGGTTAGAAAGAAATATGGCCTTTCTTTCAGAGTTTCTAAGCACCTGCCGCTATGGCGGAATCCGGAATTTCCACAGGGCAGTGAAAATAAATTATTTATGAAATGGCAGCAAGCAGGTATACATGGCATATCCCACCTACTCCACCCAAACGATCGGAGATGGTTGACGTTCCCGGAATGTATAGATAAATATGATCTACCTCTGCAGCATGGCCTCCAATTTGAACAAATTAGATTATCCATTATGTCAAACTTAAAGGATGTCACCTTCGAGACCTTTCAAAACGAATTAGATATAATTTTACTATCTCCAACTGGTACTCCCTCAATTTCTAGTCTTTACTCGGCTATGAAATCTAATTTATTAAAGATACACCCTGATGTCTTCTTTAAATATTGGAAGCAACAATTAGATGATGTTGAAATCCCTACTAAGATCAGATCGGGTTGGAATATATTTAGAAAATACATTATAAACGAATCATGGAGAGAGACTCAGTATAAAATAATACATGGGGCCATTTACGCTTTTAACATACCGAAAAAAGATCCCTTGTCAAATAGGATGATTGCTTGCCCTAAATGTCATCACCCATACTCTGATCTTATGTGCGGCCTATGGTCCTGCCCTGATTCAACAGTATACTGAAATCAAGTATCAGATGTGATAAAGACTATTTGGGGCCCAGGATACAATCTCTCTCCATATGTAGCAATATTACATCATTGGGATAAACCAGAAAACCCTGACGAAAAAGCTAAAGGCCCCCCAAAACTGCTTCATACTCTACTCCTCCTGGCAAATAAACAGTTACTTAAACATTGGCGGGATCCCATCATTCCCCCATAGCAGAGCTAATAATCCAAATGAAACATTTTATGGGAGTGGAGCAATTAGATGCCCTTAGTAACAAGGAACAGCAAGCTGGCAAATTTCTATCAAAATGGAAACAGTTTCTTATAACTTGCCGTTCTATGTCTGAAAAGAATAAAATTGTCCAACCATTTACTTCTACAGAATGGTATATTCTGGAGGATCTAAATAATAACCTAGGACTCTTACGTGTTAACTAAAGCAGGGGAGAAATTCATCACAATTTATCGTTATTTAATTAATTGCATTGATTGTAGATGACTGTAACTTGCTAATACTGAGTTTAGATGTCTATTTGTTAAGCCAGGTAACCGGAACTTGTTGGTCATTTATGGTGCGTGATTTGTGTGCAGGTTTATTATTCTCTACATCCTGGCTCTGTTATATTTGTTCTTATTTGTTTTTCTATGATTTGTTATGTTTAAAAACCAAATAAAAATGATGTTTGAAAAAAAAATGGTCAGGAAGGCTTCCACGTCGTCCTCCGGTCCCATCTTCCTCAACGCTGAGCGAACCTGGTCCCGGCCTCTCAACGTTCCGGGGCTGGTGCCGTCGGCGTCTCCCGCATGGCAACAGTAACTGTTGCTGCTGATCACGCTGCTCCGGGAGAGTATCCACTGTTTGTACAGCTCCTCCATTTTGTCCACGGGGTGGAACTGAAAGGTGGCAGGTCGGATTGTGGCCATGCAGCTGCCAGTGGGGGTATGCCTCAGTCACTATGCCCGCATTCTCCACCAAGCTGTAAGGCGGCGGTGTTCACACTGTGCAGTAACTGAGGCAGTGACCCAAGCAAGTCCAACATAAACAGCTTTTATTCAGCAACTCACGGGTAAACAGAAAGTCCTCCGGTTCGCAGCCGGGTTAACATGAGTCCATAAACAACGGTTGCCGGGGGCAACGGCCACGCCGGGCCGCTCAGAGCCTGACAGGTGCAGAGGCTTCCCAGGAGTGGGTTCAGCCACCCTCAATCCTGCTGAGCTCCCCTGCTGAGCTCCTAGCAGGTTCCAACATAGAACAACACTAATCCTTAGTGCAGGGGTTTTAAAGGACCTGTGGCAAGAGCCACTGGAAAACCCGGGTTGGAGGGAGGAGGCCGCCCCACTGCCTCCTGTGACCTCCTCCAAGAAATGAAGGCCCTGCCGGGTTTTACTTAATCTGCCTTAGCCAGGTAGTCTGACCAGGTCAATGCTCACCTTCATTCCTGCATTGCAGGTGTGTCTGTGACTGCAATGCACTCCAATGGTTTTAATAGGTCTCTGTACACATTCTGGGGGAGATATAACGTCCCTCGTATACGATCCCGGTCACTGCCTCACAGTATCTATGGTTACGACCACCAACAGCTGACTAACAATATGTGTGTAGTTGTAACCATGGCTACCTAAGCTACTGCAATGCCTGCACATGGGGTAAGTGACATAGCTAATTAGGAGAACTATACTACATTTCTAATTGGAGGTATTTGTTACTATTATTATACCTACAACATATTGAAATAGGAACTTGGAGATTAGAATACTCCTTTAAGGACTGTGCTATCCATAATAAGTGAGTGCATTATACACTAAGGGACTGCTCTATATATATAATAAGGCTACATTTCTGCATCAGTGTCCTGCTTCATTTTCTTTTTCTTTCAAACAGCACACAGACCCACTGAGTAAGTCCTATTCCGATCTTCAAAATCGGATCAGAACAGGACATGATTTGAGTCTCGCAGATCTCATTCTTGGATCTGTGACTTTCACAGATATGTGAATGGATTTATAAAACTCTGAGTCTGTGTGCCGTCTAATAAAAAAATCTGGCAGCTCATGGACATTTCACACAAAAATGAGAATGTGGCCTAAGTGATTTTACAAATAACAGTATTACTCCAAGTCATACAGTGCAGATACAGAATAAATACTTACATCCAGTGATCGCTGACGTCTCTTCTGATCAGAGCCGGTTTCTGTTGTTTCTTCTCCATCTGGTCAGACCTTCATGTCGACATCTCCCAGCCATCACTCATCTTGTCACACTGATCACCGCAGCCCTAAAAATAACAAATAACAAGGTCACATATATAATAAATATATATATATATATATATATATATATATATATATATACATAAAGTACAGACCAAAATTTTGGACACACCTTCTCATTTAAAGATTTTTCTGCATTTTCATGACTTTGAAAATTGTACATTCACACTGAAGGCATCAAAACTATGAATTAACACATGTGGAATTATATACTTAACAAAAAAGTGTGAAACAACTGAAAATATGTCTTATATTCTAGGTTCTTCAAAGTAGCCACCTTTTGCTTTGATGACTGCTTTGCACACTCTTGGCATTCTCTTGATGAGCTTCAAGAGGTAGTCACCGGAAATGGTTTTCACTTCACAGGTGTGCACTGTCAGGTTTAATAAGTGGGATTTCTTGCCTTATAATGGGGTTGGGACCATCAGTTGTGTTGTGCAGAAGTCAGGTGGATACAGAGCTGATAGTCCTACTGAATAGACTGTTAGCTGTTTTTTTCTTGCCATAATACAAATTCTAAGTAAAGAAAAACGAGTGCCCATCATTACTTTAAGAAATTAAGGTCAGTCAGTCCGAAAAATTGGGCAAACTTTGAATGTGTCCCCAAGTGCAGTTGCAAAAACCATCAAGCGCTACAAACAAACTGGCTCACATGAGGACCGCCCCAGGAAAGGAAGACCAAGAGTCACCTCTGCTTCTGAGGATAAGTTTATCCGAGTCACCAGCCTCAGAAATCGCAGGTTAACAGCAGCTCAGATTAGAGACCAGGTCAATGCCACACAGAGTTCTAGCAGCAGACACATCTCTACAACAACTGTTAAGAGGAGACTTTGTGCAGCAGGCCTTCATGGTAAAATAGCTGCTAGGAAACCACTGCTTAGGACAGGCAACAAGCAGAAGAGACTTGTTTGGGCTAAAGAACACAAGGAATGGACATTAGACCAGCGGAAATCTGTGCTTTGGTCGTATGAGTCCAAATTTAAGATCTTTGGTTCCAACCACCGTGTCTTTGTGCGACATAGAAAAGGTGAACAGATGGACTCTACATACCTGGTTCCCACCGTGAAGCATGGAGGAGGAGGTGTGATGGTGTGGGGGTGCTTTGCTGGTGACACTGTTGGGGATTTATTCAAAATTGAAGGCATACTGAACCAGCATGGCTTCCACAGCATCTTGCAGTGGCATGCTATTCCATCCGGTTTGCGTTTAGTTGGACCATCATTTATTTTTCAACATGACAATGACTCCAAACACACCTACAGGCTGTGTAAGGGCTGTTTGACCAAGAAGGAGAGTGATGGGGGATGCACGGGAGAAATCTTGTATGCGATTGTGGGAAGAGGAGATAAGAGGGTAGTAGAGAAGGAGATCTTGTGAGGATCGGAGGTTGCGTGCAGGTAAGTACCGGGAGACTAGGTCACAGATGTATGGAGGAGACAGGTTGTGGATGGTTTTGTATGCCATGGTTAGGGTTTTGAACTGGATTCTCTAGGCAATGGGGAGCCAGTGAAGGGATTGACAGATGGGAGAGGCCGGGGAATAGCGGGGGGACAGGTGGATTAGTCGAGCAGTAGAGTTTAGGATAGATTGGAGGGGCGCAAGAGTGTTGGAAGGGAGGCCACAGAGCAGGAGGTTGCAGTAGTCGAGGCGGGAGATGATGAGGGCATGCACTAGTGTTTTTGCAGAGTCTTTGCTGAGGAATGCATGGATCTGGGAGAAATTTTTGAGTTGGAGTCGGCAGGAAGTGGAAAGGGCTTGGATATGTGGTTTGAAGGAGAGATCAGAGTCCAGGGTTACCCCAAGGCAGCGAGCTTGTGGGACTGGGGAGAGTGAACAGTGTAACATACCTGGTGGCGAGCTTGCATGGTGCACCATCTCTCACTATGCAATATCGCAAACTTGATCGTCAGTCCAGTCTGCTAGCCTGGCTTCTATTCATGCTGTCTGTTTGTCTCTGTTATGACTGCTTAGGGCAGTGGCCCGGTTACTTCCTGTTTCTTGTAGCTGCTGTGGGCGCACCCCTAATGCGTCCTCAGCCTATTGCTGTCTGTCACTGGATATTTAAACCAGCTTCACCTGGAAGCTGGTGCCTGAGCAACGCTATCATTCAGTGTGCTCCTTTACTCTGAATATGCCAGGTCCTGTTCTGTTCTTGTCTGTTTCCGCCACTCTGGGGACTGTATTCCCAGACTGGCTCCTGTACCTCTTTCAGTAGCAGTTCCTGTCTGAACTGTACCCTAGCCTGTCTGTCCGCCTTTCTGGAGGCTGTATTTCCAGGCCAGTCTGAACACGCTCCTAGCCTGTTCGTCCCGCCTTCTAGGGGCCGCATACCTAGACCCGCTCCTGTATCTCGCTGCAGTGTCAGTTCTTGTCTGTACACTCTCCTAGCCTGTTACCTGTTTTTCTCTATGTCCGTACCTTCCCCTTTTCTGCAGAGTCTGAACCTGCACCTAACTCCTACTCGTTGTCGCTGTACTTCCATTTGCTGCCTGCCTGCTCTGCCTTGCTCACCGCTCCGGCGGTTCCTGCCTGCTCTGCCTTGCTCACCGCTCCGGCGGTTCCTGCCTGCTCTGCCTTTATCACTGCTCCGGCGGTTCCTGCCTGCTCTGCCTTGCTCACCGCTCCGGCGATTCCTGCCTGCTCTGCCTTGCTCACCGCTCCGGCGGTTCCTTTCTGCTCTGCATGTCTACCGCATCTGCGGTTCTGTTCCTGAGTCATAGTCTGTACTGGACCCTATCCAGCCTGTGCTTCAACCTGCTAGTACCTCCCTGTCTGCACGCCAGCCGTACTTGTCAGTACCCTCCTGTCTGCATACCAGCCGTGCCTGCCAGTATCCCCCTGTCTGCACTCCAGCCGTGCCTGCCAGTACCCACCCGTCTGCATGCCAGCTGTGCCTGCCAATACCCACCTGTCTGTGTTCCAGCCTAACCTGCCTGTTCCTGTATTCCCCAGTGTGGGTCCACAGCCGTGTCCGGGGTCTGGCCTGGAGTAGCACCTGGTCCCTCTGCTCGGTTCCTCCCTGGTGCACGGCGTCGTAGCTGTCGTGCGACCTTGGTCGGATCGGCTTGATACTTAGTTACGCCCCTCGTGGTGCCAGGAGGAGCAAAAGAGGAATTACTCTCTCTTGCTTCGTGGTCACTGAAAATTAGTGCCAAACAGGAGTAGGTGCCGGCGTCTTGTTGCTGTCTACTTCTGAAGGTCAGCGGTGGTATACCGTATGCTGGAGACCGTACAGTTGAGGCGGCAGTTGACAGTGCAAGCACGTACCTTCTGATAGTTCAGTCCGCTGGCGGCGTTGTGAAGGTCTGTATATTACTGACCTGTAGATGAGAGCTGTTGCGCTTGATTGTGTGAGGGTCACGCCACACCCGGAGTCCCGGCCGGAGGCTCCGGTAGTGGCGGGCGCTCAGAGGTAGCGATACCTCCTTCCTGTTCGCGAGGACCTGCGAGACGTCTAGTCACGTGGTGTACGTGACGTAGGGTCACGTGGGGTCTCGTGGTGGATTGGGTACGGGTAGCACTGAGGACCTTTCCTACGCATTTCGGATTGCACGGAATCCTTCGTCAGGGATGGTCCTTCAGTGCTGAGTGCTTCCTTATATACAACACACCCTAGGAGGTTCCAATGTGTTGCTAAAGTCTCCTAGCAGATGTAGTTACTTAATTGTAGTCTGGGATCAGTGAATTATTGTAATTAGTTCCATTGTTCAGTTGAACACAAGGAGTTCTTTTTCACTGTTAAGACCTTTTGGTCTCAGTGAATTTAATTTAAAGATCCAGTTACTTTCAATTCGGGACATTTGGTTGATGTAATGACCTTGTCTCCAGTGTTTCTGGACAATTTGGATGCCTGTGATTTTTATACCTTTGATTGAGCCTTCATGTTTGTCCGCAAAGTGTTTGGATAGGGGGGTGTTTTGGAAATTTTGTCCGTATATTCCTTAGATGTTCACCCACTCTCCTATTTAGGGGACGTATAGTACGTCCCACATATAACTTCTCGCAAGGGCATTTTAGTCCATGGATTTCCCCCTTGGTGGTACAAGTGATGAAATCTTTGATCGGGAATTCAATATCACCAGGGGATATTTTATTTAGTTTTTTTGTATGTAAATTCCTGCAGACTGAACATTTGTTGCATGGATAGAAGCCGGCAGGATTTGGAAATAGGCTTTTCGGTAGAGTGGTGGATGGAGGTTTTTTAATAGATGGGGCTACTAGGTTGCCAAGGTTTCTGGCTTTCCTAAATATGAATCTTGGTTTTAGGGGGATCTGGTCCCCTACTAACTTATCGTCTCTAAGAATGTTCCAGTGCCGTTGAATAATTTTCCTTAGGAGGTAAGTATTAGAGTTGTATGTGGTTATTATTGGGATATCGATAGTGGAACCATTTGTGTTTTGATTAGTTGTTTCTTCTTTGTTGTCCAGGAGTTCTGCTCGGACAATTTTACGTGTCTGGACCTTGGCATTGTCCAGAAGTATTGGATCATAACCTTTATTTAGAAATTTTTCCGTCATGAGGTTTGCTTCCTCCTCAAAATCCTTTGGTTTTGAGCAGTTTCGATATAGTCTCCTGTATTGACTATTGGGTACATTTAAGAGCCAGCTTGGGAGGTGGCAGCTATTTGTGTGTATAAAACTGTTGGTGTCAGTGGGTTTGAAAAAAGTACGGGTGCATATTTGGCTTTCATTAATATATATATTTAAATCCAGAAAGTTTACCTGATTAGTACTTATTGTTGAGGTGAAATGAAGATAAAATTCATTATTATTTAGGTCAGCCAAAAATTGTTTAAGGGAGTCCTGGCTACCAGACCAAATAAAAAGGATATCATCAATGAAGCGGCGCCAAAAAATCAAGTCCGGGTGTAGACTACCATTGGTGAAGATATTGTGGTGTTCCCACATGCCTACATACAGATCAGGGTAACTGGGCGCGAAGCGCGTGTCCTTTGCGGTGCCCCATCTCTGCCTGTAGTGTCTTTCCTCATACTTAAAAGAGTTGTGGTTTAGGATTAGAGATGAGCGGTGTTCAACTCGAACTGTTCGCCAATCTCAAATTCGAGCTGTTTTGGGCGGTGTTCGAGCTGTTCGGCGAACACGAACGATTTGAAAAAAATTAGGCTGTTCGAGGTTATGTTCGATAACTGTTCGTGCACCAAAATCATAACTGGATTTTTTCTCAGTAATGCTGAAAATTAATGTTAATACACAGTTTGAGTGTACAGCGGGGCGGGGGGAGGGGCAGGGGATGGATCTCTGCAGGAACAATGAAGATCTCCATTTTTTTTTCTCTTTCCCACATTTACAGTGGGGAGGTGCAATCTGTCAGCCTATCAGCAGCGCACACACGGAGCGAACTGCTTTTTTTCACACAAGCAAGGGCATGTGTCATTGGCAGTGTATGTCACATGTCCTTGCCCTATAAGACTCAGCCATTTTCCCCGTCGCCACCATGTTCTCACTGCTGCAGCTGCATGTTAGACGGCACCGCTGTTGCTGTGTGCGCTATACCTTGTTAATTTCAAGCCAATTTTCGCACAAATCTACAGATAGCTTGGGAGTAGGGAAGAGTTGTGATTGCAGTCCTTTTAAGGACTAGGTTACAGCATTTCCTACGACTTTTATCAGGCAGGTCTGTGCTCTTAAATAGATAGGTTGGGAGTAAATGTGTCACCCTGGCCTGGATGCCACAAATATAATAAAGCTGTGTCTGAGAGCAAGGGGGAGGTTCTCTGGTCAGGGGAACATTAGCATGCAATACCTCCTGTCACAGGCCAGTAGGGGGAGCAGGCTGCCCCTATAAAAGCTGGAACTGGGGGCAGGGTTAGGGAGAACTGGACGACCTGTCTCTGGATTGAGAGGTGTCCCAGAGCAGTGAGGGACAGTTGTATTGCACCCTAAGAGGACGTGTGGCAGTAGGAGAGCCACAAGCCAGGGACAAGAGGTGAAGTACGTCTGTCCTGGCAGATAAAGAACCAAATTTACCAGACTTTGGTGTCTGAGGCTGTGAGGATTCCACGTCCTACAGCAGATAACCAGTCCGCAGGGGACTGCACGTTCCTTGGCCTAAGAAGCCCGGAGGTTCCGCCACACCAGAAGGGACCAGCAAAGCCGTACCAGGCCAGGAGTAGAAAGGAACCCACGTTGCAAACCATACGGGCGAGAGGACACGGTGAGCTCGGGACCGTGGGCTGTTACCCTACCAGGAGGAGATAGCCAGAAGGAGCGCAGAGAGCACGGTAGGCCTACACCCTCACCCTGACCAGGGCCAATTTCCCAATTGCTCTCAGACATCCAGGTCCCCTCCTGGCCGGGACTGTTTGTGGGTCAGTTCACCTGTTTTAGTAAAGACCCTGGACTGCAACCTGTTGTCTGTGTGCTCTAACGATACTGGGACGCCCTACACCATCACCCCCATCTTCAATTATACTGCCCTGGGGCCGCACTCTTCCCGTGGGGAGTCACACTATCCCAGCTGCATACATCATCAGCCCCAGCGGTCTACCTTGCAGCGGCGGTCCGCACTGACCGCAATCCACGGGTGGCGTAGTCGGACACACCAACAGCGCATCACAGACTACCACTGGTCTGACCACCCTGAGCCACGGAACCGGGTAACCACTACTACCCCCATCGTTCCCCTATTGCCCGGATCCGAGTGACCCACGGCCCAGGGGGCGAGTCAGCTTTGGCGTAGTCGGCAGGATAGTAACCAACCCGCCACAAACGGGTATTGCGTGCCTGAAAAAGACTATACACGCACCTGAAAAGAGGTTTCCCGCCATCCGGAGCCGTTTCCCGCCATTTTCAGCTGTCTCCCGCCATCTTCTGTCGGTTCCCACCATCTTCAGCCGTTTTCCCGCCATCGGACGCCATCTTCAGGACGCCGTGCGGGAAGAAGAGGGGCGTGGACGTCCAAACCGCGCGAGACCCGAAGCTCGGCCCCACGCGCCGACGCTGCACAAGGTCCTGGAAGGAAGAGAGAACGACGCTGATGTCACCAGGACGCGACACAAGGTCCTCGTCCAGAGCAGCATCAGCGGAGCCGCGTCCTACAGAAGAGGATCGTCGGAAGGTAGGCCACGCTTAACTAGGGGGGAGGAAGATGTCGGACACAGAGGCGCCCACTACCACCAGCGCAGCTGCAGCAGCGGTGATGGCATTTTCCCTGCCCTACATCCCTGGAGCGGCCTGGCTGCCTAAGTACTCAGGGGAGCCCCATGCCCTGACTGATTTTAAGGAAAGGCTGTACAGTTTGTTCCAAGTTTACCCCCTGACAGTGGAACAGAAGGTCAGCATACTGACGGGGCAGTTAACTGGCGCAGCCCAGCGGGAGGTAAAGTCGTGGCCCGCTGAGGAGAAAAGGACTGTGAAGGACATTCTGGCCCGGCTGCGAGGTACCTTTGATACCCGTACCTCAGCAGAAATTAAAATGCGGTTCTATGGATGTAAGCAGCGGGCACAGGACAGCATCAGAGACTATGCCCTAAATTTGCAGGAAGCCTTGAGGGCCATCAAACAAACTGACCCTGGCAGCGTGCAGGAAACGGACAAGCTGCTAACAGAACAATTCATAGAAGGTCTGCTGTCTAGCGCCCACAGGGCCCAACTGCGCCTCATGTTCTTTCAGAACCCTGATCTGACCTTTGCCCAATTTAAGGACAGGGCCATAAGGGTGCTCCATGAACCCGCAACAAGTGGCGCTATAAACCCCCGGTGCCCTGCTCTCACCTACCACCAGGAGGCGGCACCCTCCTCTATGGACTCTGTGGGGGCTGACGCACAGGCCCTGAACCAAGCCCCGTCGAAAGATCTGCACCACCAAGTCCAGGAGCTGACCAGGAGCGTCGCGGCGTTGACCAGGACCTTCCAGGCGTTACAAGTGGACCCGTCAAGACCCATCGAGTTGGCTTCAAGTCCGGAGGATGTCCCGTGGCGTCGACAGAGGAGGACCCCGTCGCTCAGAGGGAGGCCCACAGACCGCTACGCACAGGATGGACAGCCCATTTTCCGTCGATTCAACCAGCCCGGACACATTTCCAGGTACTGTAATTTAAACAGGTCCAACCTGGGGCAGAGGGCCGACCCCGAGGCATAAGATCACCAGGCCGTTATAATTGGCGTGATAAGTACGTTGGGGGGCGCCCAGTTTTACCCGTGGTGCTGGACGGTATTCCCATGAGCGCCTGGCTGGATATTGTGTCGCAAGTAACCACTATCCCTTATGTACTTTTTAAGCAGTATTGGACTGATGCTGATATCACACGGTATCCAGACAGTAACTTGAGCATCATCGCCAGTAATGGCTTGCCCGTGCCGCAGATGGGGTTCAAGGAGATGACCATTAAAATTGGTAAAGTTGAACTACCGGCACAGGGAGTGATTATTGTGGACATTGACCGTCGTGAAAGTCACCCTAAAATAACTGTGGGTACTAACGTGATTGAAAATTGTCTTTCAGAGGTAATTGTAATTCTACAACAGGTGGCGGTGAATGCTAGTTCCAGCCAACAGAGAGTCCTCAACAAGGAGATAAAAGCCCTGATGAGATGGCAGCAGGTAGAACTGTCTGGTGGTGAGATCGGTAGCGTAAGAATGAGTGACCCATTCCCCATTTCCATGCCTCCCAAAAGTGAAATGATGATCTGGTGTCGGACTGCAATCGGGTTGAGAGGTAGAGACTACCAAGCCATGGTAGAACCCGTGTACTCAGACAGCAGGCCCACCATTTTGACAGCCCGAGGGGTGGTTGATGTCCATCATGGGAGGGTGCCCGTTCGCATTCTCAACATTGGGGAAAGGGAGGTACATTTACCCAGGTACGCTACACTTGCCAAACTGTTTGCTGCTGAGCACAAAGCTATCAGGGCCGTGGAGCCCTTGCCTCCATCTCCTCAGGCGGAGGGTAATGGCTCCCAGAAACAAAAGGAGGACTGGTGCCAGAAACTCCATGTGGGTGCTGACTCCACTCCCCTGCACCAAAAACAAGGAGTCTACCGGGTGGTCCAGGAGTACGAGAGAATTTTTAGTAAGCACCCGCTAGACTTCGGCAGAGTAAAAGGGATAGAACACCATATCCCCATGGGGAGCCACCCACCGATAAAAGAGAGACACAGGCCTGTACCCCCTGCACATTATCAGAAAGCCAAGGGCATGCTAAGAGAAATTAAAGAAGCTGGGGTCATTAGAGATAGCTGTAGCCCCTGGGCAGCCCCCCTGGTTCTGGTAAAAAAGAATGACGGCACCATGAGAATGTGCGTGGACTATAGACAAATCAACCGTATCACCCACAAAGACGCATATCCGCTGCCTAGAATAGAGGAGTCTTTAGCCGCACTAAAATCAGCTAACTTCTTTTCTACTTTGGACCTTACTAGCGGGTACTGGCAGGCTCCTGTGGCAGAGGCTGACAAGGAGAAGACCGCCTTCACCACCCCGATGGGACTGAGTGAGTTCAACTGTATGCCCTTCGGGCTCTGCAACGCACCAGGGACCTCCCAGAGGCTGATGGAATGCTATCTAGGGCACCGAAACTTCGAGACTGTCCTCCTTTACCTGGACGACGTGATCGTCTATTCGAAGACTTACGAGGATCATCTAAAGCACCTGGCCGAGGTGTTCGAAGCCCTGGCAGGCTATGGCCTGAAGGTGAAACCATCGAAGTGTCACCTGCTGAAACCAAAGGTCCTGTACCTAGGGCACGTGGTAAGTGCGGAAGGAGTAGCCCCCGACCCTGACAAGGTCACGGCAATCAAGAGCTGGCCCAGCCCCTCGAACATCAAAGAAGTAAGGCAGTTCCTCGGGTTGGTAGGCTACTACCGAAGGTTCATCCCCGGGTTCACTAAGATGGCAGCTCCTTTGCAGGACCTTCTGATAGGACAGTCTAAGTCCAGAAGTCAAAAGCCACCCTTCAAGTGGGATAAACCGGAAGAGGAGTCCTTCCGCCAGTTGAAGATGGCCCTCACAGGGGATGAGATCCTGGCCTGCCCTGATTATGGCCAGCCTTTTATTCTCCACACAGACGCCAGTAATGTGGGACTGGGAGCAGTACTGTCACAAAACCAGCAGGGCAGAGAAAGGGTGATCGCGTACGCCAGCCGGAAGCTGAGGCCCACCGAGAGGAAGTCGGAGAATTACAGCTCCTTTAAGCTAGAATTCTTGGCGGTGGTGTGGGCAGTAATGGAACGCTTCAAGCATTACCTGGCCTCCGCAAAGTTCACCGTGTACACGGACAACAACCCGTTGACACACCTGGACAATGCAAGACTGGGTGCCCTGGAACAGCGGTGGATGGCCCGTCTCTCCATTATGACTTCGTGATCAAGTACCGGGCAGGCAAAACCAATGCCAACGCTGATGTCCTATCAAGAATGCCTCACTTATCTGAAGGTGACGAAGACCCAGAAGAGCTGGAGGAGGTAGAACTCCCCGCGTTTCACTCAATACTCCCACCGCGTGAAGGAGGAAGATTTTACCACCGTTATGATCAATCCCCTACCTCACCACAGCTGGGCCGAGACCCAAGATAGTGACCCTGCAATCCGCCTGGTGAAAGATCTGCTGACCCAGGAAGATGCCCGCATAGATCCAGATGCTCCAGAGGAAGCCAAGCAGCTATGGAAAGAGAAGAGCAAGCTGTTCCTCTACGAAGGCAAGCTGTGCAGAAGGCTTGTCAACCACCGGACGCACGAGCTGACCTGGCAAGTCGTGGTCCCAAGGCGGGATGCAGCTATGGTCCTGGGGGCTTACCATAACAGAGCGGGGCATTTCGGTTGGAAGAAACTGGAGTTCCTGCTAAGAGGACGGTTCTTTTGGGTCTGCATGAGAGGGGCTGTAGAGAAGTGGTGCAGAGCCTGTGGCCCTTGTAACCTAAGGAGGAAGGATCGTGCCAGCCAGAAGACACCCTTGAGGCCCATTGTCACCACGCAGCCTCTTGAGCTGGTAGCTCTGGACCACGTCAAATTGGCTCCAAGCCGGTCAGGATACATCTATGCCCTGACAATCATGGACCACTATTCCCGTTTTCTAGTGGTGGTCCCAGTAAAAGACTTGACAGCCCAAATGGCGACCAGAGCCTTCCAGCAATACTTCTGCCGTCCACACGGGTATCCAGAACAAGTTCTGACAGACCAGGGTCCAGCGTTCGAGGCCGAAATCTTCCAAGAGTTCTGCAACCTCTATGGCTGTAAGAAAATTCGGACAACGCCTTACCACCCACAAACCAACGGGATGTGTGAGAAAATGAACAATATAGTCATTGATCTCCTGAAGACGTTGCCCCTGGAGGAACGCAGCCTGTGGCCAGAAAAACTGCCGGATCTAATAGACTTATACAACCATATCCCGGTGAATGCTCCAAACTGCACCCCAGCTTACCTGATGCGAGCTAGACCAGGTAAGCTGCCCGTAGACCTGGAGATGGGAGTCCTAACACCTGAGGACACCTCCCCGGATGCAGACTGGGATACGGAAAGGCAACTGCAGTACAAGAAGGTACAGGAGAGTGTGGAGAAGAGCCTGGCCCAGGTGAGAGAGAGGCAAGAAAAACTCTTCAACCAACACGCCCCTGCTTGTCCCCTAGAACCTGGTGAGCAGGTCCTGAAGCGAAAGAGAAGGCTTCACAAGTTGGACGACCATGAGAAAGGGAACCCTACACCGTACTGCAGTCTGATCACGACAACCCGAAGGTGTGCGTGATCACCAAGGATGGAGGAGAAACCACTAGTACCGTCTCCAGAGACCACCTCAAAAGATGCCCTCGAGCAACTCCGTAGTGCAGAAGAAGATCAAAGTGACCTTGAACCCGCAGAGGACAAGGAAGAAATGATCAGCACTGTTCTCGGAGAGTTCCCTCAGTCCTGGACTCGAATAAACGATGCAATAGTGGTACCCGTCCTGCATTTCCTGCAACCGGCTCAGCAACAACCTACACCAGAGCCGGAAGGTGAAGAAGAGCAAGCAGTTCCAGAGGCAGAAGAGCCTGTACCAGCAGCCCTGGAGAGTCAACCCTCTGCTGACAGTGAGCCTGCCATGCCTGCGGTAAGCCAAAGGACCCGCAGACAGCTACCTGCCCTGCCTGTAAGTCCAGCTGGTAGCTGTATCCCTAACGCTAGTGGGGAAAGCCAGGTCGGTCCACCACCAGACAGTGGGTTAAGGAGGTCAACCAGGAGCACAAAGGGGCAGATACCCACTCGCTGGAGAATGTAGGGTGCACTAAAATTGTAAATAACCCTGTTGCCAAATGTTGAAATGTTTGCCAAGTTACCTGCATGATTATTAATAGTGTATTTCAGTTTCTTGCAGTTACCGTACGGACTCGAAGGTTATGGACTTTTAATAACCGGGACTTTGTATGGACTGCGTTCGGAGCCTAACCAAGGAATGAAATAAGACTGTAAAGGACTTGGGGCTAGGACAGACCCCCACCTGGTTAAGGCTCCCCGTTGTATTGGTGATATGGACACCCGGTCACAGACCACACTGTGACCTTAAGAACTCAATCTGTGCGTCACTTTCCTGATAATGTTTTATAGTCATGTATATTATCTTTGTTTACTGTTTAGTCCCGGAGTACTAAATTTTACTAGGGGGGAATATGTCACCCTGGCCTGGATACAACAAATATAATAAAGCTGTGTCTGAGAGCAAGGGGGAGGTTCTCTGGTCAGGGGAACATTAGCATACAATACCTCCTGTCACAGGCCAGTAGGGGGAGCAGGCTGCCCCTATAAAAGCTGGAACTGGGGGCAGGGTTAGGGAGAACTGGACGACCTGTCTCTGGATTGAGAGGTGTCCCAGAGCAGTGAGGGACAGTTGTATTGCACCCTAAGAGGACGTGTGGCAGTAGGAGAGCCACAAGCCAGGGACAAGAGGTGAAGTACGCCTGTCCTGGCAGATAAAGAACCAAATTTACCAGACTTTGGTGTCTGAGGCTGTGAGGATTCCACGTCCTACAGCAGATAACCAGTCCGCAGGGGACTGCACGTTCCTTGGCCTAAGAAGCCCGGAGGTTCCGCCACACCAGAAGGGACCAGCAAAGCCGTACCAGGCCAGGAGTAGAAAGGAACCCACGTTGCAAACCATACGGGCGAGAGGACACGGTGAGCTCGGGACCGTGGGCTGTTACCCTACCAGGAGGAGATAGCCAGAAGGAGCGCAGAGAGCACGGTAGGCCTACACCCTCACCCTGACCAGGGCCAATTTCCCAATTGCTCTCAGATATCCAGGTCCCCTCCTGGCCGGGACTGTTTGTGGGTCAGTTCACCTGTTCTAGTAAAGACCCTGGACTGCAACCTGTTGTCTGTGTGCTCCTTGCTCCTCCAGCACTAACGGTACTGGGACGCCCTACACCATCACCCCCATCTTCAATTATACTGCCCTGGGGCCGCACTCTTCGCATGGGGAGTCACACTATCCCAGCTGCATACATCATCAGCCCCAGCGGTCTACCTGGCAGCCGCGGTCCACACTGACCGCAATCCACGGGTGGCGTAGTCGGACACACCAACAGCGCATCGCAAACTACCACTGGTCTGACCACCCTGTTCCACGGAACCAGGTAGCCACTACTACCCCCATCGTTCCCCTATTGCCCGGATCCGAGTGCCCCACGGCCCAGGGGGTGAGTCATAAAGACTAATTATAATTGCAGTCCTTTTCAGGACTAAGTTACATCAGTTCCTATCAGTTTTTGCCAGGCAGGTCTGTGCCAGTGCTGTGCAAGTTTTTTTCACAGCATTTGGCTAAATCTAGCAAAGCAAATCCTTTTTGGCCTATTGCAGAATGTGTTAGTCAGTGGAGTAGCCTATCTGTGTTGCAAGCTACACCACCTGTGTATAGAATACCAATTTTTTTACTGCACCTAGTGAAGTAAAACCTTTTGGGCATAGCATCATTCTATTAGTCCATCTATACTAACCTCCACCAGGTTGCAAATTGAATATAATTTTTTTCTGCATCTAGCTCTGAAAAAATATTTGGGCTTCTAGCAGTGTGTGGGACTTGGTCTATTAGTCCATCTATACTGACCTCCATCAGTTTGCAAATTAAAAATATTTTTTTTCTGCATCTAGCTCTGAAAAAATATTTGGGCTTCTAGCAGTTGTGGGACTTGTTCTATTAGTCCATCTATACTAACCTCCACCAGGTTGCAAATTGAATATAATTTTTTTCTGCATCTAGCTCTGAAAAAATATTTGGGCTTCTAGCAGTGTGTGGGACTTGGTCTATTAGTCCATCTATACTGACCTCCATCAGATTGCAAATTCAATATAATTTTTTTCTGCATCTAGCTCTGAAAAAATATTTTGGCTTCTAGCAGTGTGTGGGACTTGGTCTATTAGTCCATCTATACTGACCTCCATCAGGTTGCAAATTAAAAATAATTTTTATCTGCATCTAGCTCTGAAAAAATATTTCAGCTTGTAGCAGTGTGTGGGACTTGGTCTATTAGTCCATCTATACTGACCTCCATCAGGTTGCAAATTAAAAATAATTTTTATCTGCATCTAGCTCTGAAAAAATATTTCAGCTTGTAGCAGTTTGTGGGACTTGTTCTATTAGTCCATCTATACTGACCTCCATCAGGTTGCAAATTCAATATAATTTTTTTCTGCATCTAGCTCTGAAAAAATATTTTGGCTTCTAGCAGTGTGTGGGACTTGGTCTATTAGTCCATCTATACTGACCTCCATCAGGTTGCAAATTAAAAATAATTTTTATCTGCATCTAGCTCTGAAAAAATATTTCAGCTTGTAGCAGTTTGTGGGACTTGTTCTATTAGTCCATCTATACTGACCTCCATCAGGTTGCAAATTCAATATAATTTTTTTCTGCATCTAGCTCTGAAAAAATATTTCAGCTTGTAGCAGTGTGTGGGACTTGTTCTATTAGTCCATCTATACTGACCTCCATCAGGTTGCAAATTCAATATCATTTTTATCTGCATCAAACCAAGCCAATACTTTTGGCCTAATACCACAGTTTGGCCATCCAGCTCTGCTCGGTTCCCATCCATTGTTTTTTTGTGCAAACAACTCCAGAGTTGTGAATTAGTTAACCACCAAAATGAGTGGAAAAAGGCCTGCTGCTGGTGGAAAGGGGAATAGGCGTGTTGGGAAGGGGAAAAATGGTTGTGTCCGTGGGGTAGGTGTTAAAGCAACAGTAACATCTGCAGAAGAAAGACCATCTTCCAGCCAAACTAAGATGTCTACTTCTTTTAGCGGACAATGTGATAAGATCCCTTTCTTACGGCCACGCCAATCGCTACAAATTCCAGATGAGGCACAAAAACAGCAGGTGCTTCAACGGATATCAAGTGCTCCTTTAAGTGGGCTCTCCTCCACCTCAACTTCAACATCACAAATACTCCAGTCCTCAAAGGTGTCACCCAAATCGCACTTGCTTCCTCACAGCTCCCAAATATCCAGCTGCCCGTCTGAGTATGGGGTAGAACAGATGGTTGAGTCTGCAGAGCTGTTTACTCATACTATAGCCTGGGAATCAGAGGTCGGCTCCAGAGCTTCTGTGAATCCAGATGAGGAAATGATCTGCACTGATGCCCAGAATCTTTATGAGTCGGATCCAGGACCAGACGCAGAAGGTTCTGACCATAATGTAGACCCTCATTCCCAAACTAACTCCTGTTGGTGGAGAGAATGAGGAAGACGATGATGAGACTCAAATACCTGATTGGAGCGACAACTTTAGTTTTGTGTCAGGGCAGGAACAGGTTGGCTCTGAGGACGACGGGTGTGATAACACACAGGGTGATGATGATGAGGTTGGAGATCCCACTTACTGTCAACCCACAGTCAGCCAAGAGATGAGGTCAGCAGAGGAGGTGGAGGAGGATGCTAGTGAAGACTAGGTCAGGTTGCGCCTTCCTGGACAGAGACGTAGTACTGGAAGCACGTCAACAACTGCATCCTCAAACACAACTCTGCCTCTGACCACAAGTCGTGGTGGCTCTTCATGTCGCATGGGTGCTAAGCCTTGCATAGCCTGGGCATTTTTTCAGATCGATAAAGATGACCCAACTCGTGTTATCTGTAACATTTGTCAGCAAAAGCTAAGTAGAGGCCAAAAAATACATAGTTTGAGTACTTCATGCATGAACCGGCACATGGACATGAAGCATAAGTTGCAGTGGGAAGCTCACTGTGCTACAATGCGGCCTAGCCGGCCGGGCCAACCACCGTCTGCCACATCTTGTGCATCCGCGGCCTCTTCATCCTCTGTGACTGGGGGTACAGCAGTCACACCTGTTTTGGGACGCAGACCTGCCACCTCTTTACCCACAACAGCCAGCGTGATTGGCAGGTCATCATTTTCTTTGGAGGTGGTAACACCAGCTGGTGTTGAGCGCTGTCCGACATCGATAGCACCACCTTTGGATCAATGCCTAACATGTCCGCCTGCATCTTCCTCACTGACCGGCAGTTTGCCGGGGACACCCTTATCAAACCCGTCTAAGCACAACAGCCAGCCCTCGGTCCCTCAGATGTGGACAAGTAAAAGGCCATTACCTCCTAGCCATGAGAAAGCTAAGAGGTTGAATTTCACCAACTGCAAGCTCTTGGCTACAGAAATGCTGCCTTTCCGCCTGGTGGACACAGAGGATTTTCGAGACCTTATGTCGGTCGCAGTGCCCCAGTACCAGATGCCCAGTCGGCACTACTTCTCAAAGAAAGGTGTGCATGCGCTCCACCAGCATGTCGCACACAACATCACCGCTTCTTTGAGAAACTCTGTGTGTGACAGGGTGCATTTCACCACAGACACTTGGACGAGTAGGCATGGACAGGGGCGTTACATGTCGCTGACTGGGCACTGGGTAACTATGGTGACAGCAGGACAAGGGGCTGCTGTCCAAGTCTTGCCGTCCCCACGAGTTGTGCGTCAATCCTCTTTATCTCAAAGTTCCTCCACTGCTTCTGCCTCCTCAACCTCCTCTCGGTCCTCCACCTGTCTGGTCATGCCACAAGCTTTCTAACTGCGCAGAAGGGATCCTGCACACCTCCTTACTATGCTGGCAGTAGGGCTCAACGTCATCAGGCGGTTTTTACTTTGAAATGTCTGGGAAATGTGAGTCACACAGCTGAGGAGTTGTGGTCAGCTCTGGAGAACCAATTTCATGAATGGTTGTCTCCACTGGACCTGAAACCAGGGAAGGCCGTGTCCGACAATGCTGCAAACCTGGGTGCGGCCCTTCGCCGGGGCAATGTCACACACGTGCCTTGTATGGCTCACGTGTTGAGCCTGTTGTCCAGCAATTTTTAGCCCACTATCCCGGACTAGATGGCCTTCTGCAGAGGGCACGGTCGCTGTGTGCTCACTTCCGCCGTTCGCATCCCGCAGCTCAGCGACTTACATCTCTACAGAAGTCGTTGGGCCTGCCACTTCAACGGCTAAAATGCGATGTGCCTACCCGGTGGAATTCAACTCTGCACATGTTGCAGCAACTGTGGCAGCACCGACAAGCTCTGGTGCAATACGTTCTGACGTATAGCCTGGGCCAACGAGATTCAGAGGTGGGGCAAATCACGCTGGAGGAGTGGTCTCAGATCAGGGACCTATGCACCCTTCTGCACAGTTTTGAAATGGCGACGAAGATGTTTAGTGCTGACGATGCCATTATCAGCATGACTATTCCGGTGATTTACATGCTGGAGCACATGTTAAACAGAATTCGGAGTCAGGTGGTGGCACAAGAGGAGGTGGAGGAAGTAGAGGAGGAGGAGTTGTATGCGGAAGGGCTAACATCTGCAAGGTCCAGACGGTCGGCAGCACCAAGGCGGCAGGCATGTGAGGGTGGGGGAGATGGTTTTACCAGGGCGCATGATAGCAGCCAAACTAGTGAGGAAGGTGCACGAGCCCAGGAAGAAGTGGAGGACGAACTGAAAGAAGACTCATCAGATGAGGGAGACCTTGATCACATTTCTGTTGTGCGAGGTTGGGGGGAGAGGAAAGAGGAAGGAAGCATGATTGTTACCTCGCCACCAACACAACAGGGACTTGGTGCTCCTGGATGCGCAAGACACATGAGTGCCTTCTTGCTGCACTACCTGCAACATGACCCTCGAATTGTGAGAATTAGAAATAATCCTGACTACTGGGTTGCCACACTGTTAGATCCCCGGTACAAAAGTAAATTTGCAGAAATTATTCCTGCCATAGAAAGGGATGCACGCATGCAGGAGTATCAGCAGAGACTGTTGCAGAATCTTACATGTGCTTTTCCACAAAACACCAGTGGTGCACGTAGTGAATCTCACAGTTCCAACTTGCCAACCGTAGGACCGTCAAGTGTTCAGCACTCAAACCGTAACAGAACCACAGTATCTGCTGGTAACATCAATTTTGCGGAATCATTTCACCACATTTTTAGCCCATCCTTTGCAAGGCCACATGGAGCCAATAAGTCTGACACATAGTCAACGCCTAGAGACGATGGTACAGGAGTATCTCCAAGTAAACATTGAAGCCATGACTGTGTCACTGGACGCTTGCTCTTTTTGGGCTTCCAATCTGGATAAATGTCCGGAGCTAGCCACTAAGGCTATGTGCCCACGATGCAGAAATGAAGCAGAAAATTTCTGCAGCATTTCTGCATCTCCCTGGCAGAAAAAAACGCATGCAGATTGTGCATGCGTTTTTCCTGCAGAATACATGCGGATCCACATGAGGGTTCACATGCGTTTCCGCATGCAGATTGACAAGCACTTTCCAGGCGATAGCATCACTTGGAAAGTGCTTGACAACTAGGTCACACTGTATAAATCCATGCAAACAGCATGGATTTATACAGTGTGAACCGTAAAAATTAAAACAAATAAAGCTATACTCACCCCCGAGGCCCCGGCGTGGCTGCAGCGCTGCTTCCTAGCTGGTTCCCGGCTGCCGGCATATCGCGAGACAGAGCGGTGAAGGGCCTGCGGTCACATGACTGTGACGTCACCGAAGGTCCTTCAGAGAGAAGACGCATTCAGAGAGAAGACGCCGGACAGGTGAATATAAACTTTATTTGTTATTTTATTCTTTTTTTACAGGTACAATGGTACCCAGGTCTGGATGAGAGTCTCCTCTCCTCCAGAACTGGGTACCATCCGCACATAGAGACGCATAGAAGCCCCTTGTAAAAATGTACAGTCGCGGTTTCTGTGCGTCTCAATCAGGGTCGGACTGGGGTGCCTAGGGCCCACCAGGGGAACTGACTCTAGGGGCCCACACTACAGCCCACCTAAACGGTTTTATTACTTGTTATGTTTTTCTATAATGTACTATAATTACATGTTTGGCCGCGCTGTGGAGCACCAAGCGGCAGGACTTTCTTCGAACAGTCATTCCGTACTGCCAGAGTCCCTTTAATGGTAACTTGTCACCTTGAAAAATGCTATTTATCTGCAGATATAGGGGTAATCTGCAGGTAAATAGGGTGTAAAGCCTGGTTAGACGGCTTATTGGAAAAGCATTGGCTACACGGAGAAAATTACATTTTATTCTCCCTGCCGCCACTCGCTTCCTGTCATAGGGTCGGTGAGGGTGCTGCAATAACATCCGGCACCTTGATTGTGACATCTTCCATGGAGGCCAACCTCAGGCTGAGCTTCATTGAATGACTAACATGGCAGCAGCACCTGGCAACTAGTGCTGAGCGAACGTGGTTGGATAAGGTGTGATCCCAGCATGCTCGGGTGTTATCTGAGTATCTTGTAGTGCTCTGCTACTATGCTCGAGTCCTCGGGGTAGCATGTTTTACGGAGGTAGACAGACGCAACACATACAGGAATTGCCGGTTTGTTAGGTAATCCCTGCATGTGTTGCTTCTGTCTATCACCGCAAAACATGCTACCCCGGGGACTTGAGCATATTAGCAGAGCACTACAAGATACTCGGATAACACCCGAGCACGCTGGGATCACACCTTATCCGACCAAACTCACTCAGCACTAGTTGCCAGGTGCAGCTACCATGTTAGTCATTCAATGAAGCTCAGCCTAAGGTTGGGCTCCATGGAAGTGTCACAATCAAGGTGCCGGAAGTTATTGCAGCACGCTCACTTTGTAGCTCGCGGTGACTGTAATGTCTCTTATCCGACCACGCTCACTCAGCACTACTGGCAACCCATCAGGAACCTGCAACTGCGTCACAGGGGGCTGAAGGGAACAGGTGACTGCATGCACCGGCCATTGTGCTATCTAAATGCCGCTGTCAGTGATTGAAAAGGGCACTTAAATACTCAAAACAGCAGCAATCAAGGCGAGCTCTAATCACTGCTGTTACAGGCAGACGACATCTGCCCGGTATGGAGCAGGCTCAGCTCCTGAACCCGCTCCATACAAGCACATCCCAATGGTGACAGTTATGACAAGGTTAGCAAATTTCACTTGTCTGTTCCTGCAGCGAGCGGGCCCCGGAGCTGCGCTCAACAAGGGGTGCCCTGTCAATCACTGAGCACAGCTCCGGGGCCCGCTCACTGCAGGAGTTGTTCTCCTCGGCGTGAGCGCTCGCACGGATTACAGTGGGTGACACTTAGGAGAGGTGAGTATAAGGATTTTTTTATTTTATTCCTATTTTTACAGTTGGACACGGCGGGAGTAGACTACTACTCTCATCATTGACCCTGCTGCTGATCGCAGCACCGGCAGGGATCTATGAGTGAGGGCAGCACCCAGCTCTTGGGAACAGCGCTAACTGTACATTGATTCCCAAGCGCTGGTATGTGTCACACGGATGACACACAGGTGGACACGGATATCTCCAGTCCCGTAAATATCAGGACATGTGAAAGAGCCCTAATATACACAAGCAGATACACATACAGAAATGGGGACACGTACACACGCAGGCAAGCACACACAGAAATGCACACACAGTCATGCACAGACACACTCAGACAATCACACACAAAAATGCAGACATGCAGGGAAGCATGCACACACGTGTGAAGACACATATACACATGTAGACATGCAGGCACTCAAATACATACACACACACGCATGCAGGCATATACACACACACTGTACACACACAGCCATATACACAAACTGTACACACATGCATATACACACAGGCAGGCATATACACACACACACACACACACACGCAAGTGACGTGCCCCCTGGGCCAGTGCTGTTTGGGGAATACCCGGAGCCGGATCAGATGGGGGTTGTAGTCTCCGAGTGGCGGTGACCCGGTCCGTGCCCAGGGTGTCAAGCTCAGTGTGTGGCAGTCCTTACAGATGTTGCTGGATGTTCTTTGTGTCGACTACGCCACCCGTTGATTTGCGGTCAATACGGCCGCCGCTGCAGAAGGGTCCGCTGAGGCTGGTGGTGTGTGTGCAGCTCTGATAGTATAACCCCCAACGGGAGGGGTATAGCCTCAGGGGGTCAGTTGTAGAGGATGGTGGTTGTGGAGGTGCAGTGAGGATGGTAATGAGACTCAGAGTCGGGCTGTGCAGTTCAGGGTTTTTACTTACTGCTGTTGTGTTGGTCACTCCGGCCTTGAGTGACCACCCGAGCCGTGCTGCGTCCACCAGGTCCTGGACTCGGCCAACCCCCAAGCAATTCTGGAGCGTGGTCCTGAGCTCCTTTCTGACCTTCCTTTCTACAGCCGTTCCCACCAGGGATCCACTTATGTCCGGCTCCCTTGGGTCTCTTGTTGGGTAAACCTTTTCTCTGGGTTCCCTGACCCTATACTCGGTGTGCCTTCTCAGTGGATTTAGTGAGGGTCGTGGCAGATCCTGCCCACGACCTCCGGTCTCTGGCTGAGGATTAGTGGCCTCCACCAGCTTGGGATCCGGTACCCATGTTGCCAACCCTTCACCCTTCTGGTCTAATTTTGGGTTCTTGGGGTTCCTTCTTCTTCCCCTCTGGGTCCTTCTCACTCTCCTCTCTCTCTCTTGGCCTTGGAGCTGGCTGAGCTTCTCTGCACAGACTTCTCTACCAAAGACTGACTGTTGACTGTCTGCCTGTCTGACCCTCTACAAAAGACCCTGTCTCTAGATGGTGCCCACCTTATATACTCCCTCTATGTGTGAGCTCAGGTGACCAGCACCCAATGAGCTCCTAGCCTTACCCAGACTGCTCCCCCTATCTGCCCCTACACTACTGGGATGTTCCACCCCCCCTCCCACTCCAGCCAGGGACAGACGCTGTCGTACCTGCACATATATCTAGTGGGAGTACCATCGATCTGTCCCCCGGAAATGGGATGTATGTAGTGCATGCAGCCTACTGAGCTCAGTTCCACACTCCATCCTTACCCGGGAGTGGAATACCACATCTCTGGCTTGAGGTGCAATACCCCTGTAGCAGCCGAATCCTCAGGGTGCTACATTCCCCCCTGGTAAATCACAGCACGTCCTCGGGCTGTAAAAGATAAAAACATCCAAAAACATACAATTTTTTTTTTTTTTTTAACAACATCAACATATAAAACATATAAACAGTATATATATATATTAGCAGCAATAAAACTTTTTCATAAATATTCTTGTTCCTCCGGCCACGGTGCGACTTGTGACCGGGTAAAGTGCGACAGTCTCTTCTTGAAAAAACTCAGCTTTCCTATAAAACCAGTAGGGGGCGCTTTAAGAAGCGCAACTATATACAATGGGGAAAGCGGCCGCTCTCAGTCCTCGGCCAGTGGGATTAGGGACACACGGGTTAAAGTTCACACTTGTCCCAACGGGGAACATATTTAAAGCAGCATCAGTTCACTGTACCCCGACGGGTAACTATATACAGTCTCTCTTTACCGTACTCTAATGACGGCGTCCTCCTGCTCCTTCTTGCGAGTATTCTTCAGACCCGTCCGGGTCCTCTTGCTCCTCCTCACACCGCAGCTCCTCCTCCGTCAGCCGGTGCACATGGAGGGCGTAGGGTCCTTTGGCACACTTGTGCCGGGTAAAGGTGACCTCATCCCCTACATATAGGTCACGACCTCTGTGTCCCTCCGGCAGATGGCTTTCTACGTCTCTGCGGGTGACAAAGATGTCGCCGGGGGTATGATGGTCTCTTATGAAGCCCCAACCGTGCTGCATATGAAATTTTATCACAGTCCCGGTGGTACGGGGACCATGAGCTGCACGGGGGTCTCTCCTGGTCCGGCTCTTCTGCCCTGCGCTCTGTTCCTGCAGCTGCTGCTCACGGATCCGCCTCTCTCTCCGTTCTTGCTCGAATACTGCCAACTGCTGGCGGCAGCACTCCACACGCTCCGCTGCGGCTGCCCGTGTTTCTTGAGTGAACCCCATGAGGTCTCCTCCGGTGGGGTCCCACTCGAACTGTGCTTCTTCCAGCGGGAGCGGGGTCCTCTTAACGGGCTTCGGAGCCGGAATCAGGGGCTCGCACAGGGGCTTTGCTTTTTGGAGTTCCAGTTGGTAGTACTCCTGGGGCCATATAAAAGGCTGCCCATCCGGGCACGTGTGCTGGGCAAATAGATCTTCACCCAGGTGCGGCACTCGAGATGTTGAGGGCGCGGTGATGGTAGCGGCGCCCGGGTTGACCAGGCCTTGCGACCAGGCTTGGGGCACCCTAAAGGTGAAGGGCACCGTTAGGACGGCGGCGCCCGGGGTTACTCGGCCCTGCGACCAGGCCGGTGGCTCCGCGGAGGTAGGGGGCGCTGTGGGAATTGCGGCGCCCGGGGGTACTAGACCTTGCGACCAGGCCGGTGGTGTTTCCTGCTTTGCCGCGCTCAGAGTTGGGGCGCGTGACGTCACAGGGGTCGCGGTCGCGGCTTCTGCTTGAGGCCTAGTCTGGAGCGGTGACGATGCAGCGACGGGCACGGCAGGGGGAATTTCAGGCTCTGCGACGGGGAGCTGGGGCAGGCTCACGGTTTCTCGGCTCGGGGTAGTAACGTCCCCTTTACCTGCCTCCGTCTGTTCAGCTCCCTCCTCGGCGCCGTCTCCGGCCTTCACTCCTCCTGCACCATCCTCAGAGGCGGTCTGTCTCCTCGTCTCGGGTGGCGTGCTCCGCTGACGAGTTCCGGTCTGCTGGGCCATCTCACGGCTCCACTCCGTCAGCGTGTCTTGCTGCACCTGGGCCATCCTCCGTGCGAGGCCCTCCAGCGCGGTCTGTGCACACTCCCGGTCTCGGGGGAGCTGTGCCAGGATCTCCACTAAGCCTAGTGGGGTTGTTGCTTGCAGCAAGCTCCTGACCACTGGGTCGGTGCTGCCTGTCTCTCCTTCCATCTCCGGGTATGCTTTCTCCATACTCCTCTCCAGACTTCTTGTCTCCGGGTGCGCTCTCTCCAGACTCCTCCAGGCTGCACCCATCTTCGCTCTTTTGTTCTGTCTCCGCCCCCATTGAGGGTGGTCCCGGGGCAACTTGGTGATTGTCAGTTCCAGGGGCAGTTCTCTCACGCTGATGGACACTTCTATCATCACAGTCTCTGTTGGTGGGGGCGGTTTCCGCTTTTGGCGCCATTCTTCGACCTGGCCCACGATGGGAGGTGGCCTCTTGCCACCCTCTGGCACGCCCATAATGGCGTCCGCTCTTCCAAGGCGGGAAATCTTCTGGAAATGGCGGGAATCGTCTCCCAGTGGCGGGAAACTCCGTAGATGGCGGGAAAAAGCTGCAAATGGCGGGCAACCGGCGGGAAACGACTTGTGATGGGGTCCGATGGCGGGGACCCTCCGGAACCGGCGGGAGACTTCTTTTTGAGGTAAATGTGAACTTTTCTTCAGGCACGCAGTACCCGGTTGTTGCGGGCACGTTATCCTGCCGACTACGCCAAAGTTGACGCGCCCCCTGGGCCAGTGCTGTTTGGGGAATACCCGGAGCCGGATCAGATGGGGGTTGTAGTCTCCGAGTGGCGGTGACCCGGTCCGTGCCCAGGGTGTCAAGCTCAGTGTGTGGCAGTCCTTACAGATGTTGCTGGATGTTCTTTGTGTCGACTACGCCACCCGTTGATTTGCGGTCAATACGGCCGCCGCTGCAGAAGGGTCCGCTGAGGCTGGTGGTGTGTGTGCAGCTCTGATAGTATAACCCCCAACGGGAGGGGTATAGCCTCAGGGGGTCAGTTGTAGAGGATGATGGTTGTGGAGGTGCAGTGTGGATGGTAAGAAGACTCAGAGTCGGGCTGTGCAGTTCAGGGTTTTTACTTACTGCTGTTGTGTTGGTCACTCCGGCCTTGAGTGACCACCCGAGCCGTGCTGCGTCCACCAGGTCCTGGACTCGGCCAACCCCCAAGCAATTCTGGAGCGTGGTCCTGAGCTCCTTTCTGACCTTCCTTTCTACAGCCGTTCCCACCAGGGATCCACTTATGTCCGGCTCCCTCGGGTCTCTTGTTGGGTAAACCTTTTCTCTGGGTTCCCTGACCCTATACTCGGTGTGCCTTCTCAGTGGATTTAGTGAGGGTCGTGGCAGATCCTGCCCACGACCTCCGGTCTCTGGCTGAGGATTAGTGGCCTCCACCAGCTTGGGATCCGGTACCCATGTTGCCAACCCTTCACCCTTCTGGTCTAATTTTGGGTTCTTGGGGTTCCTTCTTCTTCCCCTCTGGGTCCTTCTCACTCTCCTCTCTCTCTCTTGGCCTTGGAGCTGGCTGAGCTTCTCTGCACAGACTTCTCTACCAAAGACTGACTGTTGACTGTCTGCCTGTCTGACCCTCTACAAAAGACCCTGTCTCTAGATGGTGCCCACCTTATATACTCCCTCTATGTGTGAGCTCAGGTGACCAGCACCCAATGAGCTCCTAGCCTTACCCAGACTGCTCCCCCTATCTGCCCCTACACTACTGGGATGTTCCACCCCCCCTCCCACTCCAGCCAGGGACAGACGCTGTCGTACCTGCACATATATCTAGTGGGAGTACCATCGATCTGTCCCCCGGAAATGGGATGTATGTAGTGCATGCAGCCTACTGAGCTCAGTTCCACACTCCATCCTTACCCGGGAGTGGAATACCACACCTCTGGCTTGAGGTGCAATACCCCTGTAGCAGCCGAATCCTCAGGGTGCTACACAAGCATATATACACACGCATCGCAGGCATATACACACACACTGTACACACAGGCATATACACACACACTGTACACACACAGGCATTTACACACACACACTGTACACACACATGCACTGCAGGCATATACACACACACAGGCATATGACTCACCCATAAAAACGTTATTGAATATTTGGTACGGTGTTCTTGATATGAAGTTGAAGCAGTGACAGCTGTAGGCCTGCAGCCTTGTTTCCAATTCCAGGCCTAGTTGGAGAGTTGAACTGTAGAGTGCTGCAGGTCACCGTCCACATATCCAGCCCCGGAAGTCAGAGCAGGAGAGAAGGGGGCGGTGCCACCACCCAGGAGCCAGTATTACTACAGGGGAGTAGGCCAGGGCAGATATGGAGCCGGGATGGGACGTATCAGAAGCCCGGGAGCAGGGAGAGCAGAGCGAGACATCAGCTTCGGTGGCGCCGGCGTCTCAGAGGCCGGCCCTGGAGCAGAGAGAAAGCACTGCAGAGCGCGGGCGCGCGTATCAGAGGCCAGAAGAGAGCGGCGTCAGCGTCAGTGTCACCTGACACCACAGCACAGTCTGCCAGCCAGCGGGAAAGCAGAGCGCGGTGCGCCCAGAAAGAATCCGTCCTCTCAGTGGCAGAGACTCACGTGGTAAGTATGCTGCATGCACGTCACTGCAGGCCCGCTATCACCAATGAATGTGCCGTGCGCGCGATGCTACATTTGCTTCAGCCGCGCTTTTAAAGGGCCCCCGCCACCAATTTTCTCACTCTCATATCGGGGCCCACCGGGAAATTTCCCGATTTTCTGCCAGGCCAGACCGACCCTGTCCACGTGTGAAGACAAACTGTGGAAAAAAGGGGCACGCAATATAGGAACATTAATAATAGTATATATCAAATATCATATACATATATGTACTATCATAACAGATATAAAGGAATACTATGTCATTAAAAAGAAATCCTGCCGTTATACCAATAAATAGCGTTATCAAGGTATATGTGACAAATTATCCCACTAGAACTATGCTAATGCACCAAACAAGAACCATTATGAAATACTTTGGACACCAATGATGCAGGAGCTCTAACTATTAGTGCGTCCGCCCCTGACGCGCATTTCGAACCAGCCTTCGTCAGGTGGCACGGTTTCCACTTATTCCCTGACTTATACACTACGCCAGATGAAGAAAAAAGGCGATGTAGTGCAGCCCTGCACAGTAACAGGACCTCCCTTTTGTTTCCCCCATGGAACACCAATACATTTCAATTGAATGTGTGTCCTCGGATGTACATTCAGTTGAAACCAGTGGGCCGACTCTATGTCCTGCTCGGGGACACGCCAAAGATCTGGGCCCACCGAAGAGTTGTCCAATGTCCCATTCAGGGGTGGATTAAGAGTAGCAAGGGCCCCGGGCAGTTTAGAAGGCGCGGGCCCCCCCCCCCACACACACACACCTGATTTATCACGTGACATGTCACATGATCCCCTGTGATAGATCATGTGATAGTTCACGTGAAATTAATTTGGCACAATATTAATTATAATATTTTTTTTTTAGGCTGTGTGCCCACTATGCGTTTTTTAAGCGTTTCCGCAGCGGAAATTCCGCTGCAGAAATGACTCGCCCCCTGGGCCGTGGGGCACTCGGATCCGGGCAATAGGGAGACGATGGGGGTAGTAGTGGCGACCCGGTTCCGTGGCTCAGGGTGGTCAGGCCAGTGGTAGTCCGTTATGTGCTATTGATTATGTCCGACTACGCCACCCGTGGATTTGCGGTCATTAGGAACCGCCGCTGCAAGGCAGACCGCTGGGGCTGATGATGTGTGCAGCTGGGATGGTGTGACTCCCCACGGGAAGAGTGCGGCCCCAGGGCAGTGTAGTGGATGGTGGGAGTGATGGTGGTGAGAGTCCCAGTACCGGTAGTGCAGGAGGCGCGAAGGAGAACACAGACAATAGGTTGCAGTCCAGGGTCTTTACTGAAACAGGTAAACTGACCCATAAACAGTCCCAGCTAGGAGGGGACCTGGATGTCTGAGAGCAACGGGGAAATTGGCCCTGGTCAGGGTGAGGGTGTAGGCCTACCGTGCTTTCTGCGCTCCTTCTGGCTATCTCCTCGTTATAGGGTAACAGCCCACGTTTCCAAGCTTTCCGTGTATTCTCGCCTGTATGGCCTGCGACGTGGGTTCCTTTCTGCTCCCAGCCTTGTACGGCTTTACTGGTCCCTTCGGTGGTGGCAGGGACTCCAGGCTTCTTAGGCCAAGGAATATACAGTCCCTTGCGGACTGGTTATCTGCTGTAGGATGTGGAATCCTCCCAGCCTCAGACACCAAAGTCTGGTAAGTTAAGTCCTTTATCTGCCAAGACAGGCTTGCTTCGCCTCTTGTCTCTGGCTTGTGGCTCTCCTCCTGCCACACTTCCTCTTAGGTGCAATACAAAACTGTCTGTCCCTGCTCTGCTCTGGGACACGTCTCAGTGCTGAGACAGGCCTTCAAGTTCTCTCTAACCCTGCCCCCAGTACCATCTTTTATAGGGGCAGCCTGCTCCCCCTACTGGCCTGAGACAGGAGGTACTGCATGCTAATGTTCCCCTGACTAGAGAACCTCCCCTTGCTCTCAGACACAGCTTTATTTACACTTGTGGCATCCAGGCCAGGGTGACACAGAAACACTTAAAAAACGCTTGGTAGAAGGTGTGCCATGTTCCCCAATGATAATCCGCATGTGCTGTGTACATGCTGCGGAAATTTCCGCTGCGGGTTATCATTGCGGAAAAATCCGCAGCATTACCAATTATTTTGTGGAAGCGCTGCGTTTTCGCCACCATTGACTTGCATTAGAACGCATGGAATCCGCATCACTGCATCTGTACATGCGGATTCCATGCGTTTCAATGTGCGGATGGTACCCGGGTGTGGAGGACAGGAGACTCTCCTCCGGACCCGGGTACCGTAGAACCTGTAAAAAAAGAATAAAATAAAAAATAAATATTATACTTACCTTCTGATGGCCCCCGGTGTCTTTATCCGATGCGTCCTGGCTTGCCGGCAGCTCGCGATGGTCTGAAAAGAACCTGCCGTGACGTAATTTAGTCATGTGACAGGTCACGCGACCGCTGATGTCGGCAGGCCATCAGAAGGTAAGTATATATTTTTTTATTTTTTACCATTGTTTTACGGGCACACTATATATGCTGGTTGCCGGTTGCATGGATTTATATAGTGTGACCAAGTTGTCAAGCACTTTCCAAGTGATGCTAAAATCGCTTTGAAAGCGCTTGTCAACCCGCACGCGGAAATGCATGTGAAGAACGCTTCACTTCCGCTTGTCCCTGGCAGGAGAAACGAATGTACAATTCGCATGTAAAATCCGCATGTACAATCCGCATGCTTTTTTTCTGCCAGGGAGATGCAGAAACGCTCAAAAAAAATCCGGAACATTTCTGTATCGTGGGCACATACATAGCCTTATATTAATTGTATGACTCAATATTGAGCACATGTAGCCATCTATACACAGCGGGAGGCAGCACGGTGCCATCTATACACAGCGGGAGGCAGCACGGTGCCATCTATACACAGCGGGAGGCAGCACGGTGCCATCTATACACAGCGGGAGGCAGCACGGTGCCATCTATACACTGCGGGAGGCCGCACGGTGCCATCTATACACTGCGGGAGGCCGCATGTAGCACCCCCAGAGACAGCAAGAGGCTGCACGTAGTCATCTATACACAGCAGGAGGCCGCACGTAGCCCCCCCCCAGAGATAGCAGGAGGCCGCACGTAGCCATCTATACACAGCAGGAGGTCGCACGTAGCCATCTATACCCAGCGGGAGGCCGCACGGCGCCCCCCCCAGAGACAGCAGGAGGCCGCACGTAGCCATCTATACACAGCAGGAGGCCGCACGGCGCCATCTATACACAGCATGGGGCCGCACGACGCCATCTATACACAGCATGGGGCCGCACGGCGCCATCTATACACAGCAGGGGGCCGCACGGCGGCATCTATACACAGCAGGGGGCCGCACGGCGCCATCTATACACAGCAGGGGGCCGCACGGCGCCATCTATACACAGCAGGGGGCCGCACGGCGCCATCTATACACAGCAGGAGGCCGCACGGCGCCATCTATACACAGCAGAGGGCCGCACGGCGCCATCTATACACAGCAGGGGGCCGCACGGCGCCATCTATACACAGTGGGAGGCCGCACGGCGCCCCCCTCCCCCCCCAGAGATAGCAGGAGGCCGCACGGCGCCATCTATACTCAGCAGGAGTCCGCACGCAGTCATGCACGCAGTCACGCACACACACACAAACATATACAGATATACATACACGCATAAACACATTTGAAACACAAAAATACATATAAACAGACATCACACAATGATATCTGCCTACACACACACACACGCAGACACACACACATACATACATACATACATACATGCACGCAAGCACGCACGCATGCATGCACACACACACACAGACAGACAGACAGACAGACTCACCATCCCCCGGCTCGATTCCTCCTGCCTGCTCTGACTTCTCCGGGGCAGCAGTGCAGGCCGGGCACGCACCGCGTGACGTCACAGCTAGGAGACACGGCCGCGCACAGGGCCGTGTCTCCTAGCAGTGACGTGGCCGGGCCAGCACAGGGAAGTTAACTGCTGCAGTGCTGGCCCGGCCGATGAAGAAGTAGTGGCCGTGCGCCGCTCGCTGCTGGGGGAGCGGTCCGGGCCCCCCCCTCCCACCACTGCTGCCGGTATGTGCCGCGGCGGCCTCCACATATAATGAGGGCAATTCGGCCATAGACTCCCCGCCCGGAGCATCGGGCCCCCTGAAGGCTCGGGGCCCCGGGCGGTCGCCCGGATTGCCCTCATTATAATCCACCTATGGTCCCATTGCTCCAGTACGGCCCTGGTTACAGTTCATGCTAGTCCAGACAACAGATATCAAGTCCATCGCACATGTATCCAGTCAGCAACTACAGTTCTCATATACATAGTTCATCACATACAGACGATGGATACCATGACCGTAGGACATCTATCTAACTCCAGCAACATATAGTACAGTCTCAACTGGGGTTCTCCAAACTTATTTGTGGGTTCAGTGTTGGGCAGAGGAGCAGACCTGCATTCCACCAGATGGAGCCATGGTGTTTTGGACTGTTACTGAAGAGACCCTCTGGAGTGGGAGTCAGAGACTTTATACCCACAGTTCCCATTCAGGACATTCCTCCACAGGATTGGAGAAGTTGGGGGGAGGTGATACTTCACTGTTCAACTAACCAGCATATTTGTCCTAAATTGTGTAATTAGTAAACTGCAATGGGCTGATGCAATATATACTCAGCAGGCATTTACAAATGAACATACCACAAGAGTGAACGTACAGTCTCATATGAAACAATGACTTAATTGAGGCCTCTGAGAGACTAACAAGAGTAATGGAACGATTGATTTACCTGATTACCAATTTTGTGTCTGTCCTTATGGATACATAAGATCCAGCTTGCATGTCTTTCTCTGCTTACTATTACTGAATGGAAACAGTGATTCCCGATGCAGAACACTCTCTAGGAGAGACCCGTGCACCTCAATCTCATGAGCAAGCAAATCTCCAATAAAACACAACAATAAGACCGACATAACCAGTGCTCCGTGCTGGAAAAAGTCTGTATCCCTTAGAGACGTGCAATCTGCTCTACGTCCATTGGTCCAATAGTCTTTAGTCCGTGGCCAGCTCCTCACACTGATGAAACTGGTGTAACGCCTGTACAAGAGATAGCAGCCACAACACTTATTACTCACATCTTCATCTGTTTTACATAGAGGCAGAATCATTTTATATCCTGGTGGTGGTGCTTCACTTGTAAATGACTTTAAAGCAGTACAGTTGCTGGGCCTGAAAACTCCATTCCTTTTTTTCTCCCTTTCACTGACCACTGCTCTTCCAGTAATTCCCTTGCCCCAGCCTGGAAAGTCCAGTATTTACTCACTATGACTCCCAGGTGTAGCCTACACGTTACCTTCTCTTCAGTCGTACTGTCCATTGACAATATGGAAAGGAGTCTGCTGCTCACTGAGCAGCTGCTCACTGGGGTAGATGTGGGGGAGGGTGGTAGTAGGGAGCTGCAGGACAGTGAAGGGGGGTAGAAGGAAGAGTACCAGTGAGGCTAGTCCTGATCTGGCACACCCCAATAAATTTGCAAAGTAGGCATATGAGGGGGGTGACGGTACAGGGGTAGCACTGCTGCAGCAAGACATGTCCCCAGAAAGCCAGAGGAGTGTCAGCTCCAGTAAGGAGGGAAATAGGAGAGCAGGGCAGGCCAGTGGTAGTGGGGGACTCAATTATTAGGGAAACAGATAGGGCAATCTGTCACAAAGACAGGGATCGTCGAACAGTGTGCTGCCTACATGGCGCTCGAGTCCGGCACATCGCTGATCGGGTTGACAGATTACTGGGAGTGGCTGGTGAGGACCCAGCAGTCATGGTGCACATTGGAACAAATGACAAAGTTAGAGGTAGGTGGAAGGTCCTTGAAGATGATTTCAGGGAATTAGGCTGCAAACTGAAAGCAAGGACCTCCAAGGTGGTATTCTCTGAAATACTACCGGTACCACGTGCCACGCCAGAGAGGCAACCGGAGATTAAGAAGATAAATAAGTGGCTCAAGAACTGGTGTAGGAAGAAGGGATTTGGGTTCCTGGAGAACTGGGCTGACTTCTCAGTTGGCTACAGACTCTACGCTAGGGACCGGCTGCACCTCAATGGGTGCTGGGGGAGAAAATGGCTAGAAGGTTGGAGGAGTGTTTAAACTAGAGATTGGGGGGGAGGGTATTCCTTTTATAGGTGGGGAAGATAGTGCAGATAGTGACCTGGGCACAAATAAAGAAATTGGGGGTGGGGTTAGAACAGTCAATAAAGTAAGAAGGAATAGAGGTACAGAGAGATACATAAAATGCATGTACACTAATGCCAGAAGCCTCACCAAAAAAATGGAGGAATTAGAATTAATTTTGTTGGAAAATAATTATGACATGGTGGGGATATCTGAGACGTGGCTGGACGAGAACCATGACTGGGCAGTTAATTTACAGGGCTATAGTCTGTTCAGAAATAACCGCACAAACAAGCGAGGATGGGGGGGTGTTTATATGTAAAATCATCCTTAAAACCCATCTTGGGGGAGGATATATGTGAATCTAATGGAAATGTAGAGTCCCTGTGGGTGGAGATAAGGGAGAGGGAAAAAATGATAAATTACTGATAGGGGTTTGTTATAAGTCTCCAAAAATAATGGAAGCAGCGGAGAATATCCTCGTAAAGCAAATAGATGAAGCAGCGACTCAAGGAGAAGTCATTATTATGGGGGACTTCAACTACCCTGAAATACATTGGGGGACAGAAACCTGTAGTTCAAGCAAAGGTAATAGGTTTTTGACAACTATGAGAGACAATTACCTTTCACAACTGGTTCAGGACCCAACAAGAAGGGGGGCACTGCAAGACCTAATATTAACCAACAGGCCAGACCGCATATCAAATATACGAGTTGGGGGTCACTTGGGTAATAGTGATCACAAAATAATACATTTTCATGTAACCTTTAATAAGATGTGTAGTAGAGAGGTTTCAAGGACACTAAACTTCAGGAAGGCAAATTTCCAACGGTTGAGAGATGATCTTAGTGCAATAAACTGGGACGATATCCTGAGACATAAAGCTACACAAAGCAAATGGGAGACATTTATTAGCATCCTGAATAGGACCTGTGCACAATATATACCCTATGGGAATAAACATGCTAGAAATAGGAGGAAACCACCATGGCTAAATAGAGCTGTAAGGGGCGCAATATGTGACAAAAAGAAAGCATTTAGAGAACTAAAGCAAGTAGGTAGTGATGAGGCATTAAATAAATATAGAAAATTAAATAAATTCTGTAAAAAACAAATCAAGGCAGCAAAGATTGAGGCAGAGAGAATCATTGCCAGAGAAAGTAAAAATAACCCCAAAATATTCTTTAGCTACATAAATAGTAAAAAACTAAAAAATGATAGTGTTGGCCCCCTTAAAAATAGTCTGTGGGAAATGGTGGATGAAGATGAGGAAAAGCCAATATGCTAAATGATTTTTTTTCAACCGTATTTACACAAGAAAATCGCATGACAGAAAATATGATCAGTGATAACAAAAATTCTCCATTAAATGTCACTTGCTTAACCCAGCAGGAAGTACGGCGGCGTCTAAAAATCACTAAAGTTGACAAATCCCCGGGCCCCAATGGGATACACCCGCGAGTACTGCAGGAATTAAGTAACGTCATAGATAGACCATTATTTTTAATATTTAAAGATTCCATAATAACAGAGTCTGTACCACAGGACTGGCGTATAGCAAATGTGGTGCCAATATTCAAAAAGGGGACAAAAACTGAACTTGGAAATTATAGGCCAGTAAGCTTAACCTCTACTGTGGGTAAAATCCTGGAGGGTTTCCTAAGAGATGCTATACTAGAGTATCTGAAGAAGAATAACCTCATGACCCAATATCAACATGGGTTTACGAGGGACCGTTTCTGTCAAACTAATCTGATCAGCTTTTATGAGGAGGCAAGTTCCGGACTGGACCGAGGAAATGTAGTGGATGTTGTGTATATGGACTTTTCAAAAGCTTTTTATACGAATCCACACAAAAGGTTGATACATAAAATGAGAACAATGGGGATAGGGGAAAATATATGTATGTGGGTTAAGAATAGGCTCAGTGATAGGAAACAAAGGATGGTTATTAATGGAAAACACTCAGACTGGGTCTCAGTTAACAGTGGGGTACCACAGGGGTCAGTATTGGGCCCCCTTCTTTTTAACATATTTATTAATGACCTTGTAGGGGGCATACAGAGTAATATTTCAATATTTGCAGATGACACTAAACTCTACAGGGTAATCAATACAGAGGAGGACAATTTTATATTACAGGAGGATCTATGTAAACTAGAAGCTTGGGCTGATAAATGGCAAATGAACTTTAATGGGGATAAATGTAAGGTAATGCACTTGGGCTGAGGAAATAAAATGTATAATTATATGCTTAATTGTAAAACACTGGGCAAAACTGTAACTGAAAAAATGATAAAAAGAAGAAAAGTGCAAAGTATAGCAAATAAACAGCAAAGCGAAAAACCCTAGCTCCAAATATCAACAGAATGTCAGAATATCCAAATGAATCTATCACCAGCAGGAAACGCAGACTATAAAGCTGCACCCAAAATGTGATAGGCATCCAAATAAAAATACAAATGTGTAAAGCTAAGCAGGCTGCAGCCAGAAAAGCAGAACCCAAACACCCAGTGAAAAGGTGTGTGTCCTGTGGCTCGGCAGAAAGAGAAGCCGACCACAGAACACAAACTGAAGGGTTCAAATCCTGGAGCATGACATTGCCACAGACAATTCCTCTCTCTTCCTCCTCCCTGACTTCTCTAGTTTTCCATTTCTGTTGTGTCTTGGTAATTGTGGGTAACATGAGGCGGCCCATTCAGGTTGTACAGGTGGTCTGGCTCTGCCAGGACGGCATCCATACATGCCGTCACAAGAAGGTTTGCTATATCTCGCAGCACAGTTTCAAGAGGACGGAAACAAACTCCATGTGGACGGCATGAGGGGCCAATATCCTGTAGTGGACAAGGGACAAATACCGCCACACCATGACCAGATCACATATTACCACCACATAGTGACCGAATACTACCATACTGAGCATTAATACAAAAACAGAATACTAATATTACCATTACTAATAGTGCCATTATTCACAGGAGCTCTGTGTATAGTATACAGTGTATAGTGTCAGTGTACAGATAACACACTGACTCGCTGGTGATGTCTCTAGTTGAAGTCCTTCATCTCCACTTTTCCTCTTCATCCATCGCAGACCGCCATCACTTCTTCTCGCCAGGACTCGTCTCTGCATAAAATAACACAGTTATCTAGAGCAGCTTACAGAGCACATTCCCCAATATTTCCCCAACTTCTACACTACACCAGATGAAGAAAAAAAGTGATATAGTGCCGCCCTGCACAGTAACATGAACCCCCCACAGAAAACAGTATCCTCAAAAATAAAATACATTACAGCAGTAATAATATCCTTTAATTAGCCCCTACAGTAATAATGTCCCACATCCTACTCCCATTGTCTTCATCCTGCCCCCATTGTCTCCATCCTGCCCCCAATGTCTCCATCCTGCCCCCATGTTTCCATTTGTCTCCATCCTGCCCCCAATGTCTCTCCATCCTGCCCCCAATGTCTCTCCATCCTGCCCCCAATGTCTCTCCATTCTGACCCAGTGTCATTCCATTCTGCCCCAATGTCTCTCCATTCTGCCCCCATTTCTTTCTATTCTGCCAATGTCTCTCCATTCTGCCCACGTCTCCATTCTGCCTCCATGTGTCTATTTTGCCCCATGTCTCCATTCTGCCCCCAATGTCTCTCCATTCTGCCTTCAATGTCTCCATTCTGCCCCGTCTCAATTCTGCCCGTCTCCATTCTGCCCCCAATGTCTCTCCATTCTGCCTCCGATGTCTCCATTCTGCCCCGTCTCCATTCTGCCACCATGTTTCTATTCTGCCTCCATGTTTCTATTGTGCACCCAATGTCTCCATTCTGCTCCCCTTTCTCCATTCTGCCCCCCTTGCCTCCATTCTGCCCCAATGTTTCTATTCTGCCCCAATGTCTCCATTCTGCCCCCCTTGTCTCCATTCTGCCCTCCCTGTCTCCATTCTGCCCCCCTGTCTCCATTCTGCCCCCCTTGTCTCCATACTACCCCCTGGTTTCTATTCTGCCCCCAATGTCTCCATTCTGCCCCCGTCTCCATTCTGCCCCCCATGTTTCTATTCTTCCCTCCATGTCTCCATTCTGTCCCCCTTGTCTCCATTCTGCCCCAATGTTTCTATTCTGCTACCCTTGTCTCCATCCATACTGCCCTCTGGTTTCTATTCTACCCGCAATGTCTCCATACTGTCCCCATGTCTCCATTCTGCCCCCTATCTCCATTCTGCCCCCCGGTCTCTATTCTGCCCCGTCTCCGTTCTGCCCCCTATCTCCATTCTGCCCCCTATCTCCATTCTGCCTCCCGGTCTCTATTCTGCCCCGTCTCCATTCTGCCCCCCTGTCTCCATTCTGCCCCCTGTCTCCATTCTGCCCCCTATCTCCATTCTGCCCCCTATCTCCATTCTGCCCCCCGGTCTCTATTCTGCCCCCCTGTCTCCATTCTTCCCCCATTCTGCCCTCAATGTGTTTCCATTCTGCCTCCAATATGACTCCATTCTCCCCCAATGTCACTCCATTCTGCCCCCCTGTCTCCATTCTGCCCCCCTTGTCTCCATACTACCCCCTGGTTTCTATTCTGCCCCTAATGTCTCCATTCTGCCCCCGTCTCCATTCTGCCCCCCATGTTTCTATTCTTCCCTCCATGTCTCCATTCTGTCCCCCTTGTCTCCATTCTGCCCCCATGTTTCTATTCTGCCACCCTTGTCTCCATCCATACTGCCCTCTGGTTTCTATTCTGCCCCCAATGTCTCCATACTGTCCCCATGTCTCCATTCTGCCCCCTATCTCCATTCTGTCCTCCGGTCTCTATTCTGCCCCGTCTCCATTCTGCCCCCCTGTCTCCATTCTTCCCCCATGTTTCTATTCTGCCACCTTTGTCTCCATCCATACTGCCCTCTGGTTTCTATTCTGCCCCCAATGTCTCCATACTGTCCCCATGTCTCCATTCTGCCCCCTATCTCCATTCTGCCCCCGGTCTCTATTCTGCCCCGTCTCCATTCTGCCACCCTGTCTCCATTCTTCCCCCATGTTTCTATTATGCCACCCTTGTCTCCATCCATACTACCCTCTGGTTTCTATTCTGCCCCCAATGTCTCCATACTGTCCCCATGTCTCCATTCTGCCCCCTATCTCCATTCTGTCCCCCGGTCTCTATTCTGCCACGTCTCCATTCTGCCCCCTATCTCCATTCTGCCCCCTGTCTCCATTCTGCCCCCTATCTCCATTCTGCCCCCTATCTCCATTCTGCCCCCCGGTCTCTATTCTGCCCCCCTGTCTCCATTCTTCCCCCATGTTTCAATTCTGCCACCCTTGTCTCCATCCATACTGCCCTTTGGTTTCTATTCTGCCCCCAATGTCTCCATACTGTCCCCATGTCTCCATTCTGCCCCCTATCTCCATTCTGCCCCCCGGTCTCTATTCTGCCCCGTCTCCATTCTGCCCCCCTGTCTCCATTCTTCTCCCCTGTCTCCATTCTGCCCCGTCTCCATTCTGCCCCCCATGTCTCCATTCTGCCCTCAATGTGTTTCCATTCTGCCTCCAATATGACTGCATTCTCCCCCAATGTGACTCCATTCTGCCCCCAATGTCTCCCATTCTGCCTCCATGTTTCCCATTCGACCCCCCCATGCCTCCATTCTGCCCTCAGTGTCCCTCACCCTGCCCCCACCCTGTGCGGTTTTGGTGATTTTTTTCCTCTATAGACTTCTATGTGGAGCATAAAAAACGTCTGTAAGAAACTGCAGATACTTTTTTAAGTGCAGAATCAAAGCTTTTCTGTACTGTAAAAAACAATTAAAAACGCGGTTTCACATCTGCACCAAAATGCATCAAATAAGGGGGAAAAAGCCTAAAATAGCGCACCAAAGATGCAATAACCAGAGGAGATTGTTATTGTGTAGATTGGTGCACAGTTTTTATGCTACGTGTGAACACGGCCTAAGACACAAAAAAGCCAGATGTCATATAGTGAAACTACACAGAGAAGAGAAAGTTCTGAAGGGTCCAACTGTGAATGAGGGAACAAAAAATAATCCACAGGTCCCAACTAGAGAAGAGCAGGACGCACAGATGATATTGCAGCAGCCCGGGCTAATCTAAAGCCGCGACAGGGCCTCCCGTCCAGCCACCAATTACCACTGACCTGGATGCTGGACCTGAGTCCCATGAGTCGATCCTCTCATCTCTAGTCCCAGCCGTCCTGGATACAGCAGACAGTCCCGGATTTAGGTCTATGCCCTGCAGTCCCGAGTTTCTGCTGAATGTCCCTCACTGCCACCGCCCCTCTGATAACTCTTCCTGCCGGGGGAGAAAGACATGGTAAATGGGCGTAGCTTGGGGTGTGGATAGGGGCGTGGTCAGACTACGCGTGCCGCATGGTTTCGCCCTCTTTCTAGTCCTCATAGGTTGGCGGTATGCTTGTACTGAGGAGATCTGGGCTATCAGTGATTAGGTCCCATATTGTGCACTGTAAGGTCTGGAAAAGCTCCTTCTATCCGTCTCTGTAGCACCAGAGGAAGAACAGAGGGGAAAAGACAGGATTTTCTACATGTCGCGTTATGTAGATGTTCTGCAGATTTATCACAACCGTCCACAAGAAGAAACTGCCATCACAGAGCCGCCTTTAGCTGTTGGAAAAGTTTAAACTTAGTTTTGAATAGTTGCTATAGGCAACAGGGACCATTTCTATTTACGCTGGGTCACATGATGCTGGTGCTGGGTGATGTCATGTGACGGAATGTTGTGGGTGATGATGTCACAGACGGCGTTGTGATGTCACCCTTGGGGTATATAAGGGGGCTCCATCCACCTGGAGCTCATTTCTCATTGGCCATATCTTGGTGCTGAGATACCCCCTGGAGACAATGAGGATCGCCATATTGTTTCTGTGCTGTACCCTGTTCTACCCTGTGAATTACCATAGGCTGCCGGTGAGTACCTGTCTATTATTACATATGGAGGACGTTTAGAATCAGCTGCGGCAGGGGAAGGGGATGGGGAGGGGGGTCCTGTAAGAATTTACCTGCGGGAATAAGAGGTTATGGCAGGGAAAGGAGCTTAGGAAGTGACAGTCAGAGGGGATATAAGTGTGGGGTGACCCCTCTGACTCCCACATTCCTGCCTTGTCCTTGTAGTGATTAATGACTTTGGTCTTGTCCCTTATATATCACTTTGCAGTCACCAGTGATCGCTCCGCACTGTGATCCTAAACTACAGTCTCATTTACCTTTTTGCAAACGCCCAGAAGGGGAGGAGTGACATCACACCCATGTGAGCAGATCCCGCCCACTTTTACTGCAGTCGTAATGCGAGCTAGCTGTATTCTGTTTTCATGGAAATGTCAGCAGCTGCTCCCCCTAGTGTTTACAAGATGAAAACATCAAAACAGTTAAAATATTTTTTTCTGATTTTATACCATTGAAACCTTTTTAAATATATATGTGTATTTATATATAAATACTTTACAATTTTACAATTGTAAAAAAATTGCTGACACTTTCCCTTTAAAAGATCTAAAGACGTTCTGCTTCATGTGCCATTGTGACCAATCACAGCACAGATTATATTTTTTTAACTTTTCTTGAAAAACTGAAGCTGCTCCGTGATTGGAAATCATGTGGAAGGGTTCTCTTTTAGACATTTAGTTAGGTCCAAAGTATCAGTGACATGATGGATAGAACTGTGCAATGATGTCACAGAGGGCTTTGTGATGTCACCCCAGGGTATATTAGAAGCCTCGGCCCATCTGCAGCTTGTATCTCATTGACCATACCTTGGTGCTGAGAGACCTCTGGAGATGATGAGTATCATCCTATCATTTCTGTGCTTTACGTTGCTCTACCCCCCACATTACAGTACACTGAGGGCGAGTATGTTCTCATCAATATGGAGGTCACAACGATCAGCTAATGAGAATATCGCCTCTTGCAGGACTTCTCATACTGGACACGTGACCGTCCGTCATATGAAAGTCCAACTGTAAATAATATTCCATGGACCCTGGAGGTGAATCCCAAACTTCTTCCTGATCTTCTCAATGGGATATTTCTGAAAGTTGCTTGATAATGTATCCATCACTGTATAATAACAAGGGCTCTCTGTTTGACTGGATTGGGTATAAATATACAGGACTTTATTATGTTTTTTTTCTTTATTATAGGATGACCCACTACCCGTGGATCTCAGGAGAAGCACCTATCAAGCTTCCATCAATCTTCCTCTTTGGCTCTTCCGTGACGCAGTTTTTGTTACGGTGATGACACTACTGACAATACTAGAGTATTTGGCCTTAAGTCTTGTCCTGAGCAAGTGGGCAATGTCTGAACCTGGTGAAACAATCAGAAAACTCCTGAGAACAAAACCATTCTGAAGGAACAAAGTGCTTGTAAGGAGCCGATTTGCATCCCTCAGATTCAGGAGCAAGACTCCAGGAGAACACCTGTCCTGCCCAATCGCAAATGTTCTACTCCATCCATGGCTCCTGCACCGCAGTATGCGAAAAAGGTTCCTAGTTGCAACTATAAAGTGGCGTTCAGTGATATTGTCTGGGTCAGAACGATCCCTCACAACAATATAGGAAGAAGAGCTCGAAGTTCCACGGAGCATAAAGAGAGGTTACTGATTTTTCAGAGAAGCCAACAATCCAGAATTCCAGAGCCAAGAGCACCAAAACCTAGAACACCAGAACCTACCATGTCAGAACCTAGTATGTCAGAACCTAGAATGCCAGAGCCTGAAATGCCTACAACACCTCCACCCAAAATCAAGAGGAGAAGATGTTTCCTTAGATGTTTTAGAGGCGAGGAAGATTGAGAAGGCAACTGCTTGAACTTTCCCATTGCTCGTGTTTTCATCACAGGTTAATCCTATACATGCTGTCTGATGGGCACCATCTTACTACATACAAGGCAGCATTGCACCTGAAATCGAATGGATATTTTGTCACAGACTTGCACTTTAGCACCTTATCATATGGCGCATATATCTATGAACGCTTTGCTAAGTATCACTGTCTAGTATGTGCTTCTGATGAACCTATTTTAGGAAAACGCGTCGAGGTTTGGCATACTATGTACTTGAGTTTGGCGTACTATGTGCTTGTTGGTAAATTCTATTGCCCTCTATAATTTGCTAGATATTATAATGTCTCTGGTGGGATGCCCCATGCCGAATTGTTGATAACTGACTATGAGCATTGTCCTCTATTTCTTATCTACTATGGTTACAGGTTGATGTGAAGAGAGCTGTGCCATTGGTAGCGATTTTTCTACTGATTTGTCAGTTATATTTATGTTAGTTTAGCAAATTTCTCCTTGTAGGGTCTAATGTTTTAGCATAGTGTATGTTCTGTGAGCTAAATTGTCATACTTATGCACTAGATAGATTATAAATTGTGATGCTTATGTACTAGATAGATTATTAGTTTAATCGGTGATTTTTTAAATATTTTTTAACATCAGGAGACTCAAGAATCACATCTTACAGAAGACAAGAAGCCTAAATGCCAAAGGGTGATGACCTGTTGATGGCCCACAGCTGGAGGGTCATTACCTCTTGATGGCACAAAACTGGACAGAAGATAAAAACATTTGATGGCACACAGCCGGAGGGTGATGACCTATTGATGGCCATAGCCAGAGGGTCATTACCTGTTGATGGCACACAGCCGGACAGAGGATCATTACATGTTGATGGCACACAGCCGGATGGTCATTACCTGTTCATGGCGCACTGCCGGATGGTCATTACCTGTTGATGGCGCACTGCCGGATGGTCATTACCTGTTGATGGCACACAGCTGTAGGGTGATGACCAGTTGATGTCGCATTGCCGGATGGTCATTACCTGTTGATGGCACACAGCCGGACAGAGGGTCATTACCTGTTCATGGCACACTGCCGGATGGTCATTACCTGTTCATGGCGCACTGCCGGATGGTCATTACCTGTTGATGGCGCACTGCCGGATGGTCATTACCTGTTGATGGCACACAGCTGTAGGGTGATGACCAGTTGATGTCGCATTGCCGGATGGTCATTACCTGTTGATGGCACACAGCCGGACAGAGGATCATTACCTGTTGATGGCACACAGCCGGTCAGAGGATAAGATCTTTTGATTGCATACACCCGGTACCTCCCTGATAACAAGGAACACTGGGGAATACTGGTAATTTTGATCCCCCACTGACTATATACTTGCTCCACCTCAGCCTACACCATCATGGAGGACACTTCCACCTGTGTCCACTGTAAGGTTGGACTTTCTTTTATAATTACAGCAGATTAATAAACATCATAAAGCTGTAAAATTATCGAGTAATTTATCATAAATTATTATAAAGAAATATAAAGTATAATAGATAGCTATAGAGGGCACATAAGACGACTAACTATAGAAAGCATGGTATCCCCTGATATATACTGTATATTCTAGATGGCGCTATTGTAGCACCCTGAGGATTCGGCTGCTACAGGGGTATTGCACCTCAACCCAGAGGTGTGATATTCCACTCCCGGGTAAGGAAGGAGTGTGGAACTGAGCTCAGATAGACTGCATGCACTACATACATCCCATTCCAGAGGAGCAGGCCGACGGTACTCCCACTTGGAAATGTGCAGGTACAACCGAGCCTGTTCCTGGCTGGAGTGGGAGGGGGGTGGTACATCCCATGTAGTGTAGGGGCAGATAGGGGGAGCAGTCTGGGTAGTGATAGGAGCTCATTGGGTGCTGGTCACCTGAGCTCACACATAGAGGGATATATAAGGAGGGCACCAACTTAGATCAGGGTCAGACGCTGAGAACAAGTCAGTTGGAGAGGAGAGAGAAGGAAACAGCAGCCCTGGAGAGAGAGAGAGTGGAGCAGAGAAAGACCCAGAGGGGGAAGACTGAAGGGACCCAAGAACCCAAATTAGAGCACCGGGTGAGGAGTCAGCAAGAGGGTACCGGAACCCAAGCTGGGGGGGGCAAAGACATTCCCCAGCCAGAGACCGGAGACCGTGGGCAGTGTCTGTCACGGTCACCCACCACATTCACCCCGAAGGCACACCACATGAAGGGTCAGGGAACCCAGGGCCAAGGGTGTCCCAAAAGAAGGCCCGAGGGAGCTGGACCTAGGTGAATCACTGGTGGGGACGGCTGAAGAAAGGACAGAGGGAGAGCTCAGGGCCACGCTCTGGACTTGTTTGGGGGTTGGCCGGATCCAGGACCTGGTGGACGCAGCACGGCTCGGGTGGTCACTAGCAGCTGGAGTGACCAGTACAACATCAGCAGTAAGTAAACACCCTTAACTGCACAACCCGAGTCTGTCTTCATTGCCGGCTGCATCGCACCACCACAACCCCCATCCTCTGCGCCTGTCCCCTCTGAGGCTATACCCCTCCCGTTGGGGGTTATCTCACCAAGCTGCGCACCCACCATCAGCCTCAGCGGACCCTGCAGCAGCGGCGGCCACAGTGACCGCATCACAACGGGTGGCGTAGTCGACACAAAAGAACTTTAGTAACATCTGTAAAGCTGCCACATAACACTTAGCTTGACGCCCTGGGCACGGGACTGGGTCACAGCCGCTCGGAGACTACAACCCCCCATCTGATCCGGTGCCGGGTATTCCCCTCAAAAAGGAATATGTCCCAGGGGGCGCGTCAACTTTGGCGCAGTCGGCAGGATTACGTGCCCGCAACACCCGGGTACTGCGTGCCTGAAGAAAAGTGCAAGTTTACCTCAGAAAGAAGACTCCTGCCGGTTCCGGAGGGTCCACGCCATCGGACTCCATCACCAGTCGTTTCCCGCCGATTGTCCGCCATTTCCAGCTTGTTCCCGCCATCTGCCGAGTTTCCCGCCACTGGGAAGCGATTCCCGCCAAAACCGCAGATTTCCCGCCTTGGAAGAGCAGCGGACGCCATTATGGGCGTGCCAAAGGAGGGCAAGAGGCCACCTCCCATCGTGGGCCAGGACAGAAAATGGCGCCAAAAGTGGAAACCGCCCCCACCAACAGAGACTGTGATGCTGGAGGTGTCTGTCAGCGTGAAAGAACTCCCCCTGGAGCTGACAGTCACCGAGTTGCCCCGGGACCGCCCTCGAGGTGGGAGGAGACGAAAGAGAAGAGAAAAGATGGGTGTCGCTTGGAGCAGTCTGGAGCGAGCGCACCCGGAGGCAAGAGGTCTAACAAGGAGTAGCGGAGAAGCTCACCCGGAGAGGGAAAGAAAGCAGAACAGCACCGGCCCGCTGGCCAGGAGTCTGCTAGAGACCGAGGAAGGAGGGCAGAGCAGCACCGGCCCGCTGGCCAGGAGCCTGCCGGAAGCCGAGCAGAGCAGCACCGACCCGATGGTCAGGAGCCTGCTAGAGTCCACAACCCCGCTAGGTCTAGCGGAGATCCTAGCGCAGCTCCCCCGAGACCGGGAGTGTGCACAAACTGCCCTGGAGGACCTCGCAAGGAGGATGGCCCGGGTACAGCGCGAGATACTGGCGGAGTGGAGCCGGGAGATGGCCCAGCAAGCAGAGACCAGTCAACGGAGCACGCTACCCTGGAAGAGGAAGCAGACCGCCTCTGAGGATGGCACGGGAGGACCCAAGGCCGGAGACGGCGCCGAGGAGGGAGCCGAACGCATGGAGGCAGATAAAGGGGACGCCTATACCCCAAGCCGAGAAACCGCCCACCTGCCCCAGCTCCCCGTCGCAGAGCCCGAAAGTCCCCCTGCTGTGCCCGTAGCCGCCATGTCACCGCCATGGACTAGGCCCCGACCGGAAGCCGCCGCAGCGACCCCTGTGACGTCACGCGCCTCGACCCGGAGCGTGACAAAGCAGGAATTACCACCAGCCTGGTCGCAAGGCCTAGTACCCCCGGGCGCCGCATCACCAACAGCGCCCCCTACCTCCGCGGAGCCTCCGGCCTGGTCGCAAGGCCAGGTAGCCCAGGGCGCCGCCGTATTAACGGTGCCCTTCACCTTCCAGGTGCCCCAGGCCTGGCCGCAAGGCCTGGGCAACCCGGGCGCCACCACCACCGCGCCCGCACCCGTAAAACCAAGGGTGCCGCGTCTGGGAGAGGACTTGTTCAGCCAGCTCACATGGCCGGACGGGTCTGAAGTTACCACCAGCTATAAGCAAAGAGCAGGAGGAAGACGCTGTTGAGTGCGGCAGAGCAGGTGCTGTAAATAAGTTACCCAATCGGGGTATAAAGAAACTGAAACTGTTGCTACATATATATAGTCCCCGTTGGGACCAGCTGAGTGAACTGTTTACCCGTTTACCCCTTAATCCCACAGGCTGAGGACTGTGAGCAGCCATTCCCTTCCCTCTACCTGGCCGAGGACTGAGAGCGGCCAACTTCCCCTGTATATAGTTGCGCGTCCTAAAGCGCCCCCTACCGGTTTTATAAGAAAACCAGATTTTTCTAAGAGACTGTCGCACTTTTCCCGGACACACGTTGCACAGTGTCCGGAGGAGGAACCAGAGACAAGAGAAGTCTACGAGAATGTTTATATAAAAAGTTTTATATATATATAATGTTTATATGTTTTATATGTTCATATAAAAATTTTGTATGTTTTGGTGTTTTATGTCTTACAGCCCGAGGACGTGCTGTGATTTACCAGGGGGGAATGTAGCACCCTGAGGATTCGGCTGCTACAGGGGTATTGCACCTCAACCCAGAGGTGTGATATTCCACTCCCGGGTAAGGAAGGAGTGTGGAACTGAGCTCAGATAGACTGCATGCACTACATACATCCCATTCCAGAGGAGCAGGCCGACGGTACTCCCACTTGGAAATGTGCAGGTACAACCGAGCCTGTTCCTGGCTGGAGTGGGAGGGGGGTGGTACATCCCATGTAGTGTAGGGGCAGATAGGGGGAGCAGTCTGGGTAGTGATAGGAGCTCATTGGGTGCTGGTCACCTGAGCTCACACATAGAGGGATATATAAGGAGGGCACCAACTTAGATCAGGGTCAGACGCTGAGAACAAGTCAGTTGGAGAGGAGAGAGAAGGAAACAGCAGCCCTGGAGAGAGAGAGAGTGGAGCAGAGAAAGACCCAGAGGGGGAAGACTGAAGGGACCCAAGAACCCAAATTAGAGCACCGGGTGAGGAGTCAGCAAGAGGGTACCGGAACCCAAGCTGGTGGGGGCAAAGACATTCCCCAGCCAGAGACCGGAGACCGTGGGCAGTGTCTGTCACGGTCACCCACCACATTCACCCCGAAGGCACACCACATGAAGGGTCAGGGAACCCAGGGCCAAGGGTGTCCCAAAAGAAGGCCCGAGGGAGCTGGACCTAGGTGAATCACTGGTGGGGACGGCTGAAGAAAGGACAGAGGGAGAGCTCAGGGCCACGCTCTGGACTTGTTTGGGGGTTGGCCGGATCCAGGACCTGGTGGACGCAGCACGGCTCGGGTGGTCACTAGCAGCTGGAGTGACCAGTACAACATCAGCAGTAAGTAAACACCCTTAACTGCACAACCCGAGTCTGTCTTCATTGCCGGCTGCATCGCACCACCACAACCCCCATCCTCTGCGCCTGTCCCCTCTGAGGCTATACCCCTCCCGTTGGGGGTTATCTCACCAAGCTGCGCACCCACCATCAGCCTCAGCGGACCCTGCAGCAGCGGCGGCCACAGTGACCGCATCACAACGGGTGGCGTAGTCGACACAAAAGAACTTTAGTAACATCTGTAAAGCTGCCACATAACACTTAGCTTGACGCCCTGGGCACGGGACTGGGTCACAGCCGCTCGGAGACTACAACCCCCCATCTGATCCGGTGCCGGGTATTCCCCTCAAAAAGGAATATGTCCCAGGGGGCGCGTCACTATTACACTAAATACATCACAACCTCCAGGGTGATATTACCGTACAATGCGAGATCACTAATAATGGCCACAGATTATGAGAAAATGACCAGCTCCATAGTCCTGGAGCTATTATAAATGTCTCTAGTGTGAGGCAGGGACTGGACGAGTGTTGGAGGGAGGTATATTCCCCCAGGACGTCCTTTATGTATCCATGTTGTAGAATCTGCCATATACTTCTGTTCTAGCAGTCAGACATTTCACTCTGCAGATCACAGGCTCAACATTGTGTAAAACTACCACCGTATATAAGAGCACTCAGAATATAAACTAGCGGCATGTCGTGCACTGCCCACGTCATGTGTACGGGATACAGGACCTGCAGGACCTGGTACGGCCATTATAGTTGATAGATTAATGATACCTGTGCAGATGAAGGGAAAAAAAATCTGTGCAACAGGAGGAGAAAGTCTCAAAATGTAATTTGAAGAGTATAATAGAGAAATGGGAAACTTCTGGAGATGCAGATAAGTGGTACCAGGGCGAAACGTAAGTGTAGTCAGACAAGGGAAAAGTGCAAATGATCCAGCGTAACGGTTTGTTTAATAGAAAAAATATTAAAACTTAGCTTTTATTAGCCATATAAAACACTGCTCCACAAAGAATACAGCAAATGTGCAACTATCATAGCTTACAGACCTACGCGTTTCAACAAATCATGTCTTAATTGTGGCCCTACTACTAGAATGCCAAAAAGGCATATATATATATATATATATATATATATATATCCACGTGCCTGTATGACCTCCCTACAACGCCTGGGCATGCTCCTGATGATGTTGCGGATGCTCTCCTGTGTGATCTCCTCCCAGACTTGGACTAAAGCATCCGCCAACTCCTGGACAGTCTGTGGTGCAACGTGACGTTGGCGGATGGAGCGAGACACGATGTCCCAGATGTGCTCAATCGGATTCAGGTCTGGGGAACAGGCGGGCCAGTCCATAGCTTCAATGTCTTCATCTTGCAGGAACTCCTGACACACTTCAGCCACATGAGGTCTGGCATTGTCCTGCATTAGGAGGAACCCAGGGCCAACTGCACCAGCATATGGTCTCACAAGGGGTCTGAGGATCTCATCTCAGTACCTAATGGAAGTCAGGCTACCTCTGGCAAGCACATGGAGGGCTCTGCGGCCCTCCAAAGAAATGCCACCCCACACCATTACTCACCCACTGCCAAACCGGTCATGCTGAAGGATGTCGCTCTCCACGGCGTCTCCAGACTCTGTCACGTCTGTCACATGTGCTCAGTGTGAACCTGCTTTCATCTATGAAGAGCACAGGGCGCGAGTGGCGACTTTGCCAATCCTGGTGTTCTGTGGCAAATGCCAAGCGTCCTGCATGGTGTTGGGTTGTGAGCACAACCCCTATCTGTGGAGGTCGGGCCCTCATACCACCCTCATGGAGTCGGTATCTAACCATTTGTGCAGACACATGCGCATTTGTGGCCTGCTGGAGGTCATTTTGCAGGGCTCTGGCAGTGCTCCTCCTGTTCCTCCTTGCACAAAGGCGGAGGTAGCGGTCCTGCTGCTGGGTTGTTGCCCTCCTACGGCCCCCTCCACATCTCCTGGTGTACTGGCCTGTCTCCTGGTAGCGCCTCCAGCCTCTGGACACAGCCAACCTTCTTGCCACAGCTCGCATTGATGTGCCATCCTGGATGAGCTGCGCTATCTGAGCAACTTCTGTGGGTTGTAGAGTCTGTCTCATGCTACCACGAGTGTGAAAGCACAACCAACATTCAAAAGTGACCAAAACATCAGCCAGAAAGCATTGGTACTGAGATGTGGTCTGTGGTCCCCACCTGCAGAACCACTCCTTTATTGAGGGTGTCTTGATAATTGCCAATAATTTCCATCTATCGTCTATTCCATTTGCACATCAGCATGCGAAATTGATTGTCAATCAGTGTTGCTTCCTAAGTGGACAGTTTGATTTCACAGAAGTTTGATTTACTTGGAGTTATATTCTGTTGTTTTAAGTGTTCCCTTTATTTTTGGAGCAGTGTATATAGATACATACAGTGAGTACGGAAAGTATTCAGACTCCTTTAAATTTTTCACTCATTGTTTCATTGCAGCTATTTGATAAATTCTAAAAAGTTCATTTTTTTTCTCATTAAAGTACACTCTGCACCCTATCTTGACTGAAAAAAACAGCAATGTAGATTTTTTTTGCAAATTTATTAAAAAAGAAAAACTGAAATATCACATGGTCATAAGTATTCAGATCCTTTGCTCAGACACTCATATTTAAGTCACATACTGTCCATTTCCTTGTGATCCTCCTTGAGATGGTTCTAATCCTTCAATGGAGTCCAAATGTGTTTAATTAAACTGATAGGACTTGATTTGGAAAGGCACACACCTGTCTATATAAGACCCCACAGCTCACAGTGTATGTCAGACCAAATGAGAATCATGAGCTCAAAGGAATTGCCCAAGGAGCTCAGAGACCGAATTATGGCAAGGCATAGATCTAGCCAAGGTTATAAAAGAATTTCTGCATTACTCAAGGTTCATAAGAGCACAGTGGCCTCCATAATCCTTAAATGGAAGAAGTTTGGGACCACCAGAAGTCTTCCTAGACCTGGCCGTCCAGCCAAACTGAGCAATCGTGGGAGAAGAGCCTTGGTGAGAGAGGTAAAGAAGAACCCCAAGATCACTGTGGCTGAGCTCCAGAGATGCAGTAGGGAGATGGGAGAAAGTTCCACAAAGTCAACTATCACTGCAGCCCTCTCCCAGTTGGGCCTTTATTTCAGAGTGGCCAGACGGAAGCCTCTACTCATATGAAAGTCCGCATAGAGTTTGCTCAAAAACACATGAAGGACTCCCAGACTATGAGAAATAAGATTCTCTGGTCTGATGAGACGAAGATAGAACTTTTTGGTAATAATTCTAAGTGGTATGTGTGGAGAAAACCAGGCACTGCTCATCACCTGCCTAATACAATTCCAACAGTGAAACATGGTGGTGGCAGTTGTTAGAACCCTCCTGTTAGTTTTTTCTATTTTGTGGTCACGTGACCTTCTGCCTATTTATTCCAGCTCCGCCCTTCAGGCTTTGCTGGACTTCAGTGTTACTTTGACTCTTAATCTAGCCAGGTGCTTTGTACCTACTGTATCTCTCTAGTTTGTTTGGTCCTTGGACCACTAAGTACTTTTGTCTGTTTGTCTTCTTCTGCTACTACTTCTGCCAGGAGGTGTCCAATTTTGTCCCAGTCCTTAGTTCTTTTAGGGACCCCTCCCTTTAATCTATAGGTCTGCGTTCAGTCTAGCCGCGGACAAAGGCGGGTCTGTTCACAAGGAACAGGTTGCCCGCTGCATCGTAGGGAATCAGCTTAGTCCTATGGTATGGACAGATTTCCTCTCTTTCCTTAGTTCTTGTAGCAGATCATAACAGCAGTATCATGCTATGGGTGTGTTTTTCAGCTGCAGGGACAGGACGACTGGTTGAAATTGAAGGAAACATGAATGCGGCCAAGTACAGAGATATCCTGGATGAAAACCTCTTCCAGAGTGCTCTGCACCTCAGACTTGGCCAAAGGTTCACCTTCCAACAAGACAATGACCCTAAGCACACAGCTAAAATAACAAAGGAGTGGCTTCAGAACAACTATGTGACCATTCTTGACTGGCCCAGCCAGAGCCCTGACCTAAACCCAATTGAGCATCTTTGGAGAGACCTGAAAATGGCTGTCCACCAATGTTTACCATTCATCCTGACGGAACTGGAGAGGATCTCCAAGGAAGAATGGCAGAGGATCCCAAAATGCAGGTGTGAAAAACTTGTTGCATCATTTCCAAGAAGACTCATGGCTGTACTAGCCCAAAAGGGTGCTTCTACTCAATACTGAGCAAAGGGTCTGAATACTTATGCCCGTGTGATATTTCAGTTTTTCTTTTTTATTAAATTTGCAAAAATTTCTACATTTCTGTTTTCTTTCAGTCAAGATGGGGCGCAGAGTGGACTTTAATGAGAAAAAAATGAACTTTTTAGAATTTACCAAATGGCTGCAATGAAACAAAGAGTGAAAAATTTAAAGGGGTCTGAATACTTTCCGTACCCAGTGTACATGCATGGAAATAAATGCAGAATTATATTTCTTAATACTGCAGTATCAGATCCTGTCTTGAATTTAACCCCTGTGGTATCCAATGTGAAAATCCACAGGGACTCCCGGTTCAGAAGTTTGCACTTATGATCTCCCCCTCGTGTGGATCTATATACCTTCTCTATCTCCATATATTTAAAGAATGAGGTGTCACCTTTATGAACTCTCGCAAAATGCCTCGATACTGCTGATGTGTTTATGGCTTCCAAATTAATCGCATCAGAAAGATGTCTTCTGATACGGACTTTCAGCGCACCTGTGGTACAACCCACATAGTGGACCTTACACAAGGTGCATTCTATAAGGTATATAACCCCTGATGAATTACAATTGAGGAAATCATGAATTTTATATTCTCTATCATTACTTAAGGACATAAAACTATCTGTTTTAACCGCATGTAGACACGCTTTGCACCGATTGGCTCCACATCTGAAGAAACCTTTTGTGCTGAGCCAATTTGGTTGTACAGTATTAGTCTCACTGGTGTATAAGCTAGGAGAAAGGATGGTTCCCAGAGCGGGCGCTTTCCTGGCTACAAAGCGGATGGCATTAGAAAGTAGGTTTTTTAGTTTCTTGTTCTGATATATAATAGGGTTATACTTTTTAATTCTAGATGTAATTTTATTATACTGAGGACTATAGGTGGTAGAAAACGTTACCCTAGTATCCAATGTGTTAATGTTATTTTTCTGTTTATTTCGGAGTATATCTTTCCGATTTATATTGGAGACAATTCTACTCGCTTTTCTTAAAGACCACTCGGGATAGCACCTATTGGATAGTCTGTTACAAATTTTTTCTGATTCCTTCTGAAAAGTGATGTTATCTGAACAATTTCGTATTGTTCGTATTAGCTCACCGTAAGGGATATTTCTCTTAATATGTGGCGGATGACAACATTTAGCTGATAGAATAGAATTTGAGGCTGTAGATTTTCTGTGGGGATTAATTTTGACCAATTCTTTCTCCTTGGTAGCCTCAAGTTCGAGATCCAAAAAAGTAATTTTGGATGAATGGTAGAACTAAGTGAATTTAAGATTAAAATTATTGCAGTTGATGTACTGTACAAATTGTACCACCTCCTCCTGTGTGCCCCCCCACACCAGGAGGAGGTCATCAATAAATCTACCGTACCACACAATGTGTCCACTATATGTGTTATCATTATGGTAAATGAAAAGCTCCTCCACCTACACATCACTATGTTCACTAGCGAAGGAGAAAATTTACTGCCCATGCTGACTCCTCTTTTCTGTAAAAAAAAACCTTTTATCAAAGCTAAAATAATTACGCTCTAAGAGGAACTGTACTGCTATTGACGCGCCCCCTGGGCCTGTGGGGAACCCGGAAGCGGGCCTTTTAGGATGAATGCTGGGGGTTGTAGTCCTCGTGGCGATGTCCCGGTCCGCGCCCAGGGTAGTCAAATCAGAGGCAGTTTTAGTATTGTGATAATTGTCTGACTACGCCACCCGTGGATTGCGGTCAGTGGGGACCGCCGCTGCAGGGCAGACCGCTGAGGCTGGTATTATGTGTGCAGCTTAGAATGGGATGACTCCCCACGGGAGAAGTATAGCCTCAGGGCAGTTAGTGTGGATGATGAGAGTGATGGTGCACGAGCGCAGCAGTAATAACTCAGAGTCCGTGCAGTGCAATTCAGGGTCTTTACTGGTATTATGAAGCAGACCCTCCCGGGAGTACTGGTTTGCAGTAGGGGCCTGGTCAGTCTGTGAGCAAGCAGGATCTCCCCTGGCCAGGTGGAGTTGTAGGCCTCCCCGTCTATCTGCACTCTTTCCTGGCTACCTTGCTCTATGCGGGTAGAAGTAGCCCACGTCCCTGAGTATACCGTGTGGTGCTCACCCGTATGGCTGGTGACTTGGGGCCTCCTGTTAGCCTCCGCTCCACGACTGCGGTGCTGGTCCCTTGCTTGTGACCGTGCCTCCAGGCTTCTATGGCCAGAGGACCTGGAATCCCCTGTCGGTTGGATTCTGCTGCTGGACCTGGATGTCCCCACAGCCTCGGACTCCGTGTCCGGGTTTAGTGTCTTCAGCCAAGGCGAGCTATCTAGCTTCCAGCCTCTGGCACTCGCTCCTGCTCCTACAGAGCTCCTGCTGTCACTTTCCCTCTCCAGGCTCTGACTGTCCTAATCCCGCCCCAGACCCAGTTTATAAGGGCAGATACCTCCCCTCCCAGGTCTGGGTGGGCAGTGTTGCATGCTTAGGGCTCCTGACCAGAGAAACCTCCCACCTGCTCTCAGACGTAATATTTCTATTACTGTGGTAACCAGACCTCAGGGGCGCCACACTATGACCAGAAATTCTTTTATTTCTATAGTGTACGAACTGTATGTGTCAAGGTGGTAGGTTAAACATGCTAAAGCAATATGGTGTGGAATTGAGGGGGTATAATGCCACCTCATCACAGGACAATCATCCAAAGTTTTTTTGCCATTCAAATTTATCAAAAATGGTCACTATGAATTTTGAATCCCTAATGTAACTCGGAGTTTCCTGAACCAGAGGCTGTAGGTAAAAATCCATCCAGGCACTTAATTTTTCACCATGGGAACCAACCCCACCACTATGGGTCTTAACCCCTTTACAGCCCAGGGCGTACTAATACGTACAGTACAGACCAAAAGTTTGGACACACCTTCTCATTTAAAGATTTTTCTGTATTTTCATGACTATGAAAATTGTACATTCACACTGAAGGCATCAAAACTATGAATTAACACATGTGGAATTATATAGTTAACAAAAAAATGTGAAACAACTGAAAATATGTCTTATAATCTACGTTCTTCAAAGTAGCCACCTCTTGCTTTGATGACTGCTTTGCACACTCTTGACATTCTCTTGATGAGCTTCGCTGTAATCGCACCGACCCAAAGAATAAAGTCGTCTAATCACTTATACTGCACAAGGAACGGTGTAAAAAATAAACTCTAGGGTTAGGGATGTGCTAGGGTTGGGATTTTTTTCAAAAGCAAAAAAAAAAGATGACGATATGGCGACTAGTGTTGAGCACAAGTGCTCGCTACTTGAGTTTGCATCGGGTGCTCGGGTATGCATTGAGTATCGCGGGTGCTCGAGTCTCTGCCCCATATGCTTCACAGTCAAAAAAAACGTGCAGGGATTGCCTGCCATGCACCAGCAATCCCTGCATGTTTGTTTTGGGTGTCTAATAACCGTGAAACATGTGGGCAGGACTCGAGCATGTCACTTGAGCACGTGCGATACATGGTGCATACCCGAGTACACGATGCAAACTCAAGTAGCGAGCACTTGTGCTCAAGACTAATGACAACTTATTCAATATGATGACCTAATGCTATCAAATTATGTGTCGTACCGGGTTCAAAATGTTCATTATACCCCTTGATAAAATCCTTGAGGGTTGTAGTTTCCAAAATGGGGTCACTTGTAGGGGGTTTCAACTATTTAGGCACATCAGGGGCTCTTCAAACGTGACATGGTGTCCGCCCTCAATTCCAGCCAATTTTGCGTTCAAAAAGTCACACAGTGCTCCTTCCCTTCTGAACTCTGCCGTGCGCCCAAACACTGTATTTTCCCCACATATAGGGTATTGGCGTGACAACTGTGGAGCAAGGTGAAGCAAAAAAACAGAAAGGAAGTGAAAGGATACAATTTATTAACATGTCACAAATAATGGCAAAGCTTCATACTTTACATAATAGGAACAGAAAGACAATCCATAGAAATGTTATTAGATTCTATTTTTATGTATTAGATAGATAGATGTAACAATGAAACTTGAAAGACATACTAATAGGATGTTTAGATTGTGAGCCCCAATGGGGACAGTGTTGCAAATGTATGTAAAGCACTATGGAATTAATAGTGCTATATAAATGAATCAATATTATTATATGATATAAATATATTATTTATGTATATATGGTGAAACTATGTAAGTATGTATCTATAATGTCTCCTCAATCTATATATATATGTATGATATGTCTAAGGGGTAGCGTTTCTCCTTATGGAGAGTGACACACCGGCTCTGGCACGTCAAGGTAAGGAGGCTTATTCGCCATGCAATGCTTCTCTGGGAAATTGAATATGCAAATTGCCTCTTCAGAGAAAAAGACCTCAGTCCAGAGCCTCTCACCAGCCAAATCAGTTCTCATGCTTTGCACTGACGAGGGCCAACAGCCCGAAACGCCGTGTCTGCAAATTGAGATTCTGATTTGGCTTTTATCCTAAGTCATATTGCACGACTCGTTAAAGGGTTGATTGTGACTTGTAGGATTGCTGCTTCCAATAGGTGGCGCTATAGAGTACAAGTCCTCTTTTTCTCTGAAGAGGCAATTTGCATGTATATATATATAACAACATTAACAAACATATATATGTATGTGTTTAGCTATGATGTATGTACTGTATGTACTAAAAATATAGAATTATTTAAAGTATATAATATCTATCATATATCTATGTATAATATATGTCTAAAATCTACAATTTTTTAAGATATAAATATAGATATATATGAATATATATCTATGTAGCAATGTCTCTATCCACATGAATTAGAGCCAGAGGAGGAGATATGGTGAACAGCCGTCCCACCCATCTCTTCAGCTGTTCACAAAAAACCCAGCCCAGTGAAAAGACAAATAAGTCTCTCAGCATCTTTGACACTGTAGTTACAAATATGGGTTTCCATCACCAACTGTTTAAAAGTTGATGATACATATCTCCTCTGTGATGACCTTAAATACTTATATATATATGTATTTAAAACAAAATTAATGGTGCAAAATATATGTTATCTATATACAGTACAGACCAAAAGTTTGGACACACGTTCTCATTTAAAGCTTTTTCTGTATTTTCATGACTTTGAAAATTGTACATTCACACTGAAGGCATCAAAACTATGAATTAACACATGTGGAATTATATACTTAACAAAAAAGTGTGAAACAACTGAAAATATGTCTTATATTCTAGGTTCTTCAAAGTAGCCACCTTTTGTTTTGATGACTGCTTTGCACACTCTTGGCATTCTCTTGATGAGCTTCAAGAGGTAGTCACCGGAAATGGTTTTCACTTCACAGGTGTGCCCTGTCAGGTTTAATAAGTGGGATTTCTTGCCTTATAAATGGGGTTGGGACCATCAGTTGTGTTGTGCAGAAGTCTGGTGGATACACAGCTGATAGTACTCCTGAATAGACTGTTAGAATTTGTATTATGGCAAGAAAAAAGCAGCTAAGTAAAGAAAAACGAGAGGCCATCATTACTTTAAGAAATGAAGGTCATTCAATGCGAAAAATTGGGAAAACTTTGAAAGTGTCCCCAAGTGCAGTTGCAAAAACCATAAATCGCTGCAAAGAAACTGGCTCACTTGAGGACCGCCCCAGGAAAAGAGGACCAAGAGTCACCTCTGCTTCTGAGGATAAGATTATCCGAGTCACCAGCCTCAGAAATCGCAGGTTAACAGCAGCTCAGATTAGAGACCAGGTCAATGTCACACAGAGTTCTAGCAGCAGACACATCTCTTCAACAACTGTTAAGAGGAGACTTTGTGCAGCAGGCCTTCATGGTAAAATAGCTGCTAGGAAACCACTGCTAAGTACAGGCAACAAGCAGAAGAGACTTGTTTGGGCTAAAGAACACAAGGAATGGACATTAGACCAGTGGAAATCTGTGCTTTGGTCTGATGAGTCCAAATTTGAGATCTTTGGTTTCAACCACCATGTGTTTGTGCGACCCAGAAAAGGTGAACGGATGGACTCTACATGCCTGGTTTCCCCCGTGAAGCATGGAGGAGCAGGTGTGATGGTGTGGGGGTGCTTTGCTGGTGACACTGTTGGGGATTTATTCAAAATTGAAGGCATACTGAACCAGCATGGCTACCACAGCATCTTGCAGCGGCATGCTATTCTATCCGGTTTGCATTTAGTTGGACCATCATTTATTTTTCAACAGGACAATGACCCCAAACACACCTCCAGGCTGTGTAAGGGCTATTTGACCAAGAAGGAGAGTGATGGGGTGCTACGCCAAATGACCTGGCCTCCACAGTCACCAGACCTGAACCCAATCGAGATGGTTTGGGGTGAGCTGGATCTCAGAATGAAGGCAAAAGGGCCAACAAGTGCTAAGCATCTCTGGGAACTCCTTCAAGATTGTTGGAAGACCATTTCCGGTGACTACCTCTTGAAGCTCATCAAGAGAATGCCAAGAGTGTGCAAAGCAGTCATCAAAGCAAAAGGTGGCTACTTTGAAGAACCTAGATTATAAGACATATTTTCAGTTGTTTCACATTTTTTTGTTAACTATATAATACCACATGTGTTAATTCATAGTTTTGATGCCTTCAGTGTGAATGTACAATTTTCATAGTCATGAAAATACAGAAAAATCTTTAAATGAGAAGGTGTGTCCAAACTTTTGGTCTGTACTGTACGTATTAGTACGCCCTGGGCTGTAAAGGGGTTAAGACCCATAGTGGTGGGGATTGGTTCCCATGGTGAAAAATTAAGTGCCTGGATGGATTTTTACCTACAGCCTCTGATTCAGGAAACTCCGAGTTACATTAGGGATTCAAAATTCATAGTGACCATTTTTAATAAATTTGAATGGCCAAAAAACTTTGGATGATTGTCCTGTGATGTGGTGGCATTATACCCCCTCAATTCCACACCATATTGCTTTAGCATGTTTAACCTACCACCTTGACACATACAGTTCGTACACTATAGAAATAAAAGAATTTCTGGTCATAGCAGTACAGTTCCTCTTAGAGCGTAATTATTTTAGCTTTGATAAAAGTTTTTTTTTTACAGAAAAGAGGAGTCAGCATGGGCAGTAAATTTTCTCCTTCGCTAGCGAACATAGTGATGTGTAGGTGGAGGAGCTTTTCATTTACCATAATGATAACACATATAGTGGACACATTGTGTGGTACGGTAGATTTATTGATGACCTCCTCCTGGTGTGGGGGGCACACAGGAGGAGGTGGTACAATTTGTACAGTACATCAACTGCAATCATTTTAATCTTAAATTCACTTAGTTCTACCATTCATCCAGAATTACTTTTTTGGATCTCGAACTTGAGGCTACCAAGGAGAAAGAATTGGTCAAAATTAATCCCCACAGAAAATCTACAGCCTCAAATTCTATTCTATCAGCTAAATGTTGTCATCCGCCACATATTAAGAGAAATATCCCTTACGGTGAGCTAATACGAACAATACGAAATTGTTCAGATAACATCACTTTTCAGAAGGAATCAGAAAAAAATTGTAACAGACTATCCAATAGGTGCTATCCCGAGTGGTCTTTAAGAAAAGCGAGTAGAATTGTCTCCAATATAAATCGGAAAGATATACTCCGAAATAAACAGAAAAATAACATTAACACATTGGATACTAGGGTAACGTTTTCTACCACCTATAGTCCTCAGTATAATAAAATTACATCTAGAATTAAAAGTATAACCCTATTATATATCAGAAGAAGAAACTAAAAAACCTACTTTCTAATGCCATCCGCTTTGTAGCCAGGAAAGCGCCCGCTCTGGGAACCATCCTTTCTCCTAGCTTATACACCAGTGAGACTAATACTGTACAACCAAATTGGCTCAGCACAAAAGGTTTCTTCAGATGTGGAGCCAATCGGTGCAAAGCGTGTCTACACGCGGTTAAAACAGATCGTTTTATGTCCTTAAGTAATGATAGAGAATATAAAATTCATGATTTCCTCAATTGTAATTCATCAGGGGTTATATACCTTATAGAATGCACCTTGTGTAAGGTCCACTATGTGGGTTGTACCACAGGTGCGCTGAAAGTCCGTATCAGAAGACATCTTTCTGATGTGATTAATTTGGAAGCCATAAATACATCAGCAGTATCGAGGCATTTTGCGAGAGTTCATAAAGGTGACACCTCATTCTTTAAATATATGGAGATAGAGAAGGTATATAGATCCACACGAGGGGGGGATCATAAGTGCAAACTTCTGAACCGGGAGTCCCGGTGGATTTTCACATTGTATACCACAGGGGTTAAATTCAAGACAGGATCTGATACTGCAGTATTAAGAAATATAATTCTGCATTTATTTCCATGCATGTACACTGGGTACGGAAAGTATTCAGACCCCTTTAAATTTTTCACTCTTTGTTTCATTGCAGCCATTTGGTAAATTCTAAAAAGTTCATTTTTTTCTCATTAAAGTCCACTCTGCACCCCATCTTGACTGAAAAAAAACAGAAATGTAGAAATTTTTGCAAATTTAATGAAAAAGAAAAACTGAAATATCACACGGGCATAAGTATTCAGACCCTTTGCTCAGTATTGAGTAGAAGCACCCTTTTGGGCTAGTACAGCCATGAGTCTTCTTGGAAATGATGCAACAAGTTTTTCACACCTGCATTTTGGGATCCTCTGCCATTCTTCCTTGCAGATCCTCTCCTGTTTCATCAGGATGAATGGTAAACGTTGGTGGACAGCCATTTTCAGGTCTCTCCAAAGATGCTCAATTGGGTTTAGGTCAGGGCTCTGGCTGGGCCAGTCAAGAATGGTCACATAGTTGTTCTGAAGCCACTCCTTTGTTATTTTAGCTGTGTGCTTAGGGTCATAGTCTTGTTGGAAGGTGAACCTTTAGCCAAGTCTGAGGTGCAGAGCACTCTGGAAGAGGTTTTCATCCAGGATATCTCTGTACTTGGCCGCATTCATGTTTCCTTCAATTGCAACCAGTCGTCCTGTCCCTGCAGCTGAAAAACACACCCATAGCATGATACTGCTGTTATGATCTGCTATAAGAACTAAGGAAAGAGAGGAAATCTGTCCATACAATAGGACTAAGCTGATTCCCTACGATGCAGCCTGTTCCTTGTGAACAGACCCGCCTTCGTCCGCAGCTAGTCTGAACGCAGACCTATAGATTAAAGGGAGGGGTCCCTAAAAGAACTAAGGACTGGGACAAAATTGGACACCTCCGGGCAGAAGTAGTAGCAGAAGAAGACAAACAGACAAAAGTACTTAGTGGTCCAAGGACCAAACAAACTAGAGAGATACAGTAGGTACAAAGCACCTGGCTAGATTAAGAGTCAAAGTAACACTGTAGTCCAGCAAAGCCTGAAGGGCGGAGCTGGAATAAATAGGCAGAAGGTCACGTGACCACAAAATAGAAAAAACTACCAGGAGGGTTCTAACAACTGCCACCACCATGTTTCACTGTTGGGATTGTATTAGGCAGGTGATGAGCAGTGCCTGGTTTTCTCCACACATACCACTTAGAATTATCACCAAAAAGTTCTATCTTTGTCTCATCAGACCAGAGAATCTTATTTCTCATAGTCTGGGAGTCCTTCATGTGTTTTTGAGCAAACTCTATGCGGGCTTTCATATGTCTTGCACTGAGGAGAGGCTTCCGTCTGGCCACTCTGCCATAAAGGCCCAACTGGTGGTTGATAGTTGATTTTGTGGAACTTTCTCCCATCTCCCTACTGCATCTCTGGAGCTCAGCCACAGTGATCTTGGGGTTCTTCTTTACCTCTCTCACCAAGGCTCTTCTCCCACGATTGCTCACTTTGGCTGGACGGCCAGGTCTAGGAAGACTTCTAGTGGTCCCAAACTTCTTCCATTTAAGGATTATGGAGGCCACTGTGCTGTTATCAACCTTTAGTAATGCAGAAATTCTTTTATAACCTTGGCTAGATGTGTGCCTTGCCACAATTCTGTCTCTGAGCTCCTTGGGCAGTTCCTTTGAGCTCATGATTCTCATTTGGTCTGACATTCACTGTGAGCTGTGGGGTCTTATATAGACAGGTGTGTGCCTTTCCAAATCAAGTCCTATCAGTTTAATTAAACACATTTGGACTCCATTGAAGGAGTAGAACCATCTCAAGGAGGATCACAAGGAAATGGACAGCATGTGACTTAAATATGAGTGTCTAAGCAAAGGATCTGAATACTTATGACCATGTGATATTTCAGTTTTTCTTTTTTAATAAATTTGCAAAAAAATTCTACATTGCTGTTTTTTCAGTCAAGATGGGGTGCAGAGTGTACTATAATGAGAAAAAAAATGAACTTTTTAGAATTTATCAAATGGCTGCAATGAAACAAAGAGTGAAAAATTTAAAGGAGTCTGAATACTTTCCGTACTCACTGTATGTATCTATATACACTGCTCCAAAAATAAAGGGAACACTTAAAACAACAGAATATAACTCCGAGTAAATCAAACTTCTTTGAAATCAAACTGTCCACTTAGGAAGCAACACTGATTGACAATCAATTTCACATGCTGATGTGCAAATGGAATAGACGATAGATGGAAATTATTGGCAATTATCAAGACACCCTCAATAAAGGAGTGGTTCTGCAGGTGGGAACCACAGACCACATCTCAGTACCAATGCTTTCTGGCTGATGTTTTGGTCACTTTTGAATGTTGGTTGCGCTTTCACACTCGTGGTAGCATGAGACAGACTCTACAACCCACAGAAGTTGCTCAGATAGTGCAGCTCATCCAGGATGGCACATCAATGCGAGCTGTGGCAAGAAGGTTGGCTGTGTCCAGAGGCTGGATGCGCTACCAGGAGACAGGCCAGTACACCAGGAGATGTGGAGGGGGCCGTAGGAGGGCAACAACCCAGCAGCAGGACCGCTACCTCCGCCTTTGTGCAAGGAGGAACAGGAGGAGCACTGCCAGAGCCCTGCAAAATGACCTCCAGCAGGCCACAAATGTGCATGTGTCTGCACAAACGGTTAGATACCGACTCCATGAGGGTGGTATGAGGGCCCGACGTCCACAGATAGGGGTTGTGCTCACAACCCAACACCATGCAGGACGCTTGGCATTTGCCACAGAGCACCAGGATTGGCAAAGTCGCCACTCGCGCCCTGTGCTCTTCACAGATGAAAGCAGGTTCACACTGAGCACATGTGACAGACGTGACAGAGTCTGGAGACGCCGTGGAGAGCGACATCCTTCAGCATGACCAGTTTGGCAGTGGGTGAGCAATGGTGTGGGGTGGCATTTCTTTGGAGGGCCGCACAGCCCTCCATGTGCTCGCCAGAGGTAGCCTGACTTCCATTAGGTACTGAGATGAGATCCTCAGACCCCTTGTGAGACCATATGCTGGTGCGGTTGGCCCTGGGTTCCTCCTAATGCAGGACATAGCCAGACCTCATGTGGCTGGAGTGTGTCAGGAGTTCCTGCAAGATGAAGGCATTGAAGCTATGGACTGTCCCGCCCGTTCCCCAGACCTGAATCCGATTGAGCACATCTGGGACATCATGTCTCGCTCCATCCACCAATGTCACGTTGCACCACAGACTGTCCAGGAGTTGGCGGATGCTTTAGTCCAGGTCTGGGAGGAGATTCCACAGGAGACCATCCGCAACCTCATCAGGAGCATGCCCAGGCGTTGTAGGGAGGTCATACAGGCACGTTGATATATATATATATATATATATATATATATATATATATATATCTATATGTGCCTTTTGTCATTTTAGTAGTAGGGCCATAATTAAGACATGATTTGTTGAAACGCGTAGGTCTGTAAGCTATGATAGTTGCACATTTGCTGTATTCTTTGTGGAGCAGTGTTTTATATGGCTAATAAAAGCTAAGTTTTAATATTTTTTCTACTAAACAAACCTTTACGCTGCGTCATTTGCACTTTTTCCTTGTCTGACTACACTTACGTTTCGCCCTGGTACCACTTATCTGCATCTCCAGAAGTTTCCCATTTCTCTATTATACTCTTCAAATTACATTTTGAGACTTTCTCCTCCTGTTGTTGCACATATTTTTTTCCCTTCATCTGCACAGGTATCATTAATCTATCAACTATAATGGCCGTACCAGGTCCTGCAGGTCCTGTATCCCGTACACATGACGTGGGCAGTGCACGGCATGCCGCTAGTTTTTATTCTGAGTGCTCTTATATACGGTGGTAGTTTTACACAATGTTGAGCCTGTGATCTGCAGAGTGAAATGTCTGACTGCTAGAACAGAAGTATACGGCAGATTCTACAGCATGGATACTTAAAGGACGTCCTGGGGGAATATACCTCCCTCCAACACTCGTCCAGTCCCTGCCTCACACTAGAGACATTTATAATAACTCCAGGACTATGGAGCTGGTCATTTTCTCATAATCTGTGGCCATTATTAGTGATCTCGCATTGTACGGTAATATCACCCTGGAGGTTGTGATGTATTTAGAGTAATAGCACCATCTAGAATATACAGTATATATCAGGCGATACCATGCTTTCTATAGTTAGTCGTCTTCTGTGCCCTCTATAGCTATCTATTATACTTTATATTTCTTTATAATAATTTATAATAAATTACTCGATAGTTTTACAGCTTTATGATGTTTATTAATCTGCTGTAATTATAAAAAAAAGTCCAATCTTACAGTGGACACAGGTGGAAGTGTCCTCCATGATGGTGTAGGCTGAGGTGGAGCAAGTATATAGTCAGTGGGGGATCAAGATGACCAGTATTCCCCAGGGTTCCTTGTTATCAGGGAGGGACCCGGTGTAGGCAATCAAAAGATCTTATCCTCTGGCCGGCTGTGTGCCATCAACAGGTAATGATCCTCTTTCTGGCTGTGTGCCATCAACAGGTAATGACCATCCGGCAGTGCGACATCAACTGGTCATCACCCTCCAGCTGTGTGCCATCAACAGGTAATTACAATCCGGCAGTGCGCCATCAACAGGTAATGACCCTCTGGCTATGGCCATCAATAGGTCATCACCCTCCGGCTGTGTGCCATCAACAGGTAATGACCATCCGGCTGTGTGCCATCAACAGGTAATGATCCTCTGTCCGGCTGTGTGCCATCAACAGGTAATGACCCTCTGGCTATGGCCATCAATAGGTCATCACCCTCCGGCTGTGTGCCATCAACAGGTAATGACCATCCGGCAGTGCGCCATCAACAGGTAATGACCCTCTGGCTATGGCCATCAATAGGTCATCACCCTCCGGCTGTGTGCCATCAACAGGTAATGACCATCCGGCAGTGCGCCATCAACAGGTAATGACCCTCTGGCTATGGCCATCAATAGGTCATCACCCTCCGGCTGTGTGCCATCAACAGGTAATGACCCTCTGGCTATGGCCATCAATAGGTCATCACCCTCTGGCTGTGTGCCATCAACAGGTAATGACCATCCGGCAGTGCGCCATCAACAGGTAATGATCCTCTGTCCGGCTGCGTGCCATCAACAGGTAATGACCCTCTGGCTATGGCCATCAATAGGTCATCACCCTCCGACTGTGTGCCATCAAATGTTTTTATCTTCTGTCCAGTTTTGTGCCATCAAGAGGTAATGACCCTCCAGCTGTGGGCCATCAACAGGTCATCACCCTTCGGCATTTAGGCTTCTTCTCTTCTGTAAGATGCGATTCTTGAGTCTCCTGATGTTAAAAAATATTTAAAAAATCACCGATTAAACTAATAATCTATCTAGTACATAAGCATCACAATTTATAATCTATCTAGAGCATAAGTATGACAATTTAGCTTACAGAACATACACTATGCTAAAACATTAGACCCTACAAGCAGAAATTTGCTAAACTAACATAAATATAACTGACAAATCAGTAGAAAAATCGCTACCAATGGCACAGCTCTCTTCACATCAACCTGTAACCATAGTAGATAAGAAATAGAGGACAATGCTCATAGTCAGTTATCAACAATTCGGCATGGGGCATCCCACCAGAGACATTATAATATCTAGTAGATTATAGATGGCAATAGAATTTACCAACAAGCACATAGTACGCCAAACTCAAGTACATAGTATGCCAAACCTCGACACGTTTTCCTAAAATAGGTTCATCAGAAGCACATACTAGACAGTGATACTTAGCAAAGCGTTCATAGATATATGCGCCATATGATAAGGTGCTAAAGTGCAAGTGTGTGACAAAATATCCATTCGATTTCAGCTGCAATGCTGCATTGTATGTAGTAAGATGGTGCCCATCAGACAGCATGTATAGGACTAACCTGTGATGAAAACACGAGCAATGGGAAAGTTCAAGCAGTTGCCTTCTCAATCTTCCTCGCCTCTAAGACATCTAAGGAAACATCTTCTCCTCTTGATTTTGGGTGGAGGTGTTGTAGGCATTTCAGGCTCTGGCATTCTAGGTTCTGACATACTAGGTTCTGACATGGTAGGTTCTGATGTTCTAGGCTCTGGTGCTCTTGGCTCTGGAATTCTGGGTTGTTGGCTTCTCTGAAAAATCAGTAACCTTTCTTTATGCTCCGTGGAACTTCGAGCTCTTCTTCCTATATTGTTGTGAGGGATCGTTCTGCCCCAGACAATATCACTGAACGCCACTTTATAGTTGCAACTAGGAACCTTTTTCGCATCCTGCGGTGCAGGAGCCATGGATGGAGTAGAACATTTGCCATTGGGCAGGACAGGTGTTCTCCTGGAGTCTTGCTCCTGAATCTGAGGGATGCAAATCGGCTCCTTACAAGCACTTTGTTCCTTCAGAATGGTTTTGTTCTCAGGAGTTTTCTGATTGTTTCACCAGGTTCAGACATTGCCCACTTGCTCAGGACAAGACTTAAGGCCAAATACTCTAGTATTGTCAGTAGTGTCATCACCGCAACAAAAACTGCGTCACGGAAGAGCCAAAGAGGAAGATTGATGGAAGCTTGATAGGTGCTTCTCCTGAGATCCACGGGTAGTGGGTCATCCTATAATAAAGAAAAAAAACATAATAAAGTCCTGTATATTTATACCCAATCCAATCAAACAGAGAGCCCTTGTTATTATACAGTGATGGATACATTATCAAGCAACTTTCAGAAATATCCCATTGAGAAGATCAGGAAGAAGTTTGGGATTCACCTCCAGGGTCCATGGAATATTATTTACAGTTGGACTTTCATATGATGGACGGTCACGTGTCCAGTATGAGAAGTCCTGCAAGAGGCGATATTCTCATTAGCTGATCCTTGTGACCTCCATATTGATGAGAACATACTCGCCCTCAGTGTACTGTAATGTGGGGGGTAGAGCAACGTAAAGCACAGAAATGATAGGATGATACTCATCATCTCCAGAGGTCTCTCAGCACCAAGGTATGGTCAATGAGATACAAGCTGCAGATGGGCCGAGGCTTCTAATATACCCAGGGGTGACATCACAAAGCCCTCTGTGACATCATTGCACAGTTCTATCCATCATGTCACTGATACTTTGGACCTAACTAAATGTCTAAAAGAGAACCCTTCCACATGATTTCCAATCACGGAGCAGCTTCAGTTTTTCAAGAAAAGTTTAAAAAATATAATCTGTGCTGTGATTGGTCACAATGGCACATGAAGCAGAACGTCTTTAGATCTTTTAAAGGGAAAGTGTCAGCAATTTTTTTACAATTGTAAAATTGTAAAGTATTTATATTTATATATAAATACACATATATATTTATAAAGGTTTCAATGGTATAAAATCTGAAAAAAATATTTTAACTGTTTTGATGTTTTCATCTTGTAGACACTAGGGGGAGCAGCTGCTGACATTTCCATGAAAACAGAATGCAGCTAGCTCGCATTACGACTGCAGTAAAAGTGGGCGGGATCTGCTCACATGGGTGTGATGTCACTCCTCCCCTTCTGGGCGTTTGCAAAAAGGTAAATGAGACTGTAGTTTAGGATCACAGTGCGGAGCGATCACTGGTGACTGCAAAGTGATATATAAGGGACAACACCAAAGTCATTAATCACTACAAGGACAAGGCAGGAATGTGGGAGTCAGAGGGGTCACCCCACACTTATATCCCCTCTGACTGTCACTTCCTAAGCTCCTTTCCCTGCCATAACCTCTTATTCCCGCAGGTAAATTCTTACAGGACCCCCCTCCCCATCCCCTTCCCCTGCCGCAGCTGATTCTAAATGTCCTCCATATGTAATAATAGACAGGTACTCACCGGCAGCCTATGGTAATTCACAGGGTAGAACAGGGTATAGCACAGAAACAATATGGCGATCCTCATTGTCTCCAGGGGGTATCTCAGCACCAAGATATGGCCAATGAGATATGAGCTCCAGGTGGATGGAGCCCCCTTATATACCCCAAGGGTGACATCACAACGCCCTCTGTGACATCATCACCCACAACATTCCGTCACATGACATCACCCAGCACCAGCATCATGCGTCCCAGTGTAAATAGAAACGGTCCTTGTTGCCTATAGCAACTATTCAAAACTAAGTTTAAACTTTTCCAACAGCTAAAGGCGGCTCTGTGATGGCAGTTTCTTCTTGTGGACGGTTGTGATAAATCTGCAGAACATCTACATAACGCGACATGTAGAAAATCCTGTCTTTTCCCCTCTGTTCTTCCTCTGGTGCTACAGAGACGGATAGAAGGAGCTTTTCCAGACCTTACAGTGCACAATATGGGACCTAATCACTGATATCCCAGATCTCCTCAGTACAAGCATACCGCCAACCTATGAGGACTAGAAAGAGGGCGAAACCATGCGGCACGCGTAGTCTGACCACGCCCCTATCCACACCCCAAGTCACGCCCTTTTTATACCTTGGCAGGTATTTATCAATATAATATGTCTTTTGGATATATTCCTTTGAATCCACCTATTTTATATATGTATTTGTTTCTATACATTGATACCCCTATTGGAGATACAAAAAATAATGTTTTTATTTTTCTCCTTCATTTTTTCCTTTTTATCTCTGGATGGTACTAAGTGCCGAATTTATACTATCCTGGTAATATACACTGATTAACAGACTGTTTTTTATAGCCATCAGAAATATAAGTATATAATTTTTATTCATTTTTAACTAATTGTGAAAGTTTGAACAAAGTCTTTTTTATTATTATTTTTTTCACACACAGTCTATTCTTATTGGAATTCTATCTTAGTTCTATTGCACCTCCATATGTCCTTTTGCACCGTCTTGATAGTATTGGATCTTCCTCCATTTCTTTGGTTGTATTTTCTTTGTGGGGGGCGTTTGGACTTTATTAGGTTACCAGTTTGACTACCAGCGAGAAGCTGACGAAGAGGAACTGTGAGTCCTCGAAACGCGTAGGTTTTTTTTGGCCTATACAGGACATCGAAGGAGAAGGAGAGAGTCAATGCACAGGGATAAGCCCTCCTGATATCCAGAAGATATATATAACCATATCATATTATTGATACAAAATATAAATGCACAGAGTCAATAAAATCACTTAAAAACACCAAACCCCATCCTTACTTTGCAAGATACCTATTCCAAAGGTGTATCTAGGTTTTCTGGCACCCGGTGCAGCAGGGGCTGGCTGGCACATTTTAGCCTGGGGGGCAAGCACACAGCAGTCGCCCATGAGTAGCGGCCAGTCCTTAACATGTTTATTACCAGATGCATCATAAGCCTATATTCACACGACCGTACTGTCCAAGTGTTGACCGTGAAAAAAGCTGACAGCACTTGGACCAGTTCAGATGAGTTTTTGTAGTGGTCAGACATAGTACATATTATTCTTATGTATTACTATTTTTAAAGCAGATATACCTTTTTAGAGATGTAGTACCAGTGGCGGATCTACCGCCCATGCAGCCGGTTCATTGAACGGGGACCCCTGAGGGAGAAGGGGCCCCTCCAGCCTCCAGCAGGGCCGCCATCATGGCATGACTGCCCTGACTCCAGCATGGGGCCCGGCCGGTCGGGGCCCCCTTGGAGCCCCCCTCTTGTGCGTCTCCTCATGGGTCCCCCCCCCCGCAGGACCCCCCGCCGTCACATGACCGGAGATGTGCCTGCGCTCAGCATGGGCCCCATGCTGAGCGCAGGGACATCTCCGGTCATGTGACGGCGCCGGCACAATACTTACCCCTACCCGTGCCCCCGCAGCGTCTGCCACTTCCTCTGACTGTGTCGTCTCAGGTCAGAGGGCACGGTGACGTCTTTACACCGCGAGCTCTCTCCTGAGCTGTCACATTACAGAGCGGGAAGACGCGCGCAACGCTGGAGTCCGGATCAGCAGCAGGTAAGAAGTGAGGTGAGTATTTGATTTTTTTTTTTTTTATGTATGGGGGCATGGGGCATTTAATGGTGGGGGGAGAGTGGGTGTGACATCCTGCATGGGGCATTATATGGGGGAGGTGGTGTGACATCCTGCATGGGGCATTATATAGGGGGGGGGATTGGCATCCTGAATGGGGCATTATATGGGGGAGGGGGGAATTGACATCCTGCATGGGGGCATTATATGGGGGTAGGGGGGGAGGGATTTGACATCCTGCATGGGGCATTATAAGAGGGGAAGGGGGAAGTGACATCCTGCATGGGACATTATAAGAGGGGAAGGAGGGAAGTGACATCCTGCATGGGGCATTATAAGAGGGGAAGGGGGAAGTGACATCCTGCATGGGGCATTATAAGAGGGGAAGGGGGGAAGTGACATCCTGCATGGGGCATTATAAGAGGGGAAGGGGGGAAGTGACATCCTGCATGGGGCATTATAAGGGAGGGGGGGCGTGACATTCTGCATGGGGCATTATAAGGGAGGCGGTGTGACATCCTGCATGGGGCATTATAAGAGGGGGAGGGGGGAATTGACATCCTGCATGGGGCATTATATAGAGGGTGGGTGTCCTCCTGCATGGGGCATTATAAGGGAGGGGGTGGTCTGACATGCTGCATGGGGCATTGAAAAGGGGGGAAGTGAAATCCTGCAAGGGGCATTATATGGGGGGAAGAGGTGACATCCTGCATGGGGCATTTTATGGGGGTAGATGTGACATCCTGCATAGCGCATTAAGAGACGGGTGTCATCCTGCATGGAGCATTATAAGGGGGGAACAGCCTGCATGGAGCGTTACATGGGGGCCAATATTCTGTATGGAGAGTTATATGGGGACCAGTATCCTGTATGGATGCTGTATGGAGCATTATATGGGGACCAGTATCCTGTATGGAGCATTATAAGGGGGTCAGTATCCTGTATGGAGCATTATATGGTGCCCATATTACTGTATGGAGGACTATACTGTCCGGTCTGCACTGTGCGCTGTGAGGATTCGCCGGTTTCTGAGCTATTGTAGAATTTACAATAGATATCGCTTGAGTAATGAGGCATTATAAGGGGGGAACAGCCTGCATGGAGCGTTATATGGGGGCCAATATTCTGTATGGAGAGTTATATGGGGACCAGTATCCTGTATGGAGCATTATATGGGGACCAGTATCCTGTATGGAACATTATAAGGGGGTCAGTATCCTGTATGGAGCATTATATGGTGCCCATATTACTGTATGGAGGACTATACTGTCCGGTCTGCACTGTGCGCTGTGAGGATTCGCCGGTTTCTGAGCTATTGTAGAATTTACAATAGATATCGCTTGTGTAATGGGGCATTATAAGGGGGGAACAGCCTGCATGGAGCGTTATATGGGGGCCAATATTCTGTATGGAGCGTTATATGGGGGTCAGTATTCTGTATGGAGCGATATATGGGGGACAGTATTCGGTAGGGAGCGTTATATGGGGGCCAGTATTCTGTATGCAGTGTTATATGGGGACCAGTATCCTCTATGGAGCGTTATATGGGGACCAGTATCCTGTATGGAGCATTATATGGGGACCAGTATCCTGTATGGAGCATGATATGGTGCCCATAATACTGTATGGAGGACTATACTGTCTGGTCTGCTCTGTGCGTTGTGAGGATTCGCCGGTTTCTGAGCTATTGTAGAATTTACAATAGATATCGCTTGAGTAATGGGGCATTATAAGGGGGGAACAGCCTGCATGGAGCGTTATATGGGGGCCAATATTCTGTATGGAGCGTTATATGGAGGTCAGTATTCTGTATGGAGCGATATATCAGGGACAGTATTCAGTAGGGAGCGTTATATGGGGGCCAGTATTCTGTATGCAGTGTTATATGGGAACCAGTATCCTCTATGGAACGTTATATGGGGATCAGTATCCTGTATGGAGCATTATATGGGGACCAGTATCCTGTATGGAGCATTATAAGGGGGTCAGTATCCTGTATGGAGCATGATATGGTGCCCATAATACTGTAGTGGGCCCCCAAAAATTCTTGCACAGGGGCCCACTACAGTCTGTGTCTGCCCCTGTGTAGTACGCTGTGTTTGTCTACACTCCTAAAATAACATATCAGCAGAGTAAAGGTGGTCACACATAAGCCCAGGTCTGCTAGATAGATACCTATGAATTATTATTTTGTATATGTTTTCAAACATTTTTGATCAATGAAATCATCATTGTAAACTTCAACTCCACATAATAGTATATGATGTAGCAATCACTAATTATCTTGAGTGCTTCATCTGATGTCCGTGCACATAGTATACATAGTATACCACATTCAGTACAATATATATAGGAGAATATACAGTATGACTGGTATATAGAGACGAGCAATTTGTAGAACCGTGGTCCAGTGGTCAGATGAATATTCTGTGGCTGCTGAACAGGAGCCACCACATAGTCTCCTTTTTACAGCCCCACATAGCCTTCCATATACTGTACAGTGTGAGCCCCACATAGCCTCCTATATACAATGTGAGCCCTCACACAACCTCCTATATGAGTATGAGCCTTCACATAGCCTCCTATATACAGTATCAGTCCCCACACAGCCTCCTGCATACAGTGTGAGGACCCACACAGCCTCCTGCATACAGTGTGAGGACCCACTGTGTGAGTACAGTGTGAGGACTGGTCGTCGGATATGTTGCACGCTTATTGAGATGTGTTATTGACAGCACTATCATTTTTCTTGCCACTGTCTTGTTAAATATACAGGTTGGATACATTTGGTGTTCATGCCATATAAATTCCTGTTTATAACGAGTACATATTTATGATAGGTAGCTTTGTTTTACTACCATTGGCAGGCATTAACTGGATTTTAGGTCCTAGTGACGTTTTATATCTTTTTTACCTATGTATTCATTAAAGGTTATGTTTTAACCTCTTTCACTACTTTAATTGCTTCATATTACCTTTATTGAGTGGTGACCTGTATGATAGTGTGTGAGCACCAGCTCCAGGCGTCCCTGAAGAGGGGCAGGGAAAAAGTAAAGGGGGCAGTGGGAAGGGGGTTTATCCAAGGAGGGGTGAGGTCAGCAGAGTATGAGAGACAGACTCATCCTAAACCAGGGGTCTCAAACACGCGGGTCGCATGTGGCCCTTCAGAGAGGTTCATGCGGCCTGTGTGCACCATAGACCCCGATCGCGGCCCGGTCGAGGAGCTGCCGACAGCTGCACTTTAGTTCAGTATATTGCTGCGCAGAGACCGGCTCTCTGCATGATACAATACCAATGCCAGCCACCGGCCTATCAGAGGCCAGCAGCGGACATCCGCGTGCCAGCGCAGCGGTGCATGACATCACTAACATGGGCAGATGTCAGCTGCTGGCCTCTGATAGGCCGGTGGCAGGCATTGGTCTCTGCGCAGCAATACACTGAACTAAAGCGCAGCTGCCGGAAGCTCCTGGACCAGGCCGCGATCGTCAAGGGGTCTATGGTGCCTGCGCCCGCATATGCAGAAAGGACACCGAGGGAACGGAGGACAGGTGAGAAGAGACTTTTTTTTTTCTTATATATGTATGTGAAGAATGGAACAGCGGACATTCCTACAATATAGGGACCTGAATGGGGACATTCCTACAATGTGGGACCTGGATGGGGACATTCCTACAATATAGGGAACTGAATGGGGACATTCCTACAATATAGGGACCTGAATGGGGACATTCCTACAATATGGGAACCTGGATAGGAACATTCCTACAATGTGGGACCTGGATGGGGACATTCCTACAATATGGGAACCTGGATAGGAACATTCCTACAATGTGGGACCTGGATGGGGACATTCCTACAATGTGGGACCTGAATGGGGACATTCCTGCAATATGGGGACCTGGATGGGGACATATCTACAATGTGGGGACCTGGATAGGGACATTCCTACAATGTGGGGACCTGGATGGGGACATATCTACAATATGGGGAACTGGATTGGGACATATCTACAATGTGGGGACCTGGATAGGAACATTCCTACAATGTGGGGACCTGGATAGGAACATTTCTACAATGTGAGGACCTGGATGGGGGACATTCCTACAAGATGGGGACATTATAACAAGATGGGGACCTAGATGGGGGACATTACGACAAGATGGGGACATGGATGGGGGACATTACGACAAGTTGGGGACCTGAATGGGGGACATTACGACAAGATGGGGACCTGTATGGGGCATTACTACAAGATGAGGACCAGGATGGTGCATTACTACAAGTTGAGGACCAGGATGGGGCATTACTACAAGATGAGGACCAGGATGAGGCATTAGATGAGGCATTACTACAAGATGAGGACCAGGATGAGTCATTAACCCCTTTACAACCCAAGGTGGTTTGCACATTAATGACCAGGCCAATTTTTACAATTCTGACCACTGTCATTTTATGAGGTAATTACTCTGGAACGCTTCAACGGATCTCCCTGATTCTGAGATTGTTTTTTCGTGACATATTGTACTTCATGATTTTGGTAAAATTTCTTCGATATCACTTGCATTTATTTGTGAAAAAAATGGAAATTTGGCAAAAATTTTGAAAATTTTGCAATTTTCAAAATTTGAATTTTTATGCCCTTAAATCAGAGAGATGTGTCACACAAAATAGTTAATAAATAACATTTCCCACATGTTTACTTTACATCAGCACAATTTTGGAACCAAAATTTTTTTTTATTGGTGAGCTATAAGGGTTAAAAGTTGACCAGCGATTTCTCATTTTTCCAACAAAATTTAGAAAACCATTTTTTTAGGGACCACATCATATTTAAAGTCACTTTGAGGGGTCTTTATGACAGAAAATACCCAAAAGTGACACCATTCTAAAAACTGCACCCCTCAAGGTGCTGAAAACCACATTCAAGAACTTTATTAACCCTTCAGGTGCTTCACAGGAATTTTTGGAATGTGGAAGAAAAAAATTAACATTTAACTTTTTTCACAAAAATGTTAATTTAGACCCAATTTTTTTTATTTTCGCAGGGGTAACAGGAAAAAATAGACCCCAAAATTTGTTGATCAATTTCTCCTGAGTAAGCAGATACCCCATATGTGGGGGAAAAACACTGTTTGGGCGCACGGCAGGGTACGGATGGAAAAGAGCGCCATTTGACTTTTTAAATGTAAAATTTGCTTGAATAATTAGCGGACGCCATATTGCATTTGGGGAGCCCCTGATGTGTCTAAAAAGTGGAAACCCCCCACAAGTGACCCCATTTTGGAAACTAGACCCCTCAGGGAACTTATCTAGATGTGTGGTGAGCACCTTGAACCCCCAGGTGCTTCACAGAAGTTTATAACATTGAGCCGTAAAAATAAAATTTTCACATTTTTCCCACAAAAATGTTTTTCAGCCCCCACTTTTGCATTTTCATAAGGGTAACAGGAGAAATTGCACCATGCAATTTATTGCTCAATTTCTTCTGAGCAAGCAGATAGCCCATATGTGGGGGAAAACCACTGTTTGGGCGCACAGCAGGGTTCGGAAGGGAAGGAGCGCCATTTGACTTTTTAAATGTAAAATTTGCTTGAATAATTAGCGGACGCCATATTGCATTTGGGGAGCCCCTGATGTGCCTAAACAGTGGAAACCCCCCACATGTGACCCCATTTTGGAAACTATACCCCTCAGGGAACTTATCTAGATGTGTGGTGAGCACCTTGAACCCCCAGGTGCTTCACAGAAGTTTATAACATTGAGCCGTAAAAATAAAATGTTCACATTTTTCCCACAAAAATGTTTTTCAGCCCCCTCTTTTTCATTTTCATAAGGGTAACAGAAGAAATTGCACTATGCAGTTTGTTGTTCAATTTCTCCTGAGTTAGCGGATACCCCATATGTGGGGGCAAACCACTGTTTGGGCGCGCCGCAGGGTTCGGAAGGGAAGGAGCACCATTTGACTTTTTGATTGTAAAATTTGCTTGAATAATTAGCGGATGTGCCCCTGATGTGCCTAAACAGTAGAAACCCACCAAAAATGACACCATTTTGGAAACTAGACCCCTCAGGGAACTTATCTAGATGTGTGGTGAGCACCTTGAACCCCCAAGTCCTTTACAGAAGTTTATAACATGGAGCCGTGAATATAAAAAAATCAAACTTTTTCTACAACAATGATGTTTTAGCCCCAATTTTTTTATTTTCACAAGGGTAAGAGGAGAAAATGGACCCCAAAAACTTTTGTGCAATTTCTCCTGAGTACGCCAATACCCCATATGTCGGGAAAATACAGTGTTTGGGTGCACGGCAGAGTTCAGAAGGGAATGAGCACTGTGTGACTTTTTGAACGCAAAATTGGCTGGAATCGATAGCGGACGCCATGTCGCGTTTGAAGAGCCCTTGATGTGCCTAAATAGTTGAAACCCCCCACAAGTGACCCCATTTTGGAAACTACACCCCTCAAGGATTTTATCAAGGGGTATAGTGAACATTTTGAACCCAGAGGTACGACACAAAATTTGATGACATTAGGTCATTATATTGAATAAGTTGTCATTAGTCTTGAGCGCAAGTGCTCGCTACTTGAGTTTGCATCGGGTACTCAGGTATGCACCATGTATCACAGGTGCTCAAGTGAAATGCTCGAGTCCCCTCCCGCATGTTTCACGGTTATTAGACACCCTCAAAAAAACATGCGGGGATCGCTCGAGCATGGCAGGCAATCCCCGCAAGGTTATTTTGGCCGTGAAGCATATGGGGCGGAGACTCGAGCACCCGCGATACTCAATGCATACCCGAGTACCCGATGCAAACTCAAGTAGCGAGCACTTGTGTTCAACACTAGTTGCCATATCGTCATTTTTTTTTTTTATAAAAAAAAAAACAACCCTTGCCCCCAACCCTAACCCTACCCTAGCCCAACCCTGACCCGAACCCTAACATTAGCACAACCCTAACCCCAATCCCAGCCCTAGTGTTTATTTTTTACGCCATTCCTCGTGCGGTATAAGTGATTAGACGACCTTATTCTTCGGGTCGGTGCGACTACAGAGATACCAGAAGATATCGGGTTTTTATGATTGACAGCTGTCACACACTAGAAGACACATATTTTGTAAAATCTAGTTTTTGCATCGCCATATTTTGAGAGCTATAATTTTTCCATATTTTGGCCGACAGAGTCATGTGATGGATTTTTTTTTGCGGGACAAGTTGACGTTTTTATTGGTGCCATTTTCAGACACGTGACATATTTTGATCGCTTTCTATTCCAGCTTTTGGGAGGCATAATAAACAAAAACCTAAAATTCAGGAATTGCTTTTTTTTTTTTTATTCTACTCCGCGTGTGGTAAAATTGATAAGGTAGCTTTATTCTTCGGGTCAGTACGTTTACAGTGGTACCACATTTATATTGCTTTTTATGTTTTGGCGCTTTTACACAATAAAAGACATTTTATAGAAAAAAATATTTTTTTGCATCGCTTTATTCTGAGAGCTATAACTTTTTGAATTTTTGAATTATGGAGCTGTATGGCGGCTTGTTTTTTGCGGGACAAGATTACATTTTCAGCGGTACCATTTTTATTTATATTCATCTTTTTAATTGCGTGTTATTCCATTTTTTGTTTGGCGGTATGATGATAAAGCATTGTTTTTTGCTTCGTTTTTTTTTTTTTTTTTTACCGTGTTCAATGAAGGGATTAACTAGTGGGACAGTTTTATAGGTCAGGTCGTTCCGGACGCGGCGATACCAAATATGTGTATTTTTATTGTTTTTTTTTTTTTTTCATAATAATATTTATTGATGGGTACATTATATTTTTATTTTTGGTGGATTATTTTTTTAATTTTTTTTAAAATATTTTTACAATTTTTTTTTTTTTTCACTTTCTGAGAGGTTTTACACTTTTTTACTTTGTCCCACTCTGGGACTTTCACTTTTTTTTATTCTGATCGCCTGCATAGCAAAGGGATGGAGCACCATCCCTGAGCCATGCAGGCAGTCAGCGCTGCACAGTGAGAAGATTGTTCGGTCATGCACTGCGCATGACCAAGCAATCTTCCTGCTGTCTGGTGACCCGGATGTTGTCATGACGACATCGGGTCAACATGGCAACACCCGGGAAGCCGCGGCAGACAGCGCTGGAGGCCGGAAGAGGAGGTGAGTATTGCGATCACCTCCCCTTGCCACCGCAATGCTGCGATCGACTTCGATCGCAGCATTGTGGGGGTTAATGTGCCGTGAGCGGTGCGGGACCGCTCCCTGCACATAGTACCGGGTGTCAGCTGTGACAATCAGCTGACACTCGGCGGCGATCGCGCCCGCACAGCCTGTGTGCGCGCACGATCGCCATGACGTACTAATACGGGTCAGGCTCTTAAAGCCCAGGGCACAGACGCGTATTAGTACGTCATGGGCTGTAAAGGGGTTAATACAAGATGAGGACAAATTCAAAAGGTGTATAGAAAAAAAAATGATATCACTAAAAATGTCATTTTGTCATGCAAAGAATGCGGACCATCTACCCAGCCGAGTTTGAGACCCTTGCTTTATAAAGTATCTTTGCTTAACAAACAGTTGTTTCTGAGAAGCTAATGATAGCAAATGATCAGGCAATATTTTCTGTGCATTTTCCCATTTCATTCTACTTGTGCCTCCTTTTCGCAAACATTCTGTTGCAATTTTTGGGTTAACTCCTTTATTTTGGATTTTATCTTATTGATCTCCCCTATGCATATTCCCCGTACATATGCTTTCATAGCATCCCATATAAATCTCGTAGATGACGACCCATCATTAAAACGAAAATATTCTAAGATTCTAGAGCTAAGAGTAGGACCAATTAGTTGCAGCCAAAAAGGATTGATGTGCCATCTATATTCCCCCGGAGACCTCACAACACCCATCTGCAGTTGTACCTGTATAGGCGAGTGGTCAGAGACACTCCTTGGCAGATACCTCACCAATTTAATATAGGGTATGATTGATTCAAAGCCAATAGCTGTTAGAACCTTGCTCTTAGGTTTTTTTTTCCTTTGCTGGTCACATGACCTTGTTGGCCTATTTAATCCTGCTCCGCCCTTCTGGCTTTGCTGGACTTCATTGTATATCTACTTTCTAGCTAGCCTGTGCTCTGTGTCTTGCTCTGTTAGTTTGCTTGGTCTACGGACCTCTATGTTCTATGTATTTTGTATGTTCGTCTGTCTGCTACTATTTCTGTTAGGAGGTGTCCATTTTCCTCCCAGTCCTTAGTACTTGTAGGGATTCCATCCCCACATCTATAGGTCTTCGTACAGACTAGCTTAGGACTTTAGCAGGTCTGATCGCAGGATCAGGTCCCCTGTTACATCGTAGGGATTCAGCTGAGTTCTATCGTAGGGACAGATCTCCTCTCTTTCCTTAGCTCTGGTAGCAGAACATAACAGTAAGTCCAGCCAGCAAATTCTCTTAGGAAAGATTTTTCTGTTCCATCATGGTGTCGGTTCAGGATTTGGTTCATCGCCTGCAGGGACTCTCTCTGGAGGTGGCCGAGCTCCGTCAGCACGTGAGTAACTGTCCTGGAGCACATTTCTTGGAGCCTAAGGTATGTTTGCCGGATTTATTTTTTGGTGAACACCGAGAATTTTTTTCATTCAAAAATGCTTGCTTATTGTATTTTCGTTTGAGACCTAAGTCCTCTGGGGATGAATCCCAGCGCGTAGGGTTCATAATGTCACTTTTGCGCAAAGAGCCTCAGGAGTGGGCCTTTTCTTTGCAACCTAGTGATACATGCTTCAGATCAGTGGATAGTTTTTTTTCTGCTTTGGGACTATTATATGATGATCCTGACCGTGTCGCATCAGCTGAGACTGAGTTGAGACGTTTAAAACAGGGATCAGGTAATGTGGAAAAATATTGTACTCATTTCCGTCGTTGGTCCACTCAAACAGGGTCTATTTCTTGCTGGGCTCAGTGAAAGGGTTAAAGACCTGCTAATTGCTTATCCTACACCTGAAGATTTGCAACAGGCTATGCAATTAGCTATACGGGTGGATAGAAGACTGCGTGCTAGGGTTAATGAGAGCAAATCCTCTGCTATGTCAGTTTCTGGTTATGAGAATGTGTGTACTAACAGTGGTGAACCGATGGAGATTGGATCGGTGGCACCTCGCTCTCAAGAAAAAGACCGTCGATTTTTTGAAGGCTTGTGTTTCTATTGCGGAAAATCTGGTCATTTGATTAAAAGCTGTGAGCTTCGTATGAAGAAAGAAAAAAAAATGGTCAGTCATGCCCGTATTGCCTGTTTAAATTCCAAGGGTGTATTTTTAGCTGCTTCCACGATTGCTCAGGAAAAATTAATGGAATTTCGGGTGTTTGTCGATTGTGGGTCTACTCTGAATGTTATTGATGGGGGATTCGTGGAAAGACTCAATTTAAAACCTGAACCTTTATCATCCCCCATTGCTGTGGTTTCTGTGGATGGTTCCCCTTTGAAGAATATTACTCTCAAGGTCTGTGAATTTCCTCTCACTATTAATGGTGTTCACCATGAGAAATTGGATTTGGTAGTGTTGAATAACTTGCCTTCTCCAGTAATATTGGGATTGCCCTGGTTAAAATTTCACAATCCTGTACTGGATTGGTCTACCAGTGAAATTAAATCCTGGAGCCATAAATGTTATGACAAGTGTTGTAACGGGCGTATTGCAGCTTTGGATAGGGGAGAATTGCCTGTTCCTATTCAGGATTTTTGGAGAGTTTTTTCTGAGAAGGAATCGCAGGTTTTGCCTCCCCATAGAGACTATGATTGTTCTATTGAATTTGTCCCTGGAGCGACTCTTCCTAAAAGTCGTTTATTTAACCTTACTATTCCTGAGAGGAAGGCTTTGGAGGAATACATACAGACAAGTTTGGCCGCCGGTCACATTAGGCCCTCTAAGTCTCCTGTGGCGGTTGGATTTTTTTTTGTAAAAAAAAAGGACGGCGGTTTACGTCCTTGTCTGGATTTTCGTGAGATTAACAAAATTACTGTACGCAATCCTTACCCACTGCCATTGATTCCTGATCTGTTTAACCAGTTAATGGGGGCCAAGTGGTTCTCTAAAATTGACCTTAAGGGGGCTTACAATCTGTTGCGCATGAAGGAGGGTGACGAATGGAAGACTGCTTTTAACACTCCTGTGGGTCATTTTGAGAATCTGGTTATGCCTTTTGGTCTTACTAATGCTCCGGCATTTTTTCAGAATCTGATTAATGACATCCTTAGACCTTTGATCGGTAAAAATGTGGTTGTGTATTTGGATGACATTTTGATTTATTCGCCGGATCTGGAGTCTCATTGGCGGAGCGTGCGTGAGGTATTACAGTTATTAATGGACAATTCGCTTTTTGCTAAGCTGGAGAAATGTGAGTTCGCTGTACAGAGAATTAGTTTTTTGGGCTACATTATTTCCAGCAAAGGTTTTGAGATGGATCCGGTTAAGGTTCAGGCTGTGCAGGAATGGCCTAGGCCTATTGGTTTGAAATCGATACAGAGGTTTTTGGGTTTCGCCAATTACTATAGAAAATTCATAAAAAAATTTTCTAGTATTGTCAAACCTCTGACTGATCTCACCAGGAAAGGTGCTGATGCGGTTCAGTGGTCTTCTGAGGCCATTGAAGCTTTTGTGTATCTCAAGGAGAGGTTCACCTCTGCTCCCATCCTTATGCAGCCTGATGTTACTAGGCCGTTTTTGGTTGAGGTTGATGCTTCCCCCCTCTGAGGGTTTTACTGTCATCTGGGTGGTCGTGGACCGTTTTAGCAAGATGTGTCACTTGGTTCCTTTCGTCAAACTGCCCTGCGCTAAAACTCTCGCTAAGGCCTTTGTCAAGGAAATTGTCAGACTTCATGGCGTTCCTACTGACATTGTTTCTGATAGGGGTCCTCAGTTCGTGGCTCGTTTTTGGCGTGCCTTTTGTGATAGGTTGGGAGTTCATTTGTCGTTCTCGTCCGGATATCATCCTGAACCTAATGGCCAGACAGAAAGGAAAAACCAGGATGTTGAGCAGTTCTTGCGTTGTTTTGTGGCAGACAATCAAGAGGGGTGGTCTGAGTTTCTGCCACTTGCTGAATTTGCTCTGAACAATCATACATCTTCTTCTGCTGGTTGTTCGCCTTTTTTTTGTTGTTCTGGGAGACATCCGTCGTTTGGGTCGTTCTCCAAGTTGGGATCTGCCGTGCCTGAGGAGGAGAATTTTTCCGGTGATTTGGAGAGAGTTTGGACGGATGTGCGTGGTAATCTTCAGGAGGCCAACAGAAAATCTAAAGACTACTTTGATAGGAAACGACAGGAGGTTTTGTTCGCTGTTGGTGACATGGTTTGGTTGTCCTCTAGGAATCTGCGGTTGAGGATTCCTTCTAAGAAATTGGGTCCCAAGTTTGTAGGGCCCTTTAAGGTGCTTCAGGTTGTCAACCAATCTGCTGTTAGGTTGGAGGTTCCTACCTCCTGGAGAATTAATCCGGTATTTCATGTCTCTCTGTTGAAAAAAGCTGTTGTATCGGATTGTGACGCCTCTGCCTCTGTTCCTCCGGTGGTGGAGGACGGGGAATATGAAATTTCTCGCATCCTTAACTCTAGACGGTATAGAGGTAGTTTGCAGTATCTTGTGGCCTGGAAAGGTTTCGGTCCCGAGGATAACTCTTGGGTGAGGTCGGATGATGTTTCCGCGTCCAGACTTATCAGAGCGTTTCACAGGAGATTTCCTGATAAGCCTGGTCCTAGGGGATCCGGAGGAACCTCTTAGAAGGGGGGGTACTGTTAGAACCTTGCTCTTAGGTTTTTTTTTCCTTTGCTGGTCACATGACCTTGTTGGCCTATTTAATCCTGCTCCGCCCTTCTGGCTTTGCTGGACTTCATTGTATATCTACTTTCTAGCTAGCCTGTGCTCTGTGTCTTGCTCTGTTAGTTTGCTTGGTCTACGGACCTCTATGTTCTATGTATTTTGTATGTTCGTCTGTCTGCTACTATTTCTGTTAGGAGGTGTCCATTTTCCTCCCAGTCCTTAGTACTTGTAGGGATTCCATCCCCACATCTATAGGTCTTCGTACAGACTAGCTTAGGACTTTAGCAGGTCTGATCGCAGGATCAGGTCCCCTGTTACATCGTAGGGATTCAGCTGAGTTCTATCGTAGGGACAGATCTCCTCTCTTTCCTTAGCTCTGGTAGCAGAACATAACAATAGCTTGGTCTATTCTTGACAAAGAATGATGGGAGGCGAAGTAACAGGAATATTGTCTGACATCAGGGTGCTGTATTCTCCATAGGTCCACTATGCCTACCTCCTCTAGCAGATAATGTAGAGATGTATATTGTGCATTTTGAAAAATATTTCCAGTATGGAATTTATCCCAGAAAGGGTGGAGATAGGTGGTAAAATCCCCTCCCCCTGCGAGGTTGGGATTTAGGAGGATGTTAGTTTTAGATCAGTTGCAGAACGGAGGGCACGGGAGGGGTGATAGACAGAAATGAGGGATGAGATATAGGGTGGTGCCGAACTGTGGAGGGCTTTATGGGTGAGAGAGATGAGTTTGTATTGTATTCTGTGGTGAATGGGTAACCAGTGCAATGACTGGCACTGGTTAGAGGCGTTGGTGAAGTGGCCTGATAGAAATACGACCCTGGCTGCTGCATTCAGAATGGATTGGAGAGGAGAGAGTTTGTTTAGAGGGAGACCGATTAGAAGAGAGTTGCAGTAGTCCAGACGAGAGTGAATAAGAGCGACAGTAAGAGTTTTTGCAGTATCAAAGGTGAGAAAATGTGGGGTTCTGGAGATGTTTTTAAGGTGCAGGTGACATGAGTGAGTGAGTGATTGTAGCCCAGTCAAGAGAGCTTGTAAAAGAACTTCTACATGATGTTTCAAGGATGGAAAGAGACTGCCATCTACTGGCCAGACGCAGTCAAGCGGAACCAAGATATGCAAGGGAAGTTGCAGGGAGAGCAAGTTCAGACGCTGGACCTGATCAGGTGACTTCCAGGAAGGAGTTCCGGAAAATAAGAGGCCAGCGCGCCAAACCTGAGGGGTCTTTGGCGCCAAGCAGCAGAAAGGAGCAGATGTGTTCCCTGCGTCCTGAGAAACCCCGCGTTACAGGCCTAAGCTAGAGGCTCCGGATATCTCGCGGATGTTACCTGAGTGCTGTGCCTGCTGAGGAGACTAGGAACCTAATTGCGGTGCTGAGTGAGTTTGCGGAATACGACGTCGCCCGCCGACAGACGAGGCCTGGACCCCCCTATCCAAGGCTCGAGAGACTGCCTCCAACAGCCAAGCAGAGAGGAGTTGAGAGACAGTTGCCCCAGGAAAGTCACGCCAGCGGAATCGGAGGAGCTGCATACGTGAACAGGACCGTCACTTCCACTGTTCACCCACAGTACCGGGGACAATTGGGTTTAGATAATCAGGTTGGGAGGGGAACGGTTGGGACTAAAGGAGCACAATGAGACTCATGGCCTAGCGTGAATAACCGATGACCCCCGCTAGGGCCAAATGTACAGTTAAAGAACTTACGTGGTGTCTCCCATGACTGAGGACATCACCCTATTTAAGAGACTTCACCTTACTTAAGAGACTTCACCTTACTTAAGAGACTTCACCCTACTAAAGAGACTGCACCTTACTTAAGAGACTTCACCTTACTTTGATAGGCTTAACCTTACTTTGAGAGACTTCGTCTTATTTTGAGAGATTTTGCCTTTTGATGATATATTGAATTACTGTTCATTACCCTTGTTACTAATCCCTTGTTCAGAATACCTGTTGCATAAAATTGTTTATTTTCATCTCAGACTGTTCTCGCCTTGTGTCTCTGTGCGTTGCATTCCCGTACCTGCATTACATTTGACGTAGTCGGCAGGATGCAACATTCAGACGCAGAAATGGGGGATCAGTCTGTGGCTGGGTCCGGTCGGACCCATATACCCCTGGGGGCTATGCTCAGCCATCTTCCCAAGTTTTCAGGGGATGGCATGTCACTGTGGGACTGGGTAGAAAGACTGAGAAGTATGCTACGGATGTACCCCCTTGATCCCCTAGCCCAGGCGGAGCTGGCCCTCCTAACCCTTGATGGAGAGGCCCAACAGACTGTGATGTACCGCCCACCTGGGGACCGTGACACCGTGGATAAAGTGATAAAAATTTTAGAGGACATGCACGGTGACACTACAGATTTGGGACACTTGCGCTTACGGTTGTTCCAGCGGGTCCAAGGGGAAAATGAGACAGTAAATAAGTATGTTAATGCGTTGCAGGAAGTGACAGCCCATATCACTAAGAAAGCTCGAGATGGGAACCGAGGACTGGGACCATTGGATGAGGTGTTGCGTGACCAACTGATTGCCGGCTTGAAAGACCCTTCCCTGAGGCAGATCCTGAAGGAGCGGCTGCGATTGAGCCCTGATATGGGCTTCCTGGAGGTAGGGACTGAAGCTAGAGTGCTGGAGAGAGAAGTTCCTGTTCTCATAGCCACAGTTAGAAGTCAAGAGGCAATTGCTCCTGGATTCACCAACCAAGAGCCTGATTGGGTACGGGAAATACGTCAGGAAATTCGAGACATTCGGGGTGAGCTGAATGCTATTAAAAAGCCCCATACTGCCCCCTTGCCGACGGACCGTACTGCTCAACGCGGACGGAGACCAGAACGAGAGAGACGTTCCTACCTGGCCCCAGCACGGCATGTACCCGACCTATCGGCAGAAAGAGGACCGGAGTGCTGGACTTGCGAAGGTAGGGGGCATATCTCCAAAGACTGTCCCAACCGAGAAAGGAGGAGGAGGGGACAGCCGTTAAGCTAAAATGCCCCACGGTTGTGGAGCATACCGAGGGGTCTCGTGCTTCAGAAGTAGAAGAGGGAGCTCTGAAGACATTGTCTCCGAGAGGCCCATCATCTGGGCTGAATTCAATGGGCAGCAGATCCGCTGTTTGATGGACACCGGGTCTCAAGTGACCACTATGCCTGAGACGTAATTCCAAAGTCACTTTTCTGAAGTCATTCGTTCCTGCCGGGAACCCACTATCAAATTGGTGGCGGCCAATCAACTACCTATCCCAGTAGCGGGAGTAGTATGGATGTCCATGCGGGCATGTGGAAAGGACCTCGGTTTAAAAGGGATCGTACTAACCACAGGGCCCGGAGGCGATGGGCCCATTGTTACCCTGGGCATGAATGTGCTGAAAGAAGTCGGACAGTTCCTGGCTGAGGGCTGTAGCAAAAACAACTGGACCCGCGCCACTCGAGACCCAGCTAGCAAGAGAGTGTTCCAACACCTCGTGCGGGTTAGCCAGATTCAAAAATTGCCCGCTACCTCTCAGTACCTTGGCAAGGTATCGATACCACCCGAAGCCACAATGACACTGCCGGTGGGACAGACTGTACTCACGTTGCCGGTGCTGGCACATGTGTCCTTAGAGGGCGTGGACATTCAAACTGAACCGATGGAAGGAGAAGAAGCGCCCTCTGGACTCCTGATTGCTTGAACCCTGGCCACCGTGCGGCACGGCCGAGTACCCGTGCGCTGCATCAATTTAGGTGGCACCAGTTTACAGTTGTTGCCCCGACAAGAGGTGGCGCGAGTGTACATAATGCCAGAGGCCCTTACTAGAGCAGACGCTATAGAGCTGGCACCTGTGGAAGGAAAACCATGGACCCTGGAGGTGTCCCTCAACAGCCAGGAGAATGGAAGAGAACCGTTGGCTGGACGCCACCTTCTGGAAGAAATGGAGGCTAATCTGACTGAGTTTTCTGCTGGACAAGTAAGGCAGATCGAACAACTTCTACAGCGATATCAGGGAGTGTTTGCACAGCATGAAGATGATTTCGGGTGCACTCGGGACATTCAGCACGAAATACCCACCGGAAATACTGCTCCCATCCGAGAGAGATATCGGCAGATCCCGCCTCAAATGTACCAGGAAGTGAAAGAGCTGTTGGCCCACATGTTGCGGAACGGTGTGATCCGTGAAAGTCAGAGCCCCTGGGCGGCTCCGATCATGCTGGTCCGAAAGAAGGATGGTACCCTGAGATTTTGCGTGGACTATCGAAAGCTGAATGCCTGTACAGTCCGGGACTCCTATCCACTCCCCGGAATTGAAGAGTCTCTATCTGCCTAGGGAGCGCCAAATTCTTCTCTTCCCTCGACCTGGCCAGTGGCTATTGGCAGGTCCCAGTAGCTGAGAAGGATCGCCCGAAGACCGCTTTTGTTCTCCCTATGGGCCTGTTTGAGTTCAATCGGATGCCGTTCGGACTAACAAATGTGCCAGGGACCTTCCAATGGCTGATGGAGAGATGCTTGGGGGACCTCAACTTTGAAGCCACTTTAATATATCTGGACGATATAATTATCTATTCCGCTACGTTTGAGGATCATCTCCGCCGATTGGAACAAGTGTTAGAACGGCTTCAGAGACACGGCCTGAAAATTAAGCCTCGAAAGTGTCGTCTCTTCAAACGAGAAATTGAGTATCTGGGGCACACTGTGTCCAGTGCATTAGTACACCCCACTGCAGAGAAAGTAGCTGCCGTGCAGAAGTGGCCCACGCCCGCCAACCTAAGGGAACTGAGGGCATTCCTGGGGCTTGCTGGATACTACCGCAGATTCATTAAAGACTTCGCTAAGATTGCGATCCCGCTCAATGAATTGCTGAGAGGAACAGCTGGGGGAGCCAAGCGACAGCCCATCCAGTGGGGCCCACGACAAGAAGAGGCATTCCGAGCATTGAAAATGGCGCTAACAGATGCCCCAATCTTGGCCTACGCCGACTTTTCGCAGCCTTTCGTGTTGTACACCAATGGAAGCTTGCATGGACTGGGAGCAGTGCTGGCTCAAGTACAAGGAGGAAAAGAGCGAGTGATCGCGTATGCCAGCAGGTCACTCCGAGATACGGAGAAGAATCCGGAGAACTACAGTTCGTTTAAGCTGAAGCTACTAGCACTGGTGTGGGCCATGACCGAGAAATTTGCTGAGTACTTGTCAGGGTCAGAAGTGCAAGTGCGGACAGATAACAACCCTTTGGCTCACTTGGAGAACGCCAAACTGGGCGCGTTAGGACAGCGGTGGGTCACAAGGATGTCCAAATACCAGTATAAGATTGCCTATCGGTCCAAGGCCCTGAACACCCATGCCGATGCCCTGTCCCAGGTCACTCAGGCGGGGCCGAAGGAGGACAGAGATGAGGAGCTCGAAGGCGACGAGATTCCGGATTTCAGCCAGTTCGTCGCTGCCCAAGAGACCAGAGAGGAGCCGAAGCCCACTCAGATTCTGGGCCATTCAAGAGACGAATGGATACATCTGCAGCAATCCGATCCGGAGTTAGCAAAATTGAGGGAATGGGTCGCCCTTAATCAAAGACCCGACCAGAAAACCAGAGCCGCTTCACTTCCAACTACCCTACAAATCCTAGGTCAGTGGGAGAGGCTTCTCCTGAAGGACTGCTTGCTATGCCGAAGAATCCAGTTGCCTCGAGAGTTTGATGTTACCTGGCAGGTGGTAGTTCCAGAAGCGCTAGTAACACAGCTAGCCCAAGAAGCTCATAGAAGAGGTGCTCACTTCGGAGTAGAAAAGACCTTTCGGTGGTTGCAACGGCTGGTGTATTGGCCTCAACTGCAGCAAGAAGTCGAGGGAGTCTGCCGAGCATTTCGCCAGTGTAAGTTGAATAAGCCCCCGGAACAAAGAGCTCCCATTCAGACCATCCGAACTTCTGCCCCCTTGGAGGTCTTGATGATTGACTACTTGATGATAGGAACTTCATACAATGGTTATGGACACTGTTTGGTCATGACTGATCACTTCACCAAGTTCGCAGTAGTGACGCCTACTAAAGACCAGACGGCAGAAGCTGCAGCTAAGGCCATCTGTCAAGATTTCATCCGGATTTATGGGTGCCCGAAGCGAATACATTCTGACCAGGGGGCCTGCTTCCAAGGGCGAGTGATGGATGAGTTGTACCGCATCTATGGAATCGACCGTTCCCGAACAACGCCCTACCACCCGCAAGGGAACGGCGCATGCAAGCGCTTTAACTGAACCCTGTTGCAAATGTTGCGAATGCTGGAAGCGGACAAAAAGATGAAGTGGCCCGAATATGTGTACGAGCTGGTGTGGGTGTATAATAATCGAGTTCATGTGACCACCGGCTACACCCCTTACATGTTGATGTTTGGAAGAAGTGGCCGAGAAATCACTGAACTGGAGCTAGACTCAGAAGACCCCGGCCCGGGCTTTAGCCCAAGTACCTGGATTCGAGAACACCGGCGTCAGCTCCATACAGTGAGAAGACTGGTTGCTCAGAAGTTTCAGGAAGTAGAGCATGCAGTTCGGCCCTCGACGACAGGTGGATCACTTCAGCCAGGAGACCGAGTGCTGGTGAGGGCTAAATGATTTGGAAGTAAACTGGACCATCGTTGGGAGGCGATACCATATCGGGTGGTGAAGAAAGTTCACCCAGACAACCCAGTCAACGAGGTTAGGCCCGAAGGGGATGACGCCGCAACACCCAGGGTGTTGCACCGTAATATGCTGCGACCTTGCTCCTCTGAAGCAGAAGTCTGTAACGGAGTTGGGCCCCCAGACGTATTGGCTGAAGTGCCACATGCAGGAACCTTAGGGGATGAAGAAGGATGGGCGACAATGCAGTTGGGCCCGTCAGAACCGTTGATGCCAACCCCGAGTGGAATTCCAAATGAGTCGGGAAATGATTTGCAATCCCCAGTGGTTGATTCCTCGGATCTCCCGGAGTCACCTCCACAAGAAGAGCTGCGCAGAACTGAGCGGGCTAATGCCGGAATCCCTCCTAACCGGTATGCTCAGGAAGAGTTCATCTGGTCTCAAAGCCAACAGAAAACGCAGGAGTGTGCCCAACTCCTGTCTGAGCTTGCACTGCCTGGAAGGAGGCATCAGTTCTACGAGAAGCCCACTCGCCCGAGGACTGGCGAGCAAAAAGGAGGGAGGAATGTAGCCCAGTCAAGAGAGCTTGTAAAAGAACTTCTACATGATGTTTCAAGGATGGAAAGAGACTGCCATCTACTGGCCAGACGCAGTCAAGCGGAACCAAGATATGCAAGGGAAGTTGCAGGGAGAGCAGGACCTGATCAGGTGACTTCCAGGAAGGAGTTCCGGAAAATAAGAGGCCAGCGCGCCAAACCTGAGGGGTCTTTGGCGCCAAGCAGCAGAAAGGAGCAGATGTGTTCCCTGCATCCTGAGAAACCCCGCGTGACAGGCCTAAGCCAGAGGCCTGTGAGGTGCCACAGCAGGGCACCAGTAAAAGAGCTCCGGATATCTCACGGATGTTACCTGAGTGCTGTGCCTGCTGAGGAGACTAGGAACCTGATTGCGGTGCTGAGTGAGTTCGCGGAACCCGACGTCGCCCACCGACAGACGAGGCCTGGACCCACCTATCCATGGCTCGAGAGACTGCCTCCAACAGCCAAGCAGAGAGGAGTTGAGAGACGTTTGCCCCAGGAAAGTCACGCCAGCGGAAGCGGAGGAGCTGCATACGTGAACAGGGCCTTCACTTCCACTGTTCACCCACGGTACCGGGGACAATTGTGTTTAGATACTCAGGTTGGGAGGGGAACGGTTGGGACTAAAGGAGCACAACGTGATCTAATTGAATTTATGCGGAAGAGACTCACGGCCTAGCGGGAATAACCGGTGACCCCCGCTAGGGCCAAATGTACAGTTAAAGAACTTACGTGGGGTCTCCCATGACTGGGGGCATCACCCTACTTAAGAGACTTCGCCTTACTTAAGAGACTTCACCGTACTAAAGAGACTGCACCTTACTTAAGAGACTTCACCTTACTTTGAGAGACTGCGTCTTATTTTGCGAGATTTTGCCTTTTGCTGATATATTGAATTACTGTTCATTACCCTTGTTACTAATCCCTTGTTCAGAATACCTGTTGCATAAAATTGTTTATTTTCATCTCAGACTGTTCTCGCCTTGTGTCTCTGTGCGTTGCATTCCCGCACCTGCATTACATGATTATATATGGGGGATAAAGGAAAGTTGTGTGTCAAATATGACTCCAAGACATCAAGCTTGCTGCTTGGGGGTTATGGTGGCGCAACCCAAGAAAATTGAAAAGTCAGGTATAGGTAGGTTAGTAGAGAGAGAAAAAACAAGGAGTTCAGTTTTGGAGAGATTCAGTTTCAGATAGAGGGAAGACATGATGTTAGAGACAGCAGACAGACAATCACTGGTATTTTGTATTAGAGTGGGGGTGATGTCAGGTGAAGAGGTGTATAGTTGGGTGTCATCAGCATTGAGATGGTACTGGAAATCAAATCTGCTGATGGTTTGTCCAATAGGAGCAGTATGCAAGGAGAAGAGGAGGGGACCTAGGACTGATCCTTGTGGAACCCCGATAGTAAGAGGAAGATTAGAGGAAGAAGAGCTGGCAAAATCTACCGTGAAGGAGCGGTCAGAGGTAGAAGAAACAGGAGGGAGCGGAGTCCTTGAGGCCTATACAGCGGAGCATAGTGAGGAGGAGCTGATGATCCACAGTGTCAAAAGCGGCAGAGAGATCCAGGAGAAACAGCAGGGAGTAGTGACCATTAGATTTAGCTGTTAGTAGATCATTAGAGACTTTAGTGAGGGCAGTGTCAGAAGAGTGTGAGGAGCGGAAACCGGATTGTAAAGGGTCGAGAAGAGAGTTATCTGAGAGATAGCGGATTAGGCGGGAATGGACCAGGCGTTCCTGGAGTTTAGAGATGAAGGGAAGATTAGAGACCGGTCTGTAGTTAGCAGTGCAGTTCTGGTCCAGGGATGGCTTTTTCAGTAAAAGGGTTATGATGGCATGTTTAAGTGAGGAGGGAAAGATACCTGAAGAAAGAGAGAGGTCAAATATTTTAGTTAGGTGGGTAGTGATGTCAAGGTAAAATATATATATTATAGAAAATCAATTAGTTTATTTTAATAGATTACCTAATCAGTGTGAATTAATATAGAGATGATGGAATAATCTATGTGTATGTATGTATGCAAATGTGTATATGCACATTGATTATGTTAATAGTTAATGATATATAACAGTTTCTGTTCTCAGGCTATGTGCCCACGATGCAGAAATGCTCCGGATTTTTCCTGAGCGTTTCTGCATCTCCCTGGTAGAAAAAATGTATGCGGATTTTACATGTGGATTGTACATGCGGATTTTACATGTGGATTGTACATGCGGATTTTACATGCGTTTTTCCTGCCAGGGACAAGCGGATGTGAAGCCTTCTTCACATGCATTTCCGCATGCGCATTGAAAAGCGCTTTACAATCGATTTTAACATCACTTGGAAAGTGCTTGACAACTTGGTCACACTATATAAATCCATGCAAACGGCATGGATTTATATAGTGTGTCCGAAAGAGTGTTAAAAAATAAAAAATAAATGTCATACTTACCTTCTGATGGCTCCCGGTGTCTTTATCCGATGCGTCTCAGCTTGCCGGAAGCTCGCGGTACACTGAAGGACCTGCCGTCACATGACTAAATTACATCAGCGCACGTCCTTGAGTCCACCGCGATCTGCCGGCAAGCCAAGACAAGCACACCGGGGGCCATCAGAAGGTAAGTATAATATTTATTTTTTATTTTATTCTTTTTTTACAGGTACTATGGTACTTGGGTCCGGAGGAGAGTCTCCTCTTCTCCAGACCCGGGTACCATCCGCACATTGAAACGCATGGAATGCGCATGTACAGATCCAGTGATGCGGATTCCATGCGTTCCAATGCAAGTCAATGGCGGCGAAAACGCAGCGCTTCCACAAAATAATTGATCGTGCTGCGTTTTTTCCGCAACGATAAGACGCAGCGGAAATGTCTGCAGCATGTGCACAGCACATGCGGATTATCATTGGGGAACATGGCAGGCCTTCTACCAAGCGTTTTTTAAGCGTTTCTGCAGCAGGATTGCCGCTGCGGAAACGCTTAAAAAACGCATCGTGGGCACACAGCCTTATTGTAGACATGAACAACTAAATGATTTCCTGGGAATGACGTATGCATGTGCATGGCTGATAACAGAGAGATTCATGTTGAGTTGGCAAAGATGGCACTGAGAGACGACTTCACCCCTCCCATCAGAATTCCTAAGGTGTTACTGAGGCCAGGAGATACATGGATGAGCAAATTGCAGTGTGCCAAGTTATCAGAAGGAGCAATGAATTTTACTAATCCCACCTAGAAGTAGAATACTATATAACCCCATGTCTACATAATAAAGTATGTCATTTTTCGTGGTTTAGTCTCTGAGTGAAGTTTTTCAACCATATTAGCAAATTTGGTTGATTAGCATTCACTCGGACATCTTTAATTAGGAGGAGAGCAGTTACCTAGTGTATCTTAAATTGGTGAAACCTCCACAGTGATAGCTGGGGAAAGGAACTGAATGAGCTGTGAGGGAATAGGGTCACTGTTGCAGGTTGTAGGGCGGGAAGAAGTGAGGAGTCTGGTCACTTCTTCTTCTGTGACCAGCTCGAAGATGGAAAGTGAACTTGAGGTGCGGGAGGGAAGGGAATCCAGACTCTGAGGGGATTGTGTAAAAATGTCTTGACAGATATGATTGATTTTTTGTAGGAAATAAGTGGCCAGATCGTCAGCGCTTAGGTTGGTGACGGGGGTCTGTACTTTAGAGCTCAGGAGGAAGTGGAAGGTTTCAAAGAGTCGTTTAGGATTGTTGGCTAGAGATGTGATGAGAGTGGTAAAGTAGACTTGTTTAGCCGGATGGAGAGCAGAATTATAAGTTTTGAGCATGAACTTATAGTGGATGAAGAGAAACCAAAAACAAGAAAAATACCCAAATAATTGAAAGTAAATGTATAGTGGATGAAGTTTTCTGTCAAAAGAGATTTTCTCCACAGATGCTCCACTCACAAAATAAGAATACTTTGTATGCACAATAAGGCAGGTACAAAACTCATCATAGCTCAACATTTCCCGCTCATAATAGAATAACGGAATAGATTCAGGGATAGGCATTTTTTCATAATGGTATATGAAAAGTGCTTGGAGAAAACTGCCTCAAGGAGAAGACTCTCATCCAGCTCCATTTCGCAGAGATCTCTTTTTGGCATCTATTCATGATAAAGCATCTGGAAGGGAGTCAAACATATGAACTCCACCCTAAGCCGAGCAGGGTAGATTATAGAATAGGAAATTTGCTTTTCGCAGAGCCTCCTTTTTCTATCCCAGAACTTGACCCTCTTCTTCTGAACTTCTGTTGAAAAGTCAGGATAAATAGATATTTTCCTTCCATCAAGGGTAAGTGAAGAGTGGTCCCAGGCCTTTCGTAGGATAAGGTCTCTCTCTTTAAAATTTTGTAATTTGATGAGTACAGGTCTTGGTGGAGCACCCGGTGGCAAAGGACGTGTAGGAACTCTGTGAGCTCTTTCAATTGCAAAAAATTGAGAGAGAGTGTCTTTGCCGAACATTGTAGTCAGCCAGGATTCAAAAAAAATCAACTGAATTACGACCCTCCGCTTTTTCATGAACCCCGACTAAACGTATGTTATTTCGCCGATGCCTATTCTCTAGGTCATCAACCTTCTTGAGAAGGGCATTGATATTCTGAAGACCTCTCCTGAGATATTTATGTATAGTAGGCATTTGGTCCGCAATAGAACTCACTCTTTCCTCCAACTCATTGACTCGGCTGTTTATTTTCTTCATGTTTTGTCTGATGAGATTAATGTCCTCTCTAAGCCCTCCCATGTGTTTGTTGAGAATTTCTAATGAGAAGCTACAGGATTTTCCAGCAGAGAAAACATCTTGTCGTGTAGGCTCTTGCCCAGAATCATTGACTTCTCCATAGGTGTTGTTAGTGCTCTGCATTTCCTGCACTTCTCTGTTTAACTGTTGCTGTGAGAGTGGTGCCACATTGCCTCCCCTGCACAGTCTCTGTATCTCTCTTCCTCTGTGAGCATACCTGATCAGGTTGTAAATCATCTGAAGGGTCAGAATCTAAGGTCAGTCTGGCAAATCTCCCCAGCTTTGATGCAGCAGCCTCAGCATCTCTCACTCTGGCTGGTGTGGGGGAGGAGGCGCCATGTTGGAAGGCCCACTATCTGGACTCTGCTCCTTCTGATGCTTGCTTCTGGTCATGTCTGAGTGCACTTTAAAGCTTCTCTGTGTACTTTCCCCCAGCCTTTGGTGTGAAGGAATCAATATTTCACTGCTAATAGGTGGAAATGAAAGGATGCAGAGCAGGAGCAAAGCACAGAGCTTCCATGTGAAGAGGCTGTCAGCAAAAGGTCCTTTTTAAAGGGGAATCTGTAACACTCCCATCATCTGCTCCTGAGCTCACATCAAAGACAGTCTGTATTATATGTATTTCATATGAGCACTGCACTTGGCTTTTTCTGGCAAAGAAGATGACACACCCGATCTGCCGCTCCATTTTACAATAGGAATAAAAGTGCCCTGTCAGGGATAAAAATTCCCCATTCTTCCAATCGGTACAGTCCCAAATGGTCAGACCAATCAATCACTGACCAATAAGATATCACCTCTCCTGTGGATCCTATGGAGTTATCACCTCTCCTGTGGATCCTATGGTCATAACTTGTTTTCACCAACAAAGTCCTTTACTGCAAATTACCGTAATTGTACATCCCAGTTATGGTAGCGCACAGTAAGAGGTGCAGGAGCCTCCTGTATTTTACAGCCGGCGCTCCACTATAATCGGGATAATGGCTAACAGGTTTTCATATACAGCTGTAGTGTGGGCCCCTAGAATCAATTCCTATTGGGGCCCCAGACACTCCAGTTTGATCCTGGTTGGGGGTGGGGAGGGTAATTTTGCACCCTGTCGTAAAGAAAAATTGTAAAATCCAAAAAGACATCTCTGGAGAGGGGACATATCACCCTCACATTGAACATATAGGATTATAACTAGAAAAGTGAGAAAGAGCTGACACTTCAACCTCTATTGACGTAGGGCCTCCTGCCGTGGTCAGGTAAATTCAACAAAGAATCTGATGAGAACCAGCCAACAAGTCTAGAATTTGCATACTCAGAGGCGGATAAGTACATTTCCGAAGCAAGGGCTTCCTCTTTTCAAAGGACTTGTCTCAGACACTCTGAAGACTGTGGTCAGTGATGAATATTGGGGTTTGCATTGATCCAATATTCATGGGAGATGTATTTTCGACATCGTAGCAAAGGGACGATCATAACGCATTCACTCACATCATTGTAAGGCCAGCCGAACACCCCCAACTTAATATCGTTTAGATGGATAATGCTATCCATGCCATGTTTCATCTCTATAGAAAGGTAAAATCATGATAGAAAACATGACCATGATATTTCCCGCCCGAGACCTCCATGGGCGAAGATATCCTGAAAGTTGGGGATCTCATAAACTTCTAAAAGATCTAGCACACCTATGACAAGTCCTCATATGAGCTCACCAATAGAAGGTATGTGGGTGTAACCGTGATCTTATTAAATCAGAGCTTGGATTTTGGTCATTGGTCAGTCCTGGAAGGTACAGCTTGCTGTAGTTGTATCTGTTTTCCTAAGGAGTTCTTCTAAGGAGTGCTTCCTTGCGCTAAGCTCTGAGCTATTTCTCTGACACAGGTTTAGCACTTTTCTTTTATTATCTTTTTGATTTTATGTTAATGTATATATCATATTGTTTATATCCAACATTTGTATAGGGGATGACCCATCCACACACAAAACTAAACAGTATTAGAGATATATTAAAATATTAAATTTTATTGAGATAAAATTAAAACCAAATAAAAAACCCAACTTCAGAAAAATAGGGAGCAATCCCCAGAGTGTTCAATACAAAAACAAATGAATTGAATCTACATACCAAATAATGACATAGTATGCCAGCAACAAGTAAGCCCATAATAGCAATGAAATAACATGTATAAATTACATAAGTCCCATTATAGCATAATAAAGCACGGCAATGCTCAGTGGGTACAAATTGCAAATCACATTCCAATGCTGATAAAAGAGCTTTACCTGAGACAGGGCTATTAGAACGAACACAGGGGGGCTCCCAGAAACGCTCCGACGCGTGTTTCGTTCCTTCTTTATCATATTGTTTGTATCATCTTTGTGTATTTTTTATACACACTGCCTACTTTTCAAGATTAGATCACTTGTTTTTATTCTGTTATTCCCACACCCTATCATTTCTTTACGTAGAAAATTGGGCGTGAGGAACGATCAACACGCCCATATGATGGGGCGGTCGAGCATGTAAATTGTAACTCCCTACATGTATTTCTATAGCAGGACGAAGAACGTTTGGCGTTCGAAACGTGTAGGTTTCACAGAGGTCTCCACCTTTATTTATTTTATTTTTGCAATGTGTATATCTTTTTAATGGATTAACAATAAAATCATAATTTTATCTGCAATTGGATCTGGAAGCTGGCGCATCACAATGTCGGTGGTGTTATGATCTGCTACAAGCACTAAGGAAAGACAGGAGATCTGTCCCTACAATAGAACTAAGCTGGATCCCTACGATGTAACGGGGAACCTGATCCTGCGATCAGACCCGCTAAAGTCCTCGGCTAGTCTGAACGAAGACCTATAGATGTGAGGAAGGGATCCCTACAAGAACTAGGGACTGGGAGATAGATGGACACCTCCTAGCAGAAATTGCAGCAGTAAAAAGACAAACAAACAACATAGAACAAAGAGGTCCAAAGACCTAGCAAAACTGACTGAGAAAGGTTGCAAAGCACCTGGCTAGCTAAAGAGTAGAAATTACAATGAAGTCCAGCATGGCCAGGAGGGCGGAGCAGGATTAAATAGGCAAAAAAGGTCATGTGACCAGCAAGATAGAAAAAACCTAACAGGAGAGTTCTAACATTACCCCCTCTTCTATGAGGATCCTCCGGATCCCCTAGGCCCAGGCTTATCAGGAAACCTCTTGTGAAACGCTCTGACAAGTCTGGAAGCAGAAACATCATCCGCCCTCACCCATGAGTTATCCTCGGGACCGAAACCCTTCCAAGCGACGAGATACTGTAAACTCCCTCTATACCGTCTAGAACCCAGGATGCGGGAAACTTCATATTCCCCGTCCTCCACCACCGGAGGAACAGTGGCAGTGGCGTCTCTATTAGATACATCAGCTTTTTTCAATAGAGAAACATGAAACACCGGATTAATTTTCCAGGAGGTGGGAACCTCCAACCTAACAGCAGATTGGTTAACTACCTGAAGCACCTTAAAGGGCCCTACAAACTTGGGACCCAATTTTTTAGAAGGAATCCTCAACCGCAGATTCTTAGAGGACAACCAAACCATGTCACCAATAGCAAACAAAACCTCTTGCCGTTTCCTATCAAAGTACCTCTTAGATTTTTTGTTAGCCTCCTGAAGATTACCACGCACATCCGTCCAAACTCTCTCCAAATCACCGGAAAAACTCTCCTCCTCAGGCACAGCCAATACCAATTTGGAGAATGACCCAAAAGACGGATGCCTGCCAGAACAACAAAAAAAAGGCGAACACCCAGCAGAAGAGGATGTATGGTTGTTAAGAGCAAATTCAGCAAGTGGCAGAAACTCAGACCACCCCTCTTGATTGTCTGCCACAAAACAACGCAAGAACTGCTCAACATCCTGGTTCTTCCTTTCTGTCTGGCCATTAGACTCAGGATGATATCCAGATGAAAATGACAAGTGAACTTCCTGGACAGAACAGAAGCGTCACTACTGGTCACGGAAAGTGAAGGAAGCGTCAGAGAACCTCCAGAGGCAGACAAGTGGAGGCAAGTGACCAAAAGAAGCAAAAAGACCATGGAGACACCATCAACCACACAACTGAGAAACAGATTCCAAGGACTTGTGGAGGACCAAGATGGCACACCTAAGGATGAGGAACTACCAGCAAGCAAAAAAGAAAAGAGCACCCAGAAACACCCAGAAGCGACAAGAAAAAGGACTGCCAAGAAGGGAAGAAGAGTGGTGGTGGTGGGAGACTCACTACTGAGAGGAACAGAAGCAGCTATCTGCAGACCGGACATAACCGCAAGAGAAGTATGCTGGCTCCCAGGGGCGAAGATCAAGGATGTTACCGATAGAATACCGAAGCTCATCAGTTCCAAGGATGTCCACCCATTTCTTCTGATACATGTTGGCACCAATGACACGGCAAAGAAGGACCTACCGACAATCTGCAAGGACTTTGAAGCATTGGGGAAGAAAGTAAAAGAACTGGATGCGCAGGTAGTTTTTTCTTCTATCCTTCCAGTAGACGGGCATGGTGTCAGGAGATGGAACAGGATCCTTGATGTAAACAACTGGCTGAGACGATGGTGCAGACAACAAGGATTTGGATTCCTGGACCACGGTGTGAATTACCTCTATGACGGACTCCTTGCCAGAGATGGACTACACCTCAACAAACCCGGGAAACACACATTCGCCAGGAGACTCGCAACACTCATCAGGAGGGTGTTAAACTAGAAGAAGAGGGGATGGGAAGAAAAACGCCGGACACGAACATGCAACCAGAGAACATACTAATGAAAGATATGAAGTGCGACAAAGAAGGTCCAAGACAAGATACTTGGAAGGGAGGTAAGAAAATTTCAAATACAATCCACAGGGAGAAGATTGGAACAAAACAAAATCGTGTAAACTGCTTGCTAGCAAATGCCAGGAGCCTGGCAAACAAGATGGATGAGCTGGAAGCAGAAATATCTACAGGTAACTATTACATAGTGGGAATAACCGAGACATGGTTAGATGAAAGCTATGACTGGGCAGTTAACTTACAGGGTTACAGTCTGTTTAGAAGGGATCGAAGAAGTCGGAAAGGGGGTGGAGTCTGTCTATATGTAAAGACGTGTCTAAAGCCTACAATACGGGAGGATGTACGGGAGGGAAATGAGGAGGTCGAGTCCTTATGGGTGGAGATACATGGGGCAAAAAACAATAATAAAATTATCATAGGAGTCTGTTATAAACCACCAAATATAGCAGAAGCCACGGAAAGTCTATTAATGAGACAAATAGACAAAGTAGCAAAAAATAACGAGGTGATTATTATGGGGGACTTCAACTACCCCGATATAGACTGGGAAACCGAAAGCTGTAGATCTCAGAAAGGAAACAGGTTTCTGTCAATTATCAAAGACAATTATTTGTCACAACTTGTGCAGGAACCAACTAGAGGGACGGCCCTTTTAGACTTAATATTAACTAACAGGCCAGACAGAATAACTGAGGTGCAGGTCGGGGGGCACCTGGGAAATAGTGACCACAACATTATACAATTCCACATGTGCTTCAGTAGGGTGCCCAGCAAGGGAGTCACAAAAACACTGAACTTCAGGAGGGCAAAGTTTGATCAGCTAAGAGATGCCCTTCACCTTATAGACTGGGATAGTATCTTCAGTAATAGGAGCACGGATAGAAAATGGGAAATTTTCAAAACAGTCCTACATAGTTACTGTAGAAGGTACATACCTTATGGGAATAAAAGGGCTAGGAATAGGAGGAAGCCAATGTGGCTAAATAAGGAAGTCAAGAGGGCAATGAAAAACAAAAAAAGGGCTTTCGGTAAACTTAAACAAGAAGGCAGCGAGGAAGCGCTAATATCTTATAGGGAAAATAACAAAATCTGTAAGAAACAAATAAGAATAGCAAAAGAGGAGACAGAGAGACTAATTGCCAAGGAAAGTAAAACTAATCCCAAACTGTTCTTTAACTATATAAACAGTAAAAGGATTAAAACTGATGGAGTTGGCCCATTGAAAAATAACCTGGGTAAAATCATAGAGGGCGATGAGGGTAAAGCAAACCTACTCAATAGCTTCTTCTCCACTGTTTTCACAAAAGAAAACAATTTATCGGAGGAAATGCAGAGTGATAAAGTAAACCCTCCGCTAAATATCACCCACCTAACCCAGGAGGAAGTTCAGAAACGCCTAAATAATATCAAAACAGACAAGTCACCAGGACCAGATGGCATACACCCCCGGGTACTAAAAGAATTAAGTAACGTGATAGACAGGCCGCTGTATCTTATATTCAAGCACTCTTTATGGACAGGGACTGTCCCACTAGACTGGCGCCAAGCAAATGTGGTACCAATATTCAAAAAGGGGTCTAAAAGTGACCCTGGGAACTATAGACCAGTAAGCTTAACGTCTGTTGTGGGTAAATTGTTTGAAGGATTTCTTAGAGATGCTATTGTAGAATATCTTAATGATAATAACAGTCTAACTCCATATCAACATGGATTCATGAGGGATCGCTCCTGCCAAACAAACCTGATTGCCTTCTACGAGGAGGTGAGCTCACAGCTGGACCGGGGAGAGTCAATGGATGTTGTATACCTTGACTTCTCCAAAGCGTTTGATACCGTGCCACACAAAAGGTTGGTATATAAAATGAGAATGCTTGGTCTGGGGGATAATGTGTGCAAGTGGGTAAATAGCTGGCTGAGTGATAGAAAGCAGAGGGTGGTTATCAATGGAGTAAGCTCAGGATGTGTCAGGGTTACTAGCGGGGTGCCTCAAGGGTCTGTCTTGGGCCCTATATTATTTAATATATTTATAAATGATCTAGTGGAAGGGTTGCATAGTAAAATAGCAATATTTGCAGATGATACTAAACTTTGTAAAGTAGTTAATACAGATGAGGATAGGGCACAGCTACAGGAGGATTTAGATAAATTGGGCAGTTGGGCCAAAAAATGGCAAATGGGGTTCAATGCCGATAAATGTAAGGTCATGCACATGGGAAAGAAAAAGAGCAGTCACCCATACATATTAAATGGGAAACCGTTGGGGAAATTTGACATGGAGAAGGACCTGGGAGTCTTGGTTAACAGCAAATTAAATTGGAGTGCCCAGTGTCAGGCTGCAGCTACGAAGGCAAATAGAGTCATGGCATGCATCAGAAGAGGAATAGGGGCATATGATGAGAACATTGTTCTTCCTCTGTATAAAGCGCTGGTAAGGCCGCACTTAGAATATTGTGCACAGTTCTGGGCTCTGGTGCTCAGGAAAGACATATTAGAGCTAGAGAGGGTACAAAGGAGGGCGACTAAGGTAATAAAGGGAATGGAGGAATTAGAATACCCAGAGAGGTTGTCAAAATTAGGCCTATTTACGTTGGAAAAGAGAAGGCTTAGGGGAGACCTCATAAACATGTATAAATTCATCAGGGGGCAGTACAGAGATCTCTCCCATGACCTGTTTATACCAAGGATGGTGACAAAGACGAGGGGGCACACTATGCGTCTGGAGGAAAGGAGGTTCCTGCACCAGCATAGAAGGGGATTCTTTACGGTCAAAGCCGTGAGACTCTGGAACTCTCTGGGAGAGGAAGTGGTGATGTCCAACTCACTTAATGAGTTCAAGAGAGGCCTGGACGCCTTTCTTGAGAACAATAAAATTACATTTTATGCTTAGTGATAGTTAATTAATCCAGGGATTTAATCTGACTGCCAGATTGGAGTCGGGAAGTGAATTTTTCCTCAATTATGTAAATTGGCCTATACCGCATGGGTTTTTTATTTGCCTTCCCCTGGATTAACGCTGCGGAATAGCTGCAGTGCACAAGAAATAGGCTGAACTGGATGGACGCTTGTCTTTTTTCGGCCTTATAAACTATGTTACTATGTTACATCACTCCCGCTCTAACCAAACAGTGTAGAAATCGGAATCACTGTGTGAGTGGGCAGTGTGGGGTCTTTCATACTGTATGAGGGAGCTGAGTAGAGTCCATCATACTTTGAGGGGACTATGTGGGGTTCATCATGCTGTATGAGAGGCTGTATAGGAGCATCATACTATGTGGCGCGACCATCATACTGTAGGAGAGTACTGTGAGGGCCATTATACGTGGAGGGAATTTGAGGCCATCATACTATGTGGATGACTGTGGGGGCCATCATACTGTGTGGGGTGACTGTGGGGTTTGTCATACTGTATGGGAGGACTGTGGGGGCTATCACATTGTGTGGCAGGACTGTGGGGCCATCATACTGCGTGGTGGGACTGTGGGGGACATTATATTGTGTGGGGGCTGTCATACTGTATATGAGGAAAGTGGGGGCCATTATATTGTGTGGAGAGAGTATAGAAAGACTTTGGGGCCTTCATACTGTGTAGAGGACTTTGGGGGCCATCATACTGTGTGGGGCAACTAACCTGTTGAATATTGCTCTTTTTACATACACCTCTCGACCATGCAAAGAAAATAAAAAGTTATTTTATCATACTATGTGATGAGTGTAAATCTACTTTTTGATATGTTACAGTTGAACTTACATTTGAGTCTATCAGCTCCTGACTCCACTGTATACCCCAAAAAATACCATTTGAAATGCTCCCGCGTTGTATGTAAATGAGGGTGGTCCGGTCCGATGGGCGTCTTCTTGCGGCGTCTGTTCCTCCTCTCTGCTCCTAATCACGTGCTCCTGCTTTGATTTATGGGGATGACGAGTCCTGCGTCATCCACATAGCGAACCGAGATCTTGCGCCTGCACAGTAACCTTTCAGGACTGCGCAAGCGCACTCTGCTCTACCCTACTGTGAGCAGAGCATAAAACAGCACTGCGCAAGCGCATACCGATGTCATCAGAATGAGGCTACTGCGCAGGCACGAGATCTTGGTTCACCACGTGGATAATGCAGGACACATCATTCACATCAAACAAAGCTAGGTGCTTGCACAGTGCTTTTTTATGATCTGCTCACAGAAGGCACGGAAATGATCAAGATCCGAGGCTGGCATCTCCCTTTTGCAATTGCTGACCAATGACGTCCCAGATGTGCTCAGTGGAAGACAAGTCTGGAGATGCTGCTTAGGCCATGCAGGCTGATTCCAGTAGCACGAGTAACATGCGGCCTGGTGTCGAGTTGAAAAACATTTGTTGCGACACTTTAGAGAAATGGATGTACCACTGGTTCCACAACAAAATCAATGTAACGCCAAGCTGTTATTGGCCATGACTGTAGATAGTGTATTTTTTTCTACTGTATGTAGCTCTCCTGTATTAGTTTTTATCTTCTCACTTTGCTATCAAGCTGCAGGACAAGCAATAAATATTACCAGTCAGTCAAGAATATACTTGGTACTGATAGTATGTGAAAAATAGAATTTGTAACCTAGAGAGAGAAGATAGATATATTATTGTGTGGAACAAAGAAAGAAGAGTGAGCAAAAAGAACGCTTGATTCTAATGTTGCTCCTCCTATCTATACTAAACTACTCCACATTGAAATTGCAACTCCAACTCCTGGAGTTATAGAAATTACAGGATCCATAGACATGTTAATGATATGCAAATGATGAAAAAAATGGAAACAAAATTTTCAACATCTCGATTTATCCACTATTGAGCGTGAGCGCCACATGCTGAATTACAAGCACTTACACACTTTGTCATGTTATCAAAGAACTTATTAATGATTGTCTGTGGAATGTTCTGCCACATTGAATGCACTTGGGCAAATCATTAAAATCCTTCAGCCTGGCTGCATTTATACTCCTGATACAAAGTCTGGAGATGCGGCAGGCCATGGCAGCACGTTTTGGCCATGCAGGCTGCTCACATTAGGACGATCTACATGCGGCCTGCTGTTGTCGAGTTGAACAATGGCTCTTTCTACACTTTAGAGCCATGGACGTACCACTGATTCACTACCAAATTAATGTTATGCCGAGCTGCTAGTTTACCTGAAATGAAGACAAGAGGGGTATGGGTACCGTACATTACGCCACCCCACATCATGATCCTGGGAGTAGGACTGGTTTGACTTTCCCTAGTGAAGGCCTCTACATGGCATTGCGCCCATGTTGTCTCCAGATGGAGATCGGAGGCTGGAATAGTGCAAATGTGGCTGGAATGGAGGTCTATCCTCTTCAGCAATAAGTCCCGTTTTTGTCTTAGGCACAACGATAGCCAGAGATTGGTCTAGAGACCATGTTTCCAACGGCCTAAAGAGGTATTCTTGAAGGAACGTTACACCAGTGCTACTGCCAGGATTATGGTGTGGGATTGCATAATGTTCAGTAGCTGGAACCCTCTAGTTTTCATTCACCGGTACACTAACAGCTCGGTGTTAGATTTGTTTGGTTGTGGAACCAGTAGTAAACCCATTTCTTTAAAGTGTCTAAATGTGTTACCATGGCCTGTAGTGAGTTCGGACATAACTGACATCGAGAACATCTGTGACTTCATTGGTCGACAATTGCAAAGGGAGCTGCCAGCAGTGGCTCTTGACGATTTATGTGCCCAAGTACATTGACCTGGCAAAACATTCCTGAGGCAGCCATTACACTGTGTTCCAAATTATTATGCAAATAATATTTTCTCAGATTTTCCCAAATTACCTATATGAATTGCAGTCATTGTAATTTTCCAGTCAAATAACTATTAGAGTACAATTGAAAGGTTTTTGTACAAACTGCCTATGATAACAGTATATTTTTAAAAAAATAAAAAGCTCAAACTGCACTCAAAATGCATGTTCCAAATTATTATGCTCAGCAGAGTATTCAACCTTTTCATTTTAATAAAGAACAAAAAAATGGTCATTTTTGAAATTATAAGCATTAGCAGGTTATTACAAACTGAAATCAAACAGTCTTCAACTCAAAACTTTATTCTAGGTGATGTTACATTTGCACATAGGACCCCTTGTTCGAAAGGAGCTTCTGAACTCTCTCGTCCATTGAATTTGTCAGGTTTTGGATGGTTTCTGCTTCAATTGTTTTGCATGAGGACAGAATACCCTCCCAGAGCTGTTGCTTAGATGTGAGCTGCCTCCCGCCATCATAGACACTCCTTTTGATGATGCTCCAGAGGTTCTCAATGGGGTTGAGGTCAGGGGAGCATGGGGGCCACACCATAAGTTTGTCCCCTTTTATGCCCATAGCAGCCAGAGATGCAGATGTGTTATGTGCAGCATGAGACGGGTCATTATCATGCATGAAAATGATCTTGCTGTGGAATGCACGGTTCTTCTTCTTGAACCATGGAAGGAAGTGCTGTTTGAGAAACTCAGCATACATTATGGAGTTCATCTTTACCCCTTCAGAGATCCTAAAAGGGCCGACAATCTCTCTCCCCATGATTCCAGCCCAAAATATTACTCCACCTCCTCCCTGTTAGCGCCGTAGCAGTGTTTGCATGGGGTGTCCATCAACCAGCAATCCTCCACTCCATCCATCTGGACCATCGAGATCATTTCATGCATGAGATCATTTCCACACCATGATGGTGTGGCACCCATGCTCCCCTGACCTCAACCCCATTGAGAACCTCTGGAGCATCATCAAAAGGAGTGTCTATGATGGCGGGAGGCAGCTCACATCTAAGCAACAGCTCTGGGAGGGTATTCTGTCCTCATGCAAAACAATTGAAGCAGAAACCATCCAAAACCTGACAAATTCAATGGACGAGAGAGTTCAGAAGCTCCTTTCGAACAAGCGGTCCTATGTGCAAATGTAACATCACCTAGAATAAAGTTTTGAGTTGAAAACTGTTTGATTTCAGTTTGTAATAACCTGCTAATGCTTATAATTTCAAAAATGACCATTTTTTTGTTCTTTATTAAAATGAAAAGGTTGAAAACTCTGCTGTGCATAATAATTTGGAACATGCATTTTGAGAGCAGTTTGAGTTTTTTATTTTTTTTTTAAATATACTGTTATCATAGGCAGTTTGTACGAAAACCTTTCAATTGTACTCTAATAGTTATTTGACTGGAAAATTACAATGACTGCAATTCATATAGGTAATTTGGGAAAATCTGAGAAAATATTATTTGCATAATAATTTGGAACACAGTGTAATACCTCATTAATAGCATGCCAAGGTGAGTAAGTGAATATTTCTGCATGTGGTGCTCATACTTAATACTGTATGAATCGAGATGTTGTGAAACTTTTGTTTCCATTTTTTTAACATTATCGTGTTCATTGATTGTGATTTCCATAATTTCATAAATTTTTCTTATTGGTGTTGCAGTTTCAATGCTAAGGTGTGTTTTATCCACTGGTGCTACAGAGGGCTAAACTAATAATAAATACATTTGTTCTGGCCACTGTCCGTTGTATATATTTACCGTATATATACTGTATAATTTTTTAACACTTTTCATTAGTTTACTATTTTGCTCATCTATTTTAAATTATACCTAAAAAGGTTATATCTTCATTTTTCTCTACCCTAACAATTTTAAACAGTGAAATGACTTCTAGGACGGAGAATTTCAACCGAGCCTCCAACGCGGATCTGAGCCAAGTCCCTCTGAGTATAAAAGCTGAGTTTTCCACTGAGATATTTTACCTTAAATTTTACCAATTCAGATTTTTTGTTTCTACTCTCACTACCCTACACTCTCTCGAAATTACGGATTACAAGAAAAAAAGGGATTGAGGACCTTTCTGCAATTTTCATATATTGTTTAGTTCAAGAAAATAAGACTCATTGTGCATTGTGTGCGTCTAATATATAGCAATATACTTATTATATAACTTAGAATTATTTGAATTTTCCAAGCAGAGATTATATATGTACACACACATACATATATACTGTGTATATATATATATATATATATATATATATATATATATATAAACCATATTCTTATGTATTTAATCCTCCCCCTGTGGTTAACCATTGTAAATCCAAAAGACCCAGAGTATTCCTGCTGAGCCCTCTCTCTACTTGCAGAAGCCTCTTGGTTAGCCACAGCAATATTGCGCAGTCGTACTCCATCATACATTCCTTGCAGCTTACTATACTGTCGGTTCCGCTCCATTAGCTTTTCTGACAGTTCACTATATTTTCTTTTGTATTCCTCCAGGATTTTCTTCACCGCCTTCACTTCTCCCTTCATGGCTACTAATTCTGAATCCTTGCTTTGAATTTGATGGGCATGAAGTTTTCCACTTGCTTCAGATGTCCTTCTGCCTGGCTGTAGTTATATTCCTGATACAATCGCTCCTGGTAAACCTGGTTACAAATTCAAAGGTTGGCCTAAGTGATGACAGCCAATAATACTAGATATACCATACAGAGGACAAAGATTTGTCTTGGAACGATTTCTAAAGAAATGTAATATTACATATTTATATCGTACTCATCTGCATTTTCCGGATTCAAAACACCTTCTCCACCAGGCGCAATCTTGCTATACGCACGCTAACCGAGGCCAGCGCTGTGTCTTCGCCCCTGCACCCGATGTCTGACATTGTCTGCAGTGCTGACATCATGTCAACCATGCTGCAGCCGATCAGTGATCTCAGTGGCTCTGATTGGCTTATGCCGTCTACGCAGGCAGAAAAGCTGAGCTCACTGATTGGCTGCAGCGTTGATGTCAATATAAAGGTATGTGCATTCAAAGTTTTTTCCAAGCGTTTTTCCGCCTGAAAAAGCGCTGCAAGAAATACTGTAAAAACGACAATGCTGTGCACATATGCAGTCTTTTGTCACTCCCTTTCACCCCTTCTGGATTAGGAAACCGTGAGGAGGCTAAATGAAGTAGTGTGTTAATACCTCAGAAGAAAAAAAGACGCCAGCGGCACAGCTGTCACGAATTAAAATAATGGTGAATCCACTTCAGAAAAAAGATTGACGGCTTTTTCCTTAAGTGGCTATGCCTAGGAAAACCTCAGCCAGTGCAGTGGCCCCTTAAAGCACCACTCCAGACAAACACAAATTGAGGAATATTCTACATTTTGTAGATTTATTTCCTCGTCTTGTGCTTGAGAGGTCTAAGCAGGATAATAGTGTAGAAGTATTAGGTATACAATTCCCATACAATCCATAAATTATGTCCTGTGGACGATAGTCGACGGGCACATAAAACCTCCAATCATGAAACAGACAAACAAAAATGGAAAAAGGAGAGAAAGTGTGCAATTAAGAATTATTTTAATGTGATGAATAATAATCATACTTTATAGCAGCTTCTATTGGAAAACAGAGGTAGGTGCATAAAGGGGAAAATCATTGCATGGCACATGCAATTATGAAACCACATGATACAACCATAAACCCATATATCATTATAAACATATATATCATTATAAACATATGATGATACGTATTACAAAAGCATATACCAGTATGTCAAGGTAGATCATCCGGAAATAGAGAAATGACACCATGTCACCACTCCATGTGGGAATAGGTTAGTATAACAAATAGATATATGGAACTATACATCACTGCAGTGACAAACATCATGCTGGAAAAAACATAAGACAGGTAGAAATAGCAAATGGTGACCAATCTCTAGGTGGTAAACTGCAGTTTTACAAATGCACAGTATATTGCATAATCTCATGCCTAAATAGGCATAAGTAAAAGCCATGCAAGACCCCCACAGTGGAAGAAACCCCCCGCTTACAGACCCCAACGTATCTTTCTTCTTTCAGTTATAGCTTCATCAGGGGGAGTGTGGTGTGCCCCAGACCGCAGCCTCTTTATATATTCCATGGTATTTGTGCACTGCCACACACTGGACGCGCGGCAGCGCTATGTCACTTCCTGTCTCTCATCTCCATACCGGAAGTCCACCTGTGTCATCGCGGCAAACAGTGCGCGCAAGTCTGGGAGCAGGGATGCGTCACCATGACTCCCAGACATGCGCACTCACGATCTAGGACGCCGTGTCTCCCAGAGGAGGGGGCAGGGAGCGACGGAGCGCAGGTCACAGCAATGGATATAACGGGTTTAGATCACAATCCTATCTGGACCTGAGCAAAATAGTAACACTTGTATTGGCTCAGGATAGGTCCACCATACAACAGTAAGCATATAAAATGTCCAAAAGATGGTCACAGTAAATCAATAATTTTCAGCCTATGCCGAGTTTCATCCAGGAGGCAGAATCGCTTCACATGAGTCATGCTGAGGGCGAGGAAGGAGGCCACATCACACGAACAAGAGAACTGTTAAAATATTTTTTTTAGAAAAAAATGTATATAATTAAAAAGTTTTATAGGTGTATGAAACAGAAGATACAGGGGGCAACAATCACAAAAAAGGGGCAAAACTAAGAGATTCATTTAAACCCCCAGGGGTCATCGTCCCCAGGGTTACAATCCAGCATATTTCACGTTGGGCCTGGATCCTTCTAACTGTAGCGCCGGCGTCCCTGCCCTCTGCTAGGCAGGGACGCTGTTCCCCTCACCCCTCTGCTCCGAGCCTGGCGTCCTCCTCCCGCTCTGCTGGCAGCGCGCGCTCCTTCCCGGCCACTGTGCTTAGGGCGCGCGCGCGCGCTCCCTCTCTCTTAAAGGGGCCGCGCGCGCCGTCCTAAGGAGTCCCCGGCCAATGGCCGGAGGACTTCACCATATATAAGGCACCTCCTCCAAAATGGAGGTGCCCGAGCAATGTTGTTGCACTGTTCACTACTCTGCTTCAGCCCTCAGGTCCCGTTGCCAGTTACCTGCCAGTTACCTGCCAGAAACCTGCCAGTTTGCTGTCTGTTTCCTGCCTGACATTCCTCCTACCTGCTTGCTAGCCTGAGGTCCGACGGTCTGCCTTCCTACCCCTGTCCGTCTGTCTATGGACCAGCTTGCCCACTCACCTGGGAGCGCTCATCTGCTACCTGTCTGTTTGCCTACCTGGAGGCTCCGCCGTCACATGCTGTGACCACCTGCTTATCCAGAGACTCTCGCCTGCTCACCTGGGAGCACTCATCTGCATCCGCCTGTTAGCCTACCTGGAGGCTCCGCCGTCACATGCTGTGACCACCTGCTTATCCAGAGACTCTCGCCTGCTCACCTGGGAGCACTCATCTGCATCCGCCTGTTAGCCTACCTGGAGGCTCCGCCGTCATATGCTGTGACCACCTGCTTTTCCAGAGACTCTCGCCTGCTCACCTGGGAGCACTCATCTGTCATCCGCCTGCTAGCCTACCTGGAGGCTCAGCCGTCACAGGTCGTACCTACCCTATACCCAGAGACTGTCCCGGTCACTTGCTGTGACCTCCTGCCCGTTCACCCAGAGACTGCCCCGGTCACTTGCTGTGACCTCCTGCCCGTTCACCCAGAGACTGCCCCGGTCACTTGCTGTGACCTCCTGCCCGTTTACCCAGAGACTGTCCCGGTCACTTGCCGTGACCACCTGCCCGTTTACCCAGAGACTGTCCCGGTCACCTGCTGTGACTACCTGCCCGTCTTCCCTGGTCACCACCCGCTTCCTTACAAGGACCGCCCCCTTGTATAGTAGCTCAGAGGTTCCGCCTCCCAGACCCGTTACAGTTTGCTCGGGCCATGGAACCCGGTGGTACCCAAGCTCCCTCGCTCTCGGACCTATGTCATGAACTGTCCCGTCAGAGGTCCCAACAGGAGTCCATCCTGGGTCACCTGCGGAATGTCAACTCACGCCTGGACACTCTGACTGCTCCACCAGCAACCACCGCTAGAGTCATGACTCGCAACCCGGCAGCGCCGCTGCCCACCAATACCATGGTATCCTGCTCCGGACCCCGGCTTTCTGCACCTCCTCGCTTCGGAGGCGACTCCGCTCAGGCTCGGGGCTTCATAAACCAGTGCACCCTGCACTTTGAACTCCTGTCCCACCAGTTTAATTCCGACCGGGCCAAAGTAGCCTTCATCATGTCCCATCTCACGGGGGAGGCACTGGCTTGGCTGAATCCTCTATGGGAGAGAGGAGACCCCCTGGTGTCCGACTTGCCTGCCTTTCTCACGGCTTTCCGGAAAGTCTTCGACGAACCTGGACGGAAGACCTCATCCGCATCGTCTCTGCTACGCCTCCGTCAGGGAAGTCTCATCGTGGGCCAATATGCCATACGGTTCCGTACCCTTGCCTCGGAGCTGGTCTGGGATAACGACGCTCTGGTATCTGTCTTCTGGGAGGGTCTGTCCGGCCGTATTAAAGATGAACTCGCCGGTCGGGACATTCCTACCACTCTCGATGATTTAATAACTCTTGCCACCCGGATTGACCTACGGTTCCAGGAGCGTGCCAAAGAGGTCACCCGTGAGAGGAGGTTTCCACGTCTAGCTCCTTCCTTCCAGAAACCCGTCACTCCCTCCGTTTCTCCCCAGGAACACCCTCCTGAGCCTATGCAGGTCGACCAGACCAAGATGGTCAAAACCCGTCAGGACTTATGCCGTGCCGAGGGGAGCTGCTTCTACTGTGGCAGTAAGGAGCACCGGATCCGTACCTGCCCGGAGAGGTCGGGAAACGCCTGTGTCTAGGTTCGCTCAGAGAGGTCGACCTAGACAAGAATAAATCCTCTCCATCTCTGCTGCTGTCAGTCTCAATCGTCTGCGGGGAGAACCGTTATTTCGAACTAGCCCAACTTGACTCTGGAGCAGCCTGGAATCTTATTTCACAGTCCCTGGTAGAGAAATACCGCATCCCCACCAAACCTCTGGCTGTACCCTTGTCTGTTGCTGCCGTGGATGGGGGCCTCTTACCACGTCCCATCCAACTCATCACCGAATCCATTACTCTACAGGTGGGAATGCTGCATTCTGAGAGTATCTCCTTTCATGTTCTGCCTGGACTCTCTCACGCCCTCTTGCTAGGCCTACCTTGGCTCCAGAGACATGCACCCGTGCTTGACTGGCAGACCGGAGAAGTCCTTCGCTGGGGGCAGGACTGTCATAAGTCTTGTCTGGTTCCCGTTCATCCCGTCCGTCCTTCTCCTACCCCAGCTAATCTACCTGGACTTCCGATTCCTTATTGGTCATATGCTGATGTCTTTAATAAAAAGGAGGCAGAGACACTACCCCCTCATAGACCATACGACTGCCCTATCGACCTGTTACCCGGTACTACTCCTCCCCGTGGGCGTATTTACCCATTGTCCGCTGCTGAGACCCGGTCTATATCCGAGTATATTGAGGAGAATTTGGCCCGGGGATTTATCCGGAAATCTACCTCCCCGGCGGGAGCAGGCTTCTTCTTTGTTAAAAAGAAGGACGGCTCTCTCCGTCCCTGCATAGACTATAGAGGCCTAAACCAGATCACGGTGAAGAATAAGTACCCCCTTCCGCTCATTCCGGAATTATTTGATCGTCTGAGGGGGGCTAGAATCTTCACCAAACTGGACCTTCGTGGGGCGTACAACCTGGTCCGTATCCATCAGGGGGATGAATGGAAGACGGCATTCAACACCCGGGACGGCCACTACGAATATCTGGTAATGCCCTTCGGTCTCTGTAACGCTCCCGCCGTCTTTCAAGAGTTGGTCAATGACATCTTCCGGGACCTTCTCTACTCCTGCGTGGTGGTGTACCTGGACGACATCTTGGTCTTCTCTCCGGATCTCCAGACTCACCGGAGGGATGTTTGTCAGGTCCTGCTCAGGCTCAGGCAGAACCACCTCTTCGCTAAATATGAGAAGTGCCTCTTTGAGCAGACCTCGCTTCCGTTTTTGGGCTACATAATTTCTCAGACCGGCCTACGAATGGATCCTGAGAAACTGTCTGCCATCGAGAAGTGGCCTCGACCGGAGGGGTTGAAGGCCATTCAGCGGTTCCTGGGCTTCGCCAACTACTACCGCCTCTTCATACCGCACTTCTCTTCCCGGACTGCCCCAATTTCCGCGCTCACCCGTAAGGGCACTAATCCCAGAGAGTGGCCGCCCAAAGCAGAGGAGGCCTTTCTTTCCTTAAAACAGGCCTTCTCTTCCGCCCTGGTGCTGCATCGCCCTGATGGCAACAAGCAGTTCTTCCTGGAGGTTGACGCCTCCTCCTCTGGAGCCGGAGCGGTACTTGCCCAAAAATCGTCCTCCGGGAGAATGGTAACTTGTGGCTTCTTCTCCAAACTCTTCTCCTCTTCTGAGCGCAACTATTCCATAGGAGATCGAGAGTTATTGGCCATCAAGCTGGCATTGGAGGAGTGGCGTTACCTGCTCGAAGGGGCTCTTCACCCGGTAATAATTTACACTGACCACAAGAACTTGGCTTACCTCCAGCATGCCCAGAGACTTAACCCGCGCCAAGCCCGGTGGTCCTTGTTTTTTGCTCGCTTTGATTTTGTTCTTCATTTTCGCCCGGCTGACAAAAACATCAAGGCGGACGCCTTATCCCGATCCTTTATGGTGTCTGATCTCGAGGAAGAACCGAAACACATCATCGATCCCGCCAGAGTAATGCAGGTGGCTCCCGTGAGTCTAAATCGTCTCCCTCCCGGTAAGACGTTCGTATCAGTACCTGATCGGGAGAAGATCCTACACTGGGGTCACTCGTCTAAACTAGCTGGCCACGCCGGTCAGAAAAAGACCCTCCAGCTTATTACCCGGCACTACTGGTGGCCTACCCTGCACAAGGACGTAATAGACTTTGTTTCTGCCTGTGTGTCCTGCGCCCGCAACAAGGTTCCGAGACATCTGCCAGCCGGTCGCCTCCTTCCGCTCCCAGTACCTGCTGCCCCCTGGCAGCATATAGTAATGGACTTTATAACTGATTTCCCCGTCTCTGCCGGTTGTACGGTCATTTGGGTGGTCGCTGACCGCTTTTCCAAGATGGCTCATTTCGTTCCCCTGCCAGGCCTCCCGTCTGCACCCGAGCTGGCTAAAGACTTTATCCGCCACATCTTCCGTCTTCATGGACTGCCCCTCCACATAGTGTCGGATCGTGGGGTACAGTTCACCTCACGCTTCTGGAGAGCCACTTGTAAACTGCTAGATGTCACCCTGGACTTCTCCTCCGCTTACCACCCACAGTCTAATGGTCAAGTGGAGCGGATCAATCAGAACCTGACCAGTTACCTCCGGCACTTCGTTAATGCCCACCATTCAGACTGGGTGGATCTCCTGCCATGGGCCGAATTTTCTTACAACAATCACGAGAGCGAATCTTCCTCCAAATCCCCGTTTTTTGTTGTCTTCGGTCAGCATCCTCGGATCCCATTTCCCGTCTCCACCTCGGTGGACAATCCGGCTGCGGAATCTCTTGTTAACAAATTTTCCTCCATATGGGAGAGCACCCGGTCCGCACTCCTTCTGTCATCCGAGCGTATGAAAAGACATGCTGACAAAAAACGTCTGGATCCTCCTCAATTCCGTCCAGGGGATAAGGTCTGGCTCTCGTCCAAATATGTCCGGCTCAAGATTCCTTCCTATAAGTTAGGGCCTCGGTTCATCGGTCCTCTGGAGGTCATCAGCCAGATCAACCCGGTGGCCTATAAATTGAAACTCCCGGCCAACTTGCGGATCCCTAACTCCTTCCATGTATCTCTCCTCAAACCTGTGGTACTTAACTCTTTTTCCAAGTCTACAGGTACGCCTCCTGCTCCGGTTTCCGCTGAAAACGAATTTGAGGTAGAGAACATTCTGGCCACCAAAAGGGTAAGAGGGAAGACCTTTTTTCTGGTAGATTGGAAGGGGTTTGGTCCTGAAGAGAGAACGTGGGAGCCCCGGGAGAACATCCATGCCCCTCTCATCCTAGCTAAATTTCTCACTGGCCTAAAAAAGGGGGGGCCTAAAGGGGGGGGGGTACTGTAGCTGCCCTCTGCTAGGCAGGGACGCTGTTCCCCTCACCCCTCTGCTCCGAGCCCGGCGTCCTCCTCCCGCTCTGCTGGCAGCGCGCGCTCCTTCCCGGCCACTGTGCTTAGGGCGCGCGCGCGCTCCCTGCCTCTTAAAGGGGCCGCGCGCGCCGTCCTAAGGAGTCCCCGGCCAATGGCCGGAGGACTTCACCATATATAAGGCACCTCCTCCAAAATGGAGGTGCCCGAGCAATGTTGTTGCACTGTTCACTACTCTGCTTCAGCCCTCAGGTCCCGTTGCCAGTTACCTGCCAGTTACCTGCCAGAAACCTGCCAGTTTGCTGTCTGTTTCCTGCCTGACATTCCTCCTACCTGCTTGCTAGCCTGAGGTCCGACGGTCTGCCTTCCTACCCCTGTCAGTCTGTCTATGGACCAGCTTGCCCGCTCACCTGGGAGCGCTCATCTGCTACCTGTCTGTTTGCCTACCTGGAGGCTCCGCCGTCACATGCTGTGACCACCTGCTTATCCAGAGACTCTCGCCTGCTCACCTGGGAGCACTCATCTGCATCCGCCTGTTAGCCTACCTGGAGGCTCCGCCGTCACATGCTGTGACCACCTGCTTTTCCAGAGACTCTCGCCTGCTCACCTGGGAGCACTCATCTGTCATCCGCCTGCTAGCCTACCTGGAGGCTCAGCCGTCACAGGTCGTACCTACCCTATACCCAGAGACTGTCCCGGTCACTTGCTGTGACCTCCTGCCCGTTCACCCAGAGACTGCCCCGGTCACTTGCTGTGACCTCCTGCCCGTTCACCCAGAGACTGCCCCGGTCACTTGCTGTGACCTCCTGCTCGTTTACCCAGAGACTGTCCCGGTCACTTGCCGTGACCACCTGCCCGTTTACCCAGAGACTGTCCCGGTCACCTGCTGTGACTACCTGCCCGTCTTCCCTGGTCACCACCCGCTTCCTTACAAGGACCGCCCCCTTGTATAGTAGCTCAGAGGTTCCGCCTCCCAGACCCGTTACACTAACATTACCACCGCGGATCCCACCATGTAAAACCTCAATCCCCCTAATTTTGAGGGAGACAGGGTCGCAACCATGGTGGGTCCTAAAGTGACAGGACAAGGTTTTTAACAAGGAGGGGTCCTCCACTGTCCGGGCCACAGGAATGTCCCTCACATGCTCCCTCACCCATCTGCGTAACTCTCTAGATGTCAAGCCGACATACAGTTAGGTCCATATATATTTGGACAGAGACAACATTTTTCTAATTTTGGTTCTAGACATTACCACAATGAATTTTAAACAAAACAATTCAGATGCAGTTGAAGTTCAGACTTTCAGCTTTCATTTGAGGGTATCCACATTAAAATTGGATGAAGGGTTTAGGAGTTTCAGCTCCTTAACATGTGCCACCCTGTTTTTAAAGGGACCAAAAGTAATTGGACAATTGACTCCAAGGCTATTTCATGGACAGGTGTGGGCAGTCCCTTCGTTATGTAATTCTCAATTAAGCAGATAAAAGGCCTGGAGTTGATTTGAGGTGTGGTGCTTGCATTTGGAAAGTTTAGGTGTGAAGTAAACATGCGGTCAAAGGAGCTCTCCATGCAGGTGAAACAAACCATTCTTAAGCTGCAAAAACAGAAAAAACCCATCCGAGAAATTGTTACAATATTAGGAGTGGCAAAATCTACAGTTTGGTACATCCTGAGAAAGAAAGAAAGCACTGGTGAACTCATCAATGCAAAAAGCCCTGGGTGCCCACGGAAGACAACAGTGGTGGATGATCACAGAATAACCTCCATGGTGAAGAGAAACCCCTTCACAACAGCCAACCAAGTGAACAACACTCTCCAGGAGGTAGGCATATCAATATCCAAATCTACCATAAAGAGAAGACTGCATGAAAGTAAATACAGAGGGTTCACTGCACGGTGCAAGCCACTCATAAGCATCAAGATTAAAAAGGCTAGACTGGACTTTGCTAAAAAACATCTAAAAAAGCCAGAACATTTCTGGAAGAACATTCTTTGGACAGATGAAACCAAGATCAACCTCTACCAGAATGATGGAAAGAGAAAAGTATGGCGAAGGCGTGGTACAGCTCATGATCCAAAGCATACCACATCATCACTAAAACACGGCGGAGGCAGTGTGATGGCTTGGGCATGCATGGCTGCCAGTGGCACTGGGTCACTAGTGTTTATTGATGATGTGACACAGGACAGAAGCAGCCGAATGAATTCTCATGTATTCAGAGCCATACTGTGTGCTCAGATCCAGCCAAATGCAGCCAAACTCATTGGTCGTCGTTTCACACTACAGATGGACAATGACCCAAAACATAAAGCCAAAGCAACCCAGGAGTTTATTAAAGCAAAGAAGTGGAATATTCTTGAATGGCCAAGTCAGTCACCTGATCTCAACCCAATTGAGCATGCATTTCACTTGTTAAAGACTAAACTTCAGACAGAAAGGCCCACAAACAAACAGCAACTGAAAACCACCGCAGTGAAGGCCTGGCAGAGCATCAAAAAGGAGGAAACACAGTGTCTGGTGATGTCCATGCGTTCAAGACTTCAGGCAGTCATTGCCAACAAAGGGTTTTCAACCAAGTACTAGAAATGAACATTTTATTTACAATTATTTAATCTGTCCAATTACTTTTAGTCCCTTTAAAAACAGGGTGGCACATGTTAAGGAGCTGAAACTCCTAAACCCTTCATCCAATTTTAATGTGGATACCCTCAAATTAAAGCTGAAAGTCTGAACTTCAACTGCATCTGAATTGTTTTGTTTAAAATTCATTGTGGTAATGTCTAGAACCAAAATTAGAAAAATGTTGTCTCTGTCCAAATATATATGGACCAAACTGTATATAAGTAGGCACCCGCAAGTGGCATAATATACCACATTGCGAGTGCCACAGTTCACATAATCCTTAATGTCGTATATTTTATTCCCATCTGCTGACGAGAAAGAGGCAATGCGTAGGACATTGCTGCAGGCCAGACAGTGTCCACACTGGAAACAGCCCCTCAAGGATCCACTGGATCCAAACAGGGATGGTGTTTGGGGCACATAGTGACTCCGAACAAGTATGTCGCCCCAATTTCTCGACCTACGGACTGTCCTTTGTGGATAATCCATTAGAGAGTCCCTCAAATGAGGATCGGTTTGGAGGACCAATGACGCTTAAGAATGGACCTCATGTTCTCCCACTCCTGGTTATAACTAGTGGTGAATCTAAAATGCGACTGATTGTTAGTCGTTCTCCTGGACACCTTAGTACGAAGCAACTCAATACGGAGAGTATGTTTAGCCCTGAGATAACCCTTCTTGATACTACGATTACTGTAGCCTCTTTCCCGGAAACGTGATGCCAGATAGGCCGCCCGCTCCTCGAATTGAACATCCGAGGAGCAGATGCGTCACATACGTAAAAACTGTCCGGTAGGGATGGCACGGATCGTAGACTTGTCATGGGCAGATGATGCATGTAGAAGGGCATTGACAGAGGTGGGTTTACGATACACATCAGTTGTGATCAAACAATCTGACCCCACCTCTATCAAAATATCCAAAAATTCCACTTTCCTAACATCAAATTTAGGTTAACTTGATATTATATGGATTAACGCCCAACCTGTTCATGAATATACCGAGCTCCCCCGCCGTGCCCTGCCACAAAAACAATAAATCATCAATATAGCGGAACCAGCACTGCACATGTTCGCTGCCCACCACACCCCCATCGCCAAATAACCATCGTTCCCAGTAACCCAGGAAGAGGTTGGCGTACGAGGGTGCACAGGCCGCGCCCATGGCAGTGCCGCATCCCTGCAGATAAAAAACATCCTTAAATACAAAAAAATTGTGGGTCAGGGCAAAGCGGAGAAGCTCGAGTATCAGATTATTCAACGCGCCATCCCGACCAGCAGCCGTCAAAAAGAATTTCACGGCCTCCAGGCCATCATCATGGTGGATGCATGTGTACAGGGACTCTATATCAGCTGTAACAATCAGCACATCATGTTCCACAAAGATGCCATCGACCCTCGCCAGGACGTCCGTCGTGTCACGTACATAGGAGGGAAGAGTCTCAACAAGTGGTTTTAAATAAAAATCAATGAACTGACAAATCGGTTCACATAACCCCCCAATGCCGGACACGATTGGCCTCCCCGGCGGGGCCGTAGCATCCTTGTGGATTTTTGGTAGCAAATAAAAAGTCGGGACTTTGGGAAACCTAACCGTCAGTCCCTCAACCGTCTGTTTATTGATAATTCCCTGCTCACATGCATCCCCAAGGATTGACTGGAGTTGTTCATAGAAAGAGGCAACAGGATTAAAATGTAGTCTGACATAGGTGTCACGATTACATAATTGGCGAAGTGCCTCCCGCTCGTACATATCAACAGGCCAGATCACGATATTGCCCCCCTTATCTGCCGGTTTTATAACAACATCAGTAAGATGTTCTACTTCAGACAGTGCCTGCCTCTGCCGATGTGTGAGATTATCATGTCTGCGTCTAGTGGACACCTTCAAGAAATCTTCAATCACCAACTTAGTGAAGATGTCGACTGCAGGGCTGATAGACAGGGGGGAAAATCTCGTTGACCTGGCCTTGGTACAAGGAGGAAACTCACCCCGTGGGTCTGGAGGAACCTCATTCACTAGATCCTCAAGATTCTTATATGTACACACACATACATATATATATAAACCATATTCTTGTGTATTTAATCCTCCCCCCTGTGGTTAACCATTGTAAATCCCAAAGACCCAGAATATTCCTGCTGAGCCCTCTCTCTACTTGCAGAAGCCTCTCGGTTAGCCACAGCAATATTGCACAGTCGTACTCCATCATACATTCCTTGCAGCTTACTATACTGCCGGTTCCGCTCCATTAGCTTTTCTGACAGTTCACTATATTTTCTTTTGTATTCCTCCAGGATTTTCTTCAGCGAATTCACTTCCCCCTTCATGGCTACTAATTCTGAATCCTTGCTTTGAATTTGATGGGCATGAAGTTTTTCCACTTGCTTCAGATGTCCTTCTGCCTGGCTGTAGTTATATTCCTGATACAATCGCTCCTGGTAAACCTGGTTACAAATTTAAAGGTTGGCCTAAGTGATGACAGCCAATAATACTAGATATACCATACAGAGGACAAAGATTTGTCTTGGAACGATTTCTAAAGAAATGTAATATTACATATTTATATCATACTCATCTGCATTTTCTGGATTCAAAACACCTTCTCCGCCAGGCAAAATCTTGCTATATACACGCTAACTGAGGCCAGCACTGTGTCTTCGCCCCTGCACCCGATGTCTGATGTAACATACCTGGTGGCGGGCTTGCATGGTGCACCATCTCTCACTATGCAAGATCGCAAACTTGATCTTCAGTCCAGTCTGCTAGCCTGGCTTCTATTCATGCTGTTTGTTTGTTTCTGTTCTGACTGCTTAAGGCGGCGGCCCGGTTACTTCCTGTTTCTTGTAGCTGTTGTGGTCACACCCCTAATGCGTCTCCAGCCTATTGCTGTCTGTCACTGGATATTTAAACCAGCTCCACCTGGAAGCTGGTGCCCGAGCAATGCTAACATTCAGTGTGTGCTTTTCTCTGTATGTGCCAGGTCCTGTTCTGCTTTTCCTGCCTGTCCGCCTTCCTGGAGGCTGTATTCCCAGGCCTGTCTGAACACGCTTCTAGCCTGTTTGTTTCTGCCTCTGGGGGCCGTATACCTAGGCACATTCCTGTATTTTGTTGCAGTAACAGTTCCTGTCTGAACTGTCTACTAACCTGTTACTTGTTTTGTCTCTATGTCCGTTTCCTCCCTTTTGCTGCAGTGTCTGAACCAGCACTTGGCTATACCTAGGTTCGTTCCTGTATTTCGTTGCAGTACAGTTCCTGTCTGAACTGTCTCCTAACCTGTTACCTGTTTTGTCTCTATGTCCGTTTCCTCTCTTTTTTTGCAGAGTCTGAACCTGCACCTAACTCCTACTCGTTGTCGCTGTACTTCCGTTTGTGAGTTTGGAGTCCACTCGCTACTTCTTTGCAAGTACCTTGTGCGTATCTGGTTCTGCCTTTCCCTTCCAGTCTGTTCATTGTGAACAGAGCCCTGTCCCCTCTGCTCTGTCTTTGCTCACCGCTTTGGCGGTTTATCTCTGCTCTGCCTTTCTTACCACTCCGGCGGTTCCTGCCCGCTCTGCCTTGTCCACCGCATCTGCGGTTTCGCTCTGCCTTGTCCACCGCATCTGCGGTTTTGCTCTGCTCTGCCTTGTCCACCGCATCTGCGGTTTCGCTCTGCTCTGCCTTGTCCACCGCATCTGCGGTTTCGCTCTGCTCTGCCTTGTCCACCGCATCTGCGGTTTCGCTCTGCTCTGGCTTGTCCACCGCATCTGCGGTTTCGCTTTGCTCAGCCTTGTCCACCACACCTGCGGTCTCGCTCTGCTCAGCCTTGTCCACCACACCTGCGGTTTCACTTTACTCTGCTTGATTACCGCATCTGCATCTTTGAACCCGTCTCCCAGTCTGTACTGGACCCTACCCAGCCTGTGCTCTAACCTGCCTGTTCCTGTATTCCCCGGTGTGGGTCAACAGCCGTGTCCGGGGTCTGACCTGGAGTGGCACCTGGTCCCTCTGCTCGGTTCCTCCCTGGTGCACGGCGTCGTTGCCGGCGTGCGACCTGGGTCGGATCGGGTTAATACTTAGTTACGCCCCTCCAGGCACTCTCCGGTTCATGGCACAGTGGGATCACTAATCACGCACACGCCAGTCAGTCCGGGCGTGTGCATAACATCTGACATTGTCTGCAGTACTGACATCACGTCAACCATGCTGCATCTGATCAGTGATCTCAGTGGCTCTGATTGGCTTATGCCGTCTACGCAAGCAGAAAAGCTGAGCTCACTGATTGGCTGCAGCGTTGATGTCAATATAAAGGTATGTGCATTCAAAGTTTTTTCCAAGCGTTTTTCCGCCTGAAAAAGCGCTGCAAGAAATATTGTAAAAACGACAATGCTGTGCACATATGCAGTCTTTTGTCGCTCCCTTTCACTTCTTCTGGATTAGGAAACTGTGAGGAGGCTAAATGAAGTAGTGTGTTAATACCTCAGAAGAAAAAAAGACGCCAGCGGCACAACTGTCACAAATTAAAATAATGGTGAATCCACTTCAGAAAAAAGATTGACGGCTTTTTCCTTAAGTGGCTATGCCTAGGAAAACCTCAGCCAGTGCAGTGGCCCCTTAAAGCACCACTCCAGACAAACACAAATTGAGGAATATTCTACATTTTCCCAATTCTTTATTTTAAATTTAGAATCAAAGAAGAAATACTATGTAACTCAGCGACACATATTGGTTCCACTAGCAGAGAAAACATAATCACTGAGTCACACAGTTATGATACAGTAAATACAGAATTTAACAATTGTCTCTTAACAAACAGAGAGATAATGCAAAACGAAACAAGTCAAAACATTCCCAATTACAGGAGAGTATCAGTAATGTATTAGCGTATTCTTGAAATTAAACCATTTCTTGAGGTGTACCTATTTTGAGTATACATAAGAGAGATCCGAAATACCCGCCCCCCACCAAGCTAACACTCTATAGGGTAGTGTGCCCACGGGTCACCTTACAAGATTTGGCAATATATATGAGAAGTTAGTATTGCCACCCACAACACCCAGTGGTGGTTGGCCACTCAGTCGACCACCGTGGCGTCCCCCACACACCCAGGGACCAGGAGGCGATGTCACCCCGTATATTGTGTCCACGGGGCCCAGATCTTCCTAAACTTATTATGGGTCAGAGAGTCCCAACTCGTCAGTTCTTCTAACCTGAATAGATCTCTCATTTTACATTTCCATTCTTCTAGCGTCGGTGGGGTTTGCTGTTTCCACTTAAGGGCTATCAGATGTTTTGCCGCCCCTAGCATCAGTGGGGCCAATTCATGCTTTTTTGGGTGAAAGTTATCTGTGGGGAGGGATAAGAGCACCTCCGCAGCCGTCAGATCTGTCTCAAATAGTTTGAGAGATCGCATAACCCCCATAACCCCATACCAAAATTGTCGGAGGGCTGGGCAATACCAGAAGATATGGGACAAAGTGCCTCGCGCTCCCTCACACCTCCAGCATTGAGGGGAGTTAATTAGCCCCAAATGGTGAAGTTTATCTGGCGTGCAGTACCATCGCGAGAGCAATTTGTACGCCAATTCCTGTGATAACACACATCGTGAAAAACCATGTGAATTGAGGCATATCTTTTGTTTATCCTGTGGAGAGAGATGAATATTCAGTTCAGTCTCCCAGGAGTGTAAAAATAACGGTAAGGCATTGTCTGCCATATTTGTGAGATTAGAGTAAAGTTTAGATACAATTTTGGGGACAGGATGATTAACTTTTGTTAGAATCTCCAGCCAGAGCCATTTGGTGCGGGTTTGAGGTAGTTTTGAGGTCAAATTCATATAATGGGCAACATGTAGATGTTGTAGATGATTGAGGGGGCGTTTCCCAGCCGCCAATGGCCAACCGTTAACACATGGAATTTTCCCTTGTAGCAAATGTGAAATGGGTTTTTGTGGTAGGGAAGGACCACAGTCCGTAGGGATCTATGAAGTCGGGCGAGAAGAGGTAGGGAATAAGTCCTATTGGTATTTTATCTATAAAATTACAAGTTGGTGCTCGGATTGAAATCAGTGCACGTCTGGTTTGTAGAGTGGCTAGAAGAATGTCTCCCAATCCCTCTCTTGGAAGGGGGCAGTCTGTCCATAAATAATTCAAAGCATGTTTTCCCAGAAGTTGCATTTCAACGTGCGAGTCATGACCCTTCTCCGCCCATCTTATTAATTTTAGCCAATTTGCCAGAAGGATGGCTTGGTGATAGAAGGTTAGGTTAGGTAGACCCGCTCCTCCCCCGCATTTTAAGCGCATCAGAAGTTTCAAAGGTAGTCTGGCTTTTTTGTATTTCCAAACAAATTTGGCTATTAAGTGGTTGAGAGAGCGTATGAAGGAAACGGGGAGTTGGATTGGGATCATGCTCATCACATAGAAAATTTTGGGGAAAACATAGGACTTAAACACATTTACCCTGCCGAGCCAGGACAGGAGAGGGGTATCATAGGAGCGCAGGAGAGTTTCAGTTTGACTTACCAGTGGGGAGAAGTTGTGTTGGAAAAGCGTACTAGGGTCGTCCGTTATATATATCCCCAGGTATTTAAGTTTGTGTTGTTGCCATTTAAAGGGGGCAAGGCTCTTTAGAATTTGTACGTCCACTCTAGGCACCGATATATTCAAGCCCTCCGATTTGTCCAGATTAATCTTGAAATTGGAAAGTTCTCCAAATAAGGAGAAGAGTTCCAAAATCTTTGGGACTGCCATTTTGGGATTGGATAAGAGAAGCAAGAGATCATCCGCAAAGGCAGCCGCTCTCAACTCCAAATGATTAATCCTCAACCCCTCAATCTCAGGCTGTTGCCTGATTGCTTGGATAAATGATTCCATCACTAGGACGAATAAAGAAGGGGAGAGAGGGCAACCCTGCCTTGTGTCATTAGTGATATTAAAGGGCGCTGACAGAGTCCCATTCACCTTAACCCGGGCCGTAGGAAAGGTATACAGTGACATGATTGCGTCTATGAAAGGAGGGGGGAAGGCGAACCTATGTAGAACACACGCCATATAGCGCCAACTGATGCGATTGAATGCCTTTTCTGCATCCGTGGAAAGTAATATAAGCGGCTGACGATTGTGCCTAGCACAAGAAATCGCCTGTAAAACTTTAGTAGTATTATCCCTTCCCTCTCTTCCACGAACGAAACCAGCCTGATCAGGATGAACTAGGTCGGCCAACGCTAGATGTATTCTATTAGCTAAAATTTTAGGAATATTCTACATTTTGTAGATTTATTTCATCGTCTTGTGCTTGAGAAGTCTAAGCAGGACAATAGTGTAGAAGTAGTGTCAAATGGTGATACTGATTCTGACTGTAATGTGGAAATTGAGCAAGAAGACACATGTCTGTAACTGAAGGTGACCTTGGGTCTGACGAAGAGATGGACATACAAATACCTGACATGGGAGGAGACATGATTGACATACGAGAAATTGACATATTAGGTGATTTGGGAGGAGACATGAGTGACGTAGGAGGAGCAGACATAAAAGGGCCACTAAAAATAGCAGAAAACTTAGGAGCGACCGAGGCCCAGCTCCAAATTAAACTGAAAAATTTGCTAAAATTATACAAAATCATGCCAAAATATGATGTTAAAATCCATGCCTGTAGAAATTCAGAGATTTGAGAGCTTTTCTGATAAGTTTGATATATCCAATGAGGAGAGGAATCAATTTTTTAAAATGTGGATTCCTGTGACATTTTCCCGACGTTTAAATTTAATGCCTTGTGAAAATGACTCTCCTAATGAATGGAAAAATTATTTGGACAGATTAAAATATTTGATTTATTGTGCCACAAAGTATTTCCTCAACGTAGATGATCTACAAAAATTAAGGATTGGTAGGAAAGAATGTACATATACATTCATGTCCATATTTGAACGGTTGTACAAAGCTCTCATCAAAAATGGAAAATTACAACAAATGATAACAACTTTTGTACAAAAATTCAAATTCTTAAATCCAGTATCTCGAGGTTTTGTGTCACAAAAGGTTTCTTCATTTGAATGTGCGCAGTTGCTTGATTTTGTTAGAAAGCACGAAAATCGTGAAAAGAAAATAAATCAAGCTAAATTTATAAAACCAGAAAAGGTAAAATCTTCTCAAAAGCCAATATCAAACTCTCCTAGACTGAGTCATCCCCATAATGAAATCTATGAAATACGCAGAAGATTTCATATATGTTATAAGCCATATCAGATGATGCAAAAGTCAATTTCTTCACAGTTTCAAAGCTCTGGCCGTCTTCCCCTAAAAATAAAAATGGCTGAAATTGACAGACAGGGACAGGTGGGACCGGCTCAGAATGACATAATAGAATATAAGCTAAAGACTCTCTTTAAGGGTGAAAAAATGTCTTTTCTAAACAGAGCTTTTCTAGACATTTTTGACAGAGAAAGAAGATTTGGTTTAGGGAATGGTTAAGGAAAAAACTAATTATATGTTGTATCAAAGTATATATATATATCATTAGTTATTTATTATTTTATACAGTAAAATTGTATCGTTACATAGTATCTGATAGTTCATATATATATATATATATATATATATATATACATACACACACACACTTGTATACAGTAGACATTGTGTATAATTGTATTTATAGATATATTTATAGTAATAATCAAAAATTAATAAATTAGAACCTCATATATAAATTAAAGTAGCAATATTTTGAATTACATTAGAACCAACCAATATATGTATAAGATATTTAAATAATTCTGTTTCTTTATGAATTTGATATTTAATTTTATTTCTTATGTTTCCTTAGAGTTTTCATTCCAAAGCAGGATTTGATCAAACTCTAAATGGATTTTTCTTTATTCACACAGGAAGTTGGAAAAAATTGCATGATTTTATGTGTATAACATTTTAAAATAACAATATAACTAGTTGAACTATATTATGTGTACCACTTATTAATTAATATTTTCTGTGCATGAAGTGTTTGCTTTACAGCATGACGTGTAACAGCTGTGGCCTTTGAACTTTGAGCAAATAGTATAGAATCCCATTCATTCTATTTTCAGCTGATGTAACTTAAAACCTGGTAGCCAGTAAAAAAGGAATCTAAGACATTTCTATTTTTGCAAGTCAAGAGTATTTTTTTTCCAAGTGTCTTAAATTTCAGTGAATTACTCTCATATTATATTATATGTACTGTAGCATCGGCGTCTCTGCCCCGTTCTAGGCAGAGACGCCGTCCCTCTCACCTCCCCGCTCCTGGCACGACGTCCTCCAGCGCCGCTCTCCCCGCTGCTTCCGGCGCGCGCTCCTTCCCCGGCAGTGTGCTTAGGGAGCGCGCGCGCGCTCCCCCTCTCTTAAAGGGACCGCGCGCGCCGTCCTAAGGAGTCCCCGGCCAATTGCCGGAGGACCTCCCATATAAAAGGCACCTCCTCCAAAATGGAGGTGCCCGAGCAATGTTGTTTGCACTGTGTCTCACCTGTGCTTCAGCCCTCAGGTCCCGTTGCCAGTTACCTGCCAGATTCCTGCCAGCTTGCTGTCTTTGTCCTGCCTGATATCCAGTCACCTGCCTGCCAGCCTGAGGTCCGACGGTCTGCCTTCCAACTCCAGTCAGTCTGTCTAAGGACCAGCTTGCCCGCTCACCCGGGAGCGCACGTCTGCTACCTGCCTGCTAGCCTGAGGTCCGACGGTCTGCCTTCCAACTCCTGTCAGTCTGTCTATGGACCAGCTTGCCCGCTCACCTGGGAGCGCACATCAGTTACCTGCCTGCTTGCCTACCTGGAGGCTCCGCCGTCACGTGCTGTGACCATCTGCCTTTCCAGAGACTCCTGCCCGCTCACCTGGGAGCGCCCACCTGTTACCTGCCTGCTAGCCTACCTGGAGGCTTCGCCGTCACGTGTTGTGACCACCTACCATTCCAGAGACTCTCGCTTGCTCACCTGGGAGCACACATCTACCACCTGCCTGCTAGCCTACCCGGAGGCTCTGCCATCACAGGTCGTACCTACCCTTTACCCAGAGACTGCCCCGGTCGCTTGCCGTAACTCCCTGCCCGTTCTTCCAGAGACTGCCCCGATCACTTGCCGTGACCCCCTGCCCGTTCATCTAGAGACTGCCCGGTCACTTGCCGTGACCTCCAGCCCGTTCTCTCAGAGACTGTCCCGGTCACCTGCTGTGACTGCCTGCCCGTCATCCCTGGTTGCCACCCGCTCCCTTACAAGGTCCGCCCCCTTGTATAGTAGCTCAGAGGTTCCTCCTCCCAGACCCGTTACATGTACTTGGGAATATTCAAAGAAATATTAAGACATTAAATTTAATAGTTTACTATGCGCATTGATAAATTATACAAAAATTTGGGGTATAAATATATCTATAACGTCATATGTGGAATATTTGACAGATGAGTAAATGAGCAGCTGCTAAGTATGATTTTTGTGACAGGCCTCACCTCGTGTGCAAGGAAAAAAAAACGTTTCTTTATGTGAAGGTACAAATATATATTTAATTCTGAAAAATTATAATACATAATTAATTATTATCTACATAATATATTTCTATATTTCTTTAGAAATTATTATTTCTTGATTTAGTTAATAGTGGATAAGGGTAACCACACATCAATATGGTTTACAAAGCAAATTTACATTTAGAATAATTTTCCACATGATAATTTTATAATATTCAAGGTTGTTTTTTTAATGGTTACCTAAATAGGTACACACCACTTCAGACAAATCTATGCTACACATTGATATGAAATTTATGCAAAATATTTATAGAAGAATAATTATTTTTAATTTGGTTCTGATACATAAATTATTTTATAAAATAATAATTTTTGGTATTAAGGGGAAAATGTGTTTTTTGATCCTGATTACATAATCACTTTTGGTCAATACTTTTTTTTTCCACACATTTTAATGAAGAAGAAATATTAATAAGGTACAATGGTAAAATTAAGAAGGGTATTACATGCAAAGTTGCATAATTGAATCATTTTTGGTAATACAAGGTTATGACAAATATGAAATCATCCAGATAATGGAAATAAGGGTATTTTTCATGGAGAATATAATTACTCTGCATTTGTCATTAACATATAAAGGCCTTATTTTTATTATTATTATTAATTTTATTTTTCATTTTTAAACTTTATTCTTACTTATTTTTTTTTTTTTCCATTTTTCATTTTTAATTCTCATTTTTTTGATTTTATTATTTCAGTTCAATATCTCAATTGAGAAAACACATTAATATTTAATAATGTCTAGTACAAGAATATTGCCTCATTAAATTTAATGAGGGGGTTCGAATATAAGAAGAAAAAATGTTTACATTTTCTGAGTAAACACAACAAGTCATTCATTCATATATTTATTCATTTTGGTTCAGGAGTATACATTCTTTGGTATTATTGGTTTAATAAAGATAAAAACATTTGTTTCAAAACACACTGACATCTATGGGTTGGAAAAGGTAATTACACCCATGACACAAAAATATTCCATCACATGAAGAACTTGATTAATAATGAATTATTATCTATTATTGGTTATTATTCCAAACATAATTTATTTGATATTTTGATAATAATTAGATGGATATTATTGATTGCTATGGTACGCTGTGATATTATAGGTTAGGAAAATTGCCAGATTTGGTATCAGATTAGGGAATAAAGACTTCAATGAAGACATCACAATTATGAATTCTATCTTAATAAAGACTTTTAATATTTATAAATCAAAGAGACTCTCAAAAGTTATAAGAAGAAACAACCGATATCCGGAAGTCTCAGAAGGTAAAGATGTTGTGAATGCTGAGTGTTATAATAGACTGTGTCAGATACAATTCACACCACTGATCACCAGGACGGCAGAGGACGATGATCCTATATGAACTGTGTTGTGTTCAAGTTTCATCACGTTCCAGTGGTTTCCTATCACCTGCAACGCTTCAATGAAAGCTGGTGAACAGGTAATTGTCAGAAAGCTGCCAGCCTGACATATGTGTCCTGTACATTAAGGACTGAGTACTGGTTATGGTGCTATATAAAGCAGGGAAGTGTCAAGTTAACCCTTGCTTTGCTGACCAAAGACGTCACATCTGTTCCAAAAGTGACACGAGACCAGTGCGGACGACACGGAAGATTCCAGAATTATCCAAAGACGATCCAACGTAAGTCCAGATGACACTACACGAATATCAATTGACACACATGATCTTTCTAATAAAGAGAACAGTTTATGGATTGAACAATAATGAACACAATTATGGACTGTACAATAGCTACACGCTATATTTTATTTCAAAGGAGTTTTCATCTAAAGACTGTGTTTGAAAAGAACCAAGAAGAAGACGAGACGACGACCCGATGACATCAGATGATCACGATTGGACCCGTGATTGCTTCAATTTAGATATAGGGAAGTATAATTATACATGTTAAATGAATATTAGTCACGGCTTACCATAACATGAATTCACATCATTATCTAACAATAATCCGATAGTGATATTATTATTATTATGGACATTAAATGATATTGCCAAGGAAGAAGAAGAAAAAAATGATCCTGTTATCCTAATGATGAACCTATCTTTTTTGAGGATTTCAAGTGTCTTTCATCCTCAAAAGGGGGAATTGTTAAATATTAATTACAGATATTCATTTTATTCTTAACTATTGTTAAATATTAATTATGGATATTCATTTTATTCTTAATTCTGAGTTCTATACAAGATTGCATCAGCCTCATGCTAAGGGTGTCTAGATGACATGCGCTATTTGTGTGTGTATTTTTAGTTCACTACCATATACAAAATAACAGGTGCTATAAAAGCCCATGCTAGAGAAAGGGAGGTGGCTTGCCATTCCACAGGACACAAGACAAGGATCCGTGTGTAAACCAGCAACTAATGTAGGCCCAGGAAACACGTTCTTTACCCGGACACATGTGCAGGATCCAAGGGAAAGATGGGTGAATCTCAACAATTAAGCTAATTATGGACAATCACTCTGTAACTATCTAATTATTGGATGTACCTGCTGCAATCTGATTATTTTTAATGGACAATCCAAGAATAAATCAATACTTTTTTTATAAGAAAATCTTGATATTGATACTTTGCGAAGTCCTCGATAGAGAAAAATAATACAGAAAGAAGTATTATTTAACACCGCCACATCCACATCCTCGTTCCTTAACGTCACCCTTTCCCATATTGAATGCTTTATGAAAAAAAAATCCCTGGCTTTATTTTTCACAAGTAGCCTCACAGATGTGTTATGTATAAAGTCCCTGTATGTAACAATGTGTGGGTAATTTTTTTTAGCTTTATTAGACACGGCAACAGCAGACTCAGGAAAATAGCGATGTTTGCGCATCTCAGCAGGCTTTGCGCTAGTTGCACAACTACTAGATAAATATACGCTATTTATTTAACCAATAGCACAGTAATTTTTTTGTTATTTTTTTTTATGATACACGCAAACAGCAGACTCAGGAAAATTACTGGTAAATTGTTTCGTTTGCATAGCTCAGCAGGCTTTGCGCCAGTCGCAAAACTGCTAGATAAATATACGCTATTTCAGCAATAGGCCAGGAATATTAATAAGCTGAAAAAATTGTTTAGTACATGCTGGTATATTATGGTACTGGATATGAAACCCTGCCTCTCTCCCTACTCCCATAATCTGTTCCTACATTATACACAATGCACAACCTACAAAAAAGAGTGGAGTGAAAGCCCAAAAAAGAGTCAGGTCAACATCATAATGATTCCAGATAAAAAAATCAGTTTTATTGTGTATCAAAGATATAAAAAGGAGGTCCCACAGACACTCCTAAATAGAGCACAACCAATAAAATAGTAGTTCATAGGTGAAAACTACACAAAGGACAGAGAGACAACCATGTGAGTCCACAAATATGGGAACATGAAAAGAAGTGACAAGATTATCAATCCAAGTATCAATAAATCAAGTTACCAAGTAATTGGACAACGTAACTTACAAGCAGAGTATACAATCATGCATATGTGTTATCCTGGCATCATAACAGTAAAGGTGCCCATAAGACGTGTAACCTTCTATGATGTCCAGAAATATACTAACCTTGCTTGGGAAGAGAAATTGACACTGACATAAAGATGAGTCATAACATACCCATAGTGCTGTATGGACCGGTGTCTCGTTGGGGCCCCTACGCGCGTTTCGCATGAGGTTCTTCGGGGGGCGTTGTCCACAAAGTTGTGCCAGGATAACACATATGCATGATTGTATACCGTGCTTGTAAGTTACGTTAAACAACCAAAATATCCAGATCAATATATAGTAAACGTCTGGACAAAGAAGAGATATCAGCTGCATATAAAAGGTAGGTGGTGACAGATATAAGGTAATTAATTTATCTATCCATACCTTATCCACAACTCAACTAACACTCTTAGAGAAGGGCCCTACCTATTCTCCCTCTCATCACCTAGACCAGTTCACGACGGTGAAAGATACACATCTAATTGCAAGGAAACTCATTTACAAAAAATTACTTTACAAAACAGCGTTGCATGACCTATTTCCTACCAGAGAAGAAAGGGAAGCATTGGAAACCCTGGAATCTCTGGAGAAAGTAATTCAGAGGTTAGTGACTTTCTCCGTAATCTATGTAACAAATCTAAGAAATTTCCAGTCCTCAGCCTATGTCCTGCCATTGAGGTATTCACTAAGATGGTCACTTTGGAAATTGAGAATCTTTCACAATGTACGCCTTGAAAATCTAACCTAAGTAAAATGGAAAAAATGGCGCTAAAATATTTCCAAAAATTGAAAGATGTTATTTTTAAAACTGCGGACAAGGGGGGAAACCTCGTCTGGCCAGTCAGCCTTTACAAAAAGCAGGCATATAAACTTCTGAATACCCCCCATTGTTATAAAAAACTTTCTCATAATCCCCTATCCTCTTTCCAGGATGAATTGGTGTCTATCCTCGAAGGGGCATTCAAACAGAGTGTGATACCAAAAGAGCTGTTGGATATGGTGCGCAAACTACAGCCCCATTTGGCCACCTTTTACTTAATTCCAAAACATCACAAAAATCTGATTGATCCGCCAGGTAGGCCAATTGTTGCCGGTATCGGCAGTTTGTGTGAAATTATATCTAGTGTAATTGATCACTACTTGAAGCCCTTGGTCTCTGGCCTGCCCTCCTACAAGATAACAAGGCCACCCTACAAAGATTGGATCACCTCTGCCTCGGTGACCATATAGTCATGGTCACTGCAGACGTAGAGACACTTTATACGTCCATCAAACATGAAGATGGTATTAGGGTAGTATCGTGGTATCTGAGGTCAAATGGTCTCAAGCAGTCCCTGGCCAAGCTGCTCGTGGTCCTCCTGGAATTTGTCCTTCGACATGTTTATTTTCAAAAAGAACATCTACTTACAACAACAGGGCTCCAATATGGGGGCCTCCTGTGCCCCCTCCTATGCCAACCTTTTTTGGGGGGCGTGGGAGCGGGATATATTCCAGGGGGATACCAATGTTGAGATGGACTTGGTCCAGGGAAGGATGAGATACATTGATGATATATGGTTTGTCTGGGAGGCTAAGGCCAGAGATTTGGAGAGGCTTATAACCAAGCTGAATGATAACAATTTGAATACTCTGCTAACATATAAATTCAGAAGAAGTCTGGACTTCTTGGATTTAAAAATCGGGGTATCTGAGAATGGTATTATAACTACTGACTAGTGTTGAGCGAGCACTAAAATGCTCGGGTGCTCGAAGCTCGGGCCGAGCTCGCCGTGATACTCGGGTGCTCGACCCGAGCAGCGAGCCCAATGTTAGTCTATGGGAGACTCGAGCATTTTTGCGGTGGCACCCCCAGCAGTCTTTTAAAAGCCTAACAAGTGCCCAAAACGATAGTGACAGTGCTCAAATGACATGGGGACAGCATGGGGATCGTCCCAGGAAGCATTTCTGACCCCCAGGTCACTGCTGTCAACAACGTGGTCAGAGGTATTAAGCCACTTTTACAGGCTCACAATAAAACGAAAGTGAAACTTTTTTCCTATGAAATATGTTAAGGAACATCCTTTCCAGGGAAAAGACTTGTGTATAAGTTAAAATAAATGACCAAAAACAAAAATACTCCTCCACACCTTCGGCTATGTTCACAAGTAGCATTTTTTATGCGTTTTTGCACTTTTGTATTGCTTTCAACTATGACAAATGCATTCACCGGGAAATGTCATTTTAACATTTTACAACCTTATCTGGCCATGTGCTGTGTGACACATGCATAAAGTGCTGAAAAGACATGGGAACAGCATGGGGAAGACCCCTGGAAGCATCTCTGACTCCCAGGTCACTGTCTAAAAGTGTGCCCATCATAAGTGATCCTTGCCGCATCAGAAGATGCAGACTTGCAACTATCCCCATGCAAGTTCTAGTCCCAGGCAGTGTTCAATTGTACCTCCCCCATTCCTTGCAATACAAGCGAAAGTATGCAGCCTGCCACCCACCCACCCCCAGGCTGCAATACCATACTGCTTGCTTGCTTGAACTTGAAATTGGGCCTTTTAGGCATGTGGAGGCGGAATCTGGCCACCACGTCATGGCTGTGTTGGCAGCCTGGAATCCATACTCAGTCCCCAGCCGCCCGGCGGCCGGGTGTTCATACTCAGTCCCCAGCCGCCCCGCGGCCGAGTGTCCACACGGTCCCCAGCCGCCTAGGGGCAGTCGGGTGTCCATAAACGGTCCCCAGCCACCCCCATTTCTCCTTGGAACATCCCCCCACACACTTTTCTTAGCCCGGCCTGCTTTAGGCAGCATTGGACGAGCCCACCAGAGAACCAGACTCCTCCGGTGGGCCCTGACTTCTCCATCGGTGGAGTTGAGAGTGCCAAGGTGAGGAGCATGATGATGATGACAGAAGTTAGCATCTGCTATGTTTTCTTTTAATGCAAGTGTAAGTGTGCAGCCTGCCACCCACCCACCCCCAGACTGCAATTCCATACTGCTAGCTTGCACTTGAAATGGGGCCTTTTAGTTTAGAGGAGGCCGAAGCTGGCCACTACCTCATGGCTGCTTCGGCAGCGAGGTATCCATACTCAGTCCCCAGCCGCCCCTATTTGTCCTGGTGTGCCTTATACATAAGATTAAGCGCGTATACCAAAACATTACCTGTGCCCTCCCCAGTGCATTTAGTGGGAAGGAGAGTCTATTCCGCTGTAGTGTGTGCATGCCAAACCCCTGTTCATGGTACATGCGAAGAGGCCTCCCACCTTGCACCTGTCGTTGCAGACTTGCAACTATCCCCATTCAAGTCCTTGTCCCAGAGCAGTGTTCAATTGTACCTCTCCCATTCCTTGCAATGCAAGCGCAAGTATGCAGCCTGCCACCCACCCACCCCCAGGCTGCATTACCATACTGCTTGCTTGTTTGCACTTTAAATTGGGCCTTTTAGGCATGCGGAGGCGGAATCTGGCCACCACGCCATGGTTGTGTCGGCGGCCTGGTATCCATACTCAGTCCCCAGCCGCCTGGTGGCCGGGTGTCCCCGCTTGCTCCCCAGCCTCCAGGGGGTGGCCGGGTGTCCATACTCGGTCCGCAGCCACCCCTATTTGTACCGGTAACCTTTCCCACACTTTTCTTAGCCTGGCCTGCTTTAGGGCAGCATTGGCCGAGCCCACCGGACTATCAGACTCCTCCGGTGGGCCCTGGCTTCTCCATCAGGGGAGTTGAGAGTGCCAAGGTGAGGAGCATGATGAGGATGATAGAAGTTAGCATCTGCTTTGTTTTGTTGTAATGCAAGCGCATGTATGTAGTAGCGGCTAGGCCTGAGGAGGTCAGCGTTTTGGTGCATATCCTACCTCCTCCGAGGATTGCTGGATGTTTTCCTGCTACTATCCAAGTTCTATGACTCCCGTTAAAACAAAGCTTCAGGTGATAAATGATGGATGAGGTAGTGGCAAAGGAGAAAGAGCAGGAGGAACAGGGACCATTCACATCAATATCAGGCCAGTCAACCAGATATGTCTTGTAGGATATGTTTCTGTAACAAAAGGAGCAGTTCGGCTACACAGTTATAGGGCATACAGTGAGTGCAATGCCTACCAAAAATTTCGAGCCACTCCAATGCCCCTTGGAAATGACATGGAGGTCAGAGGGCGTTAACTAAACCTTTTTTTCCCATTTATAGCAACTGGGTCTCCTGTGCACAGTTGGCCTAAGCAGTGAATGGAAGGCTTTCCAAAAATTATGAGGTACTGCAATGCCCCTTACAAGAGCCATGTGTGGCACCCCAGGGGTCTGGTCACCACAGTAATAGAGATTACGTCGGAGAGCAAGTGGGAGGTTTCCTGGTCAAGATCCCTTAAACATGCAACATCCTCCTGCCCCAGTCCTGGGAGGGGAGAATTCTGCCCTTATAAACTGGATCTGGGGTGGGGTTGAGTGAGTCAGAGAACAGAGAACAGTCAGAGTCAGAGTGAGAGCAAGGGAAAGTAACAGCAAGGAGCTCTGTAGGAGCTAGGAGCTAAAGACCAGGGGCTGGAAGCTGAGCAGAGCTCGCCCTGGCAGAAGACAATAGGAACCGGACACAGGAGTCCGAAGCTGTGAGGACTTATATATCCAGCAGCAAAAACCCGCCGGCAGGGGATTTCAGGTCCTCTGGCCATAGAAGCCCGGAGGCTCAGTCACATGCAAGGGACCAGCACCGCCGTCGTGGAGCGGAGGCTAACAGAAGGCCCCAAGTCACCAGCCATACGGGTGAGCACTACACAGTACACTCAGGGACGTGGGCTACTTCTACCCGCTTACAGCAAGGTAGCCAGGAAGAGTGCAGACAGACGGGGAGGCCTACAACTCCACCTGGCCAGGGGAACTCCTGCTTGCTCACAGACTGACCAGGCCTCTTATGCTAGCCAGTACTCCCGGGAGGGTCTACCTTATAATCATCAGTAAAGACCCTGAACTGCACTGCAAAGACTCTGAGTCATTCCTGCTGCGCTCGTGCACCATCACCCCCATCATCCACACTCACTGCCCTGAGGCTATACTCCTCCCGAGGGGAGTTATCCCATTTTATGCTGCGCACACAACACCAGCCTCAGCGGTCTGCCTCGCAGCGGTGGTACTCCCTGACCGCAATCCACGGGTGGCGCAATCGGACAATTAACCTCAAAACCTAAGAAAGATTGCCACTGGTTTGACCAGCCTGAGCCACGGGACCGGGTCACCGCCACGGAGACTACAGACCCCAGAGACCCGGCACCGGGTATCCCACACACGTGTACACACGGCCCAGGGGGCGCGTCACATGCAGTACAGCATATTACAAACATAAGTCCCATTATTGGGGAGTGGGTCTCCCATAGTATTTGCTTATGCTTTCCCAGCAAAAGCTGCCAAAAATTAGGACGGAGCAACTTGCAATGCCCCTTACAAGAGCCATGCAGTACAGCATATTACAAACATAAGTCCCATTATTGGGGAGTGGGTCTCCCATAGTATTTGCTTATGCTTTCCCAGCAAAAGCTGCCAAAAATTAGGACGGAGCAACTTGCAATGCCCCTTACAAGAGCCATGCAGTACAGCATATTACAAACATAAGTCCCATTATTGGGGAGTGGGTCTCCCATAGTATTTGCTTATGCTTTCCCAGCAAAAGCTGCCAAAAATTAGGACGGAGCAACTTGCAATGCCCCTTACAAGAGCCATGCAGTACAGCATATTACAAACATAAGTCCCATTATTGGGGAGTGGGTGTCCCATGGTATTTGCTTATGCTTTCCCAGCAAAAGCTGCCAAAAATTAGGACGGAGCAACTTGCAATGCCCCTTACAAGAGCCATGCAGTGCAGCATATTACAAACATAAGTCCCATTATTGGGGAGTGGGTCTCCCATAGTATTTGCTTATGCTTTCCCAGCAAAAGCTGCCAAAAATTAGGACGGAGCAACTTGCAATGCCCCTTACAAGAGCCATGCAGTGCAGCATATTACAAACATAAGTCCCATTATTGGGGAGTGGGTGTCCCATGGTATTTGCTTATGCTTTCCCAGCAAAAGCTGCCAAAAATTAGGACGAAGCAACTTGCAATGCCCCTTACAAGAGCCATGCAGTACAGCATATTACAAACATAAGTCCCATTATTGGGGAGTGGGTGTCCCATGGTATTTGCTTACGCTTTCCAAGCAAAAGCTGCCAAAAATTAGGACGGAGCAACTTGCAATGCCTCCTACAAGAGCCATGCAGTACAGCATATTACAAACATAAGTCCCATTATTGGGGAGTGGGTGTCCCATAGTATTTGCTTATGCCTTGCAAGCAAAAGCTGCCAAAAATTAGGACGGAGCAACTTGCAATGCCCCTTACAAGAGCCATGCAGTACAGCATATTACAAACATAAGTCCCATTATTGGGGAGTGGGTCTCCCATAGTATTTGCTTATGCTTTCCCAGCAAAAGCTGCCAAAAATTAGGACGGAGCAACTTGCAATGCCCCTTACAAGAGCCATGCAGTACAGCATATTACAAACATAAGTCCCATTATTGGGGAGTGGGTGTCCCATGGTATTTGCTTATGCTTTCCCAGCAAAAGCTGCCAAAAATTAGGACGGAGGAACTTGCAATGCTGGCACCCTGGTGGTATAGTGGTGGTGGAGGCTGAGGATAAGGAGAAGAAGATTAAACAGCCGAAACGAGGAAGCGGATACCCATGTGTGGGTGTGAAGCGGTGCATGTGAATACACCTCCAGAAATAACACAGTGGATTTGACTTTATGTTACTCTGCTGTCATTTGGTGGTGATGAGAAGTCTGGCCCAATCCAGCCCTTGTTCATTTTGATAAGGGTCAGCTTGTCAGCATTGTCAGTTGACAGGCGAGTGCGCTTATCAGTTATAATTCCCCCAGCGGCACTAAAAAACGCTCCGATAACACGCTAGCGGCAGGGCAGGCCAGGACCTCCAAGGCGTACAGAGCGAGTTCATTCCAAGTGTCCAGCTTGGATACCCAATAATTAAAAGGCACAGAGGAATCACGGAGGACGCTGGTACGATCGGCAAGGTACTCCCTCACCATCTTTTGAAACTTTCCACTCCTTGTGAGAGTACCCTGCGCCTCAGGGCCTGTAAGCTGGGCGGGTGTCAGAAAACTGTCCCAGAACGTTGACAGTGTTCCCCTGCGTCTGCTGGATTGGAGTTGCATCTCTCTCGCCTGTACGCCTTGGTTGGGCAACGAACTGTGACCTCTGCCGCTAGCGTGTTCAGATGGGAATTTTTTTAAGAGTTCTGCAGCAAGGGCCTTCTGGTATTGCCCCATTTTTGTAGACCTCGCCACCTCAGGAATAAGAGAGTGAAAGTTCTCCTTGTAGCGGGGGTCTACAAGTGTCACCAACCAGTAATGACTGTCACCCAACATTTTGACAACGCGAGGGTCACGGTTAAGGCAGCGTAACATAAAGTCAGCCATGCGTGCCAGACTGGTAACGGGCAAGATTTCTGTGTCCTCACCAAGATGACGACTGACCATGCTCTCCTCCTCCTCTTCCTCCTCCCCCCTGTCCTCAGGCCACCCACGCTGAACCGACGGTATGACACTTGTACAGGTACTACCGTCTACAACGCATGATAGCAGCTCCTGTTCTTCCTCCTCCTCCTCTCCCTCATTGTCCCCCAATGCACGTTGGGATGAGATGAGGCTGGGCTGTGTGTAATCGCCCACTACGGCTTCTTGATCCATCTCATCATACTCTGGCTGCAATGCCTCCTCTTTAATTCTCTGCAGAGAGCGTTGCAAAAGACAGACAAGTGGGATGCTGACACTAATGATGGCGTCATCGCCGCTCACCATCTTGGTGGCCTCCTCAAAGTTTGTCAGGATGGTACATATGTCAGACATCCAGGTCCACTCCTGAGGTCTTATGTGTGGAGTCTGACCTGAATATCGACGGCCTTGTTGCAGCTGGTACTCCACAACTGCTCTCTTCTGCTCACAAATCCTTTGCAACGTGTGGGGACATCACACACCAGTCGGTGTGCCGGAAGCTGCAAACGCTGCTGCAACATGATTCTATGAACACAGCAAGGGCAGCGGCAGCTGTAGCCGACTTGCGAAAATGAGCTGACAGGCGGCGTACTTTCACGAGCAGATCTGCCAACTCGGGGTACGATTTAAGAAACCGCTGAACCACGAGGTTAAGCACATGAGCCAGGCATGGTACGTGTGTGATCTCACCTCGCCTCAGAGCCGCCACCAGGTTACGGCCATTGTCACACACGACCATGCCGGGATGTAGGTTCAGCGGTCTCAGCCACAGATCTGCCTGCTCTTTTACAGCTGTCCACAACTCACAAGCAGTGTGAGGTTTATCACCTAAGCTTATGAGTTTCAGCACAGCCTGTTGCCGCTTGGCGGAGGCAGTACTGCAATGCTTCCAGCTTGTAACTGATGTGGTGATATCTGAGATGGAGGCTGAACATGAGGAGGAGGAGGAGGAGGAGGAGGAGGAGGATGCGCAGGAGCTGTACACTGTGGGGGCAACTCTGACTGACATAGGGCCCACAATCCTCGGTGTGGGGAGGATGTGTTCCGTCCCAAGGTCCGACTGGGTCCCGGCTTCCACTATGTTTACCCAGTGTGCCGTCAGAGAGATGTACCGTCCCTGGCCACAAGCACTTGTCCACGTGTCCGTTGTCAGGTGGACTCTCCCAGTAACTGCGTTGTTGAGGGCACGGCAGATGCTTTGGGACACGTGCTTGTGTAGTGCGGGGATGGCACACCGGGCAAAATAGTGTCGGCTGGGGACCGAGTACCGAGGGACGGCCACCGCCATAAGATTGCGGAAGGATTCCGTCTCCACCAGCCTAAAAGGCAGCATTTCCAATGCAAGCAGTCGTGAAATGTGCGAATTTAGGACTGTGGCCTGTGGGGCGTTAGCTGCGAATTTCCGCTTTCGTTCAAAGGTCTGGGATATGGACAATTGAACGCTGCGGTGGGACGTGGACGTTGATGCTGTTTCTTGAGAAACTGCCATAACAAGTGAAGACTGAGAGGAGGGGGCATCTTTACATGCAGTATGGACAGGGGATTGCCTTGCACACACAACAGGGGGTTCTATTGCACGCACAACAGTGGAAGAAGCAGTGGTGACACCCGCTGACACTGGTCGTGGACCCTGGGTTTCGCCCCACAAAGTTGGGTGCTTTGCTGCCATGTGCCTGATCATGCTGGTGGTGGTCAGGCTGGTAGTTTTGTCACCCCTGCTGATGCTGGCATGGCAGGTGGAACATATGGCCTTTTTGGGGTTATCAGCAGAGTCTTTAAAAAAATTCCAGACTCTGGAAGACCTACCGCTTGTACTGGCAATGTCCCTCGTGTTGGTGTTACGGGGAACGGTTGCCTGCCTTCTGTCTGCGACCACCACACTGCTTCTTCCTGCCTGTTTGGGTACTCTGCCTCCCTCCCCCTGTGTGCTGCTGGCCTCACTCTGCATGTCCTCCTTCCACGTTGGGTCAGTTACTAGATCATCCACCACCTCCTCCTCTTCGACTTGCGGACCACGATCCTCCTCCTCACTTCCTGGCAATTGTGTCTCGTCATCGTCCACCTCTTGTGACAGATTGCCAACGTCGACTTCCTGTGGCCGTGGCTGTTCAAATATTTGGGCATCGCAACATGGGATCTCCTCTTCCACCACTTCAAGCGTATCAGGCGAGGGGCCCAAATATGGAAATGGACCAGTGAACAGCTCTTCAGAGTGTCCAAGTGTGGGATCACTTGCTGTCTGACGACACTCGGCATGGTGGGAGCAAGGAGCATCAGGGTGAGGAGGAGTATGCGGTCGAGACTCACGGCTGCTAAGAGTTGACCGTGTGGAAGACAGACCGGAGGTGGTGGTGCCCAGGTAACTGGAAGTATTGTCTGCTATCCAATTAATAACCTGTTCACACTGATCAGTTCTCAATACTGGTGTTGTTCTGTGCTTCCCTAGTAATTCGGTCAAGAAGTGGGAGCGAGAAGATGTGGCTGTTGGTTGTGGCACATTTTCACCTTGGCCACGGCCCCGTCCTCTGCACGAACCATCACCAGAACGTCCACTTCCACGTCCCTTGCCACGCGCCTTGCCCATTGTAAATGAAGTAAAATAGCTTACACTTGCACTATCAATGGAAAAAGGGTAATAAAGAGTAGATTAGAACCGTGGAAGAGGAAAACCACAGTTATTGTTTACTGGGGTATACCACACTTTTTTAAATAGAGATATTTGCGGCTGAACAGTGAGCGACACACTCAAACTGCTTTTTTTCTAGATACCAAAGGCCCAAAACTGGATAGTACAGTGATTTGACCCGTGGAACTGCGAAACCACACTGGGATGTCGGGCCTACACAAGACTATTTTCAACAGATATATTTTTGTGTCACAACAGTCAGGAGACACTACTGTTTTTCTTTACGGAAAAAACTACCAAAACCTGAATAATAGAGATTCTTTACCGTGGAACAGCAAAACCACAGTTATAATTTACTGGTGTATACCAGGCTTTTTAAAATATATATATATTTGCGGCTGAACAGTGAGCGACACACTCAAACTGTTTTTTTTAGATACAAATGGCCCAAAAGTGGATAATACAGAGGTTTGTACCGTGGAACTGCAAAACCACACTTGTATTTCTCGGGCCTACACCAGACTATTTTCAACAGATATATTTGTGTCTGAAAAATCAGGGAGACACTTTTTTTTTTTTTTTTTTTTTTACAGCAAAAAATGCAAAAAGCAGGATAATAGAGATTTTTTACCGTGGAACAGCAAAAGCACACTTCTGTCTCTCTGGCCTACACCAGACTATTTTCAACAGATATATTTGTGTCTGAAAAATCAGGGAGACACTATTATTATTTTTATACAGCAAAAAATGCCAAAAACAGGATAATAGAGATGTTTTACCGTGGAACATCAAAACCACAGTAATAATTTACTGGTGTATACCAGGCTTTTTAATATATATATATATTTGCGGCTGAACAGTGAGCGACACACTCAAACTGTTTTTTTTAGATACAAATGGCCCAAAAGTGGATAATACAGAGGTTTGTACCGTGGAACTGCAAAACCACACTTGTATTTCTTGGGCCTACACCAGACTATTTTCAACAGATATATTTGTGTCTGAAAAATCAGGGAGACACTATTTTTTTTTTTTTTTACAGCAAAAAATGCAAAAAGCAGGATAATAGAGATGTTTTACCGTGGAACATCAAAACCACAGTAATAATTTACTGGTGTATACCAGGCTTTTTAAAATATATATATATTTGCGGCTGAACAGTGAGCGACACACTCAAACTGTTTTTTTTAGATACAAATGGCCCATAGAACTGCAAAACCACACTTCAATTTCTCTGGCCTACACCAGACTATTTTCAACAGATATATTTGTGTCTGAAAAATCAGAGGCACACTTTTTTTTTTTTGGGGTGGGGGGGGGGGGGGGGGGCACCAAAAGGTTAATAAGATGGGTATTTGTACATTGTGAAGGAGGAAAAAAAAAAAGAGGATTTAGATAAAAAAAAAGGATTTTTCCTGGCCCCCGGGACCTGGAGCTAAGTCCAGCAATTTCAGCAACAGGAGCAGCACACAGGACTGTAATGCAGCGTTTGCTGGTATAACCACTGCGTCTCCTATACAGCTTGCCTGCCTGATATACCTGGGATGGATATTAGTCCTGAGAAGGACTGTTTGTTTGATCTGGCAGCCTTTACAGACCCTACACTAACTATTTTGCAGGATATATCTCTCCCTAAATCAACAGCGCTGTCCCTACACTGTCTGATCCGGAGCGACTGTGTCCAAGATGGCGGCGCCCGGTTTTAAATACTCGAGGTGACGCTGTGCGGCCAGCCAATCACTGTAATGCCCACAAACAACATGGCTGCGGCATTACAGTGACTGGCTGGCAATCCCTGCATGTTCATTGGCTCTGTAAAGAGCGCCAAACATGCAGGGCGGAGACCCGAGTTCCCGCCCGAGTAACCCGGAAATGCTCGGTGCTCGCCGAACATCCCGAGTAGCGTGATGCTCGGGCGAGTACCGAGCAGTGTCGAGCATGTTCGCTCAACACTACTACTGACATATTTAGGAAACCAACTGTGACAAACTCGTTGTTACAGGCAGAATTGGCACACCCACCCTCCACCATAAGAGGAATTCCAATAGGTCAGTTCCTTAGGGCCAAGAGGATATGCTCTAATGAGAAAACATTTGAGGAACAAGCGATAGAATTGGCTAATCGGTTTGAAGAGGGGATATAGCCGTAGCTTAATCAGACGGGGTTACAGGATAGCAGCACGAACCCCAAGAGATCAATTAATTTATGGCAATAAAAAATACAACAAATCGGAGGAGGTATGATTTATTTCGGTATATAACAATCAGTGGCCTGAAGTGAGATCAATTTTACAGAAGCACTGGCAAGTTCTATTAACAGATCCTATCCTCCGTCAAATCCTCCCCCCAGCACCCTCAATGGTGGCGAAGCAAAGTCCAAACTTAAAAGATCTGTTGGTTCACAGTCACTATGATCTGGAGAGATGTAGAGATAAACAGGATAACAGGAAAGAGATTAATGTTTTTTTCTCGTGCGGACTTTGTAAGGCGTGTGGTTATTTCAAGAAGGCAAAGAAGTTTGATAATTTTGGTGGCTCCAAAACATTAGAAATAAGGGCACATTTAAATTGTACCTCGAAGGGCGTAATTTATTATGCCCAATGTCCTTGTAAAAAGATATATGTCAGACTTACTACTAAAGAATTAAAAATTTGAGTAAGAGAGCATGTTGGGGACATTATCAAAGCCAAAACGGTGGAAGATCCTAGCACTCAAAACTTTACCACGCCATTTTTTCCATCACCATCAATGCAGCCCAAGAGAATTCCACATCATAGATATTGATCAAGTCACCATGGGAGCAAGAGGAGGGGACCTGGGGAGGATTTTATCACAATTGGAGAGTAAGTGGATCTATCGACGGGGTACCCTAGCACCGGCTGGACTTAATGAAAGCTTTGGGTTCAGTTCCTTCCTATAATTGAGGCTAATGAGTAGATGGGGGTTTCTTTTAATATCTTATGGTTTTATTATATATGTATTGGTGCTTGTTTTTAATCATCCTTAGGAAAGCTTTTGCCTGGGTTGATGGGTCGTGCGGGATGTCCTTTTCCAGTGGCTGGGGGACCAGCTCAACTGTACGAGCAAGGCAGTTGCATGTCTATCCTCGCGGATGACCCTATACGTGTGGGATAGAAGAGTACAGTGACAATATATTCGTCTATGTGAATTATTGTATCACTATGTTAGATGTGGTTCTTAAATGTATAGGGGTTATTTTATACTAATATATACAGTGGGTACGGAAAGTATTCAGACCCCTTTACATTTTTTACTCTTTGTTTCATTGCAGCCATTTGGTAAATTCTAAAAAATTCATTTTTTTCTCATTAAAGTGCACTCTGCACCCCATCTTGACTGAAAAAAAAACAGAAATGTAGAAATTTTTGCAAATTTATTAAAAAAGAAAAACTGAAATATCACAGTCTGCAGTTTACCTGTATTCATAGGCCTGTTTTACATCATGGCATACCTATCTATTATCTGTATGACCATCATAGTCACTGAAGCACTGGCACCTTAAACTTTGGCATTTTAGGCTGTATTTTTTCATTAGGATAGTCTCTTCAGTATTGATTTAAATTAAGTTATGTTACCATCATGTGCATGATTCATGTCACTTAGTAACAAGTGCATTGTATGTATAAGTATATGGAATTATATTAATTAATTTCTTGTTTACTAGTGACGTTAAATTTTTTGGCCTTTTTAGGGGGTTAATTTTCCATCCTAGTTCATGTATGTGTCGCTCCTTTATACAGGTTGTTGCCCTGTCTTGTTAATTGGTTTTATCAATTTGATGAAATAAAATCTATACCTTTTATATGCTTCTGGTATCTCTTCATTGTCCAGACGTTTAGTATACATTGATCTGGATATTTTGGTTGTTTATTCATGTTGAAGTGTCCAGGAATGGATTAACATAGGACATTTAACGTAATTAATTGTAAGTTACGTTGTCCATTTACTTGGTAACTGGAATAATTGATACTTGGATTGATAATATTGTCACTTCTTTTCATGTACCCATATTTGTGGAGTCACATGGTTGTCTCTGTCCTTTTTGTAGTTTTCACCCATGACATACTATTTTATTGGTTGTGTTGTTGGGAGTGTCCGTGGGACCTTCTTTTTAGATTTTGGATACACAATAAAACATTATGATGGTGACCTGACTCTTTTTGGGGCTCAGTCACTCCACTCTTTTTGTAGGTTGTACTTTATGGGAGCGCCCACATATGAACTATGGTTTATCTATACCGCCATGTTCTTCGGTTTATATGCTTCTGACTATACACAATGCAACCTAGCAGAGATCTGCAGCATGTACTTGCAATGCTAACACCCTGCCGCCCTTTTCCTCTCCCTCGTATTAAATCTCACTCTGCGCTATCTCAACCTAACAGAGAACTAATCTTCATTCTAAATAGCTCTTAAAAGACTCTCCCTATACGCTGCTTTCACTCTCCCTACGCTCACACTACGTTGATGTAATATGCGCAAGATGGCGCTGGCAGGGCTTAAATATCCCCCTACGATGCTGTAAGGCCAGCCAATCACAGTAATGCCACAACAAAGATGGCAACGGCATTACTGTGATTGGCAAGCAAGCCCAGCATGTTCATTGGCTACAAATAAAGCGCCAACCATGCTGGGCGGGTCACTCAAATATACCGAGGTGAATAGCTAATTACTCGTCGAATAGCCTGAATTGTGTACTATTCGTGCGAGTAACAAATAGTGCCGAAAGTATTCGCTCATCACTAGTAAAAAGACATAAATCCAAGTGACACATTCATTCCTGCTCCGAGTGTGTAAAAGGTTTTCATAACTCTGTTTCTCTGAGATTTGAAGTTACCTTTTAATACAAGTAATTTCGTGTCCATGATGCTGTGATCAGGGATAAAAAATGTCTGGCCACAGGTAGATCTATTCTTTTTTTCTTTTATTGTGTGGCGATGAGAATTCATCCTTGTTCTAAGTTTTTGCCTTGTCTCCCCTACATACAGACCCCCAGTTGGACATTTGGTACATATAATTAAGTACACTACATTAGATGTGATGCAGCTGAAAGTACCTGGGATCTTGTGGTCCTGATGTGAGTTGGGAATCTTTATCTTGTCCGTGGTCATTATAAATGGACAGGTTTACATTTACAGTTGGTGAGGATGATTTTTATAAGTTTCACCACAAAGGTGAAACTATCCTCCCGGTCAGTTTGCTTTACCTCCCAGTACCTTTTAATTCTAACAATGTTAGGCTTCTGGGAGATTATACTTGTTCCTTTTATTTTTGGTTCTCCTTAGCTTGCCTACTTTGCCCTATATGAATGTATTTTAGTTTCTCACTCAGGGTTTTCATATTTTATTTCATACTTTCCTTTCCCCTTGTTGACAGTGTGTTGCGGCCTCCCCTCTGGTTCCTCCGGAGGTACGAGAAACTCCTCAATGGCCTAATAGAGAGTTAGGTCCGTGGCGTTTTTAGTTGTGCAACTAGGGCCTTTCTAGTCTGTACAGAGACTAGTTGGGTTTAGCTGCGGCATTCTCCTCTGTGTGGGTTCTCCGGCGGCTATCAAGATGCGCTTTCTGGTTAAAACATTTCCCACATTTTGAACATGAAAAATGCTTCTCCCCTGGGTGAGTTCTCTGATGTTTGATAAGATTTGATTTCTTTGCAAAATATTTCCCACATTCTGAACATGAAAATGGCTTCTCCCCTGTGTGAGTTCTCTGATGTTTGATAAGATTCGATTTCTTTGCAAAATATTTCCCACATTCTGAACAAGAAAATGGCTTCTCCCCTGTGTGAGTTCTCTGATGTTCGATAAGCGTTGATTGCAATGTAAAAAAGTTCCCACATTCTGAACATGAAAAAGGCTTCTCCCCTGTGTGAATTCTCTGATGTCTAATAAGATTTGATTCCTGTACAAAACATTTCCCACATTCTGAACACGAAAATGGCTTCTCTCCTGTGTGAATTCTCTGATGTGTAATAAGATTTGATTTCTTTATAAAACATTTCCCACATTCTGAACATGAAAATGGCTTCAACCCTGTGTGAATTCTCTGATGTGTAATAAGCTTTGATTTCTCTTTAAAGCAGTTCCCACATTCGGAACATGAAAATGGCTTCTCCCCTAAGTGAGTTCTCTGATGGCTGATAAGATTTGATCGATTTGCAAAACATTTCCCGCATTCTGAACATGAAAATGGCTTCTCCCCTGTGTGAATTTTCTGATGTGCAATAAGATTTGATTTCTTTATAAAACATTTCCCACATTCTGAACATGAAAACGGCTTCTCCCCTGTGTGAGTTCTCTGATGTGCAATAAGACTTGATTTCACCGTAAAGCAGTTTCCACATTCTGAACATGAAAATGGCTTCTCCCCTGTGTGGGTTCTCTGATGTGCAATAAGACTTGATTTCACTGTAAAGCAGTTTCCACATTCTGAACATGAAAATGGCTTCTCCCCTGTGTGAGTTCTCTGATGTTTGATAAGATTTGATTTCTTTGTAAAACATTTCCCACATTCTGAACAGGAAAATGGCTTCTCCCCTGTGTGAGTTCTCTGGTGCCTAACAAAATCTGATTTCTGATTAAAACATCTCCCACACTTGGAGCAAGAAAATCTATTCTCTGCTGTGTGAATTTTTTCATGTTTAAGAAAAGACTTTTTGAGGGGAAAACTATTTCTATATTCTGAACGTGAAAATGGCTTCTTTGCTATAGGAGCAATTTGTTTTTTAATGCTTATTTTGTGACTTTGATTTTCCTTAGTAGTCGGTAATAAATCAGAAGACAGGACCTGTTTCATAGGATCAGATGACAGATCTTTGCTGTGAAGGGATGATGGTATATCTGGAGAAATGGCATTCACTTCAATTGTATCCTGTGGGATCTGAAGATCAACTGATTTAAAAATTGAAGATGTCAGCTGTCCCTCTGATCTCCTGGTACAGACATCTGCCAATAATAAAACCAATTATTATTTTTTAATAAAAAATCCTTGTAATTATATATTTTTGAACATTTGTACTTAAACTGTCTGTAAAAATGGCAAGTTATGCAAAAAAATTGAATTATTCACCAAGACAATGACAGTTCACAGTCTAATAGAAAACCTCATAGCATGAACCAGTAAAGTGTGGTGTTCAATTGTTTGTTCAGTCTGCCTCCCAAATAGGGAATAAAAAGCCACCAAACAATGTTATGTAGGCAAAAATAATACCAAGAAAAACTTCTATTAATCTCACAAAAAAACAAGTCCCCACTCAGGCCCATCATCTGAAAAACAGAGGTTTCCATATTATTAGTGGCTCAAAGGCTCTTGAAAAGCAACATGGCTTCCATAAACCAATCCAGCAATATCTTATCTCTCAAAGTCAAACCTCCCCCTCGCTTCTGAGCCTTGCAGTGCGCCCAAACCACATTTAGCATCCATGTATTTGGCATTACTATAGTTAGAAGAACCCACTTAATTTACGGTGTGTGTCTCCTGGAGCAAAATCTGGGCACTATGTGTTGGGTAATAAAATAGCATATTTGCAATTTTCAATCTACAACATCCACTGTGTGTTAATTTCAGGAAAGTGCCTGTGGAGTCAAAATAGTCACTTCTCCTATAGATTAATTCACTGAGAGTTATAATTTCCAAAATGGAGTCACTTTATGGGTATCTTGCTCTGGTTTTCTGCCATTGTGTCATATAAGGGCTTCTGCAAATGGTGGGTCCTATCTCCTCTGGGATCTCCTACTGTGACATCTGCTTCTGTCACCAGGAGCCACCTTTTTCCCTTCCCCCATGAGAGCACCATACAAGAGAGTAGGATCCACCCCTATTACCGGACAGGAAGCCCTGAGCACAAAATAAAAAGGCAACTCCCACTTCCTCCTTCAATGTGTTTCCTGTCCTCAAGGATGTAGAAGCCAGGAGCTCACGGCTGGAGCAGCCATAAATCATGGAACACCAGTGAATCATGGAACACCATGCTAAGTTCTATAGCTACCTCATGTGAGTGGCAATGAGCAGGGGCCCAGTTGGGCGCTGAAATGATAACATCAGCCTGGAAGAATCTAAATTTAATGATTCCGTACCTACCTACGTTTGTTTGGCCTAGGCCTCATGGCTTGTGTATTGAGCCTCATGGTTAGGCCTCATGGCTTGTGTATAAAGTCTCACAGCTAGGCCTCATGGCTTGTGCATTGAGCCTCATGGCTAGGCCTCATGGCTAGGAGGCCTCATGGCTTGTGCATTGAGCCTCACGGCTAGGACTCATGGTTTGTGTATTGAGCCTCATGGTTAGGCCTCATGGCTTGTGTATAAAGCCTCACAGCTAGGCCTCATGGCTTGTGTATTGAGCCTCACGGCTAGGCCTCATGGCTTGTGCATTGAGCCTCACGGCTAGGACTCATGGCTTGCGTATTGAGCCTCACGGGTAGGCCTCATGGCTTGCGCATTGAGCCTCATGGTTAGGCCTCATGGCTTGCGTATTGAGCATCACAGCTAGGCCTCATGGCTTGCGTATTGGGCCTCACGGCTAGGCCTCATGGCTTGCGTATTGAGCCTCACGGCTAGGCCTCATGGCTTGCGTATTGAGCCTCATGGCTTGCGTATTGAGTCTCACGGCTATGCCTCATGGCTTGCATATTGAACCCCACGGCTAGGCCTCATGGCTTGAGTAATGAGCCTCACGGCTAGTCCTCATGGCTTGCGTATTGAGCCTCTCGGCTAGGCCTCATGCCAATTCAGGTGTAGGTTTATGACTCACGTTGGCCTGTCTGAAGGTTTTTTCAGACCGCTTCATAGTTGCGGAAAAATCTGCCATGTTAGGTCTAGGATTTTCCTCAGATGTCTGCCTCACGGGGGGTTGCCTGGTTAGCCAGACAACTTGGGGCTTGTAGATCTGTTTCACTAAAGTCTCAAAACTTCACTATCCTTTACTAGCAATATTACTAATATTGGTAAGGAAGGTCTCTGGACGATGCCCTCGGTCTGGGTTGATTCTATTAAATACAGTCCAAAGGATAGCTGCTGAGTAACAGGTCCAGTCAATCCCTCATACTTGGATAGAATATTGAACTAGTCTGCATTTAACATCTATGTCCCAGTGGTCTTCTTGGTAAAGGTGTGAATGGGGGCGCTAAAAGAATAATACCAATTTAAGTTCAGTTTATCTTCACAATCTGGGATCATTAGTAACGTAACATAGATTGAATAAAGACCTAGGTCCATCAAGTTCAACCTTTCTCCCCCAATTGTACTCTGACACTAACTTACTGGAACTAGGCCTCACAAATGTATTATTACCTTTTTTATTATAACTTCACTATTACAATTATAATGAACCAGTTTATAATTTTTAATTAGTTTTATTTTTTTGTATTTGTAATAATGGTTTTACTAAAATCCCTATACCTAAAAACTGTTGATCCAGAAGAAGGCAAAACCCAGGACACATTCAGCAATTAGCATCAAGGGGAAAAAAAAAAAATTCCCTCTTGACCCCAAGAAAAGGCGATCAGTCCTAGAACCCTGGATCAAATGTACTACTATAGGTGTAATATTTTATCTAATTTAACTGTAACCCACAATGTTATGTGTATCGAGGAAATCATCCAGCCTTTTCTTTTTTGAAAGCTGTTAGTGTCTGCCCTTACTACCTCTTGTGGTAGGCATTCCACAGTCTGACAGTAAAGGACCCTTTCATATTTTAGGTGCTGGAATCGCCTTTCTTCCACCCGTAATGAGTGCCCCTGGTCCTTAGTATGGTCTTTGGAGGGAATAAGTCATGTGCTAGTCCTTTGTACTGACCACACATAAATTTATAGATGTAAATGAGATCCCCCTCTGAGGAGTTATTTTTCTAAGCTAAATAAGCTCAACTTTTTCAACCTCTCATCATATGAGAGGCCTCCATCTCTTTAGATGAACTGGCTGATAAACATCAGCAGCTCAGTTCCCCCCATCCCCTCCTGGTTGAAGGTGCAAGAGGAACATGGCTACGCTAAGCTTAAAAGAAACCACTTCGAATGACCTTTTGGACCTCAAGTGATTAAACTCTCTATACCCCATATCCCCCTGATAGGAAATGGTAGGAGGAGCTGCGAGTTGTAGTCACCGGTGGGGGGCTGAAAATAAAACATTTGCCCCAATCTACCCTTCTGGCTTACAGTGATAAGAAACTTGATTGTGCCAAGAGGGCAGCACTATACCGGTCTGACCTCCTAAGGGAGGTATGAGTTGGTTGATAGACTACCAATTGCCCCAATCTACCCTCCTGGTATGGAATGGTAAGATAAACTTGATTGTGCCAAGTAAGGCAGCACTATACCGAACAGCCTTCCTAAGGGAAGTGCGAGCTGGACTCACTGGTAACTATGGTTGATAATCCAAAAATTGCCTCAATCTACCCTCCTGATTCGGAATGGAAAGATAAACTTGATTGTACTGAGTCGGGCAGCACTAACGGCCTGCCCTACTAAGGGAGGTATGAGTTGGACTCGCTGGTATGGGACTGACGAACCAGTAAATATCCCAGTCCATCTTCCTAATGGAGTTGCCCGACAGACATGATTATGCAGGATCTGGTAAAATTATTTCAAGACCAGTGTATCCTCCCAGTTAGAAGTGCAGATGGACAAATTGGAAATTAAGTCAATGGAACCATATTACACTATGTATTCTTGCAATTAAAGTCATAAACTGGTAGACTCAACTAAGTGGCGAGTTGGTTAAATATCCAGTCAGTGTGCTCTTGGAGTGATAAGACGGCAGCGCTGCAATAACCCTATAAAAGGAGGAATTAGTGGATGAGTTAAAATGTCCTTGTATCGGTGAGACTCCTGTGGTGAAGGAGAAGCATCTTTGCTAGTTAAGACGAATGCCTTCACACTGAGGTAAGACTGTTCTGATTATTACTCAAGCACAGGATGATACGTACTTAAGGTACATGTTTAACGGGACGGGATGCTAATACCTTAGCTTAAGACCATCTGAGATTTGACCAATACCATAAGAGATCTAGATCTCTTTCAGAATGAGTTGCTTTGGAAAAAAAAAAGTGTATCAGAGGTGATGGTTATCACTCAGTTTACGTAGTTTCTTTGCTTGAAAACTAATCTATTTTTCATTTGAACTATTTTCATCTAACAATCTACATGGTTGGATTATAAAGTTGCAGAATTAATGCTATTATAGGGGAATAGTGTAAATACGATCATTCCGATACTGAAATATCGGGTATCGACCGATATTTGCGGTATCGGAGTTCCGATACTTTTAGAATATCGGATACCGGAATCGGAAGTTCCCATAATGCCTGCACTCTGCAGGATGACAAGCTGGATGGCAGCGCTCAGCTGCGATCCAGCCTGTCATCAGAATGCCATCCCAGCGTGGGAGAATTCTCCTGATTGTTTAAAAGCCGGCGGGCGGTAAAAAGCCGCCGGCTTTTAAACAATCACACAGCCCCATACTGCTTCCCCGCAGCCTCCCATCCCGATCCTAAGTTAGGACCGGGCGGGGAGCGCAGCACCAAGGAGCGGGGAGTGAAGGACCCGGGCGGGGAAGCCGGCAGTGAAAAGACTATACCGCCGGCTTTCCCGTTCTGTGCTGCGTTCCTCGCTCCCTGATGTATGTGGTATGATGTATGATTGGTGTGTTCGCGGTGTCTGCGCAATGTCTGCGGGTGTCTGCGTGCAGGCAGACATAGGTCGATGTGACACTATTACTCCCATCGGCCTATGTCTGTCTCCCGTCCACTCGTGCCAGCAGGATCAGCTTGATGGGAGCAGTAGTTCCCATCAGCCTGATCCTGATATTTAAATTGCCCTACTGTGTCCTTTAAACTGCCCCATATGTTATTTTGGCCCCCATAGGTTTATATTTTTGGCCCTATACATGTTTTATTTTTTTGCTTGTTTTTGGTCCCCAATAAATTTTAAATACATTTCATTGGTGGCCAGTGGTTACCTAAAATAAATTAGTTTATACATTACCTGTCCCTGCTGATCGCCACATAAAATAAAGTAAAAAATAAAAAAATACACCTATACTCACCTAGACACCTAATTCCCCGAAGCCATCGATCACCTGTAATAAAATATAAAAGAATAAACCACAATTTTATCCTTACCTGGATGCTGTACCTGGCTGGTATACAAAAATATGGCGAACCCCATGTCAAAATTTTTGGGATAAATTAATTAAAAAATAAATAATAATTTAGGGACTGCATCTTTATTAACCCCTCAAGTGTCATTTAGCCTGGGAAGGGGGTAATACCCACGGAGCTTCCCAGGCTACTAATATCAGCCCCCAGCTGAATACCTAGCCTTTACTAGCTATTAAAATGGGGGACCCAAAAAATAATGACGTGGGGTCCCCTTATTTTAATAGCTAGCAAAGGCTAGGCGGACAGCTGCGACCTGATATTAATAGCCTAGAAAGGGGCCATGGTTATAGGCCCCCTCCCAGGCTATAATATCAGCCCTCAGCCGTCCCAGATTTGGCACATCCTATTTGTGCGCCAAATCTGGCGCTTAGCCTCGCTTTTCCACGCTGCCCTGGTGCGGTGGCAGGGGGTAATAGTGGTGGGGTTCATGTCAGCGCCAGCTGCCATGAAGCCCAGGTTAGTAATGATGGGAGTCTATAACACACCCCCATCATTACTAACCTACAAAGTGTTAAAAAGAAAAAACACACACTACACCCAGAAAAAAAATAATTTATTTGAAATAAAACACACAATTTTATTTAATTCTTAGTTTACTAGAAAAAAAAAATAGTTACCTGTCCACGTTCCTGCGCTGATCTCCCATGCACAGCTGTCACATCTGGAGATGTGACAGCTGTCATTGCTGCTGTATGCTCACACTGCCGGGAACACGTCTGCTCCCGGCAGCGTGAGCCCCTGACTGAGGTCACCGGAGTGCATTCAGTCAGTGCAGCTCCGGTGACCTCCTTTACGCCCTGCTGTACCGTGGGAATTTCTCACGGTCAGCGTGGCCGTAAAGGAGCTCACTGGAGCAGCGCTGCCTGAACTCCGGCGAACCCGCTTATGCAATGACGGGGCTGCTTTACGGCCCCGTCACTGTAGCGGCGGCAGCGGTTTAGAGCGGTCACATTTTATGTGGCTGCTCTAAACTGGAGATCATCGTGGGACACTCGATTTGGACTACTACAGAGGGGTAAGGATAAAATTGTGGTTTATTATTTTATTACAGGAGATTGATGGCTTTGGGGAATTAGGTGTCTAGGTGAGTATAAGTGTATTTTTTTATTTTTTACTTTATTTTATGTGGCGATCGGTGGGGACAGGTAATGTATAAACTAATTTATTTTAGGTAACCACTGGCCACCAATGAAATGTATTTAAAATTTATTGGGGATCAAAAACAAAAAAATATGGGGGCCTAAAAAAATAAAACATGTATAGGGCCAAAAATATAAACCTATGGGGGCCAAAATAACATATGGGGCAGTTTAAAGGACACAGTAGGGCAATTTAAATATCAGGATCAGGCTGATGGGAACTACTGCTCCCATCAAGCTGATCCTGCTGGCACGAGTGGACGGGGGACAGACATAGGCCGATGGGAGTAGTAGTGTCACATCGGCCTATGTCTGCCTGCACGCAGACACCCGCAGACACCGCGCACACACCAATCATACATTATACCACATACATCAGGGAGCGGGGAGCGCAGCACAGAACGGGAAAGCCGGCGGTATAGTCTTTTCACTGCTGGCTTCCCCGCCCGGGTCCTTCGCTCCCCGCTCCTTGGTGCTGCGCTCCCCACCCGGTCCTAACTTAGGATCGGGATGGGAGGCTGCGGGGAAGCAGTATGGGGCTGTGTGATTGTTTAAAAGCCGGAGGCTTTTCACCGCCCGCCGGCTTTTAAACAATCAGGAGAATTCTCTCACGCTGGGATGGCATTCCGATATTTGTGTCCCATTGACTTGCATTGGTTTCCGGTATCGGAATCGGCGATATCCGATATTTTTTGGGTATCGGTCCGATCCAATCAGATCCGATATTTCCCGATATCGGAAGGTATAGCTCAACACTATTCCTGAATGAACGGTGGATTGTGACTTTTCTTTTGGAATAGCTCAGATCTGTATCTTACCCTTTCTAGTTGTATTAGCTCTTGGTACTTGGCTAGATTGTGGTAGCCAGAAACTCCCCAGGATGGAAATCTCAAACTATAAAAGTGTCCGTTCGGCTTAAATACATTTCCTGGGGGGACTTAACGTTACACCTTAAGGGATATAAAGTACTAAATATTTCTGCTGGTTTTGAGATCCCCATTTTGGCAATCTGGCATGCTCTATCTACTCTTGGTAGCATAGAGTTGGGTAGTTTTGAATAATTATGAGATCATTGACCCTAGAAAAGGTTTAGGGCCCAGATCTTGGCCTTAAGTGGGACCTTCAATTGAAAATGCCAACAAAATTAAAGTAGAAACCCTAGTCAAAGCCTGGTTAAGGTTGCCAGGTTCCCTGAATCGATTAACTTCTGCTTCTATTACACGCTGAGTCTTAGTACCAGTTCTTATATATTTCAGTTGTTGGTTAGTTGATTTAATGAAAACAGAATATCTAATCAAATCTGTGAAAGATATTCAACCATGTATATAAGTGAGGTCTCTAAATATAGACCTTTCTCTGGGAGATAAAGAGGAAAGAGTGTTGTAAAAATCCTTTTTACTCTTGTTGGTGCTTTTGGTTTAAGCTCCAAATCGATAGAGATTATGTGGATAGTGCTTCAAGAAGGAAGATTGAATAATATCTAAAAAAATCACAATCTGTTGAACTAGGATATTTCGGGGATCTTTCTTCAGGTGTAAGATCCTACATGGGTGCTCCCTCCCTATTGAAGGGCTCCGTTGCTTTCGTCTCTCGTATGGTGCTGTTATGGGGGAAGGGAAAAACGATAATCACTTACCGGTAATTTGATTTTCCTGAAACCCATGACAGCACCCTAATTTTCCCTCCCTCTGGCTTTTGGTTGATGGTTCTTAGTCTTCTCTTCTCACAATGAAGAATGTGCTTGAGTGAATGTATAAATAAAAATGATGATGAATTGGGTGACTCTTACTTGACTCCTGGAAAACACATTGAAGGAGGAAGTGGGAGTTGCCTTTTTATTTTGTGCTCATGGCTTCCTGTCCGGTAATAGGGGCGGATCCTACACTCTCGTATGGTGCTGTCATGGGTTTCAGGAAAATCAAATAACCGGTAATTACCGTTTATTCATTCAACAGGCAACGCTGGTGATGGAAGAGACGTCGGAAGAAGCTCTGGGTGGCGCTGGCTCTGTCCAGCCACTAATAGCCCCAGCCCCCTGAGGAAGCCAGACATGGCGAAACTTGTTGGGGTGGCTATGTATATATTTTTGGTAGCACTAGGGAACCTGTGTATGTCCTAGTAAATAATCTGATCAATTAATCTATAAACTGCAGACAGAGGAAAACTATAATGAATATAATGAGCTCATGATATCAGATGTATCTAATACTATACAGTTTCTAGAGACTTAATATCACAGTAAGGGCACAGACAAACTAGTGTAGTTTTAATTTACTTCTTTACCACATTTTAGTAAAGCAGTAATAAGACTTTTTTATACACCCCTCAAACAGGTTTTTTTTTACTATCTCGGTAATTTGTCAATATGCATATGACAGAAAATACCCAAAAGTGACACCATTCTAAAAACTGCATCCCTCAAGGTGCTCAAAACGACATTCAAGAAGTTTAGTAACCCTCCAGGTGTTTCACAGGAATTAATGGAATGTGGAAGGAAATTTTTAGTTTCACAACAGGAGAAAATGGACCCCAAAATTTGATGTGCATTTTCTCTTAAGCATGCTGATATCCCATGTAGGGGAAAACAACTTTTTGGGAGCATGGCAGGGCTCAGAAGAAAAGGATCGCCATTTGACTTTTTAAATGTAAAATTTGCTGGAATAATTAGCGGACGCCATGTCGCGATTGGAGAGCCCCTGATGTGCCTAAACAGTGGAAACACCCCACAAGTGACACCATTTTGGAACCTAGACCCCTCAAGGAACTTATCTAGAAGTATGGTGAGCACCTTGAACCCCATGTTCTTCACAGAAGTTTATAATGATGAGCAGTGAAAATATAGAAAATCTAATTTTTCCCACAAAAATGTTTATTTGCCCCACATTTTGCTTCTTCAAAAGGGTAACAAGAAAAATTGCACCACACAATTTATTGTGCAATTTCCCCTGAGTATGCAGATACCCCATGTGTGGGGGACAACTACTCTTTGGGCGCACGACACGGCTCAGAAAGGAAGGAATGACGTTTCTTTGATGGAATGGTCTGCAGGTGTCATGTCATGTTTGTAGAACTCCTGATGTGCCTGAACAGAGGAAAACCTCCACAAGTGAACCAATTTTGGAAACTAGATCCCTTAAGGAATTTATCTGCCTTATTATTTGGACTATAAAATGCATTTTTTAACAAAAAAAACTTGTTAAAAAGTGTGTGCGTCTTATAGTCCGGAGGCAGCTTCCTGTGATGGAGGAGAAAGCTGACACCGCATCCTCCCCAATCACAGAAACCGGAGGCTGCAGGAGCTGAGCAGCTGAAGGACCTTCTGCAACAGTAATTTCAAGATCTTTCAGGTCTGCGAGTGTCATGTTGCATTTGGAGAGCCCCTGATTTGCCTAAACAGTGAAAAACTCCCACAAGTGACCTCTTTTTGGAAACCTGACCCCTCAGGGAACTTATCTAGATGTGTGGTGAGCACATTGAAACCACAGGTGCTTCACAAAATTTTACAACGTTGATCTGTGAAAACGAAAAAAATATATTTTTCCCACAAAAATGTTGTTTTAGCCCCAATTTTTTTCATTTTCACAAGGATAGCAGGAGAAAATGGACCCCAAAATTTGTTGTGTAATTTCTCATGAGTACGCCGATACCCCATATGTGGAAGAAAACTACTTTTGAGGCACAGTGCAAAGCTCAGAAGGGAAAAAGTGCCATATTGAAGTTCAGATTTTGCTGGACTAGTTTGAGGGTGCCATATCACATTGGCAGAGCCCCTGAGGTGCCAGAACAACAGAACCTCCCCCATAAGAGACCCCATTTTACAAACTAAACCTCTCAATGAATCAATCTAGGGGTGCAGTGATCATATTGACACCACGGGGGCGGGGGGGGGGTCACAGAATTTTATACTATTGGGCAGTGAAGAAAAAATAATATTTTTCCCACTAAAATTTTGTTTTAGCCCTTGATTTTACATTTTCACACTGGGAAATTGATAAAAATGGCACCAAAATTAATCGCACAATTTCTGCTCAATGTAGAAATACCCCATATGTGGCTGTACAGTACTGCTTAGCCACACGGCGAGACTCGGGAAGGACGGAACACTATTCGCCTCCTAGAGCAAAGGATTCCATATAAAAAGCCCCTAAGTGCTAGAAAAACAGAATCCCCCGCCAAGTGATCCCATTTTGGAAAATATATCCCTTTGGGAATTTATCTACAGGTGTAGTGAAGACTTTGACTCCATGGGTGTTTTCCAGAAACAAGCAGCAGTGGATGTTGCTGAGTGAAAATTGCAAACTGCCGTTGTAGTACCCAGTACATAGTAGTGCCTGTACATAGTGCCCAGCTCATGCTTCTGAAGACATGCACCAGTTAATTAGGCCGACTCTCATCGCTACAGAAATGCCAAACATATGGACGCTAACTGCGGTTTGGGCACACTGTGGTGCTCAGAAGGGAGGGGAGCATTTGCATTAGGGAGAGTAGAATTTGCTGAATTTCTTTTGGAGGACGAGGAGCCATTTTCACTTTTCCAGAACCTCTCTGCTACCAGTAATGTGGTTAGTCCCTCATTATATGGGAACTATTGGCAGTGAGACGTCAAACTAGTAGGAGACGCCCTCTAGTGGACGTGTTCATTATCAATGAATATAGGTGATACCATGGAAAAGATAATATAGTTTCTCTCACTGGTGACAAATTAATAAATTAGAACTAGTGATGAGCGAGTATGTTCTGTTAACCCTTTCAGCTAGCACCGAGTATCTTCAGCGTGCTCGGTGTTATGTTAAAATCACTCCTGTGTGCATGATTTGCAACTGTTTGACAGCTTCAATACATGTGAGAAATGGCTGCTTCTTAAGCATTCTTCACATGTATTAAAGCTGTCAAACAGTGGCAAATCATGCACACGGGAGTGATTTTAACCGGTTCCCGACCGCCCACTGTAGATAAACGTCGGCGCTTGCCGGGCTCTGTGCAGTGCCGACGTTTAAAAACGGTGGGTGGTCTCGCAGTGCTCAGGACCCCCAGGGTCCTGCAAGCACTGCGATTCCGGTGCAGAGCGTTAGCTCTGACAGGGTACATCATCGGGACCTGATTAGATCAGGTCCCAGTGATGTTAACCCTTTGCTGTCTTCTATATGCTGTGATCTATAGTGATCGCGGCATATAGGAGACAGCAGGAAGAGAGGGGGTCGTCTTACTTACCTCCGAAGACCTCCGTTTCGTTTGAGGACCTGGGGTTGCTATGGCAGCTGGAGGTCACATGACCGCCTCCAGCTCTGCCATATATGGTGTCCTTCCTGTCTGACTTCAGCCTGTATGTAGCTGAAGTCAGACAGGAGACTCTGACTGAAACAGTCAGTGAAGATCTCATATAATGTAATATATGTGTATTACATTACATGAGATCAGTGATCAGAAAAATAAAAATTAATGTCCCATACAGGGACTAAGTAAAAATGTAAAAAAAAGTAAAAAAAAAGTTTGTAAACTATTAAAAAAAAAAATCACAAAATAAATAAAAATAAATAAATAAAATATTAAACCAATAAATCCGTAAATTATTACAAAACCAAAAAAAGTACACATATTTGGTATCGCCGCGTCCGAAACAACCCGAGCTATAAAACTGTCACACTAATTAACTCCTTCTGTGCACACCGTAATAAAAATAAATAAAAAACGAAGCAAAAAAATATGCTTTTTCATCATATCGCCAAACAAAAAGTGGAAAAAAATGCGATCAAAAAGCAGAATAGAAATAAAAATGGTACCACTGAAAACGTCATCTTGTTCCGCAAAAAAAAGCCGCCATACAGCTCCATCAGCCAAAAAATAAAAAAGTTATAGCGCTCAGAATAAAGCAATGCAAAAAAAATATTTTTTTTTCTATAAAATTGTTTTATTGTGTAAAAGCGCCAAAACATGAAAAAAATACAGTAAGTGTAGTATCGCTGTAAACGTACTGACCCGAAGAATAACGCTGCCTGGTCACTTTTACCACACGCAGAACGGCATAAAAAAAACCTCAAAAAACAATTCCTGAAGTGTTTGTTTTTGTTAACTTTACCTCCCAAAAAACGGAATAGAAAGCGATCAAAAAAGGTCACGTGCCCAAAAATGGTTCCAATAAAAATTTCAACTCGTCCCGCAAAAAACAAGCCGTCACATGACTCTATCGGCCGAAATATGGAAAAATTATAGCTCTCAAAATATGGTGATGCAAAAACTAGATTTTGCAAAAAAAGCGTATTTTAGTGTGTGACAGCTGTCAGTCATAAAAACCCGATATAAATCTGGTATCTCTGTAATCGCACCGACCCGAAGAATAAAGTAATCTAATCAGTTATATCACACTAGGAACGGCATAAAAAATAAATAAAACAAATATTATTCACCTGCTACTGATTTGTTTATTATGTCTCCCAAAGATCCCAGTAAGGCTCTGCTCACATTTATCCTGTGCTCTGCGCTGAGCACTTACACCAGAGTTTCCATGTAAATCTCTGAAATACGTGATTCAGCCAGAACCCATGATGGAAGATTCCCTGTAATGAGGCAGATATAGGCCACTGTGGATGCCGTCTAGCCTGGGATCCCACGGTGTCATTTGTTTTAGGCGTGCATAAAAGTGCGGTTGGCCACAGTTTTGTGCACTTCTGAAAAAAAGGACACCACTAAACAGAGGCCAGACGGAGTCCAGAGTAACTCTGCTGCCTCATTACAGTGAATGGATCCTGCAGGGGTTTCATCTGAATTACATCACTTGGAAAATTAGATGGAAACCCCGATGTAAGTGCTCAGCCTAGAGCGCCGGATAAATGTTACGTAAAATGTTCCCAATAAAAGCTTCAACTCAGTCCTCAAAAAAAGCTAGTCCCCACTCAGGTCCATCATCTGTTAAAAATATAAGGGACTTCCAAGTTACTGGTAGCAGAAAGGCTCTGGAAAAGCAAAATGGTCCTTGCCCCCCAAAAGAAATTCAGAAAATTTTGTGCTCCCAAATCCAAATGCCTATTCTACAATAATTTGTTCTCCAATTGTCAAATAGCGCTCCTTCCCCCTCAAATCTCACCGTATGGCTAAGTGGTACGATACAGCCACATATGGGGTATTGACACTTTTAGAAGAAATTGTGTGACACATTTCGGCACCATTTTTACCCATTGCCCTGTGTGAAAATGTAAAATCTGAGGGTAAAACATTTTTTTGTGGTAAAAATATAATTATGCTTTTTTCACTGCCCAATGGTATAAATTTAAAAATTAAAAAATACTCACTACTTCCCTAGATGAATTCCTTGAGAGGTGTAGTTTACAAAATGGGGTCACTTGTAGGGGTTTCTGCTGTTTTGGCATGTCAGCGACTCTTCAAATGTGACATGGTGTCTGCTGCCTATCCCAGCCAACATAGCGCTCCTTTCTCTTCCGAACCCTGCCGTACACCAAAGCAGTGGTTTTCCCCCACATATGGGGTATCGGCGTACTCAGGAGAAATTGTACAACAAATTTCATGGTGCAATTTATCCTGTTACCCTTATGATAATGCAAAATTAGGGAATGAAAAACATTTTTTATGGGAAAAATGTGAAAATTTTATTTTTACGGCTCAATATTATAAACTTCTGTGAAGCAGCTGGGGGTGCAAGGTGCTCACCACACATCTAGATAAGTTCCCTAAGGGGTATAGTTTCCAAAATGGTGGCACTTGTGGGGGGTTTCCACTGTTAAGGCACATTAGGGGCTCCCCAAATGTGACATGGCGTCCGCTAATTATTCAAACAAATTTTACATTCAAAAAGTCAAATGGCGCTCCTTCCCTTTCAAACCCTGCCATGTGCCGAAACAGTAATTTGCCTCCACATATGGGGTATCGGCGTGTTCAGGAGAAATTGCACAACAAATTTCATGGTGCAATTTATCCTGTTACCCTTATGATAATACAAAATTAGGGAATGAAAAACATTTTTTGAGGGAAAAATGTGAAAATTTTACTTTTACGGCTCAATATTATAAACTTCTGTGAAGCAGCTGGGGGTGCAAGGTGCTCACCACACATCTAGATAAGTTCCCTAAGGGGTCTAGTTTCCAAAATGGTGGCACTTGTGGGGGGTTTCCACTGTTTAGGCACATTAGGGGCTCCCCAAATGTGACATGGCGTCCGCTAATTATTCAAACAAATTTTACATTCAAAAAGTCAAATGGCGCTCCTTCCCTTTCAAACCCTGCCATGTGCCGAAACAGTAATTTGCCTCCACATATGGGGTATCGGCGTGTTCAGGAGAAATTGCATAACAAATTTCATGGTGCAATTTATCCTATTACCCTTATGATAATGCAAAATTAAGGGATGAAAAACGGTTTTGTGGGAAAAATGTGAAAATTTTATTTTTACAGCTCAATATTATAAACTTCTGTGAAGCACCTTGGGGTTCAAGGTGCTCACCACACATCTAGATAAGTTCCCTAAGGGGTCTAGTTTCCAAAATGGTGTCACTTGTGGGGGGTTTCCACTGTTTAGGCACATCAGGAGCTCTTCAAACGCAACATGGCGTCCGCTAATTATTCAGACAAATTTTACATTCAAAAAGTCTAATGGCGCTCCTTCCCTTCCGAACCCTGCCGTGCGCCCAAACAGTGGTTTTCCCTCACATATGGGGTATCAGCACGCTCAAGAGAAATTGCACAAAAAAATTTGGGGTCCATTTTTTCCTGTTACCCCTGTGAAAATAAAAAAATTGGGTCTAAAGTAACATTTTTGTGAAAAAAGTTAAATGTTAATTTTTTTCTTCCACATTCCAAAAATTCCTGTGAAGCACCTGAAGGGTTAATAAAGTTCTTGAATGTGGTTTTGAGCACCTTGAGGGGTGCAGTTTTTAGAATGGTGTCACTTTTGGGTATTTTCTGTCATAAAGACCCCTCAAAGTGACTTCAAATATGATGTGGTCCCTAAAAAAATGTTTTTGTAAATTTTGTTGGAAAAATGAGAAATCGCTGGTCAGCTTTTAACCCTTATAGCTCCCTAACAAAAAAAAATTTGGGTTCCAAAATTGTGCTGATGTAAAGTAGACATGTGGGAAATGTTATTTATTAACTATTTTGTGTGACATATCTCTCTGATTTAAGGGCATGAAAATTCAAAGTTTGAAAATTGCAAAATTTTCAAAATTTTCGCCAAATTTCTGATTTTTTCACAAATAAACGCAAGTCATATCGAAGAAATTTTACCACTATCATGAAGTACAATATGTCACGAAAAAACAATCTCAGAATCAGGGGAATACGTTGAAGCGTTCCAGGGTAATTACTTCATAAACTGGCAGTGGTCAGAAATGAAAAAATTGGCCCGGTCACGAAGGCAAAAACAGGCTCTGGCGCGAAGTGGTTAACATTACTCTGAGAATGCTGAAGATACTAGGTGCTCGCTCGAGCATGCTCGTAAATCTCGAGTAACGAGCATGCTCGCTCATCTCGAGTAATGAGCATGCTCGCTCATCTCGAGTAATGAGCATACTCGCTCATCACTAATTAGAACGTGTCAGTAAGAAGATAGATAGCATTCATCTTGAGACAAGTAGAAGCACAAGGAAGCGCGAAACGGCCGTCATCCACGATATGTTCCACTTACTCCCCCGCTCTTAGGTTTTAAAGTGATGAAATAAAGACTGGTATTTTTACAGTCAGTGAGTGCTATCTATCCTCTTACTGACACAGATGATTGCTCACTGTTTCCAATGAGATATGCACCCGACTTGCGTGGGATGAGGTGTCCTGGCTGCTTTTGTAACATTGCTGCTTAAAGGGGTTGCTCGGTACTTTTAAAAAAATGCCAGTGTGTTTTAATGATAAATACAACCTTCCTTTTAATTACCTCGCGCTGCTGATACTGCCTGTGAGCAGGTGGCCGCTCAAAGTCAGCACGTGACCCCACGACAAGTGAGGCGTGACTCAGCGCTGGGGTCCCCGCGGTGGCTGCTGGGTTGTGGGCGGGGTTATTCCCCTGCGTCACACCCAGCATCCACTGCACGCTTTCCCAGTGAATGAGAGCGCGTGGTGGAAGCCGGGTGTGACGCAGGGGAATAACCCCGCCCACAACCCAGCAGCCACCGGTGGAACGCGGAAGAGGGACCCCTGGCTGCAGCCGCAACTTGTCGTGACATCAGCGGATGTCAGCGCCGGCTGCAGCCGGGGGTCACGTGCTGCCGCTCACAGGCAGTATCAGCAGCGCAAGGTAATTGAAATACACAGGTGCCGGCTTTTTGTCTTTATCTCCGATAATAAATGAGAACGCTTTACATCAAGACCATATAAAGACCACACATTCATTGGAATTTTAAAATTGCACAAATTTTCTTTTATTGTTATTGGTAAATATATATATATTAATAGAGAATCTTGAGTTGAGGGGGGTGTAGGAGGGGGGCCCCGATGAAGAAGGGGTCCTGATGAAGGGAGGCCCTGATGAAGGAAGGCCCCAAGGGGGGCCCTGATGAGGTGCCATCAATTAAGCAGCGCCGGTGGAGCAGGAGGGGGGCCCTGATGAAGTGCCGGCAATCAAACACCGCCGGAGGTCCTCCCTGCGGAGATGTTGGGGAAGCGGTGTGGGCCCCAACGGCGAGTGGACCCCTCTGATGGTCCAGGGCCTGTGATGGCCATCAGACAAGCCGGCGGCCCTGCACAGCTGGACTGGACACAGGCTTGTCGCCAGATTCACCAATCCCCATATTAAGTATATTTCTAATGTGTCTTGTGTGTATGTCAGTGTGTATGACTGTGTATATATATATATGTATATATATATATATATATATATATTTATGTCTGTTTTATGTGTTTTTAAGAATGTGTTCAAATATGTACGTATGTCTGTATGTGTAGTTATCTGTGTATCTGTTTGTGTATGTGCTTGTCTGCGTACCGTGTGCGCATGTCTGCGTACCATGTGCGCGCGCATGTCTGCGTACCGTGTGCGCGCGCATGTCTGCGTACCGTGTGCGCGCAAGTCAGCGTACAGTGAGCGCGCATGTCAGCGTACCGTGAGCGCGCATGTCAGCGTACTGTGTGTGCGCGCATGTCTGCGTACTGTGTGCGCGCGCATGTCTGCGTACTGTGTGCGCGCGTATGTCTGCGTACTGTATGCGCGCACGCATGTCTGCGTACTGTGTGCGTGCGCACATGTCAGCGTACCGTGTGTGTGTGCATGTCTGCGTACCGTGTGTGTGCATGTATGCGTACTGTGTGTGCGTGCATGTCTGCGTACTGTGTGTGTGCATGTCTGCGTACTGTGTGTGTGTGCGTGTCTGCGTACTGTGTGTGTGCGCGTGTCTGCGTAATGTGTGTGCGCGTGTCTGCGTAATGTATGCGTGTGCATGTCTGCATATATGAAGGATGAGGGGGGCCCTGTGTACTATACCTATATTTCTCCGCCGTATCTGTGCATCATGAATGATGTATGTATTAAAAGGCCCACTGAGACTCTTTCGCCCGGGGCCCACGAAAATCTGGAGTCGGCCTCCTCCGCGTTGATGACCATGGCGAGTGCATTATACCGCGTGGAGGACCATGGCGAGTGCATTATACCGCGTGGAGGACCATGGCGAGTGCATTATATCACGTGGAGGACCAGGGTGAGTGCATTATACCGCGTGGAGGACCAGGGCGAGTGCATTATACCGCGTGGAGGACCATGGCGAGTGCATTATACCGCGTGGAGGACCATGGCGAGTGCATTATAAAGCGTGGAGGACCATGGCGAGTGCATTATACCGCGTGGAGGACCATGGCGAGTGCATTATACCACGTGGAGGACCATGACGAGTGTCTTATACCACGTGGAGGACCATGACGAGTGTCTTATACCGTGTGGAGGACCATGACGAGTGTCTTATACCGTGTGGAGGACCGTAGCGAGTGCATTATACAGTGTGGAGGACCATGGGGAGAGCATTATACTGCGTGGAAGACCATGGGGAGTTCATTATACTGCGTGGAGGACCATGGGGAGTTCATTATACTGCGTGGAGGACCATGGCGAGTGCATTATACTGCGTGGAGGACCATGGGGAGTTCATTATACTGCGTGGAGGACCATGGCGAGTGCATTATACTGCGTGGAGGACCATGGCGAGTGCATTATACTGCGTGGAGGACCATGGCGAGTGCATTATACTGCGTGGAGGACCATGGCGAGTGCATTATACTGCGTGGAGGACCATGGCGAGTGCATTATACAGCGTGGAGGACCATGGCGAGTGTCTTATACTGTGTGGAGGACCATGGCGAGTGTCTTATACTGTGTGGAGGACCATGGCGAGTGTCTTATACTGTGTGGAGGACCATGGCGAGTGTCTTATACTGTGTGGAGGACCATGGCGAGTGCATTATACTGTGTGGAGGACCATGGTGAGTGTCTTATACTGTGTGGAGGACCATGGTGAGTGTCTTATACTATGTGGAGGACCATGGTGAGTGCATTATACTGAGTGGAGGACCATGGTGAGTGCATTATACTGTATAGAGGATCATGGCGAGTGCATTATACTGTGTGAAGGACCATGGCGAGTGCCTTATAATGTATGGAGGACCATGGCGAGTGCATTATACTCTCTGGAGTGTGGAGAGGTGTGGGGCCATTATATTGTATGTAGGCCCATTATACTGCATGGAGGGCTGTGAGGGGGTCACAGTTGGGGGATCATACTGTGTTGGGGTCACCATACTTTGCCTTGGGAGTTGAGGTGCGGTACAATAGGGTCATTATACTGTGAATGTGGAGGAATTCACCATGGGGGTATCATACTGTGTTTGGGGACACTTTTGTTGGCATTGTTGGCGTCACACTTTATGGGGCAATGAAAAAGGAATCTAGGACTTCAGCAGGAGGAAAATTACTATGTAAAGGCTGCAAAGTTGTGAGATCTGCTCTTCTGTGACCCCGACAATTATTTACTTTTTTTTTGGGGGGGGGGGGCCCAATTAGAACTTCTGCTATGGGGCCCCATGATTCCTATGTACGCCCCTGATGGCGGTGTCTAAAAATCACTAAAGTTGACAAATCCCCGGGCCCCAATGGGATACACCCGTGAGTACTGCAGGAATTAAGTAACGTCATAGATAGACCATTATTTTTAATCTTTAAAGATTCCATAATAACAGGGTCTGTACCATAGGACTGGCGTATAGCAAATGTGGTGCCAATATTCAAAAAGGGGACAAAAAATGAACTTGGAAATTATAGGCCAGTAAGCTTAACCTCTACTGTGGGTAAAATCCTGGAGGGTTTCCTAAGAGATGCTATACTAGAGTATCTGAAGAAGAATAACCTCATGACCCAATATCAACATGGGTTTACGAGGGACCGTTCCTGTCAGACTAATCTGATCAGCTTTTATGAGGAGGCAAGTTCCGGACTGGACCGAGGAAATATAGTGGATGTTGTGTATATGGACTTTTCAAAAGCTTTTGATACGGTTCCACACAAAAGGTTGATACATAAAATGAGAACAATGGGGATAGGGGAAAATATATGTATGTGGGTTAAGAACTGTCTCACTGATGGGAAACAAAGGGTGGTTATTAATGGAACACACTCAGACTGGGTCTCAGTTAACAGTGGGGTACCACAGGGGTCAGTATTGGGCCCGCTTCTTTTTAACATATTTATTAATGACCTTGTAGGGGGCATACAGAGTAGTATTTCAATATTTGCAGATGACACTAAACTCTGCAGGGTAATCAATACAGAGGAGGACAATTTTATATTACAGGAGGATCTATGTAAACTAGAAGCTTGGGCTGATAAATGGCAAATGAACTTTAATGGGGATAAATGTAAGGTAATGCACTTGGGCAGAGGAAATAAAATGTATAATTATATGCTTAATTGTAAAACACTGAGCAAAACGGTCACTGAAAAAGACCTGGGTGTATTGGTGGACGACAAGCTCACGTTTGGTGGCCAGTGTCAGGCAGCTGCTGCAAAGTACTGAGACGGGGACAACGGGGCATCTTCTACGTCTGGAGGAAAGAAGGTTTAATCATAATCACAGACGCGGATTCTTTACTGTAAGAGCAGTGAGACTATGGAACTCTCTGCCACATGATGTTGTAATGAGTGATTCACTACTAAAATTTAAGAAGGGCATGGATGCCTTTCTTGAAAAGTATAATATTACAGGTTATATATACTAGATTCCTTGATAGGGCGTTGATCCAGGGAACTAGTCTGATTGTCGTATGGAGTCAGGAAGGAATTTTTTCCCCAATGTGGAGCTTAGTGTTTGCCACATGGTTTTTTTTTGCCTTCCTCTGGATCAACATGTTAGGCTATGGGTTGAACTAGATGGACTTAGTCTTCCTTCAACCTTAAAAACTATGTTACTATGACACCCGGCGGCAATAGTGCGGCACAGCTCCTGTGCACGCAAAATCGCATGGGCATATCTATACATCCAAGGTCGGTAAGATCTTACCGACCTGGATGTATGGATAAGTCCAATGTCGTGAAGAAGTTAAAGGGTGATGAGCAAGGCAATCCCTGGGATCTGGAAAATGGGGTATATAGCACCAAGTTTGTTTGTGGTGGCCATCTTTTGAGCTGCCAGGTGACCATGAACCGTGCCCCCAATACATTGTGTCTACAAACTACTCCAACAAAATCTGCATTCCTAATAACTAAATGGTGCATCTTCCTTTCTTAACCTGCAATGTGCCCAGACAGTAGTGTACAACCGTATATAGTGTATTGTCGGATTTGGCTGTGTAATGCGTTCCAACAGTAGGAAGACTGTGTTCTGAGTGGGTGGAGTGCGTTCCAGAACAGGGGAGTTTGCGTTTCACTGTGTGATGAGGGATGGAGGCCGTGCAGGACTGTAGGGCAAAGGAATAATAAGCCTGGAAATATCACAGGAGGCGAACAGGTGTAAGTGGATCAGCCTGTGAGCCGTGGAGGATGATGATCAGTGATTAAAATAAGGAGAAGCCGTTCTGCAACATAAAGAATACAAAATAAATACCAGGATAATGAAAGAAAATTAATCTCCCTTAAATGACATGCAAATACTGTATCTCAAAACACATATATGTACACTCCTAACAGTGAAAAACTCATGGTTAACAAGAACAATATGGTACATCTTATGCAGTTCTCCCATCACAGGAATGACAATAAATTATAATCCATATTGAGCCCACTGGGGGTAAGAGTTTGAAGTTCATGGATCCAAAAGGCCTCCCTTATCTTCAGTAGGCGTACAAGGTCACCTCCGCGTGTAGGGGGAAGCACCAGTTCAATGACCTGGAACTTGAGTTGAGATACTTATTATACAGTGCAAGGCGGCGGTGTTCACACAGTGCAGTAACTGAGGCAGTGACCCAAGCAAGTCCAACATAAGCAGCTTTTATTCAGCAGACTCACGGGTAAACAGAAAAGTCCTCCGGTTCGCAGCCGGGTTAACACAAGTCCATAACAACGGGCTCAGAGCCTGACGGGTGCAGAGCCTTCCCAGGCATGGGTTCAGCTACTCACAGGTCCACCAAGCTTTCCTGCTATGCTCCTAGCAGGTTCCAACACTGAACAACACTAATCCTTAATGTAGGGTTTTTAAAGGACCTATGGCAAGAGCCACTGGAAAACCCGGGTTGGAGGGAGGAGGCCGCCCCACTGCCTTCCTGTAGCCTCCTCTAAGAAATGAAGGCCCTGCCGGGTTTTACTTAATCTGCCTTAGCCAGATAGCCTGACCAGGTCAATGCTCACCTCCATTCCTGCATTGCAGCTGTGTCTATGACTGCAATGCACTCCAATGGTTTTAATAGGTCTCTGTACACATTCTGGGGGATATATAGCGTCCCTCGTATACGATCCCAGTCACTGCCTCACAACAGCTATTATGTGCACTCTATTGTAATGTTTTGGATTTTCAGATGATTATGAATTTCAGAAATACCTTATGACAGTTTGTTTCTAGTACTTTTTATGCTTTAGTCTGATATATGTAGTTTTTATTTTTTTGTGTTTAAGCTGCAGTACACACTGATGAAGGTCTTAAGGACCGAAACGTTTGTACCTGTGTTGGACTAGTTAAATACTTTAAAATTATGCCTGTTTGAGCGCCAAGTTTCATTTGCCTTTTCAATGGTTTTGGACCCTATTCCACCAGTGCTGCAGTTTTCTACACTATTATCTACTCCAGTACGTAAGCATGCTGAAGTGTCATGTCCTCTTCTACGTTCTCGTATAATGCTGGGGAAACATCCAATATCATTGCACAATCTAACCTATCATGTGATTTCTTAAAAGTCCCCCCGCTGGAGATGCGAGGATGGAACTTGAAGCGAGAATTTAGCCACCTCCCCAGCATCGAGTTGCATTGTGCCACATTGACGGAATACTTGAGAGTATAAAGGATCCCAAGGGGATTGAGGGTCCCAATTCGTCTAACCCTGTATAGCGATTAGTCTGAGTACGGTTTGAAATTTGAACATATACTTAATAAATGCTCTTTCAATCTTATGACCCTAACAGTTGACTACTTACAGAAGGCTATTCTATCTATCAAGGAACAGGTAAAAAAAATATTGAGACTCAACTTGCTGCTACTATCTCTACAACAAAACTCAGCACTCTACAAAACAAAATCAAGACGAGCATTGACCAGCGTCAAAGAGATACGGAGAGCAAGAAAAGGAATAAGTTTGCGAGAGATACCAAAGATTATGAGCAAGAATGGGTTTATAGATGGCAAGACAGATACACCTCAAGAAATGATCCTCCCAGATTTGCCAAATCCACTACAGATTCTTCTACCTCCAGTTCGGACACGGACAGGAGGGACCTTTTTATTACTTCTGCTCATTTTTTAGGTCAATGAAAAAGATATTACCGATGCAGAAGACCAGAAGAGGTGGCCAACACAAGCGGAAACGTGGACTTCATCCGAGTTATCTGCTCCCAGGCACAGCATAGTTGGTGGTAAATATCTCCTCTAGGACTTTGAGTATTGCACAACTTTCTGTACTACAAATGGGGTTATTTTTTTGTCACTAACAAGTACAACATATTAAATCTTGATATGGAGTTACATATCTCTCACTACGCCTTAGGACACACTAGGCAATACCTTTTCTATTCCCTCTACCCTCTCTGATATTAATACCTTCATCACGGCTGCCAGTCTCTGCCTACGCCCCAAAAGTTCATACAGACATCCACATGGCTCATACATGCTCGAGACCTTCATTGGTTTCGTGGATAGTGCCTTTCAGGACTTAAGTTCCAAGGTAGATAAAGGGCTGCTTCATTACCATTTCAATATTACTCCCCTTAACAGTCAGGTCCTCAGAAGCCTTCAGGAAGAGAGCAATCTTATCATCAAACCGGCAGACAAAGGGGGCGCCATAGTAGTGATGTATAAAGAGGATTATCTCCTGGAAGTCAATAGACAACTTAACGATAACTCCACATACCAACGACTACCCCATGACTCAACACATCAAGTCAGGACTGCAAAAGCATCTGTGATGGAACATTTTCTCTCCAGAGGAGTGATTGATAGTAAGGCACGTGATTTTCTCACTAAGCAACATCCCTTCACACTTGCCTTTTATGTACTCCTCAAAATTCACAAAAGCCTTGACCATCCTCGCGGTCGTCCTATAGTAACCTCAACAGATTTGCTTCTTTCACCTTTAGCAATTTTCATAGGCAAAATATTGACACCTTTAATTAAAAAAAAAGTCCCTCCTTTTTACTAGATACAGGAGCTTTTCTCAGTTTTATCACTGACCTAAAATGTGTCCCCCACTAAATACATCTTGGTTTCTTTTGATATCAACAGCCTCTATACGGGCACTCCACACTCCAAAGGTATACATGCTGTACACAGTCTGTTGCTTGAGTCACAGACAGATCATTGAACTTTGCATTGAACTCCTGACCTTAGTTCTTAACAAAAATTATTTCTTGTTCCAAGATACTTACTTCCTACAGACTAAAGGGACAGCAATGGGCTCTGACATGGCCCCCCTTATGCAAACTGTTATATGGCCACCTTCGAAGCCCAAATAGTTTACTCCAATCTATTCTTCCATACTCACTCCATCGCATGGAAACGTTACACCGATGACATTTTTTGCATATGGGGGGTGTCCACAGGAATCTCTAAATGAGTTCTATGACCTTTTGAACTCCTCCTTGACAGACCTGCGCTTTACCATGACTCACAGATCTCATCAAATCAGTTTCCTGGATACCATGTTCCTCAAGGACTAACAAGGATTACTAACCACTGACATACACAAAACCTACCGATCAAAACGGTCTCTTACACTTTACGAGTAATCACTCTTTACAAATGAAAAGGTCAATTCCAAAATCCCAGCTCCAGCGTGTAAATAGGATAGTGAGCAATGATCAATTACACTCACAGAGGCTACCAGAAATGTGCCACAAATTTGAGGAAAGGGGCTATCCCCCCTGAAATCCTACACCAACATAACACACCTTCAGCCCACACCCTTCTTAAATCCATGAACCGGATTCGGTTTGTCCACACTTACCATCCGTTTGCATACATTTTGCACAAAACCATCCGGAAACATTGGAACATTCTACAATCCGCTTATCCCCACATTCCAGAGTTCCAATAATAATTTTTTCCGTGTTTCAAACGGGCACCCAATCTCAAGAATTCACTAGTTCATGTCGACGTGGGCCTCACACATACATGGGTCAAACAACGTGTTTTACAAATTCCTAAGGGGGACCTTCCACTGCTTGCAGTGCCACCAATGCAACAACGTCCTACATGGGAACACAAATTTACCATCCCCATACCGGTAAACAATACCCGGTCACAGGGTATTTTACCTGTTACACCAACTTCATAGTATACCTCATTAAATGCCCTTGTGGTCTGGCATACATTGGTGAGACGACACAACCACAAGCATAAGTCCACAATTAGATGTAAGAATTTCGTTACATTAGGCCATAACCAATCTCAACTCAAGTTCCAGGTCATTGAACAGGTGCTTCCCCCTACACGAGGAGGTGAACGTGTACGCCTACTGAAGTAAGGGAGGCCTTTTGGATCCATGAACTTCAAACCTTTACCCCCAGGGGGCTCAATAGGGATTATGTTTTATTGTCATTCCTGTGATAATTTTAGAGAGAGCTGCACAAGTTGTACCACATTGTTGTTGTTAGCCTTGAGTTTTTCACTGTTGGAGTGTACTTATATGTGTTTTGAGATACAGTATTTGCATGTCATTTAAGGGATTTTCTTTCATTATCATGGTACTAATTTTGCATTCTTTATGTTGCAGAACAGCTTCTCCTTATTTTAATCACTGATCATCATCCTCCACTGCCCACAGGCTGATCCACTTACACATGTTCACCTCCTTTCACATTTCCAGGCTTATTATTCTTTTGTCCTATAGTCCTGCACGACCTCCATCCCTCATCACACAGTGAAATGCAAACTCCCCTGTTCTGGAACGCACTCCACCCACTCAGAACACCGTTGCTGTTGCAACGCATGACACAGTCTCTGACATGCACATCCTGCACAGTGGAACAAACACTTGCCCTCAGTTTCTCCAGCCATGCCTCCTCCTAAGCCTTCAGGCAATCGATAGCGGCGCTAGACATGTCGTCATTTCCGGTGACATCACTGCTATCCAGACACCGCCTCCTATCACTTCAGTCCACTTCTTGGAACGTTACACTAGCGGTTCACCCTGACTGGTCTCCTAGGACATTAGGTCCCGCCCTCTGACCACATATACTAGGCTTTCTCCTCCCTTGACATGGCGACCTTAGGAACCAGCGGGGAATACCACATTCCACGCCTGTCATACTTCCTGCTCTCACTACTGGGTACGTTTCTACATACAGTGGGTACGGAAAGTATTCAGACCCCTTTAAATTTTTCACTCTTTGTTTCATTGCAGCCATTTGGTAAATTCTAAAAAGTTCATTTTTTTCTCATTAAAGTCCACTCTGCACCCCATCTTGACTGAAAAAAAACAGAAATGTAGAAATTTTTGCAAATTTATTAAAAAAGAAAAACTGAAATATCACACGGGCATAAGTATTCAGACCCTTTACTCAGACACTCATATTTAAGTCACATGCTGTCCATTTCCTTGTGATCCTGCTTGAGATGGTTCTACTCCTTCATTGGAGTCCAGCTGTATTTAATTAAACTGATAGGGCTTGATTTGGAAAGGCACACACCTGTCTATATAAGACCTCACAGCTCACAGTGCATGTCGGACCAAATGAGAATCATGAGCTCAAAGGAACTGCCCAAGGAGCTCAGAGACAGAATTTTGGCAAGGCACAGATCTGGCCAAGGTTATAAAAGAATTTCTGCATTACTCAAGGATTATGGAGGCCACTGTGCTCTTAGGAACCTTAAATGGAAGACGTTTGGGACCACCAGAAGTCTCCCTAGACCTGGCCGTCCAGCCAAACTGAGCAATCGTGGGAAAAGAGCCTTGGTGAGAGAGGTAAAGAAGAACCCCAAGATCACTGTGACTGAGCTCCAGAGATGCAGTGGGGAGATGGGAGAAAGTGCCACAAAGTCAACTATCACTGCAGCCCTCCACCAGTCGGGCCATTATGGCAGAGTGGCCCGACGGAAGCCTCTCCTCAGTGCAAGACATATGAAAGCCCGCATAGAGTTTGCTCAAAACCTATGACTATGAGAAATAAGATTCTCTGGTCTGATGAGACAAAGATAGAATTTTTTGGTGATAATTCTAAGCGGTATGTGTGGAGAAAACCAGGCACTGCTCATCACCTGCCCAATACAATCCCAACAGTGCAATATGGTGGTGGCAGCATCTTGCTGTGGGGGTGTTTTTCAGCTGCAGGCACAGGATGACTGGTTGCAATTGAAGGAAACATGAATGCGGCCAAGTACAGACATATCCTGGATGAAAACCTCTTCCAGAGTGCTCTGCACCTCAGGTTTGGCCAAAGGTTCACCTTCCAACAAGACAATGACCCTAAGCACACAGCTAAAATAACAAAGGAGTGGCTTCAGAACAACTCTGTGACCATTCTTGACTGGCCCAGCCAGAGCCCTGACCTAAACCCAATTGAGCATCTCTGGAGAGACCTGAAAATGGCTGTCCACCAACGTTCACCCTCCAATCTGACGGAACTGGAGAGGATCTGCAAGGAAGAATGGCAGAGGATCCCCAAATCCAGGTGTGAAAAACTTGTTGCATCATTCCCAAGAAGACTTATGGCTGTACTAGCCCAAAAGGGTGCTTCTACTCAATACTGAGCAAAGGGTCTGAATACTTATGACCATGTGATATTTCAGTTTTTCTTTTTTAATAAATTTGCAAAAAATTTTACATTTCTGTTTTTTTTCAGTCAAGATGGGGTGCAGAGTGCACTTTAATGAGAAAAAATGAACTTTTTAGAATTTACCAAATGGCTGCAATGAAACAAAGAGTGAAAAATTTAAAGGGGTCTGAATACTTTCCGTACCCACTGTATATCTGCTGGTACCTATTGGATAATCCCTATGAGGCTGGTGTTCTTATGGCTGTTTGTCTCCCTAGATCCTGTCTATCCACTGAGACACTGTGTACTTCCTGCTTTCACCTTTAACTATATTCCTAGCAGTCTGGTAGGTCACACTTATTATACAGCCATTATGTGCACTCTATTGCAATGTTTTTGATTTTCAGATAATTATGAATTTCAGAAATACCTTATGACAGTTTGTTTCTAGTACTTTTTATGCTTTTGTCTGATATATGTAGTTTTTACTTTTATTTCTTTATGCTGCAGCACACACTGATGAAGGTCTTGAGGACCAAAACAATTGTACCTGTGTTGGACTGCAATTAAATACATTAAAATTATGCCTGTTTGAGTGCCAAGTTTCATTTGCTTTTTGAATGGATTTGGACCCTACTTGCTCACCTATTCCACCAGTGTTGCGGTTTTCTACACTATTATCTGAGATGAATCTGTGACTTCTCTGCATTTAGTGGTCAGTACTCACCTGGGTAGTCATATGTAGGAATCTCTTCTTTACACCGCTCATCACCCCTCACACATGTCTCTGTGGTATTAATATGGGTCAGATCTTCACCCTGAAACAAATATTGTAAAAGTCACTGTAGAGTCGGAGTCTTTGCCTCCTGCCGGGCAGAGACGCCGATCCCCTCACAGCCTCGGTCCCGGCGTCTTCCGGCTCCCCTGCTGCATCTGCCCGGGGTGTGCGCAGCACGCGCAGTTCCCCGGACACTGTTCTTGCCGTCCTAAAGAGTCCCCAGCCAATGGCCCGGAGGACTGCTCCTATATTAGGCACCTCCTCAAAAATGGAGGTGCCGGTGCAAGGTTGTTGTTTGCGTGCTAACACTCTCCTCAGCCCTCAGGTTCCAGTGCCCGCCAGCCTGTGTATCTGCTGTGCCCGTCTGTTTGTCTATCAGCCGTGCCCGCCTGCTTGTCTACCTGCATCACCTGTAGACAACCAACAGGAGATTAGACCCCTAAGATATAACTTTTATTCGAATATGCTAAAAAGGACTCAATAGTCACCACAACAACAAACACAAAAACAAGACAAAATGTCAGGGAACAGGGATAAGTCACACATCAGTCAGGAAGGATTACAGGCTCTATCTGTCCCTATTTTGTCCCTAAATTCTCTCCCTTCCTGACAGCGGAGGTTGGCACCCTAATTTTTGCTCCGTGGCGCCCCCGCTCAACGTCGGTGTCCCTAATAACCCTGGTAAATATCTATCTTTATATTTAAAAAACCACAATCGTGAATAAAAGATAGAGAAAAGTGAACGTACAGATTAAGAAGCCGACAATTCATCATAGATATGCATTTAAGGAGACCCAAGTCTATATATTGCGACAATAATAATAGCCCTGGGAATTTTTAGAAGGTAAGATTTGTCTCAAGATAGCTGGTTTATTACATTCATACACAAACCAGCATATACTAAATAACCAAAGCTAATAAAGCAGGTTCTGTTATATATGAGACTAATCCCCAGAAGTAATGCCCACAGACCGGTATCACATGTGCATCCTGCTCTATGTCGTTCTAAATTGTCAGAGCCAGAATGTGATAGAGACTGTAACACATACAAGCAAAACAAATGACCAATTCTAAATGCATTATAACAATCTCAATATCATTTAGTAAGGAATAGCATTTATCATTGGTAATGCATTATGTCACATCTCATAGATATCAAAGAAATAACACATATCATTGGTGAATCATAGATATGAGGGACTATCATGTCCCAAATGCAAAAACAGTCTGATATCACAAATATATACTGTGATATCAGACTGTTTTTGCATTTGGGACATGATATGAGGGACTATCTATGATAAGTGCTAAATCCCTGTATTTTCTGACATAGGATATTAGGAATCACCAATGATTTGTGTTATTTCTTTGATATCTATGAGATGTGACATAATGCATTACCAATGATAAATGCTATTCCTTACTAAATGATATTGAGATTGTTATATCGAGACTGCCTATCTGGATTCCGGAGCCGCTGGGAGCCTTATTCAACAGGCCGTTGTGGAGCGATATCAGATTTCTACCATACGTCTGGCTGATCCTTTAGCGGTTTCCTCTGTGGATGGAAAGCTTTTCTCTGAGACCATCTTGTTTGTCACTGAGCCTGTAACTCTTCAGGTGGGAATGCTACATTCGGAGAGGGTCTCCTTTTACATGCTGTCCGGTCTCTCTCTTATCCCCTCTTGCTTGGCCTGCCTTGGTTACAGAGACATGAGCCCGTCCTGAATTGGAGCTCGGGTGAGGTGCTCCATTGGGGTCAGGAATGTCATAAGTCCTGTCTGGTTCCGATTCGTCCTGTTTGACCTCCGTCTACTCAAGCTAACCTACCTGGTCTGCCGGCACCCTACTGGTCATATGCAGACATCTTTGATAAAAAGGAGGCAGAGACACTACCACCTCATAGGCCGTATGATTGCCCCATCGACCTAATACCTGGTGCTTCACCTCCTGGCGGGCGAATCTACCCCTTGTCGCTGGCCGAGACCCGTGCTATGTCTGAATACATAGAAGAGAATATTGCTAGGGGATTTATCCAGAAATCCACCTCTCCGGCTGGAGCAGGATTCTTCTTCGTCAAAAAGAAAGATGGCTCTCTTCGTCCATGTATGGACTATAGGGGCCTAAACCAGATTACCATCAAAAATAAGTACCCCATGCCTCTCATCTCGGAGCTGTTTGACAGTCTAAAAGGTGCGAAGATCTTCACTTAGCTCGATCTTCGTGGGGCGTACAATCTGGTCCAGATTCGCCAGGTAGACGAGTGGAAGACGGCATTCAACACTCGGGATGGTCAGTACGAGTACCGCGTGATGCCCTTCGGTCTCCGTAATGCTCCAGCAGTCTTCCAGGAGTTAGTGAATGACATCATCCGAGATCTCCTGTATTCCCGCGTGGTGGTGTGCCTGAACGATATCTTGGTGTTCTCCCTCTCACCGGAGGGATGTTCGTCAGGTACTGCTGAGGCTCCAGAAGAATCGTCTGTATGCTAAGTAGGAGAAATGCCTCTTTGAGCAGACATCCCTACCATTTTTGGGGTATATCATCTCTGAGACCGGACTGCGGATGGATCCCGAGAAGGTGTCAGCTGTCTTAAAGTGGCCCCGACCTGAGGGGTTTAAGGATATTCAGTGGTTTCTGGGATTCGCTAACTATTACCGCCTCTTCATTCCTTATTTCTCCTCCCGGACTGCTCCCATCTCTGCTCTCACCCGTAAAGGAGCAATTCCCAGGGAATGGACTTCCGAGGCAGAAAGTGCCTTTGTTTCTCTTAATCAAGCCTTCTCCTCCGCTCCTGTGCTACATCGTCCAGATTGCAATAAACAGTTCTTCCTGGAGGTTGACGCCACTTCCTCCGGGACCGGAGCAGTGCTCACCCAGAAATCCTCGTCCGGGCGAATGGTAACCTGCGGCTTCTTCTCCAAACTCTTTTCTTTGTCCGAGCTTAATTACTCCATAGGAAATCGAGAACTGATGGCCATCAAATTAGCGCTGGAGGAGTGGTGCTACTTGCACTCGGTGGTCATCTACACGGACCATAAAAACCTCGTTACTTGCAGACCGCCCAAAGATTAAATCCGGGCCGGGTCAGATGGTCTTTGCTCGTTTCAGCTTCACTCTCCATTTCCGCCCGGCAGACAAGAATATTAAAGGTGAAGCTCTATTCCGCTCTTTTCTGTCTACCGATCAAGAGGAGGAGCCTCTACACATCATTGACCCCTCCAGTATAATGACCGTTGCTCCGTTTGACCTGTCTCATCTACCTCCTGGTAAGACCTTTGTAGCGGCTCAGGATCGGAAGAGGGTCTTACTCTGGGGTCATTCGGCCAAACTGGCTGGTCATGCCGGCCAGAGGAAGACGCTTCTGCTCATTGCCAGATATTATTGGTGGCCCACCCTGCACAAGGATGTTTCAGATTTTGTCGTGGCCTGTTCCTCCTGTGCCTGTAACAAGATACCTAGGCACCTCCCAGCTGGTCGTCTTCTTCCTCTACCCGTGCCTTCTGCTCCTTGGCAACACATTGCTATGGACTTCATCACTGATCTTCCGGTATCTGTCGTTTCTACCGTCATATGGGTGGTCGCTGACCGCTTCTCCAAGATGGCTCACTTCATTCCTTTGCCTGGTCTTCCGTCCGCATCGGTGCTGGCTAAGGACTTCATCCGTCATATCTTTCGTCTCCAAGGCTTACCCCTCCACATTGTCTCAGACAGAGGAGTTCAGTTCACTTCTCGCTTCTGGAGAGCCACGTGCAAGCTGCTGGATGTCTCTTTGGACTTTTCTTCAGCCTATCATCCTCAGTCCAATGGAACGTATTAATCAGATCCTTACCAGTTTTCTTCGGCACTTTGTCAACGCTCATCATAGCGATTGGGTAGAACTTCTGCCTTGGGCCGAGTTTTCTTATAACAACCATGTGAGCGAGTCCGCTGCTAAGTCTCCATTTTTTGTGGTTTACGGTTGACACCCCGAATTCCGTTTCCCATCTCTTCTTCAGTGGACAATCCTGCCGCGGAATCTCTCGTCAGTGAATTTGAGACACTTGATCCGCGCTTCTTCAGTCCTCCGAACGGATGAAGAAGCATGCTGATAAGAGACATCTGGATCCACCTCTATTTCATCCGGGAGACAAGATCTGGCTTTCCTCCAAATATGTCCGTCTCAAGATACCATCATACAAGTTGGGCCCGGGTTTCATCGGTCCTTTCTAGATTCTAAACCAAATAAATCCAGTGGCATACAAGCTGAAACTCCCTGCCTCCTTACGGATTCCCAATTCCTTTCATGTGTCTCTCCTCAAGCCTATTGTCCTTAATCCTTTCTCTGACGATCCAGGTACCACTCCAGCTCCAGTCTCCGCTGAGGACGTCTTTGAGGTAGAGAATATTTTGGCCATCAAGAGGGTAAGAGGAAAGACTTTCTTTCTTGTGGATTGGAAGGGGTTTGGTCCTGAGGAGAGGTCTTGGGAGCCCAGGGAGAACATTCATGCTCCTGGTCTTCTAGAAAAATTTCTTGCGAGCCTAAAGAAGATGTGGCATAGAGGAGGGGGTACTGTAGCGTCGGCGTCTCTGCCTCCTGCTGGGCAGAGACGCCGATCCCCTCACCACCGCGGTCCCGGTCCGGCGTCTTCCGGCTCCCCTGCTGCATCTGCATGGGGTGTGTGCACCACACGCAGTTCTCCACGCACTGTTCTTTGGGCGCACGTGCGTGAGCTCCTTCCCTCTTAAAGGGGCCACGCGATCAGTCCTAAAAAGAGTCCCCGGCCAATGGCCGGAGGACTGCTCCTATATTAGGCACCTCCTCCAAAATTGAGGTGCCTGTGCAAGGTTATTGTTTGTGTGCTAACACTCTCCTCAGCCCTCAGGTTCCAGTGCCCGCCTGCCTATCAGCCGTGCCCGCCAGCCTGTCTATCAGCCGTGCCCGCCTGCTTGTCTACCCGCATCACCTGCCTGTCTACCAGCCGTGCTCATCTGCTGTGCCTGTCGGCTTCGGCCATCAGTCCCGTGGGAGTCGCCTGCTCTCACACAAGGTCGGTCCCAGAGTGGCACCTGGTTCACCTTCCCGGTCCCTCCTTGGTTTACGGAGTCGACTAAGCCGCCATGTGGCCAGGGTCGGTCAGGGTAGGCACTTAGTTACGCCCCTCTGGTCCCTCCTTGTATCACAGCACAGAGGTTTCACCACCCGGATCCGTAACAGTCACAGATAGATGGAGAATTCACATCTATGATCAGCTCTAATCCTGCCATCTCCACCATTCTCATTACACAAGTATAAAACATATAACACTGGTGGATAAAACAAGACTGAGCACAAGACCATCACAGGATTCTACACATCATAGGGGAGATCTCATGACACATTCTCTCCATCTACCTGATGATCCTGAGGAACATCGGGATCTTCAGGTTTACAGTCCTGTGGAAGAAGAGGACGAGGACATCTCTCTGGTGTTGTCCTCTCACTAGATAGATCTGAAGGAAACACATACAGGGACTGAATTCATTCTTTACATACAGATAATTATAGGCCATGTGTATTTAGTTCTGTCTTATTACCTGTTGATGTCAGGGGCTGGGGAACCTCCATCTTGATGTCCCTGTACAGATATTGGTGTCCTTCTAAATACTCCCACTCCTCCATGGAGAAATAGACAGCGACATCCTGACATCTTATAGAAGCCTGACACATACAATGATACCGTTACCCCCCCGATCCCTTCACAGCGTTACTGTATAAAGTCCCAGCATTCCCAGCAGTGTCACCTCTACAGTCAGCAGCTCAATCATCTTGTAGGTGAGTTCTAGGATCTTCTGTTCATTGATGTCCTCATGTATCAGGGGGTGAGGTGGAGGCCTTGTGATTGGGCTCAGGGGTCTTCCCCATCCCTCAGACACATGAACCAGACAGCACTCACTAGAGGTCTTCTTCACTACTGTGTAATCCTGGTTATGGAGAGACACATTAATAAATCTCACTCCAGACATTTCCAGAGTCCTCACCTCTCCAGTTCTGTCCATCTGTTATTCCAAGAATGATGTAATGTGACGTCATCAGAATCTCTCACCTCTCCAGTAAGACGGAAGAGGATCTCTAGGGTCAGATGCAATATCCTCTCCGCCATCTTGTCCCTGTCCATATCCATGCTTAATGGATGAAGCAGAAAAATTTTCTTATTTAGAGGATTCGATTTTGTAGAGACCTAAATAGGAAGATGATGAGCCGATGTAAATTCATAAAAATCTTGTGTAATAATACAATCACTGGAGATAATAAGGGAAACATATGAGATTTACTATTTTATACTATTTAGTTTTCTTCTTTACATCTAGTAATAAAACCTTTATATTTTAGGCCACAGACAACAAGCAGTTTCTTCCTCGGAGTCTGCAGCTGAATACCTTTCTCATAGACTCATCTTCCTTATTGCTAATTCTCGTCTTATTTACCGACACTGGAATCAGCATTAGCAATACTGCAGGAGATATTCATTACACGTGACAGGAGAAATAACTACTTCATGATGAGGACGACATCTTCATCTTCTACTACGGCTCTAGAAACATATTGGGCCAGAGTCCTGTCACCCACTACATCACCACCAGCTGTCTATATGAATGTTTCCCGTCTTCCCCGGGCTCTACCATGTTAGATCTCAGGTCTGATTCACACACAGAAATTTGAGACATTTATAAAAGCTTGTTTGTAAGAACACCAAGACAGGAGGTATTTGATGCCAAATTCTCCATATACAATGTATTTTTTCTCTCTGGATATGAAAGGATTTTTTTAGCATTTTCATGTAGGTTTCCATATATTACATGAAAAACACCCCAAAAAAATACAGTTGGGGATGGAGGTACTGGGGGAACATTATACAGAGTGTGGGTGGATGGCGGTACTAGGGGAACAGTATACTGTGTGTAGGGGCCAAGAAAGGGGCACTGTACTATGGGAGCAATACATGATTCCTTCACAAAAACACCCCAAATATAACATTTTTTAAGCTAAAGTGTCTAAACAGACTTTCTTTCAGATCCATAAAGGGGCACTTTTCCGTGTTTGTCATGTCAGAACTGTTGGAGGATTATTAGAGGTGATAGTTTTCCCAGCAATTAGAAGGGACACCTGTGGAAATTGGTGTTTTTTTTACCAGCTACAGTTCTGATGTGATTTACTCGGTAAAGTGCCCTTGTGGTAAAGTGGACAAACGTCACGATCAATGAAATCAGCCTGAAGGAACATCGTCCTCTATTCAGCTCTATGAATCTAGGATGAAATCCACTGCAGCCACTGCAAGAAAAAGAATGAGGAAGAGCAGACGTTTGGGGAGACCACCGTGGCCAGACATTTCTCGGAGATGGTGATAAAAGTTCTGATCTCACATGGTCGGTGTTAGAAGAAACGACCGCAGCGGATTCACAATCACAACGCTGTAAACTTCTACTGAGACGAGTTCTAGATTTACTCCCTGGAATCACTTTCTCCCAAAGGGTTAAATGACGTCTGTAACGTCAACGTCTTTCTATGAAGCTTCTTCTCTGAACTTTATTCCTCAGTTGTCTGTCGGGAAGTTTTTTCTAAAAAAATATTTTTGTGTGTTTTTTTTTCTTTTAGTTTACTGGGTTAGTAATAGACGCTTCTCCAATACTAACTCTTGGGACTGATACCAGCTGAGAATACACGACTGATGTAAACCCAAAAAATATTACCCCGGTTGCCAACATACCAGTGCAATTGGGAAGAAGTCGGCAAAGTGCCAAAATTTTTCGCATCTAATGTGATTTGCAAATTCTGGGGCTGCTGCGGACTGGTATTTTTTGGCTGGAAGGGGCCAATATCCATGAACCTTGCCAGCAGGATAATATCAGCCCCCAGCTGTCTGCTTTACCTTAGCCGGTTATCAAAAATAGGGGGGGGGGGGGGGGACTCCACATCATTTTTTTTAATTCATTATTTATTTAATAGGTTTAAAAAAGGTGAAATACACCCTTTAGTGCCACATGGAAGGCACTAAAGGGTGCAACTTTGTAATATTTAGGGGGAGGGAGCGGACATTAATCTAAGCATTCACTCCTATTAACAACTCTCCTTGAACAACCGTACTTTCTGAGGACAGTGGGCCGGGCATCGCATCACTTCTGTAAGACCCAATTACTAGTGATCAGTGAATGGTCTTTGGATAAGGGGTTAACCAAGTACGCTCGAGCATAACTGAGTATCTTTGGAGTGCTCGTATATCATGTTCGAGTCCCTGTGCCTGCATGATGTGCGGCTGTTAGACAGCCTCAACACATGCAGGGATTGCCTGTTTGTTAGGGAATCGTCACGTGTTGAAGCTGTTAAACAGCCGCAAATCATGCAGACACAGGGACTCGAACATGATATACGAGCACTCCGATGATACTCAGTTATGCTCGAGCGTGCTCGGTTAACCCCTTATCGGAGCACGTTCCCTCATCACTACCGATAACAAGATGCGGCCGGCCAATCACAGTAATGCTAGTAGAAAACATGGCTACAGCACTACAGTGTATGGCAGGCAATGCCCGAATGTACAGGGTGGGCCATTTATATGGATACACCTAAATTAAATGGGAATGTTTGGTGATATCAACTTCCTGTTTGTGGCACATTAGTATATGGGAGGGAGAAAACTTTTCCAGATGGGTGGTGACCATGGTGGCCATTTTGAAGTCGGCCATTTTGGATCCAACTTTATTTTTTTCAATGGGAAGAGGGTCATGTGACACATCAGACTTATTGAGAATTTCATAAGAAAAACAATGGTGAGCTTGCTTTTAACGTAACTTTATTCTTTCATGAGTTATTTACAAGTTTATGACCACTTATAAAATGTGTTCAAAGTGCTGCCCATTGTGTTGGATTGTCAGTCAACCCTCTTCTCCCACTCTTGACACACTGATAGCAACACCGCAGATGAAATGCTAGCACAGGCTTCCAGGATCCGTTGTTTCAGATGCTGCACATCTCGTATCTTGATGGTCTGGTGTGGTATATGGGGTACAAAGATAATGGGGCCATTCTTCATCAATGGAAACCTCAATGCCACTGGATATCTGAAATTGCTACATGATGATGTGTTGCCCTCTTTATGCACTGAAGATGACACGTTCCGTGAGTTTTTCCAACATGATGGTGCACCACCACATTATGGGTGTCAGGTCCGAGCATTCCTACATGAACAGTTTCCTGGAAAGTGGATTGGTTGTCATGGGCCAGTTGAATGGCCACTAAGGTCTCCCGATCTGACCCCCTTAGACTTTTATCTTTGGGGTCATCTGAAGACAATTGTCTATGCTGTGAAGATACGAGATGTGCAGCTTCTGAAACAGCGGATACTGGAAGCCTGTGCTAGCATTTCTTCTGCGGTGTTGCTATCAGTGTGTCAAGAGTGGGAGAAGAGGGTTGCATGGACAATCCAACACAATGGGCAGCACTTTGAGCACATTTTATAAGTGGTCATAAACTTGTAAATAACTCATGAAAGAATAAAGTTACGTTAAAACCAAGCACACCATTGTTTTTCTTATGAAATTCTCAATAAGTCTGATGTGTCACATGACCCTCTTCCCATTGAAAAAAATAAAGTTGGATCCAAAATGGCCGACTTCAAAATGGCCACCATGGTCACCACCCATCTGGAAAAGTTTCCCCCTCCCATATACTAATGTGCCACAAACAGGAAGTTGATATCACCAACCATTCCCATTTAATTTAGGTGTATCCATATAAATGGCCCAACCTGTATATTGGCTGCATAGCAGACACAAGACATACGAGAGGCGGTCTAGAACTCCCCCGATACTCGATCCAGTAATGGAGAGATATCACTACTATCTACATTACTGTGCTGGAGCTAGGAGAGGAATAATGGCGTTGTGTGAGGACTTCTCTGGGCTTCTGTCCTTCATCCTGCAGTCGTCTGAATGGATCTAATGTGGACGGGAACCAGCTAAGCCGCATTCTGTCCACAGCTGTTACCTCACTGTTCACACCACACAGAGACCCCAAAAGAGTCTCCGTGCTGAAGGTGTTAATGCCCCCTGCGCCCAGTAATGGGGTCTCCACATACCTCCACCTGCAGAGCCGCCACCACATATATGGCTGCTCTGTGCGCACAGGAGCTGTGATGAGGTCACAGGAGGGAAGGAGTCAGGGGTCACATGATCAGGGGCCTCAGTGGATGCAGGACTCTGCTGTGCTGGTTGTCATGGTGCTGGATGAGCTGAAGTTTATGTGTGGGGTCAGGAGGGGTTTACAGTGTGGATGTAGCAGAGCCGCGTGTGTACGAGGTGTACGGAGCGGAGCCGTGTGTGTACGAGGTGTACGGAGCAGAGCCGTGTGTGTACGAGGTGTACGGAGCAGAGCCGTGTGTGTACGAGGTGTACGGAGCAGAGCCACGTGTGTACGAGGGGTACGGAGCAGAGCCGCGTGTGTACGAGGTGTACGGAGCAGAGCCGCGTGTGTACGAGGTGTACGGAGCAGAGCCGCGTGTACGAGGTGTACGGAGCAGAGCCGCGTGTGTACGAGGTGTACGGAGCAGAGCCGCGTGTGTACGAGGTGTACGGAGCAGAGCCGCGCGTGTACGAGGTGTACGGAGCGGAGCCGCGTGTGTACGAGGTGTACGGAGCGGAGCCGCGTGTGTACGAGGTGTACAGAGCGGAGCCACGCGTGTACGAGGTGTACGGAGCAGAGCCGCGTGTGTACGAGGTGTACGGAGCAGAGCCGCGTGTGTACGAGGTGTACGGAGCAGAGCCGCGTGTGTACGAGGTGTATGGAGCAGAGCCGCACGTGTACCAGGTGTACGGAGCGGAGCCACGTGTGTACGAGGTGTACGGAGCGGAGCCGCGTGTGTACGAGGTGTACGGAGCGGAGCCACGTGTGTACAAGGTGTACGGAGCGGAGCCGCGTGTGTACGAGGTGTACGGAGCGGAGCCACGTGTGTACGAGGTGTACGGAGCGGAGCCACGTGTGTACGAGGTGTACGAAGCGGAGCCGCGTGTGTACGAGCTGTACGAGGTGTACGGAGCGGAGCCGCGCGTGTACGAGGTGTACGGAGCAGAGCCGCATGTGTACGAGGTGTACGGAGCGGAGCCGCGTGTGTAAGAGGTGTACGGAGCGGAGCCGCGTGTGTACGGAGCGGAGAAGCGTGTGTACGAGGTGTACGGAGCGGAGCCGCGTGTGTAAGAGGTGTACGGAGCGGAGCCGCGTGTGTACGAGGTGTACGGAGCGGAGCCGCACGTGTACGAGGCGTACGGAGCGGAGCAGCGCGCTTACGAGACGTACGGAGCGGAGCCGCGTGTGTACGAGGCGTACGGAGCGGAGCCGCGTGTGTACGAGGTGTACGGAGCGGAGCCGTGTGTACGAGGTGTGCGGAGTCGCGTGTACGAGGTGTACGGAGCAGAGTCGCGTGTGTACGAGGTGTACGGAGCGGAGCCGCATGTGTACGAGGTGTACGGAGCGGAGCCGCGTGTGTACGAGGTGTACGGAGCGGAGCCGCGTGTGTACGAGGTGTACGGAGCAGAGCCGCGTGTGCACGAGGTGTACGGAGCAGAGCCACACGTGTACAAGGTGTACGGAGCAGAGCCGCGTGTGTACGAGGTGTACGGAGCAGAGCCGCGTGTGTACGAGGCGTACGGAGCAGAGCCACACGTGTACCAGGTGTACGGAGCGGAGCCACGCGTGTACGAGGTGTACGGAGCGGAGCCACGTGTGTACGAGGTGTACAGAGCGGAGCCACGCGTGTACGAGGTGTACGGAGCAGAGCCGCGTGTGTACGAGGCGTAGGGAGCAGAGCCGCACGTGTACCAGGTGTACGGAGCGGAGCCACGCGTGTACGAGGTGTACGGAGCGGAGCCGCGTGTGTACGAGGTGTACGGAGCGGAGCCGCGTGTGTACGAGGTGTACGGAGCGGAGCCACGTGTGTACGAGGTGTACGGAGCGGAGCCACGTGTGTACGAGGTGTACGGAGCGGAGCCACGTGTGTACGAGGTGTACGAAGCGGAGCCGCGTGTGTACGAGCTGTACGAGGTGTACGGAGCGGAGCCGCGCGTGTACGAGGTGTACGGAGCAGAGCCGCGTGTGTACGAGGTGTACGGAGCGGAGCCGCGTGTGTAAGAGGTGTACGGAGCGGAGCCGCATGTGTACGAGGTGTACGGAGCGGAGCCGCACGTGTACGAGGCGTACGGAGCGGAGCAGCGCGCTTACGAGACGTACGGAGCGGAGCCGCGTGTGTACGAGGCGTACGGAGCGGAGCCGCGTGTGTACGAGGTGTACGGAGCGGAGCCGTGTGTACGAGGTGTGCGGAGCCGCGTGTAGGAGGTGTACGGAGCAGAGTCGCGTGTGTACGAGGTGTACGGAGCGGAGCCGCGTGTGTATGAGGTGTACGGAGCGGAGCCGCGTGTGTACGAGGTGTACGGAGCGGAGCCGCGTGTGCACGAGGTGTACGGAGCAGAGCCACACGTGTACAAGGTGTACGGAGCAGAGCCGCGTGTGTACGAGGTGTACGGAGCAGAGCCGCGTGTGTACGAGGCGTACGGAGCCGAGCCACACGTGTACCAGGTGTACGGAGCGGAGCCGTGTGTACGAGGTGTGCGGAGCCGCGTGTACGAGGTGTACGGAGCAGAGTCGCGTGTGTACGAGGTGTACGAAGCGGAGCCGCGTGTGTACGAGGTGTACGGAGCGGAGCCGCGCGTGTACGAGGTGTACGGAGCAGAGTCGCGTGTGTACGAGGTGTACGGAGCAGAGCCGCGTGTGTACGAGGTGTATGGAGCAGAGCCGCACGTGTACCAGGTGTACGGAGCGGAGCCACGTGTGTACGAGGTGTACGGAGCGGAGCCGCGTGTGTACGAGGTGTACGGAGCGGAGCCACGTGTGTACAAGGTGTACGGAGCGGAGCCGCGTGTGTACGAGGTGTACGGAGCGGAGCCGCGTGTGTACGAGGTGTACGGAGCGGAGCCACGTGTGTACGAGGTGTCCGGAGCGGAGCCACGTGTGTACGAGGTGTACGAAGCGGAGCCGCGTGTGTACGAGCTGTACGAGGTGTACGGAGCGGAGCCGCGCGTGTACGAGGTGTACGGAGCAGAGCCGCGTGTGTACGAGGTGTACGGAGCGGAGCCGCGTGTGTAAGAGGTGTACGGAGCGGAGCCGCGTGTGTACGGAGCGGAGAAGCGTGTGTACGAGGTTTACAGAGCGGAGCAACGTGTGTACGAGGTGTACGGAGCGGAGCCGCGTGTGTAAGAGGTGTACGGAGCGGAGCCGCGTGTGTACGAGGTGTACGGAGCGGAGCCGCACGTGTACGAGGCGTACGGAGCGGAGCAGCGCGCTTACGAGACGTACGGAGCGGAGCCGCGTGTGTACGAGGCGTACGGAGCGGAGCCGCGTGTGTACGAGGTGTACGGAGCGGAGCCGCGTGTACGAGGTGTACGGAGCAGAGTCGCGTGTGTACGAGGTGTACGGAGCGGAGCCGCATGTGTACGAGGTGTACGGAGCGGAGCCGCGTGTGTACGAGGTGTACGGAGCGGAGCCGCGTGTGTACGAGGTGTACGGAGCAGAGCCGCGTGTGCACGAGGTGTACGGAGCAGAGCCACACGTGTACAAGGTGTACGGAGCAGAGCCGCGTGTGTACGAGGTGTACGGAGCAGAGCCGCGTGTGTACGAGGCGTACAGAGCAGAGCCACACGTGTACCAGGTGTACGGAGCGGAGCCACGCGTGTACGAGGTGTACGGAGCGGAGCCACGTGTGTACGAGGTGTACAGAGCGGAGCCACGTGTGTACGAGGTGTACAGAGCGGAGCCACGCGTGTACGAGGTGTACGGAGCAGAGCCGCGTGTGTACGAGGTGTACGGAGCAGAGCCGCGTGTGTACGAGGCGTAGGGAGCAGAGCCGCACGTGTACCAGGTGTACGGAGCGGAGCCACGCGTGTACGAGGTGTACGGAGCGGAGCCGCGTGTGTACGAGGTGTACGGAGCGGAGCCGCGTGTGTACGAGGTGTACGGAGCTGAGCCACGTGTGTACGAGGTGTACGGAGCGGAGCCACGTGTGTACGAGGTGTACGAAGCGGAGCCGCGTGTGTACGAGGTGTACGGAGCGGAGCCGCGCGTGTACGAGGTGTACGGAGCAGAGCCGCGTGTGTACGAGGTGTACGGAGCGGAGCTGCGTGTGTAAGAGGTGTACGGAGCGGAGCCGCGTGTGTACGAGGTGTACGGAGCGGAGCCGCACGTGTACGAGGCGTACGGAGCGGAGCAGCGCGCTTACGAGACGTACGGAGCGGAGCCGCGTGTGTACGAGGCGTACGGAGCGGAGTCGCGTGTGTACGAGGTGTACGGAGCGGAGCCGCGTGTGTATGAGGTGTACGGAGCGGAGCCGCGTGTGTACGAGGTGTACGGAGCGGAGCCGCGTGTGCACGAGGTGTACGGAGCAGAGCCACACGTGTACAAGGTGTACGGAGCAGAGCCGCGTGTGTACGAGGTGTACGGAGCAGAGCCGCGTGTGTACGAGGCGTACGGAGCAGAGCCACACGTGTACCAGGTGTACGGAGCGGAGCCGTGTGTACGAGGTGTGCGGAGCCGCGTGTACGAGGTGTACGGAGCAGAGTCGCGTGTGTACGAGGTGTACGAAGCGGAGCCGCGTGTGTACGAGGTGTACGGAGCGGAGCCGCGCGTGTACGAGGTGTACGGAGCAGAGTCGCGTGTGTACGAGGTGTACGGAGCGGAGCCGCGTGTGTAAGCGGTGTACGGAGCGGAGCCGCGTGTGTACGAGGTGTACGGAGCGGAGCCGCACGTGTACGAGGCGTACGGAGCGGAGCCGCACGTGTACGAGGCGTACGGAGCGGAGCCGCGCGCTTACGAGACGTACGGAGCGGAGCCGTGCGTGTACGAGGCGTACGGAGCGGAGCCGCGTGTGTATGAGGTGTACGGAGCGGAGCCGCGTGTACGAGGTGTGCGGAGCCGCGTGTACGAGGTGTACGGAGCAGAGTCGCGTGTGTACGAGGTGTAGGGAGCGGAGCCGCGTGTGTATGAGGTGTACGGAGTGGAGCCGCGTGTGCACGAGGTGTACGGAGCAGAGCCACACGTGTACAAGGTGTACGGAGCAGAGCCGCGTGTGTACGAGGTGTACGCAGCAGAGCCGCGTGTGTACGAGGCGTACGGAGCAGAGCCACACGTGTACCAGGTGTACGGAGCGGAGCCACGCGTGTACCAGGTGTACGGAGCGGAGCCGCGTGTGTACGAGGTGTACGGAGCGGAGCCGCGTGTGTACGAGGTGTACGAAGCGGAGCCGCGTGTGTACGAGGTGTACGGAGCAGAGCCACGCGTGTACGAGGTGTACGGAGCGGAGCCACGTGTGTACGAGGTGTACGAAGCGGAGCCGCGTGTGTACGAGGTGTACGGAGCGGAGCCGCGCGTGTACGAGGTGTACGGAGCAGAGCCGCGTGTGTACGAGGTGTACGGAGCGGAGCCGCGTGTGTAAGAGGTGTACGGAGCGGAGCCGCGTGTGTAAGAGGTGTACGGAGCGGAGCCGCGTGTGTACGAGGTGTACGGAGCGGAGCCGCGTGTGTACGAGGTGTACGGAGCGGAGCCGCGTGTGTACGAGGTGTACGGAGCGGAGCCGCGTGTGTACGAGGTGTACGGAGCGGAGCCGCGTGTGTACGGAGCGGAGCCGCGTGTGTACGGAGCGGAGCCGCGTGTGTACGAGGTGTACGGAGCGGAGCCACGCGTGTACGAGGTGTACGGAGCGGAGCCGCGTGTGTACGAGGTGTACGGAGCGGAGCAGCGCGTGTACGAGGTGTACGGAGCGGAGCCGCGTGTGTACGAGGTGTACGGAGCGGAGCCGCGTGTGTACGAGGTGTACGGAGCGGAGCCGCGTGTGTACGAGGTGTACGGAGCGGAGCCGCGTGTGTACGAGGTGTACGGAGCGGAGCCGCGTGTGTACGAGATGTACGGAGCGGAGCCGCGTGTGTACGAGATGTACGGAGCCGCGCGTGTAGGAGGCGTACTGAGCGGAGCCGCACGTGTACGAGGCGTACGGAGCGGAGCCGCGCGCTTACGAGACGTAGGGAGCGGAGCTGCGCGTGTACGAGGCGTACGGAGCGGAGCCGAGTGTGTACGAGGTGTACGGAGCAGAGCCGCGTGTGTACGAGGTGTACGGAGCGGAGCCGCGTGTGTACGAGGTGTACGGAGCGGAGCCGCGTGTGTACGAGGTGTACGGAGCGGAGCCACGCGTGTACGAGGTGTACGGAGCGGAGCCGCGCGTGTACGAGGTGTGCGGAGCCGCGCGTGTACGAGGTGTACGGAGCGGAGCCGCGCGTGTACGAGGTGTACGGAGCGGAGCCGCGCGTGTACGAGGTGTACGGAGCGGAGCCGCGTGTGTAAGAGGTGTACGAGATGTACGGAGCGGAGCCGCGTATGTACGAGGTGCACGGAGCGGAGCCGCGTGTGTACGAGGTGTACGGAGCGGAGTCGCGTGTGTACGAGATGTACGGAGCGGAGTCGCGTGTGTACGAGATGTACGGAGCGGAGCCACGCGTGTACGAGGCGTACGGAGCGGAGCCGCACGTGTACGAGGCGTACGGAGCGGAGCCGCACGTGTACGAGGCGTACGGAGCGGAGCCGCGCGCTTACGAGACGTACGGAGCGGAGCCGCGTGTGTACGAGGTGTACGGAGCGGAGCCGTGTGTACGAGGTGTGCGGAGCCGCGTGTACGAGGTGTACGGAGCAGAGTCGCGTGTGTACGAGGTGTACGGAGCGGAGCCGCGTGTGTACGAGGTGTACGGAGCGGAGCCGCTTGTGTACGAGGTGTACGGAGCAGAGCCGCGTATGCACGAGGTGTACGGAGCAGAGCCACAAGTGTACGAGGTGTACGGAGCGGAGCCGCGTGTGTACGAGGTGTACGGAGTGGAGCCACACGTGTACGAGGTGTACGGAACGGAGCCGCACGTGTACGAGGTGTACGGAGCGGAGCCGCGTGTGTACGAGGTGTACGGAGCGGAGCCGCGTGTGTACGAGGTGTACGGAGCAGAGCCGCGTGTGTACGAGGTGTACGGAGCGGAGCCACGCGTGTACGAGGTGTACGGAGCGGAGCCGCGTGTGTACGAGGTGTATGGAGCGGAGCCGCGTGTGTACGAGGTGTACGGAGCGGAGCCGCGCGTGTACGAGGTGTACGGAGCAGAGCCGCGTGTGTACGAGGTGTACGGAGCGGAGCCGCTTGTGTAAGAGGTGTACGAGGTGTACGGAGCGGAGCCGCGTGTGTACAAGGTGTACGGAGTGGAGCCGCGTGTGTACAAGGTGTACGGAGCGGAGCCGCGTGTGTACGAGGTGTACGGAGCGGAGCCGCGTGTGTACGAGACGTACGGAGCGGAGCCGCACGTGTACGAGGCGTATGGAGCGGAGCCGCACGTGTACGAGGCGTAAGGAGCGGAGCCGCGCGCTTACGAGACGTACGGAGCGGAGCCGCGTGTGTACGAGGTGTACGGAGTGGAGCCACACGTGCACAAGGTGTACGGAACGGAGCCACACGTGTACGAGGTGTACGGAACGGAGCCGCACGTGTACGAGGTGTACGGAGCGGAGCCGCGTGTGTACGAGGTGTACGGAGCGGAGTCGCGTGTGTACGGAGCGGAGCCGCGTGTGTACGAGGTGTACGGAGCGGAGCCACGCGTGTACGAGGTGTACGGAGCGGAGCCGCGTGTGTACGAGGTGTACGGAGCGGAGCCGCGCGTGTACGAGGTGTACGGAGCAGAGCCGCGTGTGTACGAGGTGTACGGAGCGGAGCCGCGTGTGTACGAGGTGTACGGAGCGGAGCCGCGTGTGTAAGAGGTGTACGGAGCGGAGCCGCGTGTGTACGAGGTGTACGGAGCGGAGCCGCGTGTGTACGACGTGTACGGAGCGGAGCCGCGTGTGTACGACGTGTACGGAGCGGAGCCGCGTGTGTATGAGATGTACGGAGCGGAGCCGCGTGTGTACGAGATGTACGGAGCGGAGCCGCGCGTGTAGGAGGCGTACTGAGCGGAGCCGCACGGAGCGGAGCCGCACGTGTAGGAGGCGTACGGAGCGGAGCCGCACGTGTACGAGGCGTACGGAGCGGAGCCGCGCGCTTACGAGACGTACGGAGCGGAACTGCGCGTGTACGAGGCGTACGGAGCGGAGCCGAGTGTGTACGAGGTGTACGGAGCGGAGCCGCGTGTACGAGGTGTGCGGAGCCACGCGTGTACGAGGTGTACGGAGCAGAGTCGCGTGTGTACGAGGTGTACGGAGCGGAGCCGCGTGTGTACGAGGTGTACGGAGCGGAGCCGCGTGTGTACGAGGTGTACGGAGCGGAGCCGCGTGTGTACGACGTGTACGGAGCGGAGCCGCGTGTGTATGAGATGTACGGAGCGGAGCCGCGTGTGTACGAGATGTACGGAGCGGAGCCGCGCGTGTAGGAGGCGTACTGAGCGGAGCCGCACGGAGCGGAGCCGCACGTGTAGGAGGCGTACGGAGCGGAGCCGCACGTGTACGAGGCGTACGGAGCGGAGCCGCGCGCTTACGAGACGTACGGAGCGGAACTGCGCGTGTACGAGGCGTACGGAGCGGAGCCGAGTGTGTACGAGGTGTACGGAGCGGAGCCGCGTGTACGAGGTGTGCGGAGCCACGCGTGTACGAGGTGTACGGAGCAGAGTCGCGTGTGTACGAGGTGTACGGAGCGGAGCCGCGTGTGTACGAGGTGTACGGAGCGGAGCCGCGTGTGTACGAGGTGTACGGAGCGGAGCCGCGTGTGTACGAGGTGTACGGAGCGGAGCCGCGTGTGTACGAGGTGTACGGAGCGGAGCCGCGCGTGTACGAGGTGTACGGAGCGGAGCCGCGCGTGTACGAGGTGTACGGAGCAGAGCCACGCGTGTACGAGGTGTACGGAGCGGAGCCACGTGTGTACGAGGTGTACGAAGCGGAGCCGCGTGTGTACGAGGTGTACGGAGCGGAGCCGCGCGTGTACGAGGTGTACGGAGCAGAGCCGCGTGTGTACGAGGTGTACGGAGCGGAGCCGCGTGTGTAAGAGGTGTACGGAGCGGAGCCGCGTGTGTAAGAGGTGTACGGAGCGGAGCCGCGTGTGTACGAGGTGTACGGAGCGGAGCCGCGTGTGTACGAGGTGTACGGAGCGGAGCCGCGTGTGTACGAGGTGTACGGAGCGGAGCCGCGTGTGTACGAGGTGTACGGAGCGGAGCCGCGTGTGTACGGAGCGGAGCCGCGTGTGTACGGAGCGGAGCCGCGTGTGTACGAGGTGTACGGAGCGGAGCCACGCGTGTACGAGGTGTACGGAGCGGAGCCGCGTGTGTACGAGGTGTACGGAGCGGAGCAGCGCGTGTACGAGGTGTACGGAGCGGAGCCGCGTGTGTACGAGGTGTACGGAGCGGAGCCGCGTGTGTACGAGGTGTACGGAGCGGAGCCGCGTGTGTACGAGGTGTACGGAGCGGAGCCGCGTGTGTACGAGGTGTACGGAGCGGAGCCGCGTGTGTACGAGATGTACGGAGCGGAGCCGCGTGTGTACGAGATGTACGGAGCCGCGCGTGTAGGAGGCGTACTGAGCGGAGCCGCACGTGTACGAGGCGTACGGAGCGGAGCCGCGCGCTTACGAGACGTAGGGAGCGGAGCTGCGCGTGTACGAGGCGTACGGAGCGGAGCCGAGTGTGTACGAGGTGTACGGAGCAGAGCCGCGTGTGTACGAGGTGTACGGAGCGGAGCCGCGTGTGTACGAGGTGTACGGAGCGGAGCCGCGTGTGTACGAGGTGTACGGAGCGGAGCCACGCGTGTACGAGGTGTACGGAGCGGAGCCGCGCGTGTACGAGGTGTGCGGAGCCGCGCGTGTACGAGGTGTACGGAGCGGAGCCGCGCGTGTACGAGGTGTACGGAGCGGAGCCGCGCGTGTACGAGGTGTACGGAGCGGAGCCGCGTGTGTAAGAGGTGTACGAGATGTACGGAGCGGAGCCGCGTATGTACGAGGTGCACGGAGCGGAGCCGCGTGTGTACGAGGTGTACGGAGCGGAGTCGCGTGTGTACGAGATGTACGGAGCGGAGTCGCGTGTGTACGAGATGTACGGAGCGGAGCCACGCGTGTACGAGGCGTACGGAGCGGAGCCGCACGTGTACGAGGCGTACGGAGCGGAGCCGCACGTGTACGAGGCGTACGGAGCGGAGCCGCGCGCTTACGAGACGTACGGAGCGGAGCCGCGTGTGTACGAGGTGTACGGAGCGGAGCCGTGTGTACGAGGTGTGCGGAGCCGCGTGTACGAGGTGTACGGAGCAGAGTCGCGTGTGTACGAGGTGTACGGAGCGGAGCCGCGTGTGTACGAGGTGTACGGAGCGGAGCCGCTTGTGTACGAGGTGTACGGAGCAGAGCCGCGTATGCACGAGGTGTACGGAGCAGAGCCACAAGTGTACGAGGTGTACGGAGCGGAGCCGCGTGTGTACGAGGTGTACGGAGTGGAGCCACACGTGTACGAGGTGTACGGAACGGAGCCGCACGTGTACGAGGTGTACGGAGCGGAGCCGCGTGTGTACGAGGTGTACGGAGCGGAGCCGCGTGTGTACGAGGTGTACGGAGCAGAGCCGCGTGTGTACGAGGTGTACGGAGCGGAGCCACGCGTGTACGAGGTGTACGGAGCGGAGCCGCGTGTGTACGAGGTGTATGGAGCGGAGCCGCGTGTGTACGAGGTGTACGGAGCGGAGCCGCGCGTGTACGAGGTGTACGGAGCAGAGCCGCGTGTGTACGAGGTGTACGGAGCGGAGCCGCTTGTGTAAGAGGTGTACGAGGTGTACGGAGCGGAGCCGCGTGTGTACAAGGTGTACGGAGTGGAGCCGCGTGTGTACAAGGTGTACGGAGCGGAGCCGCGTGTGTACGAGGTGTACGGAGCGGAGCCGCGTGTGTACGAGACGTACGGAGCGGAGCCGCACGTGTACGAGGCGTATGGAGCGGAGCCGCACGTGTACGAGGCGTAAGGAGCGGAGCCGCGCGCTTACGAGACGTACGGAGCGGAGCCGCGTGTGTACGAGGTGTACGGAGTGGAGCCACACGTGCACAAGGTGTACGGAACGGAGCCACACGTGTACGAGGTGTACGGAACGGAGCCGCACGTGTACGAGGTGTACGGAGCGGAGCCGCGTGTGTACGAGGTGTACGGAGCGGAGCCGCGTGTGTACGAGGTGTACGGAGCGGAGTCGCGTGTGTACGGAGCGGAGCCGCGTGTGTACGAGGTGTACGGAGCGGAGCCACGCGTGTACGAGGTGTACGGAGCGGAGCCGCGTGTGTACGAGGTGTACGGAGCGGAGCCGCGCGTGTACGAGGTGTACGGAGCAGAGCCGCGTGTGTACGAGGTGTACGGAGCGGAGCCGCGTGTGTACGAGGTGTACGGAGCGGAGCCGCGTGTGTAAGAGGTGTACGGAGCGGAGCCGCGTGTGTACGAGGTGTACGGAGCGGAGCCGCGTGTGTACGACGTGTACGGAGCGGAGCCGCGTGTGTACGACGTGTACGGAGCGGAGCCGCGTGTGTATGAGATGTACGGAGCGGAGCCGCGTGTGTACGAGATGTACGGAGCGGAGCCGCGCGTGTAGGAGGCGTACTGAGCGGAGCCGCACGGAGCGGAGCCGCACGTGTAGGAGGCGTACGGAGCGGAGCCGCACGTGTACGAGGCGTACGGAGCGGAGCCGCGCGCTTACGAGACGTACGGAGCGGAACTGCGCGTGTACGAGGCGTACGGAGCGGAGCCGAGTGTGTACGAGGTGTACGGAGCGGAGCCGCGTGTACGAGGTGTGCGGAGCCACGCGTGTACGAGGTGTACGGAGCAGAGTCGCGTGTGTACGAGGTGTACGGAGCGGAGCCGCGTGTGTACGAGGTGTACGGAGCGGAGCCGCGTGTGTACGAGGTGTACGGAGCGGAGCCGCGTGTGTACGACGTGTACGGAGCGGAGCCGCGTGTGTATGAGATGTACGGAGCGGAGCCGCGTGTGTACGAGATGTACGGAGCGGAGCCGCGCGTGTAGGAGGCGTACTGAGCGGAGCCGCACGTGTAGGAGGCGTACGGAGCGGAGCCGCACGTGTACGAGGCGTACGGAGCGGAGCCGCGCGCTTACGAGACGTACGGAGCGGAACTGCGCGTGTACGAGGCGTACGGAGCGGAGCCGAGTGTGTACGAGGTGTACGGAGCGGAGCCGCGTGTACGAGGTGTGCGGAGCCACGCGTGTACGAGGTGTACGGAGCAGAGTCGCGTGTGTACGAGGTGTACGGAGCGGAGCCGCGTGTGTACGAGGTGTACGGAGCGGAGCCGCGTGTGTACGAGGTGTACGGAGCGGAGCCGCGTGTGTACGAGGTGTACGGAGCGGAGCCGCGCGTGTACGAGGTGTACGGAGCGGAGCCGCGCGTGTACGAGGTGTACGGAGCGGAGCCGCGCGTGTACGAGGTGTACGGAGCGGAGCCGCGCGTGTACGAGGTGTACGGAGCGGAGCCGCGCGTGTACGAGGTGTACGGAGCGGAGCCGCGCGTGTACGAGGTGTACGGAGCGGAGCCGCGTGTGTAAGAGGTGTACGAGATGTACGGAGCGGAGCCGCGTATGTACGAGGTGCACGGAGCGGAGCCGCGTGTGTACGAGGTGTACGGAGCGGAGTCGCGTGTGTACGAGATGTACGGAGCGGAGCCACGCGTGTACGAGGCGTACGGAGCGGAGCCGCACGTGTACGAGGCGTACGGAGCGGAGCCGCACGTGTACGAGGCGTACGGAGCGGAGCCGCGCGCTTACGAGACGTACGGAGCGGAGCCGCGTGTGTACGAAGTGTACGGAGCGGAGCCCTGTGTACAAGGTGTGCGGAGCCGCGTGTACGAGGTGTACGGAGCAGAGTCGCGTGTGTACGAGGTGTACGGAGCGGAGCCGCATGTGTACGAGGTGTACGGAGCGGAGCCGCTTGTGTACGAGGTGTACGGAGCAGAGCCGCGTATGCACGAGGTGTACGGAGCAGAGCCACACGTGTACGAGGTGTACGGAGCGGAGCCGCGTGTGTACGAGGTGTACGGAGTGGAGCCACACGTGTACGAGGTGTACGGAACGGAGCCGCACGTGTACGAGGTGTACGGAGCGGAGCCGCGTGTGTACGAGGTGTACGGAGCGGAGCCGCGTGTGTACGAGGTGTACGGAGCGGAGCCGCGTGTGTACGAGGTGTACGGAGCGGAGCCGCGTGTGTACGAGGTGTACGGAGCGGAGCCGCGTGTGTATGAGGTGTACGGAGCGGAGCCGTGTGTACGAGGTGTGCGGAGCCGCGTGTACGAGGTGTACGGAGCAGAGTCGCGTGTGTACGAGGTGTAAGGAGCGGAGCCGCGTGTGTACGAGGTGTACGGAGCAGAGCCGCGTGTGCACGAGCTGTATGGAGCAGAGCCGCGTGTGTACGAGGTGTACGGAGTGGAGCCGCGTGTGTACGAGGTGTACGGAGTGGAGCCACACGTGTACGAGGTGTACGGAACGGAGCCGCACGTGTACGAGGTGTACGGAGCGGAGCCGCACGTGTACGAGGTGTACTTTCATTTCAGCTCCCAACGCACATTTCGGCTGGGCTTTGATGAGAGAAAATTAAAATGAAAATTATTTTGTTGTGTATTTAATATACACTGGGTACGGAAAGTATTCAGACCCCTTTCAATTTTTCACTCTTTGCTTCATTGCAGCCATTTGGTAAATTCTAAAAAGTTCATTTTTTTTCTCATTAAAGTCCACTCTGCACTCCATCTTGACTGAAAAAAAAAACAGAAATGTAGAAATTTTTGCAAATTTATTAAAAAAGAAAAACTGAAATATCACATGGTCACAATTCTTCAGACCCTTTGCTCAGTATTGAGTAGAAGCACCCTTTTGAGCTAGTACAGCCATGAGTCTTCTTGGGAATGATGCAACAAGTTTTTCACACCTGGATTTGGGGATCCTCTGCCATTCTTTTTTGCAGATCCTCTCCAGTTCCATCAGGTTGGATGGTGAACGTTGGTGGACAGCCATTTTCAGGTCTCTCCAGAGATGCTCAAATGGGTTTAGGTCAGGGCTCCGACTGGGCCAGTCAAGAATGGTCACAGAGTTGTTCTGAAGCCACTCCTTTGTTATTTTAGCTGTACTTAGGGTCATTGTCTTGTTGGAAGATGAAGCTTTGGTCAAGTCTGAGGTCCAGAGCACTCTGCAAGAGGTTTTCATCCAGGATATCTCTGTACTTGGCCGCATTCATGTTTCCTTCAATTGCAACCAGTCATCCTGTCCCTGCATAAACACCCCCATAGCATGATGCTGCCACCACCATGTTACACTGTTGGGATTGTATTGGGCAGGTGATGAGCAGTGCCTGGTTTTCTCCACACATACCTCTTATCAAGACTTATCACCAAAAGTTCTATCTACGTCTCATCAGACCAGAGAATCTTATTTCTTATAGTCTGGGAGTCCTTCATGTGTTTTTGAGCAAACTCTATGCGGGCTTTCATATGTCTTGCACTGATGAGAAATGGAGTATGTAGAGCCAACCATGTTCGTGGTATCCATCTTTTCAGCTACCAAGTGACCATGAACACTGCCCCCAATACATTGTGTCTGTAAACTATTCCAGCAAGATCTGCATTCAAATACCTAAATGTTGCTCCTTCCTTTTTTAACCTGCCATGTGCCCAGACACTAGTGTACAACCGTATATAGGATATTGTCAGATTCAAGAAAAGTTGGAAAATAATCTGTAAGGTCCATTTGTTTCCTATTATCCTTTGTGAAGAATTCCAAAGTTATCACCACATAAAGTAGTGACACACGTCAGATTTGAAAAATGATTAGGAACAAAAAACTGGCTGCGGGAAGAGGTTAAATCAGAGGATTTTGAGCGTTAACTACTGTAGTCAAAAACTGTGACTATAGACAATAACACATCTACTGAAATGATCAAACTCCGCAGTCTCCATCAGTAAGTAGTGAGTAACTAGTGGTGAAACCTCTCTGGGGTAATTGGAGTCTGGGGCTCAGTGGCTCTTGGGAATCTAAACTATCGTAAGGGACAATATTTTCTGTCAGAAATATTAGACATTCAAAGAGAACTTTTTACAATAGTGCAGTCCCGACCAGAAGAGTAGAGAAAGTATTAGTGTCCCCATTTCTGGAGAGATTGTGCAGTAATCTGAATTTCTTAGGATTGAAAACATAATGGAATTTATGACGTGGAGTGAATCCATGAAACCAGGGCTGGAGCCAACACATCTCCTGCAGGCGGGAATAAATGTATATTACAGCCATCAGCCACGCACAGCTTAGAGATATATCATGGCACAGATGTAATGTTTTTATGTAGCTTATCACAATCCTGTTTGAAGTTAGTCGGTTTCAAAAGAAACTAAGAAGTCAGGATAAAGGGAAACTCTGTTGTTATTGTACAGAAATTCACACTTGTCCCTCACTGCACATTTAATGTTGTCGATCATAAAAGTGAAGTTTGGCCAGAGAGACTGGACCTGGTCTTGTAGGGACCATATGAGCACATTCAGCAGCACAGAAGGGAGAGAAGGTAGATTCATCCAATAAGATATCAGGGATCTAGGAAGCCAACAGCATCATTTTTTTAAATCAAATGTTTTTTATTGATTTTTATAAAATTTTCAGAGGAACACAGTCCTCTACCCCTTAACAGTAACAAACATTTCACAAGTAGTGTTTATGTTTCTTGGTTCTGCAAAATAAGGATATTCTTTTCCAGGTGTAGATAGCAGTATGCTGGGTCACAATAATATTTTAGCTTTTTATAGTTTATGAAAATAATATGAAAATACTTGTTTATTCTTAGGGAAGTCTAAGGTGTCACATAAAACGTGGAGTCAAACAGACCTATGCGGAATCTCTGCAATTCCCTAGACCCCAAAAACGGAGCCATCAATCCATAACTTATCTAATTTAGAGATGGAGTCTATTTTTAGGTAAATACCTTTTTCCATATTTACTATCCAATTAACTTTGTCTATAAATTCTGATGTCATAGGTTCCTGATCTGTTATCCATTTTTGGCCTGTTAACTTCCTCGCCATATACAACCCTTGGCAAAAATGATGGCAACTTTAGGGCATTAAGAAACACTAAAAAAAAATCAAGATTAAAAATGTGGTACTCAGTAAGGGTAATTTTTTTCAGACCAAGCAGAGGGAAAAAATTATGGAATCACCCTGTAAATTTTCATTTCCAAAACTAACACCTGCATCAAATTAGATCTGCTCGTTAGCCTGCATCTAAAATGCAGTGATCACACCTTGAACAGCTGTTGCACCAAGTGGACTGACATGAATCATGGCTCCAATATGAGAGATGTCAATTGAAACAAAGGAGAGGATTATCAAACTCTTAAAAGAAGGTAAATCATCATGCAATGTTGCAAAAGATGTTGGTTGTTCACAGTCAGCTGTGTCTAAAATCTGGACCAAATACAAACAACATGGGAAGATTGTTAAAGGCAAACATACTGGTAGACCAAGGAAGACATCAAAGCGTCAAGACGGGAAACTTAAAGCAATAGGTCTTCAAAACAGGAAATGCACAACAAAACAAATGAGGAATGAATGGGAGGAAACTGGAGTCAATGTCTGTGACCGAACTGTAAGAAACCGCCTAAAGGAAATGGGATTTACATACAGAAAAGCTAAACATAAGCCATCATTAACACGTAAACAGAAAAAAAACAAGGTTACAATAGGCTAAGGAAAAACAATCGTGGACTGTGGATGACTGGATGAAAGTCATATTCAGTGATGAATCACGAATCTGCATTGGGCAAGGTGATGATGCTGGAACTTTTGTTTGGTGCCATTCCAATGAGATTTATAAATATGACTGCATGAAGAGAACATGCAAATTTCCACAGTCATTGATGATATGGGGCTGCATGTCAGGTAAAAGCATTTACATCTTCAATAAATGCCCAAGTTTACATTGATATTTTGGACAGTTTTCTTATCCCATCAATTGAAAGGATGTTTGGGGATGATGACATAATTTTTCAAGATAATAATGCATCCTGCCATAGAGCAAAAACTGTGAAAACATTACTTGAAAGAAGACACATAAGGTCAATGTCATGGCCTGCAAATAGTCTGAATCTCAATCCAATTGAAAATCTTTGGTGGAAGTTGAAGAAAATGGTCCATGACAAGGCTCCAACCTGCAAAGCTGATCTGGCAACAGCAATCAGAGAAAGTTGGAGCCAGATTAATGAACAGTACTGTTTGTCACTCATTAAGTCCATGCCTCAGAGACTGCAAGCTGTTATTAAAGCCAGAGGTGGTGCAAGAAAATACTAGTGATGTATTGGAGTGTTCTTTTGTGTGTTTGTTTTTCATGATTCCATATTTTTTTCCTCAGAATTGAGTGATTCCATAATATTTTCCCTCTGCTTGGTCTGAAAAAAATTACCCTTACTGAGCACCACATTTTTTATCTTGATTTCTTTTAGTGTTTCTTAAAGCCCTAAAGTTGCCATTTGAAATGACTTTAGTTTTGTGCCATGTCTGTGATCTGCTTTTTTTCATCAACATTAAACAACTGAATAAATATCCTCCGAGCCCGGTGATTCCATAATTTTTGCCAGGGGTTGTATAACATACATGCCACCGCTATTTTGTCGTGCTCATCAATAGTCAGATCTTCAACATATCGTAGAGTACACATACGAATGGTGAAAGTTCTACATTAATTGAATAAACCCTGTTGATGATTGCTACAACTCCTTTCCAAAAGGACATTAGGTTAGGACAATTCCACATTATATGAAACATGTCTGCTGAGTGAATTTTGCACCTAGGACAAGAATTATATAAGAATTGAGGAGTCCTATATACCTGGTGTATCACATATATATATGAGACAGTCTGTGGGATTCGCTTAAAGATAATTGTGGGGCTCTTTCCAATATATCTAACCAATGGTTTTCTTCTATAGGGAGCATCACACTCTCCCATTTTTCCACTGAACGTATAGGATGATTTGTCAATATTTTTTCCAGGACAATGTTATAAATTATTGAGATCAGTCCCTGAGAGCTATGTAAATTAGCTATTCTCTGTTTTATTATATTTTGAGGAACCCCTCCAATCTAAATTAATGCCCTCCATCTCATATGCGTGCCGAAATTGTAATATTTATAGAATTCAGAATGTAATAGCCAACATTAATTTTGCAATTGTGAGAATTCATTAATTAAATCACCTATTAACACCTGATTAAATCTATTTAAACCCCTCGAAGTCCAGGATTTGAATCCCACCAGTTGGTATAAATTGGGGAGACACAGAGTGTTCCATAATGAAGTGAATTGTGAAACTCCTTCTGTACCCTGTAGTTTTTTCACCGTCCCCCAAAGCTTGTGAATTAGTAGTATTCTTGGCATTCTACCCCCTAGTGTCATAAATTTATTTGCCTCCAGCGCCTCATAGTTTGTCCGATTGGAGATAATGTTGCAGCAGCAAACGTTGAGCTTCCCCTCCCCAAGGGTCGTCCCATCCCCAAATATGCTGAAGCTGAGATGACACATAATAAACCCATGGATTGGGGACAGCAAGCCCTCCCATTGTCTTGTGTCTTTGCAGTATTTCCAGTTTAATTCTCGGAGTCTGTTTGTCCCACATTCATTTTCTAAACTCCTGACTGACTTTAAAGAAATATCTCTGATTTATCTATATTGGGGAGTTGTGTAGAACATACAGCAACATTAGGAGCATCCGAATAATTTTGATCAGATTAGCACGGCCCACAACCGACAACAGTAACTTGGACCAAGCCCCTAATTTACTTCTAAACTTTGTTAATATTGGGTCAAGGTTCAGCTTCTCGTAATCATCTATTTTAGCCGTTATGTTAAAGCCTAAGTACTTAACTCCGATACTACCTGTAGGCCCCAGTTAGTGTAGTGGGAATCATTCTCAGTAATCTGCTCCCTGCTTCAGCCATTTGGAAAGCACCGCACCCTACTAAAGCTGGAAGCATATTGCCGGAAGCTGCCAGATACAGCCTTGTTCTCCTCTGGTTCAGTCCTCTGTGATCAGCTCCCGGCTTGTGTATTTGCTTCCTGTTGTGACCTCGGCCCGTTTACTGACTACTCGTGTCTTCTAATTTTGTATGTTCTCTGTCCTCCTGGCTCTGACCCGGCTACCTGACTATTCTTCTTCCCATCTCACTCCACAGAACAGCAGGTAACACCGTGGCCCAAGCCTAGGGGTCTCTGTGTAACTCCAGATCCATGTAAAGGGGTTAAAGAATGTTGAGCCAACCAATCCCTGGGCTCTAGAAAACAGAGGAGATGGCCACCACGAACAGGTTTGGCACTATGTTTGAGCTGCCAGGTGACCATGAACAGTGCTCCCAATACATTGTGTCTGCAAACTATTCCAGCAAGATCTGCTTTCAAATAGCTAAATGTCGCTCCTTTCCTTCTTAACCTGCCATGTGCTCAGACAGTAGTGTACAACCGTATATAGGGTATTGTGCGATCAAGAGCCACCATGGGCAGCACGGTGGCTCTGTGGTTAGCACTGCAGCCTTAGAAAAATCCGGAATCCCCGGCAAAACGCGCGTCAGGGATGACTCCTGATAGTTTCATCAGACAGTATTATGCCATATTTGACCGCAATATAGAGTGCGGCATAAAACCAGATTACCCCGTTTTAGCTGTCAGCTCTGTTAGATCTGACAGACTGTTGACATAGTTGAAATTGTCTCTCACGCTGATCATACCCACACACGTGTTGACAGCGTGGGAGAGGCCGATAGTGGCATATGCTAGCCGCATCTGATATCTAAATTGGCAGAAAGAGTGTTGGATCTCCTGCACAACCAGGAGATCGTGACTTAGTTGGATGGCTTGCTTCTCCTGCTGACCATCAATTCTTGTGCAGACAGCATGAGAGAGACTGTCAGTGGCATAGCTGAGCCGCTTGTGCTCTTAAGCTGGCTAAGTCTGTTATATTGCTGGAGTTATTTCACTGCTGACAGCACGACTGGAGATGCGAGTGGAATTATTAAGGATCCATTACACAGATTGTGTGACAGGTGCAATAGTGTACCCTGATAACCTCTGTACAAGGGCTCATTACACTTCTATCTATCAGACCTGCCACACTTTTGAAGTCACTTTATAATATGGGGAGTGTATCCAACGGGCTAGGAGAATTTTTTACTATTGAATTCACACTGGCAAATTGAACCTTTATTTAATAAAATCTCTCCTGGCTGAGGATACTATCATAATTCAGCACACCCTTGATATAATCTATGGCATTCATTTTGTAAGCATAAACCCAGCCATTAATTATAAGGGACATTGGCTAGGGGCTTATTTTATTAATAATTTGATTCACCATCTGACTCTATCAGTAATTTAGTGGATCATGACTCCATTTATATAATCATGATCCATTATACATTCCTAATGGGATGTATGATTTACTAGGTTTTAATATTATTATTTAGTAAAGAATTTCACTTTTACTCACACCCTTTTCCCTTTCCTAATTGTTTACTTGTAATTTGGTGGTGTTCACCTTTGTGAGTACTGTCTGATGAGATCAGACAATACTTTGACTATATAATTGCAGCCTTGCAGCGCTGGGGTCCAGGGTTCAAATCCCACCAATGACAAAGGAGTTTGTATGTTCTCCCTGTGTTTGCGTGGGTTTCCTCCAGGTTGTCCGGTTTCCTCCCACACTCCAAAGACATCCTGATAGGGAATTTAGATTGTCAGCCCCAATGAGAACAGTGCCGATAAGGTCTGTAAAGCGCTGTGGAATTAATGACGGTATATAAGCGAGTAAAATAAATAAATAAGCTGGAAAATAATTAGTAAGGTCCATTTGTTTCCTATTATCCTTTGTGAAGAATTCCAAAGTTATCACCACATAAAGTGACACACGTCAGATTTGAAAAATGGGCCCAGATAGGAACACAAAACTGGCTGCGGAGTGCGAAGGAACCTGTGAAAAAAAATATTTTTTTTTATTCTATGTTACATCCCCAACAACAACCTATGTATAAGGGGAGAACTCCAACACTTAACCGGAGTTGGACTCATTTATGGTGGACCATTGGAGCTACTATGAGTCCTGAGCAGAACAGTAGAGAAAGTATTAGCGCCCCCATTTCAGGAGAGATTGTGCAGTAATCTGAATTCCTTAGGATTGAAAACATAATGGAATTTATGACGTGGAGCGAATCCATGAAACCAGGGCTCGAGCCATGCCAAAATATCTCCTGCAGGCGTGAATAAATGTATATTACAGCCATCAGCCACGCACAGCTTAGAGATATATCATGGCACAGGTGTAATGTTTTCTGTGTAGTTTATCACAATCCTGTTTGAAGTTAGTTGGTTTTAAAAGAAATTGAAAAGTCAGGATAAAGGGAAACTCTGCTGTTATTGTACAGAAATTTACACTTGTCCCTCACTGCACATTTAATGTTGTCAATCATAAAAGTGAAGTTTGGCCAGAAAGACTGGACCTGGTCTTGTAGGGACCATATGAGCACATTCAGCAGCACAGAAGGGAGAGAAGGTAGATTCATCCATTAAGATATCAGGGTTCTAGGAAGCCAACAGCATCATTACCCTCCGCTTTCTCTAAGAGGCCCATTATAATATTTTTCTTCAAGTGATTTTCTCACTTGTCAGCACATTCTAGGTACGCTGTCATTTGGCTTTATAGTTTACAGATCTGGGCAGGTAACGGTCAGCGTCTCCTAATTCCAGGGGGTAGGTGGATCTTTCAGATTGTAAGTTCTATAGAAAAGGGCTTTCACAATTTCTCCAAGTAATTAGAACATTTTTCATATGGAGGCGAATGTTATGCTCTAGTGGCAAAATGGTGATCACACGATTGTGATACAGCCTGGACTACACCAGCAATAAAGCAGCCACAGCTGGTGTCTGAAAAGAATCTGTGACTTCTCTGCATTTACTGGTTACTACTCACCTGGGTGGTCATATGTAGGAATCTCCTCTTTACACCGCTCATCACCCCTCACATATGTCTCTGTAGTATTAATATGGGTCAGATCTTCACCCTGAAACACATATTATAAAAGTCACAGACAGATGGAGAAGTCCCATCTATGATCAGCTCTAATCCTGCCATCTCCACCATTCTCATTACACAAGTATAAAACATAATAATGGCGGATAAAACTGAACTGAAGACAAGACCTTTACAGCCGTCTACACATCATAGGGGAGATCTCATGACACCTTCTCTCCATCTACCTGATGATTCTGAGAAACACTGGGATCTTCTTGTTTACAGTCCTGTGGAAGAAGAGGACGGGGACATCTCTCTGGTGTTGTCCTCTTACTGGATAGATCTGGAGGAAACACATACAGGGACTGAATTCATTCTTTACATACAGATAATTATAGGCTGTGTGTATTTAGTCCTGTCTATTACCTGGTGATGTGAGGGGCTGGGGAACCTCCATCATGATGTCCTTGTACAGATCTTTGTGTCCCTCTAAATACTCCCACTCCTCCATGGAGAAATAGACGGAGACGTTCTGACACCTTATAGGAACCTGACACATACAAAGATACTGTCATCCCCCCGATCCCTTCATATAATTACTGTATAATGTCCCAGCATTCCCAGCAGTGTCACCTCTACAGTCAGCAGCTCAATCATCTTGTAGGTGAGTTCTAGGATCTTCTGGTCATTGATGTCCTCATGTATCAGGGGGTGAGGTGGAGGCCCCGTGATTGGGCTCAGGTGTCTTCCCAATCCTTCAGACACAGGGTCCTGACAGCGCTCACTAGAGGTCTTCTTCACTACTGTGTAATCCTGGTTATGGAGAGACACATTAATAAATCTCACTACAGACATTTCCAGAGTCCTCACCTCTCCAGTTCTGTCCATCTGTTATTTCCATAGATAAGAATGATGAAATGTGACGTCATCACAATCTCTCACCTCTCCAGTAAGACGGAAGAGGATCTCTAGGGTGAGGTGTAATATCCTCTCCGCCATCTTGTCTCTGTCCATATCCATCCTTGATGGGTGATTCAGAAAAATTCTCTCAATATAGAAGATGTCCCCTGAGATGATCTGATATTGTAGTGACCTAAATAGGAAGACAATGAGACGATGGAACATTATACAGAATTCTGTGTAATAATACAATTACTGGACACAATAAGGGAAATATATCAGGAGATAGAACGTGTAGACGAGTCAACAGGCAACCCTGGCACAACAACCTCACTAAACAGCTTCGACAAGCGTCCAGGGTTGCGGAGCGGCGTTGGAAGAAAGCACATACTCAAGATGACTTCACTGCATTCAAACAAGCAACGCTCGCATTCAAATCAGCACTCACCTCTGCTAAACAGGCCTACTTCACAACCCTCATATCCTCCCTATCCTACAACCCCAAACAGCTATTCAATACTTTTAACTCTTTCCTCCGCCCTCCACTGCCCCCTCCGACCTCCCTCATCTCTGCTGAGGAGTTTGCTACACACACTTCAAAAACAAGATTGACCAAACACGGCAAGTCTTTACTGTCCGACCACCACAACCCCTTTGTTTTCCACACCATTTCCCTACCCCTATAACCTCCCTTCCCAACATCACGGAAAGAGACCTTACTCATCTTCTCTCCAAATCACACCTCACCACATGTGCACTCAACCCCATCCCATCCCACCTCCTCCCCAACCTCACCCCCACACTCGTCCCATCCCTAACCCATCTCTTCAACCTATCACTATCCTCTGGTACTTTCCCTGCTGCCTTCAAACATACTAAACCAAGGAGAAAGTCAGGAGTAGCTTAGATAAAAGATAGTGTTTATTAAATACATAAATATCAAAATAAGTAATCATGTCATAGCATTAACACAAATGGGGGTAAAGAGGGAGTTGAGTAGTAACAGCACAAAAACGCTTGTGAACCCCCATACATCCGCATTATATTAGTGACTTGCGGGGTGGGGACTCCTAAGGTAAGGTACCCATCATAATCTAGAAAAAAATGGTCAGGGAGCAATCAATCATACATTATAACCAGGACCAGGGAGAGTCCATGATCACATTTAAGGTCCACAGTCCAAGTATATATGAATAAATGTATTTATTTATTTATTCATATATACTTGGACTGTGGACCTTAAATGTGATCATGGACTCTCCCTGGTCCTGGTTATAATGTATGATTGATTGCTCCCAGGCCATTTTTTTCTAGATTATGATGGGTACCTTACCTTAGGAGTCCCCACCCCGCAAGTCACTAATATAATGCGGATGTATGGGGGTTCTCAAGCGGTTTTGTGCTGTTACCACTCAACTCCCTCTTTACCCCCATTTGTGTTAATGCTATGACATGATTACTTATTTTGATATTTATGTATTTAATAAAGACTATCTTTTATCTAAGCTACTCCTGACTTTCTCCTTGGTTTAGTATGTTATTGGAGTAGAGTTTATGCTGACCTAGTTCCTATGGTTTATCAGCTATGTTTGCTCTTGGGCATGTTGTATTTTTACTAACTGCCTTCAAACATGCCACAATCACACCCATCCTCAAAAAGCCATCCTTCGACCCATCTGCCCTGTCCAGATATCGCCCCATATCGCTGCTCCCATTTGCCTCCAAACTCCTTGAGCAACACATTCACGCTGAACTTTCCTCCCACTTTTCATCTAACTCTCTCTTCGACAACCGACAATCTGGCTTCCGCCCCCACCATTCCACCGAAACTGCCCTTACCAAAATCACCAATGACCTACTTACAGCCAAAGCTAACAGACAGTTCTCTGTACTCCTTCTTCTTGACCTGTCCTCTGCTTTCGATACAGTCGACCACTGCCTCCTACTACAGATCCTCTCTTCCTTTGGCGTCAAAGACCTTGCCCTATCCTGGATCTCCTCATACCTTTCTAACTGCACATTTAGCGTCTCCCACTCCCACACTACCTCCTCACCCCGCCCCCTCTCTGTTGGAGTCCCTCAAGGCTCTGTCCTAGGACCCCTACTCTTCTCAATCTATACCCTCGGCCTGGGACAGCTCATCAAATCCTATGGCTTCCAGTACCATCTGTACACTGATGACACCCAGATCTACCTCTCTGGCCCAGAAATCACCTCTCTGCTGTCCAGAATCCCAGCATGTCTATCAGCCATATCCTCCTTCTCCTCCCGCTACCTCAAGCTCAATGTGGACAAAACTGAACTCATTATCTTTCCCCCATCTCGCATATCTTTCCCACCTGATCATTCTATCACAATGACATCACTCTTTCCGCTGTACCGACAATCCGCTGCCTCGGAGTAACCCTTGACTCTGCCCTGTCCTTCAAACCCCACATCCAAGCTCTCGCCACCTCCTGTCGCCTCCAGCTCAAAAATATTTCCAGAATCGGTCCTTTCCTCGACCCTAACTCTACTAAACTGCTTGTGCATGCCCTCATCATCTCCCGCCTCGACTATTGCAACATCCTCCTCTATAGCCTACCTGCTAACACTCTCGCACCCCTCCAGTCCATCCTTAACTCTGCTGTACGAATTGTTCATCTCTCGCCTCGCTACTCTTCTGCTACCCCCCTTTTCAAATCCCTTCACTGGCTCCCATTCCCCCAGCGTATCCAGTTCAAACTACTAACACTGACCTACAAAGCCATCCATAACCTCTCTCCTCCGTACATCTTTGAACTAATCTCCCAATATATTCTCTCACATAACCTCCGGTCCTCCCAAGATCTCCTTCTCTCCTCCACACTTATCGGTTCCTCAGGCAATCGCCTCCAAGATTTCTCCCGAATATCCCCCATCCTCTGGAATTCTGTGCCTCAACACGTCCGATTATCCACCACATCTGGATCCTTCAGACAGAACCTGAAAACCCATCTGTTCAAGAAAGCTTACAACCTGCAATGACCACACTGCCTCCTCAACAACACCGGAGCTACTGCAACCCCCCAACCTACTGTCTCCTCCCCATTCCTGTAGAATGTAAGCCCGCAAGGGCAGGGTCCTCTTCTCTCCGTACCAGTCTATCATTGTTAGTTTGTTTACTGTAAGTGATATTTTTATTTGGTATGTAACCCCCTATGTACAGCACCATGGAATCAATGGCACTATATAAATTAATAATAATAATAATAATAATAATAATGTTGTATTCTCTAGTCTTGTATGGATTGGAACATAAGTTGAATTGCAAAAAAGGACATCTCCTCCATGCTCCTAATCACTGGTTAATTTGACCACTGCTTAGCCAACTGATTAGCTGTAGGATTCACAAGTACGCAGGAAATACAGAGACTGGTGGGGGACCCAAGCAGCAATGGTATTCTTATTAGTTTACAACATTCTGCTTTTACCCTGTCATGTACTAATGAAACATATATTTTAGGCCACAGACAACAAGCAATTTCTTCCTCGGAGTCTGTAGCTGAACACGTTTCTCATAGACTCATCTTCCATAAAGCTAATTCTCGTCTCATTTACCGACAATGGAATCGGCATTAGCAATACTGCAGGAGATATTTATTACACGTGACATGAGAAATAACTATTTCATGAGGAGGATGACATCTTCATCTTCTACTATAGCTCTAGAAACATATTTGGCCAGGGTCCATCACTGACTACATCATCACTGGTCATCTATAAGAAAGTTTTCCATCTTTCCCCGGCTGTAATCTTTTTATCACGATAGATCTCATGTATAAAAGTTTGCTTGTAAGAACGCCAACACAGGAGTGATTTGATGCTAATGTCTCCATGTACAGTGTTTTTTTTTTCTGCATAGGTCATAGAAAATATTAAAAATCTCTGAAGTTAATCGCCCCCTCCCTCCTTCCCTCTGTCATTTGCAATCTGAGCTGACACTCTTAGGTGGAGGATTGTACAAATTACACTGGTCAACAAATTTTAACTTTTTTTCTGTTTCCGGTTTTAAAATATGTTGTCTATGTATTTTGAGGCGCTGATTTCAGAAATGTAATCAGAATTTCTGTAGCACGTATCATTCCCGAGATATTTTAAGTTTATGATAATGATAAGGACAGTACATAGTGCATAATAAATTGCCACTTATATTAAACTTTTTATTTCAGAAGAGTATTTTTTGTAGAAATAACCAATGGAATTCATAATATGGACTCTCTTTATTATAATATACAGCACTTAAGTCCTGTCCAATCATGCATTGCATTAGTTGTGCACTCTCAGGCACGTCCAGACACAACTGTCAGACTTTGGTCTATTTCCAAGTAGCATTATATAATAACAGCAGTAACGACGCTGTAATCTTCATGAGTTTCTTCTGTTCTGAGAAAATTTCATAAGGAGCAAAACTGTTTAATAAGTAATGAGTTGTAGAATGTCGTGTCAATGTCGCAATAGTAGTGATCTCTTTTGTTATACATGTGGAGATTATACCCTTAAAGCCCATAAAAGGAGTATAACTGCAGTTGTTAAGAAGGCATATGAGTTATATTTTGGATGCAAAATTGGTGACCAAGACAGAGCAAGGGCTACTCATATATGCTGCTCATCTTGCGCTACGAGTTTGAGGTCTTGGCTGAAGGGTGTGCGACCATAGATGCCGTTTGTCATTCCAATGATCGGCAGGGAGCAGAAGGACCATATAACCGATTGTTACTTCTGCATGACGAATGTATCTGGCTTTTCCTCCTAAGAACAGGAGGTCTATTGAATATCCCAAGCTTGCTTCTGCAATTAGACCAGTGGCGCACGATGAAAGTCTGCCAGTTCCAAAACCACCACTGGTGTGGAGAATAGAAGAGGGCGTTGAAATGATGGTTGATTCATTAGAAATGGAACCTGCTGCTGATTCAGATTTCGAACCATCAATATCAACTGCTCCACGTTTAATATCTCAAGCAAGACTCAACGATCTGGTTAGAGATTTGGGTTTATCAAAGAGTCAGGCAGAACTTCTTGGATCAAGGTTGCAAGGGTGGAATCTGTTGCAGCCAGGTACAGAAATTTCAGTATTTTGCAGTCGTCATGAAGATTTAACCAAATATTTCAGTCAACCTGACTGTCTCACTTTTTGCAGTGATATTACTGGATTGTTTTCTGTCCTTGGAGTTGACTATGACCCAAGGAAATGGCGACTGTTCATTGATTCATTGGCCTTAAGTTTTAAGGCTGTCTTGCTACACAATGGCAATGTCTACCCTTCTATTGGACATGTCGATCAGTATAAAGGAGACCTATGAGAATATGCAGATGCACATTCAATACTCAAGGTACAAATGGAATATATGTGGTGATCTCAAGGTAGTTGCAATTTTATTAGGTTTACAGATGGGATACACTAAGTACTGTAGTTTCCTTTGGGAATGGGACAGTCGCGCAAGAGACTCTCATTATATCAGGAAGGACTGGCCACTACGCAATAAATTTATTCCAGGGCAGAAGAATGTTAAACACGAACCATTGGTAGATGAAAAGATGATATTCCTTCCACCTTTGCACATCAAACTGGGATTCATGAAGAACTTTGTCAAAGCAATGAACAAGAAAACTGAAGTCTTTGCTTACTTGCGACAGAAGTTTCCATGCATCAGTGATGCCAAGATAAAAGAGGGTGATTTCATTGGCCCACAAATCCGAGAGCTAGTAAATGATAGTAAGGCTAAGTGCCCACGATGCAGAAATGCTGCATATTTTTTCCGCATCTCCCTGGCAGAAAAAACGCATGCGCTTTTTACATGCGTTTTTCCTGCCAGGTAGGAGCGTTTGTCAAGCGTTTTTGCATGCATTTCTGCATGCGGGTTATCAAGCACTTTTCCAAGCGATTTTAGCATCACTTGGAAAAGTGCTTGACAACTTCATCACACTATATAAATCCATGCAACCGACATGGATTTATATAGCGTGACCAAGTAATAGTTAAAAAAAAAAAAAAAGAATAAGAATGGTAAAAAATAAAGATTATACTTACCTTCCCGATGGCCCCCGGTCTCCTCAGCGATGCGACCGGTGTGTTGGGCGGCTCGCGATGGTCTAAAAGGATCGCTGAGGAGACCGGGGGCCACCGGAAGGCAAGTATAATCTTTATTTTTATTTTAAATTCTTTTTTTCACAGGTACTATGGGTCTGCTTGAAAAACGCATAGTGGGCATGCAGCCTTTCTTTGATGGTCTTCTGCATGGTGCAGAACATGTAGCATGGTCGGCCTTCAAGAATGTCGTTTTCAACTTTCTAGGCAACTACAAGCTGCCAAACTATGCTGAACAGTTTGAAAGTTTTCTTCATGCTTACAAGTCAATGAAATGCAACATATCACTTAAAATACATTTCCTTCATTCACACATTGACTTTTTCCCAACAAACCTAGGCGCTGTAAGTGATGAACATGGTGAAAGGTTTCATCAAGACATTTCCCAGATGGAGAAACGGTACCAGGGGAGGTGGAGTCCCTCGATGCTGGGTGACTATTGTTGGAATCTTGCCTGTGAATCATCGGACAGTGATTATAAAGAAAATCAATGGCAAAACATTTTTAAACTTGATCGCTGTTGCTGACTTTTGCATTCGGAATATCACATGCCACTACGAATTTGACAGTATTCAATGCATACATAATTGCATTTTTCTCAAAAATCTTACGTGATAGAGCAATTCTGAAGTTATTTCTCAGCATGACAATTCCGATAATATTCACCCAATTTCATGCCGGAAACAAAAACCTTGTTGAACAGTGTTACCTATAGTGTGAAGTGAACCAGCCTAATCAACATGCAGGCCGTCCCTTGTGAAGTAAGAGGATTAAAGTAAACACCTCACAAGATTTTCCAGTAAGACAAACAGCTGACAGTCTCCAAGACTTAGACAAGAAACTAATACCAGTAAGAAATTGAATGTGGCCGAACAGTGAATCAGCTTAATTAACATGCAAGAGCTTCTTGTAGGGAAAAGACTATGAGGATGTGTATTGTGCATAGTCAAAGAGTGCAGATTAACCTATCTGTTCAGACAGGAAAAGGTCTATCAAGGATAAAAGGGATATCTCACACTCTTTAGAAATAGCCATGGTCACCCAGCATACACATTCCTTTCATCAGCACAGCTTCAGCAGTCAGGATGTCTCCGAATGAAAATATAGAATATTGGAATATACATAAATCCAATATTAATGAGAAATACATTTCCAGCACATGGGCTAGCCAGAGAAAAGGATACATATTTTCTCATAACTGTAGCCCCTCTGCCAATGAGTCATAAATGCACAGTGGCCACATGACTGACAACAGCTATGCCATTTTTGGTCTCTAAGTAAAAATAAAATCCTGATGGAAAATATGGTGCCAATCTACAACTTCTGCGATCATCCAGAGAGGCGTTATCACATAAGTTGGGGATTCCATAAAATCATGAAGTGCTGAGACAAGCCCACATCCTGGCCCATGTATAAGAGATACACATCATGTATGCAGGAACCCCCATTCACGAAACGGCCATTTGAAGTGCTCTCCTTCAGCTAAACTGAATCGTCTCTGCGATCGGTGTAGTAAGTTCTCTTGTTAATCCCTTTTATTTTCTGTAACTGTATATGCTGTAGGTACTGTGGGAGTATTTTATCTAGAGGCTTAATGACCGCGGTCACCGCTAAGACCCGGCCTAGCCAATGCTAGCCCCTGTTTCAGCTAGATGTGTGTCCTCGGACACACATTCATACCAACATAGTAATGTAGGTTGAATAAAGACCTACAGTAGGTGCATCCAGTTCAACCTTCCTTATCTTTTTATACATCCTAAAATCTTGCTTGCTTTTGCGGCTGCTGCTTGACATTAAGTACTGCTGCTCAGCTTACTTACAGAATACCCAAGTCCTTTTCCTGTTCTGTAGTCCCAAGTATACTCCCATATAATGTATATGCAGCAATAGGATTGCTCCGACCTAGTTGCATTACTCTACATTAAACCTCATCCGCCAAGTGTTTGCCCATTCAGTCATCTTATCCAGATCGTTCTGCAATATCATAATGTCAAGATCAGATTTTAATATTCTGCATAGTTTGATGTCGTCAGCAAAAACTGACTCTTTACTCTCAATCCCATCCCCAAGGTCATTAATAAAGAGGTTAAAAAGAATCGGTCCCAGTACAGATCCCTGCGGCACCCCACTGCTGACTATATCCCAAAATGTAGTACATCCCTCTACACTGTGTTCCAAATTATTATGCAAATAATATTTTCTCAGATTTTCCCAAATTACCTATATGAAGTGCAGTCATTGTAATTTTCCAGTCAAATAACTATTAGAGTACAATTGAAAGGTTTTTGTACAAACTGCCTATGATAACAGTATATTTTTATAAAAATAAACTCAAACTGCACTCAAAATGCATGTTCCAAATTATTATGCACAGCAGAGTTTTCAACCTTTTCATTTTAATAAAGAACAAAAAAAATGGTCATTTTTGCAATTATAAGCATTAGCAGGTTATTACAAACTGAAATCAAACAGTTTTCAACTCAAAACTTTATTCTAGGTGATGTTACATTTGCACATAGGACCCCTTGTTGGAAAGAAGCTTCTGAACTCTCTCGTCCATTGAATTTGTCAGGTTTTGGATGGTTTCTGCTACAATTGTTTTGCATGAGGACAGAATACCCTCCCAGAGCTGTTGCTTAGATGTGAACTGCCTCCCGCCATCATAGACACTCCTTTTGATGATGCTCCAGAGGTCCTCAATGGGGTTAAGGTCAGTGGAGCATGGGGGCCACACCATAAGTTTGTCCCCTTTTATGGCCATAGCAGCCAGAGATGCAGATGTGTTATGTGCAGCATGAGATGGTGCATTATCATGCATGAAAATGATCTTGCTGCGGAATGCACGGTTCTTCTTCTTGAACCATGGCAGGAAGTGCTGTTTGAGAAACTCAACATACATTATGGAGTTCATCTTTACCCCTTCAGGGATCCTAAAGGGGCCGACAATCTCTTTCCCCATGATTCCAGCCCAAAACATTACTCCACCTCCTCTTTGTTGGCGCCGTAGCCGTGTTTGCATGGGGTGTCCATCAACCAGCCATCCTGCACTCCATCCATCTGGACCATCGAGCGTTGCACGGCACTCATCGGTGAACAAAACAGTTCGATGGTCCAGATCGATGGAGTGGGCATAAAAGGGGACAAACTTATGGTGTGGCCCCCATGCTCCACTGACCTCTACCCCATTGAGAACCTCTGGAGCATCATCAAAAGGAGTGTCTATGATGGCAGGAGGCAGTTCACATCTAAGCAACAGCTCTGGGAGGGTATTCTGTCCTCATGCAAAACAATTGTAGCAGAAACCATCCAAAACCTGACAAATTCAATGGACGAGAGAGTTCAGAAGCTCCTTTCGGACAAGAGGTCCTATGTGCAAGTGTAACATCACCTAGAATAAAGTTTTGAGGTGAAAACTGTTTGATTTCAGTTTGTAATAACCTGCTAATGCTTATAATTGCAAAAATGACCATTTTTTTGTTCTTTATTGAAATGAAAAGGTTGAAAACTCTGCTGTGCATAATAATTTGGAACATGCATTTTGAGTGCAGTTTGAGTGTTTTATTTTTTTAAAAATATACTGTTATCATAGGCAGTTTGTACAAAAACCTTTCAATTGTACTCTAATAGTTATTTGACTGGAAAATTACAATGACTGCAATTCATATAGGTAATTTGGGAAAATCTGAGAAAATATTATTTGCATAATAATTTGGAACACAGTGTATGTTTGTCACACAGTCATGGCTTTCATCCAGCTAGGTTTCCGTAATACCCACCACATCGTATTTTGTGACCGATATAAGAGTCTCCAGTTCGTTCATTTTGTTTGCGAGACTTCTTGCATTTGCCAGCAGACATTTATTATTATTAGCACATTTATTACACCTACTCAGCTCCCTACTATCCTTGCATATCCCAGCCCCTCCTAGATCCTCATTGACCCCTACTACCTCACTCCCATCTTGTCCGTGTGCCACAATACACGCTGCCGACCAGAGGCCATCAGATGAAGTCAGCGTACAAGTGACTAGAGGCGCATGGAAGTGACATCATGCGCTCCCGTCGCTTGCACGCTGAAGCCAGCAACCAGCTCCAGAAAAATATGCAGCGCGACAGAGTGAAGGTGAGTATAATGTGTTGTTTTTTTTAAAAAAAACTGTGGGCCGTGCACCACCCTACACGCGCGACTGTGGGCCGTGCACCACCCTACACGCGCGAATGTGGGCCGTGCACCACCCTACACGCGCGAATGTGGGCCGCGCACCACCCTACACGCGCGAATGTGGGCCGTGCATTATTCTACAATTATGAGTATAGGCTCCTGTGTGCATTACATTACATCTATGACTGTGGGTTGTGCATTATACTATATGGAGGACTATGGGCTGTGCATTATACTGTATGGAGGACCATGGGGAGTGCATTATACTGTATGGAGGACCATGGGGAGCACATTGTACTTCTGCTATGGGGTCCCATGACTTCTAAGTTCGCATCTGGTAAGTATAAGGCTATGTGCCCACGATGCAGAAATGCTGCATATTTTTTCCGCTTCTCCCTGGCAGGAAAAACACATGCGGTTTTTACATGCGTTTTTCCCGCCAGGTAGAAGCGTTTGTCAAATGTTTTTGAATGCATTTCTGCATGCGGGTTATCAAGTGCTTTTCCAAGCGATTTTAGCATCACTTGGAAAAGTGCTTGACAACTTGTTCACACAACATAAATCCATGCAAGCGGCATGGATTAATAGTAGTGTGACCAAGTTAGTTAAAAAAAAAAAAAGAATAAGAATGGTAAAAAATAAAAAAAGAGATTATACTTTCCTTCCGATGTACTCCCGGTGTTTTCTCTGCTGTGTCCGGTGTCTTGGGTGGCTCGCGGTGGTGTGAAGGACCTGCGATGACGTCATTGAGTCATGTGACAGGTCACATGACTCAATAACGTCATGGCAGGTCCTTCACAACAACGCGACCCATACAGCAGACCAGACGGAGGGGAGAAAACACCGGGAGGACATTGGAAGGTAAGTATAATCTTTATTTTTTATTTTAAATTCTTTTTTTTAACGGGTTCTATGGTACCTGGTTCTGGAGGAGAGTCTCCTCTCCTCCAGACCTGGGTACCATCCGCAGATTGAACCGTGTGATATCCGCAAGTACAGATGCAGTGATGCGGATGTCACGCAGTCCAATGCAAGTCAATGGCGGCGATTACGCTACGTGTTCACAAAATTAATGGACATAATGCGTATTTTTCCGCAATGATAATCCGCAGCATGTGCACAGCACATGCAGATTATCATTGGGGACCATGGGCACGTATTACCAAGCGTTTTTTAAGCGTTTTCGCTGCGGAAATTCCGCGGCAAAAACGCTTGAAAAACGCATAGTGGGCACGCAGCCTAGGGCTGCGTGCCCACGACACGTTTTTGGTGCGGATTTGCAGCGCAGAAACGCTCCAGAAACGCATTGCATACCTTATCCCATGACTTCCTATGACATTCTGCAAGTTCTGTGCACATGGTCAGGATTTTTTCTGCGCGGATTTTACTCGCAGAAAAATTCCTGACATGACCAATTCTTGTGCGTTTCTGCATGCAGATTTGCCTATACAATGCATTGGAAAAACGCATGTCAAAAACGCATGTAAAAAACGCATGTAAAAACAGCATGCGTTTTTCTGCCAAGGAGATGCATAAATGCTCAGGAAAATTTCTGCTTCATTTCCGCATCGTGGGCACTAAGTCTAAGGGTCCGTGCCCATGATGAATTTTTTCAAGCGTTTATGCTGCGGAATTTTTGCAGCGTAAACGCTTGGTAATCCTTCCCCCATGGTCCCCAATGGAATTCCGCACTTTCAATGCCCATGCTGCGGATTTTTCCGCAGCGTTTTTGATGCGCTCAAAAATCCGCAGCATGTCCATTATTTGTGCGTTTACGCATGCGGAATTGCCATCTAAAATACATTAGAAAACGCATGGCAATTCCGCATGTGCAAAACGGGCGAAAAACCTGTGTCAAATTCCGCACGCGTTTTTCCAGGCAAGGAGATGCAGAAATGAAGCAGAAATTTTCTGCTTCATTTCTGCATCGTGGGCACATAGCCTTATAGTTCATTTTTTTTCTATACATTAAATGGGGGATATATATACCAAGATAGGGGACATATCAGGATGAAGGGGGAGGGGAGGGTCAGTCGAAATCTTTGCACCGGGGCCCATCAGACCCTAGTTACACCACTGATTATA